>NC_138183.1:251038652-251638652 GCF_964194105.1 Spermophilus citellus | reverse complement strand
CTCAGGTTCTGCAGGATACCAGAACTCAAATCCAAGCCCTTACTGTGACCTTGGGTATGCAACTTAACCTCAGCCAGTTTCCTCAGATGTCAAATGCAAATTACACACCTCCCTCTCAGAGTTGTTTGGGCCAGTAAACGCAAAGCACTCTGTAAATGTTGGCTATTGCTATAATAATTTGTGCTAGGCCATGAAGAGCTTGATAAGTGCAAACTAAAGACAGGGTCCCAACCCTACTGGAGCTCACCAATTAAGTAGACCCTCACATACACAAATCCCAGCAATCTGGGAGGCCAGGGCAAGAGGATCAAAAGTACAAGGTCAGCCTCAGCAATTCAGCTAAGTAGAAAGGGCTGGGTGGGGCACCAGCATTCTAGTTAGCACTGCCCTTTGGGATCACATCTAAACTACAGGCCCTCCTCAGGCATGACACTTCTACCATCTATCTCTGCCTTTTTTTTTTTTTTTTGAGAATGAATTTTAATATTTTATTTTTGTTTTCGGCGGACACAACATCTTTGTTTGTATGTGGTGCTGAGGATCGAACCCGGGCCACAAGCATGCCAGGCCAGCGCACTACTGCTTGAGCCACATCCCCAGCCCTGCCTTTGATTGCTCAACTTTTTGAACTCAGGGGACCTCTACCACTGAGCTACATCCCCAGTCCTTTTTAAATTTTGAAATAAGGTCTGTTGTTGAGGCTGGCCTTGAACTTTCAGTCCTCCTCTCAGCCTCACAAATCGCTGGGATTATAGGCCTGCTCTACCATGACAGCTAGGTGGCTGAACTGCAGGATTCCAGCCCATGAACTCAGGTTCTATGCTAGCCTAGCCATGAGCTGGCACCCAGTTTCTCACATGACTCATGGCTACTGAAGCTGTGAATGGAGCAGTATATTCTCAACAAAAGCACATCATTTCAAATAATAGCTTACATATATTTGTTCTTAAATACCCATTACAGGTGTCTCATGTTGTTTCTTGGCACTGGGCTATGTATTAGTAAGGTAGATAATTTCCTCATCCACCTCTACAATTTCAAGAATATTCAATAAATGAGTAAAGAAATCAGGATAAATACCACAATATATACAAACTAGAAAGATGGGGGGGGGCCTTCAAATTTGCAACAGGTGGTCTGGGAAGGCACTCTGATGCTTGGTCCTAAAAGTAAGACCTAAAGGACAAGTGGGCCACTGAGCTGAAGATGTAGCTCAGTGGTAGAGCACTTACTTAGCAGGCACCAGGCTCTGGGTTTGATCCCTATTAGTGGGGATGGGGGTAAGTAAACCCTAAAATGGTCAAAAGGTAGGTCCTTCCAGGTAGAAAGGAGAACTTGAGACAGGAAAAAGTTTGGTAACGAGACTTTGAAAGGTGGGCCAGTGTGACTTAGAAACTAAGGTGGGTAAAAAGGGTTATTTTGTCTCGAGACAATGGTATGTGGGGTAGAGGCCAAGCCTATAATGCCCAAAGAAAACCTTTTACTTTAAATAGGAAGTTGCTGAAAGGTTTTAAGGAAGAGAGTAATCATCTGGTTTTTATTTGACAAGATCATTCTGGCTCCTGAATAGACACAAAATTGCAGACAGACCACTGGAGGAAAGAAGGAAGAGAGACCAGGAGAAGGCCACTGTAGTAGTCCTAAGTGGGAAAGAAGAGTTCTATGGCTGTGGCAAAGACAAGGAGACATTTGATATAAAATGTGCTGAAGAAATTATTAAGGGAAATAAAAGAATCAAAGATGAGGGCTGGGATATAGCTTAGTAGTACAGCACTTGCCTACTACATGCAAGGCCTTGGGTTCAATCCCCAGTACTATGAATCTGACTACGAGATAGGTAGTCATTAACATTTTGAGATGGTGAGGACTGAGAAGTTTTGGTGTGCGGAGACTTGAGTTCCACTTCAATCATAACTAATTTTGAAGTGTATGAAAATAAACATCAAGTAGATCTTTGAATTATTGAATCCTGAGCACACAGGAGACTTGGGACTGGAGATATCTTTTAAGAGTCTTCATCTACATCAGCATTATGGTACAGAAATATAACGTGAGCCACAAATATAAGTCAAATAGTTAATTGAAAACTTTTTTAAAAATATTTTTTAGCTACACATAGACACGATACCTTTATTTTTTTTATGTGGTGCTGAGGATCGAACCCAGTGCCTCACATGTGCAAGGCAAGCACTCTACCACTGAGCCACAACCCCAGCCACTGAAAACTTTTTTATAAATATTTTTTTTTAGTTGTAGTTGGACACAATACCTTTATTTATTTTTATGTGGTGCTAAGGATTGAACAAAGCACCTTGCAAGTGCTAGGCAAGCACTCTACCACTGAGCCACAACACTAGCCCCAATTGAAAACTTTTAATAACCACATTTGAAAAAAAAAACAGGTGAAACTATATTAATGTAAATGTATTTTAACCTAATATATGCAAAATATTATTTTAACAGGTAATGAGCATTAAAAATGAATGGGGGGTGCTAAGTTTGTGGCTCAGTGTTGGAGTGCTTGCCTAGCATGTGTAAGGCACTGGGTTTGATCCTCAGCACCACATAAAGACACTGTGTCCATCTACAACTAAAAAAATGAATGAGGGGCTGGGTGAGGAGGTGGCACAGGCCTATAATTCCAGTGGTTTAAGAGGCTGAGGCAGAAGAAACAGGAGTTCAAGGTACTAAGCAACTCAGTGAGACCCCATTTCTAAATAAAATACAAAATAGAGCTGGGGACATGGCTCAGTGGTTAACTATCCCTTAGTTCAATCCCTGGTACAAAAAAAAAAAGAAAAGAAAAGAAAATGGTTGTAACTCAGAGGTAAAGTGCTTGCCTAGCATGTGTGAGGCACTGGCTTCGATCCTCAGCACCACATAAAAAATAATTTATTGGGTATTTTATCCATTTATAATTGTTTTAAAAAATTAATTTGGGGTCAGGTACAATGACACACACCTGTAATCCCAGCAAGCTGGGAGGCGAGGCATGAAGATCTCAAGTTCAAGACCAACCTCAGCCACTTAGTGTGAAGCTCTACACAACTTAATAAGGGCTGGGGATGTGGCTCAGTGGTTAAGTGTCCCTGGGTTCAATACACAGTACTAGGAAAAAAAGGGAGGGGGAGGGAGGGGGGACAGCTCAGTGGTAAAGTTTGACTGGCACACGAGACAATTACCAGCATCACCAAAAGGGGGGAAAAGGCATTTTATATTATACTAGCTTTTTGAAATTCTGTGGATATTTTGCATTCAACACGTGGCTATAGCTATCATACCTGGACAGCACAATTCTAGATGGTATACAATGCCCAGGTAATTGATGAAATCACAGGATTTTAATCTCAGCATTATTGATATTTGGGTGTGTGGACACTGTTCTATATATTGTAGGGCATTTATTAGTATCCCAGACTTCTACCTCCAGATACTGGTAGCAACCCCAAGTTGTGACAACCAAATATGACTTCAGACATTGCCCATGTCCCAGTAGGAGTAGAGATAGACAAGTAACTTCTGCCTTAGGATGATGTGAGCCCCTCCACTTAGTACTTCCCAGACTCTAGAATGACAAATTCTGTTATAGCACCACGAAACAGATCCCATTGGAGGGAGGGGAAGGTCATAGCTTTGAACACCCAGAAATTAATGACATCTATTAACACACAACTTGTAATTTGATCTACCACCATTACAGACCAGTTGGGTATGGGTTCAACAACTCTTTCCCCACACCCAGCAGGAAACTTGGGGATTAAGTCCTGCATTTGGCCCAACATATTTTAAATTTTTTTTAATAGTTCTACATGAACAGAATGACTTTATTTTTATGTGGTACTAAAATCTGGATCGAACATAGTACCTCACATGTGCTAGGCAAGCACTCTGCCACTGAGCTATAGTCCAAGCCAGGTCAACATATTTCTGAGCAAGAGTTTAAGGTGTCCTGAAGAGACCATCTATAGTCTTGCAGCCTAATTCAAAGAAAAGGTCATGGGACCTGAGTGAAGAATAATTTCTAGTAGGGTAGACAAAAATTAAGAATAAGCCAAATATGACAATGTGCCCAAATGGTACTGGGGTGGGTGTACTGCAAAATCAAGTATAACAGGAGTTTTTACCAAACACAAATAAGGAAGTTCTCAACATCACAAGTAAGCTGTGTCTTGGATTGTCAATGGGGCTACTTTGCCAAAGAAAAAAAAAATTTCACAAGTTAAAAGATTAAGCCAGATGCACTGTTGCACACCTATAATCCCAGTGACTGGAGGCGGAGGCAGGAAGATTGCAAGTTTGAGGACAGCCTCAGCAATTTAATAAGACCCTGTCTTAAAATTAAACAACAAAGATGGGGTTTCCATCCAGGTACTGAGGGAAAAAAAGCCACTAATTTAAAGATGCATCATTATTTTATGTGCTACTAAAATATAAACTATGGATAAGATGAATGCATAACTCAAATTTCAGATAAATTTTTAAAATTTGTCTAATAATTGACTTATCCATTTCATTCCCAAATTAATCCTTAAAAAAAAAAAAGAAAAAAAAGGAGGAGAAGGAGGAGACAGGGTCTTGCTATGTTACCCAAGTTGGCCTCAAATGATCCACCTGCCTCTAATCCTTGAGAATGGTTGGGTTTATGGGCACACACTACTAAGCCCAACTTTTTTCCTTTTCAGTTGAGCCATGTATCCAAAATCTGGCTTCACATCTCTGAGCCTTCTGCACTTCATACATGTGCCATGCTGAAATTCTGCAGGAAACTTTGTTTTCCATACATCATAGTTCCCAGGCTGCTTGTCTGGCTTTCTAGGAAAAACTTCTATTGTTCACTACAATTGTCTCTTTCTTCAAACAATTTAAGTCTATAAATAAATCAGGATATCCTAGTTCAACTCAATAGGTAACTAACTATTCTCAAACTCAGTGCCTCACACGTTAGGAAAGCTCTCTACCACTGAACTATAGCTCCAGCCAGAAAGGTCCCATCTTGTTGCATACCTAAGGAAAGACAAGCACTTGGATACAAAGGTACTAAAGGAGCAGGCACAGCCCTTAGTGGAAACACCAGCACCTAAGGGATAGAGAACTCAAGCTTTCTGTTGGCCTTTGGCAACTGAGGCAATCCTAGAATAAAATGTTCAGGTCAGTTTTGAAGGTTCACTTACAAAATCTTAAGTCTTCTGCCCCAACTTCCCTAGAAGCCACTATTTTTCTTTGGCCTGTTTCTGAATAAGATGCTCCTAATTCTCCATTTGTTTTTTTTCGCCCTCCTTCAGTGGTTGAAGGTGAACACAACACTTTTATTTTTATGTGGTGCTGAGGATCGAACCCAGTGCCTCACACAAGGCAAGCACTGTACCCCCGAGCTACAATCCCAGCCCCTCCATTTGCTGCTTTTTAAAGTTACTGATTTCTATTATGTAAAATGAGAACTGCTATTACACACATTACCTGCCCATCTGTAGTTCATCAATTAAATACAATTATTTTTAGTAAGTACTGCCATCATTATGACCAAGAAAATGTCAAAGTTGAGCCCTGCTATGGTCTGAATGTTTCCCCCAAAATTCCTATGGTGAAATCCTAATTCCCAAGGTGAGGGCTGGGGATGTGGCTCAAGCGGTGGCGCGCTCGCCTGGCATGCATGCGTCCCGGGTTCGATCCTCAGCACCACATACAAAAACAAAGATGTTGTGTCTGCCGAGAACTAAAAAAATAAACACTGAAAATTCTCTCTCTCTAAAGTAACTCTATACTTCCCTAATCACTCCATAATTAAAAAAAAAAAAAAAAATTCCCAAGGTGACAGTATTGGGATGTGATCAAGACATGAGGGCAGAGCCTTCACAAATAAGATTCTACCTGCCCTTACAAAAAAACCCCAAGATTTCTCACTGCTTCTGCACTGTGAAAGCAACACAGAAACCAGACATCAAAATTTGCTAATGCCTTGATTTTTAAATTTCCAGATTCCACAACTGTGAGAATATTCTGTGATGTATAAGTTACTCATTTTGTTTCTTACAGCAGCTCCAACTAAGACTAACTCCATATTATAGTACCAAGTTTCTGTATCCTCATCCTCTTTTTTTTTTTTTTTTTTTTGGCCTGGGGATCTAAGTCAGGGGTGCTTTACCAAACTACATCCCAGCCCTTTTTACATATTTTGATATGGTCTGACTAAACTGCTGAGTTTGATGTTGAATTTGAGATCCTTTTTCAACCTGCACAATTGCTGGGATTACAGGTGTATACCCCAGTGTCTGGTTCATTTACTTTCATTGTTTTGACCAATAAATTCAGCTGTGAATTCTTCAAATGAACTCAAAATTTCATTATCTTCAAATACATCAACGTTTTGGTCTTTGGGACATGGCCTTCTGGAACTCCTGCTTCAACCTGGACTACTGTTCTCCAAACATAATACAGAAAGAATCCTGGGACTTCCCATCACAATCATTCTAGGAAATCCCTGCAGGACATCATGTTTTAAGAACTCAGAGCACTAAGTATATTGATCCCAGCAAATTGAAGTGGCAATACACACCTGCAGTGGAAACACCAGCACCTAGTGGACAGAGAACTCATATTTGGGCCACTACTACACCTCACTACTCCATCCTCGTAAGGGTCTACTTTACTTCAACCCCGATGTGGAGAATGCCTAGAAGACCTTTTAAGTCAAAATGAAAGTCCCAACACAAGGGCTGGGGGTGTAACTCAGTGGTACAGTACATGTTGAGTCTGTGGGAAGGCCCTAGCACCAATCCCAAGCACCCTCAACACCCCCCCCCCAACAAAACAAAAACAAATGCAAGCTTTAACAACACATCAAACTCCCAGATCTCCCTCACAGGTCTTTTGACCTTCACAGAACCAGGCTGGGTCATGCCATCATTCCAAATTGTGTGACTACTCACATCTCCACCTGAATTCCAAGAATTTGCACACCCAAGGCTCAGACAGGATAGATACTATGCCTTTACCTGCATATTCTCTGCATAATCAACACAGTAAGCAGTCAGTACTTAGTGAAACACAAAGCTAGCTCACAGATGACCACACATGTAACAGAATGAATCATAAAATCTAAAGAAAAATTCAGTGTATCAAAGTATTATTCTTGGGGTGAAGCTGTAGTTCAGTAACAGAGCATATGCAATGCCCTGAGTTGGATCCTCAGTATAACAAAAACAAGGCTTTACTCTTGAAAAACCAACTCCTGAGGTTAAGTGATGGCAGTATAACCTTGTCCATTTAAGCAGAATAGCCTCAACCCAGAAATATCCTGGATTAGCAACTTAAAATTTTCAAATCACTTTTAACAATGAAAATCAGTGTTGGGGCTAGGACTGTAGCTCAGTTGCAGAGCGCTTGCCTAGCATTAGTGAGGCACTGGGTTCAATCCTCACACTACATATAAATAAAGGCATTCTGTCCATCTACAACTACAAAAAAAAAAAAAAAAAAAATTAAAAAAGAAAATCAGTGTTGGGGCCGAGTTTGTAGCTCAGTGGTATAGAGCTTGCCTAACAGGTGCAAGGCCCTGGGTTTGATCCTCAGCATCACATAAAAATAAAGGTATTGTCTCCAACTACACTAAAAAATAAGTATTTAAAAAAAGGATACCAACACCCATAAATTTCTCAAAAATTTGTTATTTACATTTAAACTTTAAAAAAGTTTTTAAAAATCAGTGTTTTCTTTTCAAATCATCTCTGAAAAAAAATTTTAGAATTCACTATTATGGGGCACAATGGATTGAATCCAGGGGTACTTTACCACTTAGCTACAACACAATCCTTTTAATTCTCAAGATAGGATCTCACCAAGTTTCTGAGGCCGGCCTCAAACTGAACTTACCATCCACATGCCTCAGACTCCGAAGTGGCTAGGATTAGTCATGCGTCACCACACCCAGTCCCCCACTATTCTTTAATATGGTATTTTCGTTCAGCAAGTTTTTAAAAGAGCTCTAATATGTAATGTAGCATATTAAGCCAGTTCAGACTGAGCCATGAAAAAAACTTGTCTGCTACATGGAAACCAGGCTCTCAAAGCAAAAATCTTCATTTAATAGAACCAAGGAATTAAAATTTTTAACCAGATCAGCTTGTATCATAAGGCAAAAATATAAACTGCATGGTGTGCACCTGTAGCCCGTCACACTTGAGTCTAGGAATTTGAAGTCAGTCTGGGCCACAGAATTCCATCAAGAAAACAAATTATGCCCAAGTCTACTCTGACATGTCATTTAAAAACCTTCAATGACTATCCCCATCTAAACAGACTTTTCTACTTGACATGTAAATACTAACTTTCAAAGTATCATTCAGTAAAGTATGTGTTCAATGAATACCATTAGTTCCCATCTTTTGAAACTTTCCAACCCCACCCATCAGAGCAAGGGGTATAATGATTAAGAGTATAAGTACACATCAGCAATGGGTCTCTCTTCAGAGAAAAAGGGACCAAAGTAGGTATGACTTCTCCAAGAGAACTGGCAGTGGTAAAGAGAATAAACCAGCCAGGGAAGGAAAATTAACAGAAAAATGTTTGCTGGGGTTTAAATGAACACACACAAAACACCTAGCACAGAACCCATGTATAGAAAATAATTCATTCCATGTTTTATCAATAGAGCTGTTCCAATCTCAGCCATCTATGAATTAGAATGAATCAAGAGGGTAGAAGTTAACAGAAAATCGGGCTGGGGATGTGGCGGCCCGGGTTCGATCCTCAGCACCACGTACAAAGATGTTGTGCCCGCCGAAAACTAAAAAAAAAATTCTCTCTTAAAAAAAAAAAAAAAAAAAAAAAAAAAAAAGAAGTTAACAGAAAATTCTTGAGAAATCACCCAAGTAAATAAAACCAGCTGCTACATCTCATTACAACCCTTTCCTGAAAGTCTTATGCTTGGCATTATCATCAAGTGTTCAGGGTTTGCTTAGCAAATATTGAGACATGCCCCGAGTAGGCACAAATCTGTATGTTGAAACTGGGGCAAAGTATAGACAATAAAAACATGTAGAAGAAACTCTTTTGACAGAAACAAGAGGCCATAACTGAACAGAGTGGTGCATTTCTATAATCCCAGCGACTCAGGAGGTTGAGGCAAGGGGATAATGAGTTCAAAACCAGCCTCAGCAACCCAGTGAGAACCAAAGTCAGCAAGACCCTGTCTCTAAATAAAATATAAAAAAGGGCAAACATGTGGCTCAGTGGTTAAGCATCTCCTGGGTTCAATCCCTGGTGCCCCCCCCCAAAGGCAATGGCTCTTCCTTGCATTCAGCCCCCATCCTCATTGTTCAGTATCTGCCAGGTTTAGCACAAGCTATGAGATTCGAGCAGCATCATCATTCAAACATGCTTCAGATTTTAGCAGAGCTATACAAATTGATGATAAAAGGAATCACAAAGCATTACTAGCTTCTGGAAGTAGTGAAATGTTCTCTGGTGGGAGCCATCGCTCCATTTCCCATATGACATGAAAGGTAAAAGCTAACCCCTTCTTCCCCCAAACCACTTCCTTTTCTTAGACCTGAATGGGTGGTTAGAATGGCAGTCATAGGGTAGGTAATGACTATTTCTCTAACAGGGAAAAACCTACACCTCTTAAACTAATAGTAAATAGTTGGAATTTTTTTGTTTTTAACAAGGATAGACCAATGGAAGAAAGTCTTCATTGGAATAAGGTGACCTGCCTGGGTTCTTCAGTATAACCTTTTTTTCTCTTTGGCACTTGTTAAGTCCTACCTACAATAAAGTAATGATGATGTTCACCTGAAGCTCAATATATTAACAACTTCACACCCACCCTCTCTTTAAAAGTACAAATTAAGAACCACAAAACAAGCCAAAGCAAGAACTCTCTCAAAGCACACAAACCCTAAGTTGAAAAACCATTTATTTCACCGGAAAGAAAAAAAAGTGATTCAATTCTATAAGGTCTATCCTCTGGGTCAAAAGAAACCCAGGAGCAGTGACCCTCTCATCAAGGTCATTCCCAAATCCAACACCCACAGTGTTGGCAGGAGGTGGGGAGGAAACAGCATAGCCCCCACCACAGTTTCTGCATACAATGAGGCCTGCTGGGAGAACAGAATGTGAACAGGAAAGCTACAGGAAGTACTGAACAACAGGAAAATGGGCAGGAGAGAGAAAAACAAAGGAGAAGGTCTGAACTTAGAAGGTAAATTAAGGTCCACGGTTCCTGAGGACTGAACGCACAGAGCCGAGAACGTCCCGGAGATGGGGTACCACGAAGGGTGTATTCTCATGCACAACCGCAGCTCGGAATTTCAGCCCACATACATCCCACCTGAAAGAGAGCACAATAAGGGGCTTTACAGCAAAGCTCAAAGGGATTTCCCAATTAAAACTTCAAAAGAACATCTTTACAAAATCTGGTAATTTGATACTCTTTAAATTTACTTGGACTAGTTCCCCAGTATCATTATCTCCAAAAGAGAGCTTGAAGGACAGAGATTTGGGACTGCTAAACAATCCCAGATTAAGGTTTTTCTCTAAACAGTCAATCTTCTTTCATAAGAGGCAAAGACACTTCATTGCTCTTAATGTTAAAATTAGCATCCCCCAGAAAAGGTAATTCCACATCACAAACTGTCATCAACACAGGATAAAGGGAAAGGTATTCTTCTAGAGTAAAAAAGTCACCAGCATGTTTCAGTCAGGGAGTTACTGCCAAGGTCCAAGTTAAAAACCATTCAAAGTCTAGACAAAGGTAGTTATTATCAACTGAACAAGTTCTAAGACCTGAGGGCATCCAACTTCACCTAGGGAAGAAACTAACCTTTGAAAAGAAAAGTAGTAGGAGGGTATGTGTAAGCTATATCAAGTCACTCAAGTTTCTATTCTAGCCGAATCAGTTATTTTCTAGCCAGTGAACCCCAATTGGTTCTTTCCTAGCCAGTGAACCTGGGCAAATTGCATACCTTCTGCCCTAATTGAAAGATGACAAAATATCACCTACACTGTTCCTACAGTATTAAAGATATCAATGGTAATGTAGGGAACACTCTAGGGGCTACTCAAAACTAAGGGGCATTGGGAATTACCCTTAAGTGCAACAGTAATCTCAAAAACTGGAGCCCAAAGGGGGCAAACTTGTAAAGAGAATATATTCAAATAGAGCCAAATGAATCATGAGGTTCAAAACATTTTCATGGAGAAAGCCAGAGGACTCAAAGTAAAGCTGGTAGCTCAAGAATATTAAATGTCCACAACAACCTGTGGGAAGATGAAGGGAGTGATCTGCTTATGGCAAAGCTCCCAACCCTGGTTTTAACATTATCTGAGAGTAAAATTAACAGGTGTGTAGTATATTAACCATATACCACCTTGAGGAAATTAAGGACATTAAACTTAGCACTATGGGAACAGTTTAAAAACAAAAAATACTAGAATGAACTTAACATTTATTTCAGGAATAAATCTTGAGCTGAGCAGCTAAGATGGATTTTGGAGTCTGGGCACTTTTAAGAGATGTTTTCTACTTCTTTCTGCTCTTTCAAGTAACTTCTATAAAACAAACAAACAAAAAAATGGTTGAACTGTTCCAGAATTCAGAAATACACTTCAAGATTTAAGATGATGCCATCTTCACAGTTAACTGGGACCTGAGCAGTGATGATCAATTAACTATAGTTATGGCCTTTATAGAGGTCATATCAGACCTTTCAAATAGCAGGAAGCACACAGGAAACTTGGAAGACCTCAATAATGTCACACACCTAGGAAACTCAACAAAGCCTTGGAGAAACAGCGTATCCAGTCTGAACATCTGGGTCCCAGGATCAGTTCAATTATGGCACATAGGTGTGACCCAAGAATCACCAGCACACCATTCTTTGTTCTTCCAGGCACAATCTGAAA
Source organism: Spermophilus citellus (assembly GCF_964194105.1). Classification (NCBI taxonomy): domain Eukaryota; kingdom Metazoa; phylum Chordata; class Mammalia; order Rodentia; family Sciuridae; genus Spermophilus; species Spermophilus citellus. The sequence continues at coordinate 251,626,751 of NC_138183.1, read as the reverse complement.
TGACTCCCACTGGTGGGAGCCATGGGAAAAAAAATAGCCAGGAGGGCCAAGGACATTTACTTACTTCAAAGTTAAAGCATTTAGGACTTCTCTAAACTGTGAACCACGCTTATTAACTTCACCCTAACCCTGCAAAAGCAAGCAAGCAGGCAGCCTAATTGGAGCCCTTATACGCTGCAGGAGAGATGGCAAACCAGAACAGGGGACACCCCACCGCTCTCACCTCAAGCTTTAAAAGGCTGAATACCGCGCCCGATCCGCATACTGCTCCCGCTCATACCGGGCCATGTCGTACAGAGAATTCCGCGCGGCTGCTGAAGCTTGGGACAACTCACTCTCATGCCCGTAACCGTAGCCCTCTCCAACAGTGGGGACGGGGGCTGTAGCGCGACGCAGGGGGCTCCGATCCCGCCCGTAATATGAAGTGGAAGCTGCAGTAACAGCAGCGGCAGCTGCTGCTGCTGCAGCCGCAGTGGCAGCAGCAGCTCCTGAGGTCGGCAACAGGTGTCTATCGTAGGGATCGAGAGAGGTGGAGGTGAGGTGACTGGCCATGGCTGTGTTCTGGACTTGTGGCAGCTGGGACAGGGTCTGCTCTGCATAATTATATGCAGAGGCAGCTGCAGCCGCCACTGCCTCATAGGACCGGGCAGCTCGGCAGCGCTTGTAGTAGGCATCGAGCGCTCCGTACGCGTTGTTGTAATACAACGAATCCCCATAGCTCATGGTGTAAGGCGTACGCACTGCTCCATATTGCTCATTATATTGCTCGGTCAAGTCTGCCACGCGGCCCGAACGATCTATTGGACACTCTTTGGACCAGTGCCCCTCTTTCCCGCACCGATAGCAGCCGCTCTGGTCTCCCATCCCGGGCGCAGTCCTAAGCCGGCTGGTGGACAACTGCACGTGCATTCGTTTGCCTTGAAGAAACAGACGCAAGAAGGGTTGCTATCACTCTTAGTCATAGCCCAAGCCCCTACACCCCAGCCATTGATCATAGCAATGACTTTACCTAGACAACTCTTAATGCATCACTGCCAAAAAAAAATTTTTTTAAGAGGGTCCAACATATAAATTCAGTATAATGATCTGATTTCCAGCAAAGATCAACTAGATGAAGAAATGTTACAGCAATGCCACGATTTACTGCTTACGAAACTACTCTCGCTCAAAAACAAACATCTCATCCATTACCAAATAACACGGGCAAAAATGTATTTCAGTCAGTGGCCAGATATAAAAGATACTTAAAATATGTACATCACAGGTTTCTGACATCTCCAACCTTCACTATCAAGGCGAATTCGATTTGAGCAGGAAGATGCAAAAGCCAGTTCCATATCCCTACCACCACCACCCAAAATTAGAATTAAAAACTCTAAGTATGCCACCATTTAAGATTGACCAGGCCAGGCACGGTGGTGCTGGCCTGTAACTCAGGAGGCAGTGACTTGAGAGGCTGACACACAAGGATCGCGAGTTCAAAGCCAGCCTCGGCAATTTAGCAAGGCTCTAAGCAACTCAGTGACATCCTGTCTCTAAATAAAATACAAAATAGGGCTGGGGATGTAGCTCAATGGTCGAGTGCCCCCTGGGTTCAATCCCTGGTACCACCAAAAAAAAAAAAAAAAAAAAAAAAAGATTGACCAGGATTTGATCTAGGACTTACAATGGTAATTTGGGAAAATTGGGAACTTGGGGGACACAATACAAATTCAAGGAAAGTCTTCCTTCTTAACTGGGTGCTTTAAATTGCTGGTTTTAATCATCATTTTAATAAGAATTCTTTACAATATGACAGCTAATTTTAGTGACCCTCTACTTGGGTGAAAGGAAAACAGGCCAAGTTGTTCACAAAAACTTCAATTTCTAGAAAGAATTACAAACTATGGAAGAAAAAGGGGATAAGAAAAGTGGAAAATGGAGAATGTTAGTCAGGAGACCAAACTACTCAGTTCAGCAAGATTAAAGTGCTTTCTCTCCTTCAAGACTGAGAGTCTAATATACACCTAATACTATTTTTCTTTGAAAATCACAATTTGAATTCTGAAAATAAAAGAAACTAACAAAAGCAGAAAGTTTTTTGGAAAAGTTAAAACTTCTAAATCCTCTTCAGATATGCAATTCCCACCTAACAAGATCTACCGATTTACTGATAAGCAAAAATTCAGAAGGGATCCAAGTCCAGTGAAAAGTCTCCAATGCAAACTAGCTACAAGCACCCAAACATACAGATGTTAATGAGGTGAATGGTTAGAACCAAGGAGGAGTCAATAGATGGGTCTTCTAATGAGGAAAAATGGTAAATACATAATTTTACCTGCAAAATTAAAGTCAGATTACAGGAGACTTCTAGGTGGAGGAGGAACCCAAATAAAAGAAAAGTCTGTTTTAACATTACATCTGGTTAAGTCCACGGTCAATAAAAGAATTAAGGCAATTAAGTTCTTAAATACCTTGAAGTGCTAGCCTGTGTCTGGCATTTGCCCAGGCGGCCACTTTGGCAGGTAACAAAGGGAAAGTTGAGTGCAATCAAGAAACCAACTATGTAGTTCAAAACATAAAAGTTATTAATAAATGCACTGATGATCTGTGGATTTGTCAATTCTAATGCCAGAAAAAGACCTAAATCTTAAAAAATATCTAGAATCAACTTGAGTGGGCAAACAATAGAGGATATACGCAACACTGAGAAACTGAAATGGAAAAAGGCCAGTCTAGTATTTATCACTACTCAACACACTCACATAACTTACTATAAAGAGTAATGCCAGGCAAAATGACTGCTTGAGCCCAGGAGTTCCAGGCCAGTATGAAAACACAGCAAGACACCCGGCACCTACAGCCCACCCCCACCAAAAAAAAAAAAAAAAGGAAAGAAAAAAAGAAGGACTGGGAATGTAGTTCAGTGGTAGAATGCTTGCCTAGTGTGTATAAAGTCCTGGGCTTGATCCCCAGCACCACCAAAACCAAAAAGAAATGAATGGGTTACACTAAAGAATATACAGAAAAAATAATCATAGATTACATCAGAACTAACCTAGAGATCAAATGATCAGATAAAAAAAAAAATCACTTGTCCTGAATAGATCACATGTCCTCCCCTTACCCATGGAACTGCTACTAAGAGACACTGCTTCTATGGCTAGGTTAAAATGTGGAAGTGTCCAAAAATCACACATAACATCACAACCCTTCACAAAAGCAGTCTTTGTTCCCAATTAAGCTGTTGACAAAATAACTCGTAACTAGCCAATTAAAAAAGGAAAGCAACCTAGACCCAGGAGACCTGTGAAACTTTTCTTTAATAATGCATAGTAATGCCCATGACACAGGGAACCCATTATGAGAGAATGATTAGACCTCCAGCTCTAAGGCCCAATTTAAGTAAACTGAACACCAAAGATGGCAGTACTTGCTTCACAATAAGGCAAGTACTCAGGAAAAGAATTAGCCCTTACAGTGTTCATGTTGATATGGTTAAAAAAAAACAGGCTTGAAATAGTCATGAGTTATGGGAATGTACTACCAATATGGAATTTAATTACAACCAAAGGGAGGCAGCTTTTGACACTGGAGACCCAGATGGGAGAAGAGTTGAGAGTTCAGCTGACAACTCACCATAGTTACTTACTATCTCCTAAATGCTACTCTTGCCAAAGGAATTAACAGCATAAACCAAGAGAAGAATAACAATACCTCTGAAATACACTGATAATTCACATTACCACCCATGCGGCCTTCTAGGCACAAAAACAACTCATCTAATCAAGGCTCCAATGTAACACTCATCTAAGTACTCTATGCACCAAAGATGTTAAGTCAGATCATCACCCCCTCAAACCAATTTTAAGACATGCCCTTACTGCCCCCAAATTCCATGCCTCCTTCCCAAGATTCCCAAAATCAGTCTTAATCCTAGAGTGTTTTTCAGGATTACTACAAACACAATGCAAATGGACTAGACCAATAACCTTTTAAAGACTAGACGGTGGGCTGGGGTTGTGGCTGAGCAGTAGAACACTTGCCTAACTCATGTGAGGCCCTGGGTTCGATCCTCAGTACCACATACAAATAAATAAAGGTATTGTGTCCAACTAAAAACAAAAACAAAAACAAAAAAAACCCCCGACTAATTATGGTTACTGTAAAGGTAAAAGCTGGGGTAAGGTGGGGAGTTTAATAGGAATTCTGCCCTCAACTGTTGCTTTAACTAGTTCTTCTTATGTCAAATAAGGCATCATGGTGATACTGTGGTGCTGAGGCAACACAGTGAAATTCTCTACAATGTGCCCTGCTACTAAAAGAAGAAAACGACACAATAACTAGAAGTCTTCAAAAGAAAAGGATTTCTATATTGAGAGGCACAAAAGCCTTAGGGGTTCCAAATGAAAACCAAGTTTTTCCCAGGAGACTTTCTTTGCCTAAGATAAAGCCCTTAAAACTCATGCATTTTCCATTTCATTTTAAGTGCCTCACCCATCATCACCAACCAAGCAACAGCTGTTATCTCTACCCCCAAACTCTCCTTTTATTTACCCAACATTTTTCTGCACAGAGCCTTGTGTTCAGCTCTCTACCCAAAGACAGTGGGGTTCACCTTGAAACTCTGTGTTATCAAGGCCCCTGATGGCCTCCACAGCATCCTCTGCCCGCTCCATGTGTACAAAGGCATAATCTTTCACGATGTCACATTCAATGACTGGGCCATATTCCTCAAACTTGGCCCGAAGCTCCTTGTTGGTGCAGGTGGGGCTGATGTTGCCCACATGCAACTTTGTTGAGGTTTTACTCTTATTCTTGCTGGCTTCCACATTAATATTCACCCCATGAAGCTTGTAGTGATGCAGGTTGCGTATGGCATCCTCAGCTGCAGTTTTGTCCTCTATGTGCACAAAGCCATAGTTCTTAATGATGTCACATTCCAGCACCTTCCCATACTGCTCGAAGAGTGAGCGGATCTCTTGCTCTGTGGCCTCCCGGGGCAGGTTTCCAATGAACAGCTTCACCATCTCGATACAGCCTGAGAAAGAAGAAACAAAATTTCTAACAAAAGACCTTAGGTTAATTGGGGGGGGGGGGGGGGCTCACCACTGCCATCTTCCTTCACTAGCATATGTTTCCAATTTTGTTTCACACTCACATCTCCACACTGTAATCAAAAGGAAATGGGAGTGAAGTAAACAGGCCCGCTAAGGAACCCGCCTGAGAACCTCTAGGAATGAGAACACGTCTAACAGGTCCTTAGTAGCTAAAGAGTTTAAGAGTTAGATACCTTCAAAGAATGTGAATAAAAGTGAAAATAAATGGACATCTGGGGATACTGAGCTTTTCTGCCCACTAGGTGGTCAATCATACGACAAAAATTTTACTGGGCTTGTTGGTTGATTGCCTGCAACTACAATTTGGCTCTTCCTCCCGCAGTAACATTAGCAGCCACCATTTCCGGAAAAGTGGGCCTTGGAATAGCTGTTTAGGACCTTCCTTTAGAAGTAACGAAGGCGGGAATGAGACCAGATAGCCACGAGCGTGGCGTGCAGAGTACCGGAAAAGCGTCCGAGTGGGGAACGCCTCTCTGGAGGTACCAGCCTACAAGCGCCTGCAGAATGGAGAAATGCCTGGCCAGAGGGGGGCTTCAGGTTCATTAACCAGACAACAATGTCCCAGGTCCCGAGAAACTCTCAAGACGGCCTTGCAAATGCTCCATCTAAGGATAATGGGGTTATCTCAAAGAAAACTTCGCGGCAGGAAGCCGAGCCAAGTAGGGTAGGGGGCAGGGTGGGGGAAAGCCAGGTATTCTCGGGCAGGAGGTGTTGGGGGAAGGGCTGCTTTATGCTTACCGCGCAATGCCGAGGACCGAGGTCGTCTCTCAGTGACGGGCGCGCAGGCCGCGACCCAACCAGGACACCCCCGACGCCCAAGGTAGTGAGACAAGATCTTACAAAGCAAAGGAAAGAAAGTGGAAGGGCTCGGAGTCTCTCACCGCACAGAAATCGGGAGGGCCTCTTCCTCGCGGCACGGACGCTTCTGACAAAACGCTAAAATGGCGGCGGCCGCAGCAGTGACTCTGGGTAGAGAGGGGGAGGTGACCTATCCACCGGATTGGTCGTTCAATAAAGTAAATGGCAGGCGTTCCCGAAGATCCTCCTCTTGATTGGTTACCGCGAACGCCAATTACCTGAGAGGCCGGGAAGAGGTGGAAACGTCAGTAACCCCAGAGCTTTTATGCGAAAGCCAATGAGCACCAACATTGAGAAGCCGAAGCCACTGATTGGGTAAGAGGTCGGCTTGAGGGAGGAACCACAAACGTGGGTTTCACCGGCGACTGGCGGCCCGCCATTAGGCGGAGTGAGCGAGGGCCCCGGTGTGGCAGTCGGTAGCTTCATGGCGCCAACTTTGTTAAGCTTCCACGTTTCGACACTTCCATGTGCACAACGCGAAAGCATTCTGCACTCCACTTTGTCCCCTACTCCAAGTTTCCCCCTCTAAACTCCCAAACGCCACCCACCTCGCATCCTGGATGCTGTGGACAGTAGCTTACTCAGACACAGCGCCAGGTAAGAAAACAGCGAGGACTCCCACCTGAGAAAATCAACCTTCTCAGGCTAGTAACTCGCACTGTAGCCCTGAAAGTCCCGAAGCTGCCCGCAAATTTAAAACTACTTGTAGGCAGTGAAAGGAACTCTGCAACAGTCAGTAGGTCCCGCTTGACCAGGTGTGATGGCCCAAAAGTAGGCCGGCCAGAGGCAGCACCATCCACGAGGGGAGACCAAGTTCCCTCTAGCAAGCAGCCTCCCAGGATCCAAAATGAAACAGACCCCCACACCCCCTCCCTAAGAAAAAACGGGAGCAGCAAAGTTTTTTTGTTGTTGTTTTATTTTATTGGGTGCCATCAACCAGAGCTGTAGGTTTAACACCCCCCACCCCAACCGACCTTAGAGGGAAGAGCATTGTCACAATCAGCTGTAAACAAATACAATCAAGAACATTCTTCACAGGGTCTCACTCCCTCATCACATTTTCTTCCTCACCCTTTCTTTGGCTACTTCATTTGATCCCCTGTTCATTAAGCAAGCAACTTCAGTCAAGACCCTTTGCAAAAGCAGCTTTTTTGAAGAGGAAGTTAAAGGGGAAAGGGGGATGCAAGTGCTGGATGTAAAAACTTAAAATATGAACAAAACAAGCCAAAGCAGTGAATTGTTGATGACGAAAGGGATCATCAGGAGTGGAGATGACACAAACAGAATATACTACCACCCAAAGCAGCCACAAAAGAACAAGATTAAGGAATTTTGTAAAGCAAAAGGTGAAGTCAGAGTACTAAACAAAAAAGGTGGATTTTATAACCCAACATGATTCAGGAATCCAATAGTAGAAAATTGGTGGAGCTTATTCTAGGGTAGAAAAAGGCAAGGTCCTTAAAAATCAAAAACATGACTTTTGGAGATGTGGTTACTAATCTTGTTCCTTCTCATTTTGGACTGTGATGCACCACCAAGACTGTTACCCACAGGTTTGGTAATGAAGAAAACCAATTCTAGTTAAAGTGTGTTGCCAAGGGGACCAGCATTTGGTGGTAATCACAACACATAATAAAATACACATCTCTCATCTCCTTTCAGTGTGATCTTCCAATTTTTGTGTTCCAGAAACCTTGCAAACAAAATTTTCTTCTAGAGTACCAAAGAATATGAAGTCAACTCACTTCAATCTCTACAAATCTGAGACAGGAAATACTCATGTTTTGGGTTGTTTTTTGTTTGCAGTGATAGGGATCAAACCCAGGGCCTCATGCAAAAAGCTCTACTGCTGAGCTACATCTGCAGTTGGAGACATCATTTTAGGACCACCATTCATGCCAGTGTGCAGACACCCAAGGACACTCAATCTAATTACTGGATTTGCCTTCTGAAATCTCACCAGATCTAGTCATAACTTGCTTTTGCAAGTCACCCAACTAACCAATTAAAACATCCCCAGGCTTTTTAAAACCAATTACAACTGGGAGGGAAATCCAAACTCCTCTCCCTGGACTCTAATACCCTATCAAATCAAGTTCTTCCTGGAATCTCTCAATCTGTTTAATCACTACCCCCCTCTAGACACAAGAGCCTTATTGTACCAAGCTCAGACTGGAATATTCTTTCTGCAGATCCTTCATCCCCCCCCCCCCCGCCCCCGCCATTTAAAGGCTTCCTCTACTCCAACCTTGCCTTGCAACTCTATCTCATAACACAATGCTATTTTTCCAAATCCTACTACTTGAAATTCTATCTTTTCATTTTCTATCCCTCTCCTGTTCCTGGCAAATACTTATTCTATACCATATTCCCAATGTTAAAACTGCACCTGGCACCTTGAAGACACTCCAATATTTGCTCAGTTAAAATATAAAAGAACGAATGCATGTGTTAATTTGATTACCAAAAGGAGGTGAGTTTGATTTCCACTCAGTATTAGGTTAAGAACCTGAACCAGGCTGAGGATGTAGCTTAGCATTCAAGTTTTTGCCCAGGATGTGCAAGGACCTGGGTTCCATCCCTAACACTGCAAAGAGGAAAAACAAAACAAAATCCTGGACACTCATCAGTACTGAGAAGATGTATCTTTATTCATAGTAGTTAGTCTAATTTTCCAATCTCCCTCAACAAAAAGTAGATGGCCAAAAGCCAGAGATAACCTATGCTAAGAGATTTTGAGCACTTTGACAAATGAAGCTTTGGGAAGAGAGGTTTGTAGCTTGAGTGTCTTCATATCTATGTTTATTATTTTACTGAAAATACAGCTTAAATTGTGTGTGGGGGGAGACAACTAATCCCTTATTCATCACTCTGAGAGAGAATGATACAATGTTTAACAGATCCTTGTCTGGAACATTGTAGATACCATTTTAGTGATTCGGATTTTGTTTGGTTGGTATGGTACCAAGGATTGAACCTGGGGGCACCTAACTACTGAGCCACATCTCCAGTCCTTTTCATTTCAGGACCTAAGTCAGGACCTAAGTTTCTGAGGCTGTCTTTGAACTTGCGATCCTTCTGCCTCAGCCTCTAAACTGCTGGGATTACAGGCATGCACCACCATGCCTGGCCTTTTTTTTTTTTTTTTTAAGATGGGGCTCTCACTTTTGTTGCACAACTGACCTTAAATTTCTGAGCTCAGGTGATCCTTCAGCCCCAGATTCCCAAGTCTATGGTCTATATAGGCCTGTACTACCATGTCCAGACATTTTGATGATCAAGTTTGCTGATTTGGGAGGGAGGTGGGGGACTGCAGATCAGGCTACCAAGTTCCTAAAAGGTAAAGTAACTTGTCCCAAGTCATCCAGAATGACATTTTATCAAAAGCATAAATATGTATAAATAAGCACCTGGCTGCAAACCTTAAACAGGAGGGATAATATTACATGCATATAAATGAGAAATGAGCCTAGACTTTTGAAAGGGAAATGGACAAAATTCCACATGTAAGGGTAAACAGTAATGTCAGTGAAAATTTAGATACAAATAATCTATATTAGCCTCACACCCTTAGGGGTGAAAATTACAATTTATACTCTTAAAAACTCTGGTTCCTGGACCAGAAATGAATTACAGATAGGATAAATGCCCAAATTCTCTATGAATGGTCCTAGGGAGCCAGTAAGCCAACCAAACAGGTTTCTCAGGCCTCTAATCCCCCTCCAGCCATATACCCTTAGCCGCCTATAAAGTTCCTAACCATGCATAGTAACCTTTCTTCTTATCCAACACAGAGTAGTACTGCCAGAGAATAAAGGTAGCAAAAACTGGTGTAGTCCATTGGCCTAAATCAATCCCAGGCATAACTCATAAAAGCCATCTCAATCTATGATGGCTAGCATTTAATGAGAACTTGTCACATGTTCTTATTTGACCCTCTCAACACTAGCATACCATAAAGATAACAAGCAAAGTCCTGGATGGTTCAAATGGTGGTTCAATTCCTCGATCAAGCACTTTGTTAGCCATGTGACTTTTCTCCAGTGCTGGGGTGTAGAACCCACATATGAGCTGAAGAAAAATTATTTAATCTATAACCTCAACTTCCCCTCTTATAAAGTAGGTTTAGAAATATCTAGCTTGGGCCCATTAGTGTTCAACTATAATCCCAGCAACTCAAGAGGCTGATAGGAATACAAAATTCAAGGCCAGCCTCAGCAATTCAGCAAGACCCTGTCTCAAAAAATAAAAAGCACTGGGGATATAGCTCAGTTGGTAAAGCATGCTTGGATTCAATCCCCAGTATCAAAACAAAACAAAAACCTATAAAAATATCTAATGTATTTCGGTTGTTATGAAGACTTAATTAACACAAAAAAGCATTTTGTGTGTGTTTTGTTTGCTGAACTGAATACAGGGCTTTGAGCATGCTAGGCAAGCGCTCTGAACAACTGAGCTACATTCCCAGCCCTGAAAAGCACTTTCAACATTTTACAGTGAAATGTTGGATGACCAAAACGAGGCAGAATTCCTGGCATCCAAAATCACATGGCAAAAAGGTAGCACCAGGATTCAAACTCAGGAAACCTGAGACAAAAGTCTTATTCTCTCAGTAGTTAAAGCTGGTTTTCAAATCAAGTCCCACCTCCAGAAAGTATTCTCCAACAACTGGGGATACCACATCCTCTCCTTCCTAACCTAATCACTTGTCTATCATTACTTATTAACTAACTGTTTCATCGAGGTAGGTCATTGAAACTTCCACACTGTAACTTTCTCTAGGTCAGACCAAGAGCTCAGCTACCTGAGCACTGCATTTCAAGCATTATAGACAGATATTTCAAATGATTTACAGCTAAACCTGAAATCCCATTTTATAACCTTTTTAAAGGTATAAATTTTCCATATGCTGTCCTCCTCTATTACCTAAATTCCTATTATTACACAGCATACTCGTCCATAAATCCAGTAATGAATATATTTTCATTATGATTTCACTCAACCATGGGAGTCCACAGACTTGACTTGGCTGGACAAAATGCCTGAAGAACCAATAGACTATGCAAGGACTTTGCCAGAGCTTAACTAGGGGTTATGACTAGTAGGCAACCTACCTGTAGAGACTGGCCCCTCAGTGATAGTCCCATTCCTCCATTACAAAAGATGGGGCCCCAGGCCCACCCTAAACAGAATTTAAAACAAGGTCCAAACTCGAGAGAGAAAGCTGGCAATGCTAGAAGTCTCTATGTGGCCTTGTTCCAAGAATAAATCAACTAAAACTTCTCCAATGACTGCAAAGTTGTAGAGGTGACAGGTGTAAAGTTGAATGATCAGAAGATAGACTGAGAGCACATTTCCTAAAACATACATCAAATGTCCCTTCTCTCATTCACTAAATCCAACTTTTCCCAAGTTATAGGACCTTGGAAATCAAATTAAAAAAATCAAAGTAGGAGTGCAATATGGGATTAACACAAATGGCACAATTTAAATTAAAAAAGGGGAGGTTTTAAAACATCTGCAAGAGAAAGGAAAATGACAAAATGATTTAGCTTTGTAGCTCCTTCTGACTTGAAAGCCTGAGGGCTGAGGCAGCAAGGGCATCAGGACCTAAAAATGACCGACAGTTAAGAGTGATCAAATAGGCCAGGTCACTCTGAAGAGTTGGGGCTGCAATAAAGAACGTCAACACTGGCCCTGAAAGCACATTAAGCTTTTTGCAGGAATCATGGGATTGGGACAGTGGCAGAACTCTCACTGAAGATAAAGGAAGATGACAGAAAGCCACATTGACAAAGAAATATTGCAAATAACAGAGGCCACAATCACAGCTCTATAATTGACCCTCAATTTTCCAGGGTAATTAATCAAAGGTCAGCTTGTTAGCATGGCCCTCAGATCATTCCACCATCACACAGAAAAGTAATAAGAAACTTATGAAACTTCTCTTCCCATTCTTCCCCAGTCCTGCAAAGAAATAAAAAAGGAGCAGCAAAGCACCCAAAGGCAAAGCAATGAGCAGAAAGAGAAGCAAAGAAAAGAGCTATGGCCCCCGTACCCCCTTGAATGACCCCATTTAGCATCCACAAATACAAGCTCATGGTTTTAAAACCATATTATTTTTGCACATTTGGCAGAGGGAAGAGGAGATCGAGGGCAAACTACTCTTGTCATAGGCATGTTCATATGACGCTAAGGAGGCAGACAACCCATCTGGACTCTTCTTGACACACATACCTCCCCAGTGAACTTTGCCCTAGCAGCCTCCCAAGTCAAAAATCTCTTAAAGCACCCTTTCCACAGGAGCATGAGTAGGTTTTCTTGATATAAACCCATCCAGCCAGTCTTATTTCATTCACCCATCATTACCAAGCCTCCATCTTGTTCTCTCTTGAAATTGTCATATTTTTTGCCCAGGTCCTCAACTCCTAGCTCTGGAGTAAGAGTATAGGCAGAATCCTCAATTTCTCACCCAATCCCAGCATCCCCATAGTTCATTTTACTAGCACCTCACCCACTTCCCAGTCTGTTATGACACCTCCAAATATAAACCCAGCAAGAAGACATCTGAAAACCATTAACAGATGGGCACAGGCAAAGAAGTCTCAGGTGCTGTGATGGGTTGGCAGGATGCAGGACACTCCATGGTGAAATTCAACAGGCGAAGTACCAGGACACTCTGGCCAGAATGCCTCACAACTGCTTCAAATTTTCCCTGCTCCCTCCTTTCTCCAACCACAGGGCAGCATCAGATAGGGACATTACCCCCACCCGACTATGGCTCCCTTCCAGGTCCCAGCCCAGGTGCTCATTAGAGCCAACTGTCTGAAGGATATACCCCACCTTGTGAACACCACAGCAGCCCATTCCCCACTTAATGTTCAAGAAAAGCCAACCCCTACAACCACCCTGCTGGAGCTCAGGTTGTTTCTGGAGAAAAGGCAGGGCAAATAGCCAACCAGAGGCAGAGGAAAATGGGTATTATATTACTGCATTTTGGTGTGACCAAATTGAGGGCTAAGAAGTCCAACCACTTGGTCTGGACTCTCCTGCCCTAAAGATGGCTGAAAGCTAGTAGGACGCCGATGAGCTAAATCCCACTGGGCAGCAGAGAAATCATTCTAATTCCCACATTCAAACCCCGTTCCAAACCCACCCTGGTTTCTGAGGCTATCTGCCCTTTAGTTGTCATGACTTCCTGGATGTCATACTGGCTCCTCTGACACTGAGTGCAATCAAGACAATGACAACCAGGTTTCCAAACTGCAAATCGCCCCAAGTTTTATTTGTAGTCCATACAAAAGGGGGGGAAATTAAGGTTTTCTAACACCACCTACTTGGGGAGATGGGGAATTGGGACTGTGCTGCTCACCATCGCTAGAACATCAGTGGTGAGCAGGGATTTGGACACATACCAACTGACTGTCCCAATAGGATCTCAGTCTCAACAGTCTACAGAGGAACAATCAGGGCCCCCTGGACTGCTGGCACAGCTTGGCGCACAGGAAATGGTTAATCTAACCCTTTCCTGGCCTCCCTCACATCTAAAAGAAAAAGGCGCCGCCGACCTCAGCTGCAGGTTGCTTCCCCATCCACACGACCTTAAATATCGCGCACAAAAATAAAAGGGAGCCAGGAAAAAATAAAAACAAAAGTAATTCCCATTCTGGAGAGATGGGAGGCAGGGTAGAGGGGAAACCGCAGATCTAGAGCCAGTAACAAGATGTGATGCTGAGGCGAAGGAACAAAGTAGGTTACTGCCAAACACTCAAAAGGATGGTCTCCTGGGGAAGGCCCACATGGTAGAGGGAGGGGATGAAAAACCGCAATGGGAGAGGTATGGGCCAGAGTGGTTATAACCTGGGTCTGCACCCTACCTACCTCTCCCTCCCTCCCCGTGGTGCCCCATCCCCAGGATGGCCCTACATGCGGCGCTGGTAGCCAGAGTGCATCTGAGCTGCCCGCAGGTAATCATTATAGGAGCCCGAATAGCGTGCGTAATCGGAATGGGCATCGGGCAGGCGACGGTAATCCAGCGAGGACTTTGTCGGCGAGCGGCGGAACGAAAGCTGCGACTCTGATAAACGGCGGTAATCAGAGAGCTCGGCTAAACGCCGGTCGGAACCATACCTAGTCGAGAGAAGAAGACAGTTGGTGAATGAGACAATTGAGGGGAGGGCTCCAGATGGGCATGGGGGAGATGCCAATAGGGACAGGGAGGGTGTGATCAGACTGGTCTCCAACAGTTTGGTTTCCTTTTGTCAGAAGGTTCTTCACCCTATCCAGGCCAAGAAATCAAGCCTGGGTTCAACTCATTAGGAAACCAAGCCCTCCACTGAAGCCCTCCTTTCCAAAGTGGCCAAGGTGAATTTTGGTCTATAGTCCCAAACCACAAACAAAATATCCCCACCCATGGGTCCTACACAAAGACCTTGGTTGTTTATCAACAGAACGGCGGATGAAAGCAAGGTCCCCAACTTCCCAGAGTGTGGACGCATCTCATAAACTTGCCTTCAGCCATTAAGTGCCAAAAGGACTACTCTTTCACGCCCACCCCCACCAACACCAGGACAACAAGGTAACAGGCTTAAGAATCCCTGAGACATAGGGAAAGGGTATGAGCCATAATTCTGCAAGCAGTGGCTCCTTAGGCACCTGGGCTAGTCTAGAATGGTGACATTTTCCCAGCCTGACTGGTACCACCCCAGGCTGAGCTCTGTGCTCCACCTGAACCCTGGTGACCAGAAAAGTTCACAGACACCGACCCCCTCGGCCTCTGCACACCCCACAGGAGTAAAGGAGAAAAGACCGAGGGAGGGGCCTAAAATTCCCCTCCCATGCCAACCTCAGCCCCTTGCCCTAAGCCCCAGCTGGGGGCAGAGGCGGGGGGGCATACAGTACCTTTTCGACATGGCGACAGCCTTTTTGTAGGGATCGTCGTAGCTGGCCCGGGGTGGGGAGAGGCGGGTACGCTCATAGGGCGGCGGGGTGCTGTTGGCGTTGGCAACGGCCCCCTGGGACATGGACAGGTAGGCTGCAGACGGCTGACCTGCCCCATCGTAGGCATTGCCCGGCTGGCCACGGTAGGAGGCAGCAGCCTGGGGATGCTGCTGGGCAGCATAGGAAGCAGCCAATGAGGCTGATGACTGAGTGCGGTAAGGAGCTGCCAGGGTGGCAGAAGGCTGGGCCCCGTAGGCAGCTGCGGCACCATAGGAGCCAGTGGCCGCAGCAGCCGACTGAGCCCCATAGGAGCCTGACAGGCCCATCGATGCTTGGGCCCCATAACTATTCAGTTGGGTCTGGACAACTGGCTGGGCCCCATAAGAGCCAGCCATTGGGGTAGTGGCTTGTGCAGCATAGGCGGCTGGCTGGCTGGCATAGGCAGCAGCTGTGGCTGGCTGTGCCACATAAGCAGCAGGCTGGGAAGAGTAGGAAGCAGCCTGCTGTGCAGCATATGGGGCAGACTGGGCATTGTAAGAAGCCGAGGGCTGGGCATTGTAAGAAGCTGCCTGGGCTCCATAAGCTAGTGAGGAGGCTGCAGACTGGGCCCCATAGGAGGCAGCCTGAGCCCCGTAGGAGCCTAGGGAGGAAGCTGCTCCCTGGGTGTTGTAGGAGGAAGCAGCTGCACGAACCCCATAGGAAGAGGCAGCCTGGGCGCCATAAGAGGATGGCTGGTTACCATAGGAGGCAAGGGAGGAGCCCTGAGCCCCGTAGGAGTTGAGCGAAGAAGCTGCCGCTGCCTGACCCCCATAGGAGGAGAGGGCTGAGGCTGAGGGTTGGGCTCCACCATATGGGCCGAGAGAAGAAGCTGCGGCAGACTGGGAGCTAGGGCTAGCCAGCTGGCCCCTGTATGGGGCCCCAAGGGAGACAGAGGGCTGAGCGCGGTAAGAGGCTGCCTGGGCTGTCATGGGCTGAGTCCGATAGCCGACACCCAAAGAGGCAGAAGGCTGGGCCCTGTAGGCAGCTCCCAGCGACACTGAGGGCTGGGCCCGGTAGGTGGCTGGCTGGGCCGTCAGAGGAGCCACATAAGAGGCTCGGGGAGGTGAACGGCGCAGGGGGCTTCGGTCGCGACCAAAGAAGGGTGGCGTGGGCTGACGGGCTTGCCCATCAAAGCCACCAGTGCTGTTGCCAAAAGCCTGTTGGTAGTCGAAGGTGGCAGAGAAGCCACCAGTTCCAGGGAATGCCGTATCCCCAGCCCCTGGTTTCTTGGTCTTGTCCCCAGACTGGATAGCCAGGCCAGGCCCCTTCTTCTGACCCTTGGTTGAGAGTTCCACGTTGATGCGCTTGCCCTTCACTTCTTTGCCGTTGAGCTGCGCGATGGCGGCTTTGGCATCTGCTTCCTTCTCCATGTGAACAAACGCGTAGTCTGATAAAGCAGCAGACAGAGGGTTAGCAATTAGGGGGGCAGGGCATGCTACCCGATGGGTCCCAAATTGGATACAACAGCACCCAGCTGTTGCCAGTTACCTCCAGGCCACCAAACCCTCCTCTCCAGGAGTATGTCATAAAATATTGGCTCCCACATAACAAAGCTTCTGACTGTCCCAAAGAGTCACTTTTGACTAGGGCTTTTTCCCATTCTCCCCTTTCCCCCTGCCACTTCACCCAACTCCCTGGTGAGAAAAGAAAGAGTAAAGATGAACCACAACACAGGATAAAAATCTTCACAGCTACTTTAAGACTAAACCAGCAGACAAAACAAAGAAAGGGTTTCTGGATCACTCAATTATTCAGTGTTCTCATCCCATGCTCACCAAACACCACTGCTCACCTTTGACGCTTAGCTCTCAAGCACTAGCCATTTCTCAGCCTAGATCAATTAAGGTGAAAGAGACTCAATTCAGGCAAGAGCCTACAAAGAGCAAGCAGTTCACAAAATTCCTCCAATGTAATCTCCCCTCTTTTCACATTACTTTCCAACTTTCAAAGTACTTTCATGCACATAACCTCACTTGGGCCTTATAACAATCCGGTAAGGTGGCACAACAAAGGATCATCATCTCCACTTTACTGTTGGGCAAACATGTTCAAGAATTTTTATGCGGCTTACCCTTGCCCAAATCAAAGTATATCAATGCCAGGACCAGTTTTAGCTCTTCTATGCCCCATGTCCCTTTGCTACACCCATCTGTCCCTGGGACAGATTGGTGTAAGGTATAACTGTGTAGTATGAAAAAAAAATGTAAGCTTAGAAAGAGAGATGCTAGACCCTATGTACATCTACAAGGTAAGGGAATGGAAACTAAGACCCCTCCCCCTCAGGCATATTACATCCTCCACCACTTCCTCTTTAAAGGACAGAGAGGTATACTTTATCCTTTGGAGTTCTGTTCATAGGACAGACTGCACACAGGAAAGACCTGGTTTCTCAGCTATGAGGCAAGAAGCTGCAATCACTGCAAGCTAGAAGGTCACCCCTGAGGCTTTTCATTCAAGACCTGAATGAATTGTGTGAGGAAGAGGAACTAAGACAGGCTATAAATCTCAAAACTGAACTATTCACCTACCACAGAAGAAAACTTTAGAAAGGAAAAAAAATTCTCGGGGTTGTGTCCATACTAGAAATTGTAGAAATTGCAATGGTGCAAACAGGACCTGAAGAACAATGAGAGGAGCTTGTCCCTGAGAAATAAAGACCTGCAGTTAAAGGCCCTATGGTTATTTTAAGAAAAAAATCCAAATGCTGGGATCCAATCTCTGTCACATCAGTTTAAAAAATAAAAAGATACCTCGAAGAAGTTCCCAACATCTCATTTTCCAATAAAAGATATCCTTTCTATGACCTTCAAACAAGTGTCCTTATTTTTAGAAATTTTCATTTTTAAAAATAACGGAGATACCCTCACTTGCATACCCACAGATCTATTTCTCCTAAAGAATATTATCTTTCATCTCTAATAAAACACAATGTCATCTGTACACACAAACTTGGAACCTTCTAAAGATGATAAAAGAACAAAACGAACTATCACAACTCTGAAGTCTTCAACACTCCCACAGACAGAGCCTGATTCCTTATTTAGCAATTATGAAAAGCTAAGTGTTCCATTTCACTTGGCCACACAGTACTAGAATTATCCTCTGATCTCTCATCTTCATTCTGGGTAGCTAGCTAAAAACAGTAGCAGGTGGTCTAATGTCTCTAAAAGCAGAGACTGCTGACCCTAGGAATGGCAAAACCACCTAGAGAATGCAATGACAAGCAGAAAGGCTCACTCAAGGTCAAGAGAAAACAGGAAGATCTGCTAGAGCCTGTAGGCAGACTGGGGGAGGGGGGATGAAAGGGGACAATCTCCAGGCACTGTGAGGGATTAAGGAAACAACACATTCCTGATTATTTGGTCTACAAATTCCCCCAAACATCCATTGTCTACTCCCTACATAGCTGGGTTTTATTAAGAGATCAAGGAGTAAAATTTAAAAACTGAGATTTCAGGTCTGGAGATGTAGCTCAGTAAGCTGAGCTCATGCTTAATATGTGTGAGGCCCTAGGTTCAATTCCCTGCACTGCAAAAAGAAAAAGCGGGGTTGGTTTGATTTCACATGTTCAGTTCAACTGACAGCCCAGATGAACTATGTAACTGTTGGTGGGGGAAGATACAATTATAGCCAAATTATATCTAAGTTTCTAAGCCTGATATCTGAAAGGAATTATAACTAGGTTGTCCAAATGACTGAATCACATCAGGGTTAACTGTGTCCCATCACACTGAGTAGCCAAATTCAAGCCTAACCCCATCAAAGATGCCCAGAATCCCAACTCCTTCCCAGCCATCAGAGTAGCAGAGATCCGAAGAACTCCAGGGACTCTTTTGCCTGGATAGTTAGCTCAAAGTAATCTCTCAGTTAAGACTAGCATTAAACCTAACAAGTAGTTCTGCAGATACCTCCTAATGGTCTGATGACATCACAATCCCTCTAGTACCAAAGTTAAGAGAATCCAGAAAAACAACTTTTTCTATCCTAAGATGATTTTTTAAAAACTTTGAAACTATAGAGCTCGGTATTTAAAGGATGGCTACCCACAAAAGAGAAGGGATAATTTTCCTCTTCTGACTCAGACCTCCCCTGAAGTATGCAATGGCCAAAGTCTGCAAGTGGTTCTTGAAGCTGTTCATCTTTGAATACCCAATAGGACACAGCTGCAGAGAGTGGTTACCACTGTTGCTATGGAGATTTTTGGTCTACAAATCATATCTAAGCTCCTAGAGTAACCAAGCAACCATGTTTTTCTCCTGTGAAATAAAACAGAGCTAGCTGTCCTGTGCTTTTCAAAGACTTGACAGGGCTGAGGGTGTGGCTCAATGGTAGAGTCGCTAGCACAGCATGTAGGCCCTGAGTTTGAACCCTAGAACTGCAAACCAGAAGACCTGACAGCAAATCAAACGCTCATTCACAGTCAAGAAATGAGTAAGCTATTTATTGAGCCAGTCTCTTCTACAAATTCCCAACTTTAAATCCTAAGTTTTTTCACCCCTAAGAACTATAAAGATATCAGTGAAGGATATCAGTGCATCAGGTGCTATTGCATATAAGCCTAACAACAATGGAAGACACCTCCCTGAGGAAGTCCAAGCATTTCTGCTAACAAATGTTTACAAAGGAACAAAATGCACAAACTTTTCTCTCTAACTCTCACAGGGAATCAACCAGAAATTCTAAAACTCATGTGAAGTTATCATGCACTTTACCACCACCACCACCACCACCACCACCCTTCCCCCGTCACTTAGTGTTGATCCCAAACAAATTCAAGAACATTTCTGGCTTTCTCTATCACTTGAGAACAAGCTTCTTGATCATGAGTTCCATAGAGATTGCCCCAAGTACTGATTCTAGACTTTCAATCTACCAGTCACCCTGCCTAACAACTACAAAAGAAACCTAACAGATTAATTAAACACAAAACTCTCATACCCCTTGCTGGCCAAGTACCCAATCTGACACCCTCCCACTCTTTCATTCTAAACGAAATCAAAAATCCATGCACCATACATCCTGCCTCAGAGCACCCAGCAGGAAAGCCCGATTCCGGATAGTCTCGTGGACTTGCATAACCTAAGTTGAGGAAAATAGAATGGAGTATTAATGCAGAATAAGAATTTGTTCCTAGCAAGGGACACAATGACATTTCCCCAACTTGTGGAAAGGACAAGGAATGGCCAAAGATGTGCCTTTACCGGACAACAAATGAAATATCTTTGGTGACCATGAACAAGCAACTGCACCTATTTATTTCTCATCCTCAAAACGTCTCACACAGGGTATGAGCAGGCATGAATCCAACACCAGGAGGGCATCACATACTCCCAGGTGCATCCTTGAAAATAACAGGGCAAAGTTAACTCAGATCTGTTCCCAAGTGGAACAAAGACAGGCCACATATATACAAGGGCTGACCCATCAAATCTTCCCCAAAAGAGAAAGAACTTAGGGGATAAGAACCCAGAATATTAAAAAAGAAAAAGTCGACTGGGCTCCAAAAAGGAAATCAAGCCTAAATTATGGTGACACATTTTTCTCAAAGAAAAGGCAAACTAGGGATCTGCTCTGAGAATTAATTCAAGCAATGACAACTCTCAAGTAAATCGTTTTCAGCCAATGTTTAAGGAAGACCTCTCACACATCTCCCCATAATCCCCTCAGCCAAAGTATGCCCCCTTGCAAAGGTCTCCAAGCTTAAGCAAATCTCCTTCCACAAGCAAAAAGGTCAGGGTTTCCAGCTAACAGATCTAAAATCGAGCCCAAAGGGTGGGGAAAGAGGGAAAACAGGTTTAAGGGAGTTGGACCACAGAGCTGCCACATCTAACCCATCAAATACTGAAAATACCAAAGTGGCTCGGAAGGGGCCCTTCCTGTACCCATGAGGAGACCCATGCCAAACAATACTAAGAGATCCCAGCCCGAGAAACGTCCAAGGGCCCCGTTACCTTCCGCTTGGGAGCATTCATCGGGAGGGAACACGAGGGCGGCCTTGGGGCGTCAGCCCCCACCTTTTCCCTCTTCCCTTGCTCTGACCGACGTCTGGAGAGGAAGTGGGGAAGTGGCGAAATCTTCCCCGCTCCATGATCCGGCTTGTGCCCGTCACTTCCCAATTTCCGCTCGGTGCCAGGCCCGGGAGACCAGAAGACGCGCCCCCAGTACACTCGCAAGTCTCTGGCGCGTCCCCGGCCCCGTGGCTCGGCTCGCAGTGGCCGCCGCACCCTCCCAGAGCCGCTTCCTCCCACTTGGTGAACGGTGCCTGGACCGCAGGGGAGGAGGGTGGCTCTGCCCAACGCACCCCCAACACCTCTGGCCTCGCCCCAGCGCACTTCCCCACCCTGCCCAACCGCGCAGTGACCGACCCCCGGGTAAGGGGCGTGGCTAACAGGCAGAGTGCCCCGAGCGCGCCCCCGCCCCCGAGCGTGCCTCCGTGTTACCTTTTACCACGTCACACTCGATGACGCGTCCGCGGCGCTCGAAGAGGCTGCGCAATTCCTGGCTCGTGCATGCAGCCGACACATTGCCCACGAAAATCTTCCAAGTGTTCAGCGGCCTTGGGCGCGACATCTCCACCACGAGCGCGCGCCCCGGCCGCAGCTCGTGACCGTGCAAGGCCTCGATGGCGCGCAGCGCGCCTGCGTTCTCGCGCATGTGCACGAAGGCAAACTGTTTCATGACGGCGCAGCTCATGACCGTGCCGTAGGGCGCGAAGAGGGCTGCCAGTTCCTCCGGCGTTGTATCCGCCCCGTCGACGTTGCCCACGAATATCTTCATTTTGCCGCCGCAGCCGCCTTCCCGGAGAGCCGGGACCGCTCCTCCAGCGACAGCCGAGACGTCCGACCGACCGGCAGTCCTCCCCAGGAATGGCTGGCGACCGAGAACCCTGCCGCGCAGGCGCGCTGATCTAGCCAATCGGGACGGGCATCCCGCGCGTGCGGCAGCCAATCATAGAGACTGAAAGAAGATGCGCTCGAACGCAGCCAATCACAGAGGGCCTGGAGCCCGCTCGTTAGCGGAGGGGGTGGGAGAGGGACGACGACGCGCGACCAACCGCCGCTGCCGGGGGGAGGGGAAGGAGGGTTGGAGTGGAGGGAGCGCGCGCGGGCTGCGCGGGCGGCAGAGGCCTAGTTGGAGAGGCGGCCTCTGGCCTGGGTGGGGCCCGGACTCCCAGGCCCAAAGGAAAACTTTGTTCAGTCGGAAGTCAGGGCTCCTCCCATTCTGGCAGTCTTAACTAACCCTGTGCCTGGAGACGGCAGCGTGAATGACCCGAGGAAGGCCAGGCCTGGCGGGAGAAACCGGGACCAACGCCTCTAGTCAGCAAACCGCCCCGGGACTGTGCAGGGCGTCTACCCCAGGAGTCCTGGTGCCATTAACTCAGTCTTTGCAGGCACATTCCCCCGGGTTGCCGGGGTCCGGGTAGACACTGCAGACAGCGAAAAATTAGAGCCTGTCCCTGCCGTGATGGAATTTTCAGTCGAAAAATAAGGAAATGACTCTTGGATCTTTGATGTTTTCCACAATTAAAACATTTACAAAATGGAAAATTAAAATAATCCTTGAAGAGGCAAAAATTGAGCCTCACAAAAGAAAGAAAAAGTTTTAAACCGACAGATTTAAGTATGTAAAGATTTGTACATGGCAGAAGACACCAAAAACAAAGTCATGTGACAAATTCACAAATATTCTTCACATGTTCATTCAACATACTGCATGGAACACCTGCCATGTAGATAGACAGCATCAAGGATATAGGAGTTAAGGTTTGGATCTGAACCCGAAGGCTTATATGTGGAAGTCTTGGTCCCCAATATAGCACTGTTAAAAGGTGAGGCTTTGGGGAAGTGACTGGATTATTATTTTTTTAAGAGAGAGTGAGAGAGAGAGTTTTTAAATATTTTTTTTAGTTCTCGGGGGACACAGCATCTTTGTATGTGGTGCTGAGGATCTAACCTGGGCGGCACTCAAGCCAGGCAAGCCCGCTACCGCTTAAGCCACAGCCCCAGCCTGAAGCGACTGGATTATGAGGGCTTCAACCACATCAATGGATTAATCCATCTGATTTGTACCTGAATGGGCTACTAGGAGGTGGTGAAAACTGTAAGAGGTGGGACCTATTTAAAGATGTAGGTTATGGGCTGGGGATGTGGCTCAAGCGGTAGCGCACTCCCCTGGCATGTGTGCGGCCCGGGTTCGATCCTCAGCACCACATACCAACAAAGATGTTGTGTCCACCGAGAACTAAAATAAATAAATAAATATTAAAATTTAAAAAAATAAATAAAGATGTAGGTTTTTGTCTGCCATCTCCACAATTGATACTCCCCCTGCACCCTCAAGCATCTCCCCATCCCCACCTTTTCTGTGGCCATGGGGATGAGCCACTCTGCTCCACCATGCTCTTTCTCCCATGATGCTTTCCCTTACTATAGACCCAAAGCAATGGAGCCAAACAACCATGGACTGAAATCTCTATAATCTTGAGCCAAAATAAATATTTCCTTAATTAAGTGGATTTTCTCAGGTATTTTGTAACAGTGATGAAAAACTAACACAGCAGTGAATAACAACAACCAAAATAACAAAATCTCGATCTTCTTGGAGCTCATATTATGGTGGGGAGAGAGAAAATAAACACAGCAGGTAGATGGTGATGAAGAATTCAAGTAATCAAGATGCCATCCTCTGAGGAAAGATCATTCCAGCTGGAAAGTATAAGACAAAAAGTCCTGGAGCAGGAGCAAATCAGGCTGGTTCCAGAAAGAGCAAAGAGCCAGTATCCCTGGAGCCTGGAAAAGGGAATAATAGGAAGAGAAGAAAGGGGGAAGGGTAATGCCACACCTTGTGGGCCATTGAATTACTTTGGTTTTCATTGTAAGGCTGGAAGTCTATGGAGGGCATAGAACATATGGGTTGATCTGATATGACATCTGTTTCATAGTTTTATAAGTATTCTACCTCCTCTTAAGGTGAGTAAAAAGACTATAGAGGAAACAATTGTTTCCTCAGAATAATTATTGCCACTGCAAAAGTCCAGGAGAGAGATGATATGAACAAGGTTGAATTAAGGAAAAGCGATCAGATTGGATGTAGTTTGATGTTATCACCGCTGTGATTGGATGTGAGTTGTGAAAGGGAGGAGTTAAAGATGACATGGAGCACATGGAAGCATGGAGTTGCCATTTACTGAGATGGGCTACATTATGAGAAACACTTGCTATGAAAATCAGAAATTCAGTTTTAGAGATTGCTATGATCTGAAAGTTTGCATCCCCCAAATCCCCTAGTTGAAACCTGAATGATGGGGTTAGCACGTAAAGCAGGTGGTACATACCTGTAATCCTAGCAGCTCAGGAGGCTGAGGCAGAAGGTTTGAAAGTTCAAAACCAGCCTCAGCAATTTAGTGAGGCCCTAAGCTATTTAATGAGACCCTATCTCAAAATAAAAAATTAAAAGGGCTGAGAGTGTGGCTCGGTGGTTAGGTGCCCCTGGGTTCAATTCCTGGTACCAAGAAATAAAAAGACTGAAACTCCTGCCCTTTTGAAAGATGCCCCAGCCAGGTGTAATGGCACAGGTCTAAAATATCAGTAACTTGGGAGCTGAGACAGGAGGATCGTAAGTTCAAACCAGCCTCAGCAACTTAGTAAGACCATGTCTCAAAATAAAAAGGACCTGGGATATAACTCAGTGGCAAAGCACCCCTAGATTCAATTCTCAGCACCAAAAATAAATAAGTAGATACCCCAGTAGCCAGTTGTGACTCAGGAAGCTGAGGCAGGAAGATTGCAAATTCAAGATTAGTCTGGAAAAATTAGTGAGACTCTGTCTCCAAATAAAATTTAAAAGAAGGGCTGAGTTGTGCTCAGTGGTAAAGCAGTTGCTTACATGTGAGAGGCCCTGAGTTCAATCCTTGGTGCCAATAAAAAATTTTAAAAAAGGAAAAGAGCATCATGGGCAATTGAATGTGTCTGAAGTTCAGGACTGAAGGTATAAATTTGGAAATCTTAATAGTTAATATCTATACTATACAAATAACTGCAACAAATTGATGAAGAAAAAATTAGGCAAATGATCAAGCATTTGAACTGACAGTTTTATAGAAAAGAACTGCAAATGGCCAATAAATAAACTGCAGTCACAGGGAAATTCAATTTCCCAAGAAAATGAAAATATTTTTTCACCTCTTCAGATTTGCAAAAGTATTGACATCTATTGCTGAGAAAACCACATTCATATACGGATGATATCATGAATTCTACATCCTTCTTGAGAAATATTCAGACAGTATCAAATTTTGTGCTCAAGATTTTGTGGGTTTTTATTGTTTTTGTGTGTGTGTGTGTGTGCGTGTGTGTGTTTTGGGTTTTTCATTTGTTTGTTTTGTTTTGTGTTTTGGTACTGGGAATTGAACCCAGGAGCATTCTACCTCTGAGCTACCATCCCTAGCCCTTTTTATTTTTTAATTTTTTTTATGAGAGAGTATATGGCTAAATTGCCCAGGCTGGCCTCCAACTTGTGATCCTTCAGCCTCCCAAATTGCCAGGATTACAGGCATGCACCACCATGCCAAGTTTGTCTTCTTTTTAAATATAAGATTTTTTATTGTAGTAAAAGATATAACATAAAATATTATTTAAACTCTACTCAAGTGCACAGTTCAATGGTATTAAGTACATTCTCATTATTGTGCAACCATTACCACCATGCATCTCAGAACATTTTTATATTCCCCAGCTGAAACTCTGAACCCATTAAATACTAATCCCTAGAGCTGGAATGGTGGTGCATGCCTGTAATCCCAGCAGCTCTGAAGGCTGACACAGGAGGATCGGGAGTTCAAAGCCAGCCTGAGCAATAGAGAAGCACTAAGCAACTCTGTGAGACCCTATCTCTAAATAAAATATAAATAGGGCTGGGGATA
This sequence comes from Spermophilus citellus, assembly GCF_964194105.1. Lineage (NCBI taxonomy): Eukaryota > Metazoa > Chordata > Mammalia > Rodentia > Sciuridae > Spermophilus > Spermophilus citellus. Next base: position 251,600,894 of record NC_138183.1, on the reverse strand, counting down.
TGGCTCAGTGTTAAGTGCCCCTGAGTTCAATCCCAGTACAAAAAAAAAACAAAAAACAAAAAAAAAACCACCTAACTCCTTTCTCCCCCTGCCTGGAAACCACTATTCTGCTTTCTTTCTCTGCGAAAATTTGACTACTCTAGTTATTTGATATAAGTGAAATCATACAATTATTTGTTCTGTTACTAGCTAATTTCACATAGCACTTCAAGATTGATCTATGTTGGAGCAGGTATCAGAATTTCCTTCTTTTTAAGGCTGCATAATATTCCATAGCATGTATATACCACATTTTGTTTATCATCCATCAGTATACCCTTGGGTTGCTTCCACTTTCAAGCTACTGTGAACATTGGTGTACAAATATTATTTGAGACCTTGCTTTTACTTCTCTTGGATATTAAACAATATCCTATAACTCCACCCAGTAGTGAAATTGCTGAATTTTGCTTGTTTTTTTTTAATGGAAGTATAATTTATAGACAGTGATACTTTCCCTTTCTGGTGTATAGTTCTTTGAGTTTTGACAAACACCCCTATGACCATCATAATTGAAGTATAGAATGGATTTTTCACCATAAATAGCTTCCTCATGATGTCTCTTTGCAGTCAACTCCCATGCTCAAGCCTCTGGCAAACACTTATATGTTTTCTTTCACTATATTGTCTTTTCCAAAATGTTGTTTATTAAATAGAGTCACATATATGTCGCTTTTCAAGTATAGCATCTTTCACTAAACAATGCATCTGATATTCATCCATGTCATTGCTTGTATCCATAGTTGGTTCTTATTATCAATGATTGACATCATATGAATGTACCACAATTTGTTTTTCCATTCCACAGTTGAAGGACATCTAGATTGTTTCCATTTTTTGAAGGTTATGACTAAAAAGTTTGTGTACAGGCATTTGTGCAAACAGGTTTAATAAACCTTGGTAAATATCTACAAAGCACAAGGTCATTTTGAGCAATAACAAGATTCTATAAAGTGTTGAGCAGTATGTTGAACACTATGTTAAGCCCAGTAAATGGAGCTATTAGGAAAGTTTGCTACAAAATTTCATTATCAATCAAATTAAAAGAATGTATACGAGTGGGGACATACCGCAATGGTGGAGTGCTACACACGGGGGACCCTGGGTTTGATCTCCAGCACCCCCTACCACACATACATAATAGAGGAGAATTTGGGGGGACTGGAGGATAATCCTGAATCCCATTTTTACAAAAAAAAAAAAGACACACCTCTCTTCTGTTTTGTTTTGTTGTTGCTAGGGATAAAACCCAGGGTCTGATGCATACTGGGCAAATACTACCACAGAGCTATACCAAGCCCCATTTTTTTTTTAAGTTGGGACTTAAAAAAACTTTGGCATGCTTCAAAATCACCTAGAAGACTCTTAAAAACAGTTTCTAGTCTTTAACCCAGCATTTCTTCCAGACATGGTGGCAGGCACCTGTAACTCCAGCAACTCAGAAGGTTGAGGCAGGAGGATTGCAAGTTCAAAGCCAGCCTCAGCAATTTAGCAAGGCCCTAAGCAACTTAGGGAGACCCTGTCTCAAAATAAAAAATAGAAAGGGTTGGAATGTGGCTTATAGGTTAAGCATCCCTGGGTTCAATCCCCGTTACAAAACAAAACAAAAAAGTTTCTGGCCAGGCGAGGTGGCACACGCCTATAATCCCAGTGGCTGAAGCAGGAAGATTGTAGAGTTCAAAGCCAGCCTCAGCAAAAGCTAGGCGCTAAACAACTTAGTGAAACCCTGTCTCTAAATAAAATACAAAACAGGGCTGGGGATGTGGATCAGTGGTTGAGTGCCCTTGAGTTCAATCCCAGTATCAAAAAGAAAGGGGTGCGGGGAGAGGAACAGGGAGAGGGAGAAGGAAAGAAGGAAGAAAGGGAGGGAGGGAGGGAGGAGGAAGGAAGGAAGGAAAGGAGTGAGCTCCATATCTAGCCCCATGCCGTGTCACCTGTAATCTACTACTACTCAGGAAGCTGAAGTAGGAAGATCTCAAGTTCAAGGCCAGCGTGGGCAACCTAGCTAGACCCTGTCTCAAAATAAAAAAATAAGAAAGGCTGGGGATATAGCTCAATATTTGCCTAGCATGCATGGGACCCTGAATTCAATCCCCCAGTACATAAAAAGAAGGGAGGAAGGAAACAAGAAGGGAGGAAGGGAGGAAAGGGAAAAGGAAGTGTTTATAACAGAGCCTGGAACTTAATACTATTATATAATAAGCACAATACAGGTATTTGCTAATATGATGAAAATTTCCTTTTTAAGTAAGTTTAAAAGTGAATCAATTTAAAGAAAATTACTTGGTAAATTATAGCACAGATGATTTATAGACATGGTGAAAACTGAGGGGTAGGGCACTTGCCTAACATGTGTGAGGCACTGGGTTCAATTCTCAACACCATATAACAATAAGCAAATAAAACAAAGGTCTATCAACAACTAAATAATGTTCAAAAAAACTGAGGGGTAGCACAGAAATGCTTGAGTTTACAAAGAGTTTTTAAATATTTTTTTTAGTTGTCAATGGACCTTATTTTATTTATTTATATGCAGTGCTGAGAATGGAACCTGGTGCCTCACACATACTAGGCAAGCGCTCTACCACTGAGCTACAACCCCAACCCTTCAGTTTGAAAAGATTTTCAAACTGTACTCCCTAGGGTTCTAGGGCTTTGGGGGAGTCCTGTGACAGGACTCAGCATCTTTGGTTGCAGATATACTTCTGTTTTGCAGATGTGGCTTCAAGGCATCTCAACAGTGTTCTGCAATATGCAAACAATTTAGAAATCACATAGCTCAGAGTTCAGAAAGAGAGCAGCTAATGGGCATGTTGATCTCTTAAGAGTGTTAACTGAGTGGTAGGGAATGGTGAGTAGTTCAGCTCAAAAGAGTTAAGCCCTGCTGTAATTCCAGAATGGAGGTGTAAGAAGGTCAGGGGTTGGCTGTGGACAGAACCCAGATATTTCTGTAATGGCCAGGAGGTAGGGAAGACATCCTGGATATCAGGCTTAAAAGGATTTGGCTCCAGGGACCAAGGGGAATAGGAATACAACCAGCGTAAGTTTGGTCAGAAGGAACAGAGTCCAAGGCTGGCACTGGAGGTGGTGCCAGCATCCTTGAAGTGGAAAACAGGCAGGGCCTAGGGAATGGGAACAGAGCCAGGAGCCTCAAAGCCAAAGCCAACTAACTATAAAGCCCCCTCCTGATTCCAAGCAGGTGGCACAGGGGCAAAGTTTGTACTTCACCAGGTTGAAAAAGCAGTTTTGTTAAGGATAGGAAAGCCTAACGTGGCATGGGGTGGGGGTGTTGGGGGAACAGCTGAGGGGAGCCCCAAATCCAAGGCCCATGTGCTATTTTGGTTAACAGCCACTGGCTGAGAGAGGAATTTTGCTGGGGTTGTCTCCAGGGGCCCATGTGGCCTCAGAATCACAGCTTCAGCTCCCTTAACTTAGCATGTACCAGGCTTTCTGCCAAGCACTCACTTAGTAATTAAGACTTAATTAGGTTAATTAAGAGGTTTTTTTTTTTTTTACTTGTGAGTTGATAAAGAAATCAACTTGAGCCAGATTAATTTTAAAAGAGTATAGGGTCCTAAAGTTCCTACATTCTTATGAGCCCAACCACAGGGAGAAACTACAGCTAGATCTGCTCTGATTTCTCAAGGAATGCAGGGGCTAGCACAGGTGGAGTTGATTTGATTCCAGTCAGCCAAGTGAGGGGAAAAGGGAGACCACACACAGAAATACAACTGCTGTGGCCCTTCACTATTACCCTAAAGAGGAAGAGGGGCCTGAGGCCTGGTGTGTGGATTTTTTTTTTTTTTTTTTGGCACTAGGGTAATAGATTGACCCCACCTTTTTTTTTTTTTTTTCCCAGTTGTAGTTGGACACAATACCTTTATTTTATACATTTTTATGTGGTGCTGAGGCTTGAGCGCCTCATACATGCTAGGAGAGCACTCTACCACCGAGCCACAACATCAGCCCAAATCCCAGCCCTTTTATTACTTTTTATTTTGAGACAGGGCCTCGCTAAATTGCTGAGGGCCTAAGTTCCTGAGGCTTGCTTTGAAATTGTGATCCTCCTGCCTCAGTCTCCCAAATGGCTGGGAATACAGGTGTGTGCCACCACTCCTGGCCAGTGTGTGGATTTTAATCCAGGTTTTTTGGCTTCAAAGCTAAGGAGTAGCCCTGGGGCAAAACATAGAGCAGAAAGACTATGTTCACCAAGTCCATTAAGGGACACAGAGAGACAAAAGCTATGTTCCATATGAAAATAAAAGTTTAATTTGCCAAAGGAACCTCACAGTGACCCCTATATGCCCTGTGCCCAGTCCTCCTGGGCCTGAGCAAGCACAACTCACTCTTCTTCCTCTGTAGGGGGAAGGTGCTCAGCTGGCAGGACAGAAGAGAATCAAGGCGAGGCCCTGCTCAGAGGTGAGCAGGAGGCTGGGCTGAGTCCTTTCGGCCCTCACCAGCGATGGGTCGGCCTCGCTCCTCCCAGATAGTGAGGCCGTCACAAGAGCAGATCTGCTTGGGGTTTTGGAAAAGGCCAGCGGAACGTGCAATGATGCCACAGGCCAACCTGAAGAAGGATGTATGGTCAGAGTAAACCCTTGTCTGGTACCTCCCAGGGTCCCATGTGTGCCACTGGCAGAGAACAGCCTCCTCTTGAGGGCAGTTACCCACCTCTCCCCAGAGTTTCCTGTGATCTTGGATAAGGGATGGCCACCCCGGCCCAGGTCATCTTCTCCCTCATCAACAACCAGGCTGCGACCAATCACGTCCCACACCTTTGAAGGGTGACAACAGTCTCAGAATCACTGTCCCTTTGGGAAGGGCCCAACCTTCTTCCCAGCTCACCTTCAGCAGCTCATTCTCTATCCGGAAGACAGCTCGGCCATCAGCATCAGCATGGACATTGCCCAGGTCTCCGCGGTGCTGGTTTGAGACACAGTGGGAAGAAGGGTTACATGGGGGCACAGGTGTTGTTATATTCTGGCTTTGCAGTATCTGATTTCTCTTCCCACTTCCCAAAACCACCAATTTCTTCCTGTGGGCCCAGTGAGTAGGATCAAGGGATGTTCTGGAACTCAAGGAAGGCAACTGGACACTCCTTCCCTGAATTCAAATCTTAGGGGAAATGCCAGCACCCTGGAAAGGGCCAGTATCCCTGTTATGGGCAGTCACACCTATTGGACCAGGCTGTCTTTCCTACATTGTCCAGCCCTACTTGCAGCCTTGATAGCCCAGTTCTTGCTTCTTTCCAAGCCCAGTTCTCCAGCCTCCTTTGGCTCTGCAGGCCCTTGGCAGTCTTCAATTCCCCTAGGCTTAAGTTGCGACAGTTGGCTTCTCTAACCATCACAGGAGCCAGCATCACTTCCCTGACTCCTGGCTCAAGGAACAGAAAGAAGAAACATGAGAGGGCAAAGGGCCTGTCCTGGCTCCAGAAGCTGGGTTTTCCCCCTTCTTCCTAGAAGGTAAGAAAAGCATCTAGCAAGGCATGATGGCACATGCCTGTAATCCCAACAGCTCAGGAGGCTGAGACTGGAGGATCGTGAATTGAAAGCCAGCCTCAGCAAAAACTCAGTGAGACCTTGTTTCTAAGTAAAGTACAAAATAGGGCTGGGGATATGGCTCGGTGGTCAAGTGCCCCTGAATAGTTCAATCCTCCCCTCCAAAAGAAAAGAAAAGAAAAGAAAAAGCATCCTAACACATCTCCTGAACACCTCCAGATACTCTGGCAGGCATGGTGGGGTACATATATGGTCTCCACCCTCAAAGGCCTCCGATATGAAATAGATGTGATCAAGAACATAGGTGAGGGGCTGGGGATGTGGCTCAAGCAGTAATGCGCTCGCCTGGCATGCGCGGGGCGCTGGATTCAATCCTCAGCACCACATAAAAATAAAATAAAGATGTTGTATTCACTGAAAACTGAAAAATAAATATTAAAAAAAATTCTCTCTCTCTTCTCTAAAAAAAAAAAAAGAGGTGAGGCTGGGCATGGTAGCATACGCTTGCAATCCCAGTGACTCAAGAGGCTGAGGCAGGATCGCAAGTTCAAGGCCAGCCTCAGCAACTTAGCAAGACCCTGTCTCAAAATGAAAAATGAAAAGAGCTGGGGGGCTGGGGATGTGGCCCAAGTAGTAACGCACTCGCCTGGCATGCGCGGGGTGCTGGATTTGATCCTCAGCACCACATAAAAATTTAAAAAATAAAGATATTGTGTCCACCTAAAACTAAAAAATAAATATTAAGAGCTGGGGATGTAGGTCAATGTCAAAGCACCCTTGGGTTCAATCCACAGTACCAAAAAAAAAAAAGGTAACACAAATGAGGACAATAGCTGGTATGTCCTAGGGTGATAGGACCTTATTGGTAAGCCACAGAAACCTACATCTGTGCAAATAAATCATCCCTGACCTGACACTTGGGCAAAAGCAAGTGCTGGAGCCAGTGTGGGCTGGTCCACAGGCCCTGCTGCTGCATAGCAAAGCACACCAGCATGTGGTGGGTGACAGAGCTGACAGCAGCAAGAATACTGTTTCTGCTTTATCTTCATGTTCAGAGGGGCATCTGTGGCCAGCATCTGTGGCCAGCACCTGGCACTTTTTGTTATACTGTCCTGTGTTGGGGACTTTAATGGTAGAAACCACCATCAAGGTCGGGGAGGTATCAGGGCTAGGCTGGGAGCAGGCTGGGAGCAGGCTGGGTATGACCCTGCAGGGGGTAAGGGAGAGACTGTCTTCCCAGTCCCTCCCCTCAGCACACAGGCAAGTGGAATTGGGCCAAGGAGTCCTTGAACATCACACCAAGAAGTTGGGCCCAGTCTGTACCCTCAGGCACTGGAGGGCCAAGAAGGGTTTCAGGCAAGAGCGTGGCATGGTCCTTCCATGCTTCAGAGCAATCCCTCAGTACATTGTATGAAAAGGAAAGACTGAGGAGGGCTGGGAGAAAAGGGATAGAAGCTTAGAGATCATTAGGAGAGATGTGAAGGGACAACCAGCTTGGACACGAATTCCCACAATGAATTCATTTCCAGTGGGGCAAAACCAAGTGCTGTAACCCAAAAGGAAACTGGAGATCTCATGACAGCCTTGGCTGCTCAGTTTTTACTCACTTCTGGGGCGCAATGTGGCTGCCAACTCCATCCACTTTGGGGCAAAGAACCAGGTGACAAGGTAGTTTCTTGCCCTCCAGAAACACTCCTGCTGTGCCATACCTCCTGGCTGGCCTGGCCTTTTCCCTGCTGGATCTGCCTTTCCCACGCTCATGCTCTTCACCTGCCCAGCTCCTGCCCACCAGCTTTCAAGGCTAAAGGAGGAAGGCAGGGTGGAGATGCACCTCCCCTATTCATGTCTGTGTGATTTACCCCCTGGAGTGGGGGCTAGACTGAGTGTCACTTGCTAGATTAGGTTACAACAAGAACCTGGCTTCAGTCTTGGAGGCTTTCACACTCTTACTCATGTACTCAGAAGGAAGCCAGCTACTGCCCTAGCGAGAGACCCATGTGACAAAGCACTAAGTATCTGGCCAACAGCCAAGGAGGACCCGAAGCCTGCCAACAGCAACTCTTGCAATAGCAAGCTGGGAAACTGATCCTCTCCATGTTGAGCCCTCAATGATTGCAGCCCCATGAGATCCTGAGCCAGAAACACCCAGATTCTGGCCCAAAGAAACTGAGATGATCAAAGTCTACTGTTTTATGTGCTAATGCTGAGTCATTTGATTTGAGGCAGAAGATCACCAATACCCTGGACACTGAGGACATTTTGTCTCCCCAACTTCTCAGGGGCAAAATTAGAGATTTTGACCACTAGAAACAAGACAGAGCTGTCCCAAATCCAAAATAATCAGTTACATGAAATAATAAACATACAAGTTGAATAAACCTTATCCAAAATGCTTGAGGTCAGTGATTTCCAAGTGTTTCAGATTTTAAAAAGGTTCTTATACACTTTACTGGTTGAGCAACCCTAATACAAAAATCCAAACTCTTAAAAATACACCTCACTCTGCAGTGGAGTACTTGCCTAGCATGTTCAAACCTCTATACCTCTATCTCCCCCAAAACAAAAAGGACTACACTCAAAGTTCCAGATTTAGAGTATTTGGATTTTGGATTTTGAGGTTAGGGATGCTTACCCTGTACCATGGTTTCATTGGTTTGTGTCACAGGTTGAAACTGTTCATCAAGATAGAAAATAAAACTGGGCATGGTGGCACACACCTATAATCCCAGCAACTTGGGAGGCTTAGGCAGGAGGATTTTAAGTTCAGCCTCAGCAACTTAGTGAGTCCCTAAGCACACTGTCTTAGTGAGACCCTGTCTCTAAAAAAAAATAAGTAAATAAATAAAAGGGTCTGGGGATGTGGCTCAGTGAATAAGCACCCCTGGGTTCAATCCCTAGTACCAAAATAAATAAATAAATAAAATCATATTTAAAGAAAATGTAATGTAAAAATAAAAATACAGGCAGGAAAAGGTATTTTATAAGGTAAAGAAGTTTTGAAGATCTCATAAGTAATGAGAGACAGATGTGAACAAAGGAAAAAAAATAAAAACAAGGCCCTGAGTCCTGCCACATTAGAAGGAGCTGGCAGGTTTCCAGCACCAGGAACCTGCCTTTGGCTGTTATCTCCAAGAGCTGGGGGGACATACACCCCCAGAAAGGAGATGATAAGAGGTGTGACAGGGCATTAAGGAACATGCAGTCCCCCCTTCAATGGCTTCCAGCCCCTGGGAAGACATCAGGAGGAAAGTCTCAGGTTAGTGTGAACAGGTATTTTACACCACTTTCATGTCCTCTAATCTGTACTTTGACAAAGTGACCTCAGTCCCCAAGCCTGTCAAGCCAGTCTCTAGCAGGACTTTAGTAACTTTTTTCTTTTATTGATTTTATGTGGCAATATCAAGTTTCTAGTTAAAAATAAATTTACCTCAGCTATGTGTGAACCTGCAGTCCTAGCTCTTAAGGAGGCTGAGGCTAAGACCAGTCTGGGCTTAACATAGCAAGACCCTGTCTCAATCAGTCAATCAATCAATCAATCAATCTTCCTTAGTGATATGAAATGAGGTCTTGATTTGCTTCAAAATACTGGTGGAGAAGGGCCAGGGATATAGACAAAATAATGGTGACCATGAAATGGTAACCTGAAGTTAGATGATAAGGACATGGCAGTTTGGGGTTTTTTAGAATATTTTGTAGCTGTAGATAGACATAATGCCTTTATTTTATTTATTTTTATGTGGTGCTGAGGATAAAACCCAGTGCCTCACACATGACAGGCAAGTGCTCTACTACTGAGTTCCAGCCCCAGCCAGCCCCACATGGCCGTTTTTGATATTTATTGCTCTACTTTGGAACATGTTGAAACTTCCTGGGATTGATTGAAAATAATAATAATAATGACAACAATAACAGTAATAATAATACAACTAAATTTGTCGAAGGAAAAAAATGAGTCAACTTAAACAATTGAGGAACGTACAAGCCCGACTCGGATAATTCGAAAATCTTTCAGGTGGCATGTGATTGACTCCCTGAAGTCAGGGAAACAATCTTCTGCAGAGAACACAATACCAGGACTGGGGTCCTAGTGCCAGGGGCAGCCTTTTTAGTAAAACCTTCAATTTCCACACCCTCACCTGCTCTGCTGGGAGGCGGTTTCCCACTGGCCCTTGGGTTGGATCAGGTGTCAGCCTGGGTTCCTGGGGCTCCAGCAAGGATTATACCACTAGACTGTGAGCCCCCTGGAGGCAGGCACTGGGCTACGCAGTGTTATTTCCCAAGGCCTTGCTCACAGAAAAGAATTAACAAATGTTCTTACACTGAACAAAATGAAATGAGAGGAAAAGACCCCACCACACTCCAAGGCCCCAGGAGCTGCCTGCCCAGCCTCTGAGACCTGGGTTTTCTCTATACCCGAGCCCAGCCCAGACGAATACTTACCCGTTCAGAGTCCTCTGGTCCCCCATGAGATGTTCCATCAGGGTTAAAGTGGTCCCCACAGCTAAGGAGGAGAGGTAGCAGGTGGGCAGCAGAACAGCAGCTCACAGGCCAAGTTGGTCCACTTTCTTCTCTATCTACATTTGTTTCATTCATTCAACAAATAGGCCTACTCTGTTCCAGGCTTTGGGGAGATGGCAACAAGAAGGAAGGGTTTGGATAGAAGAATGGGTTTGGGTTTTGCCCTCAATGAGCTTCTGGTCCAGGAGAGACATAAAGGAGTAAACAACTAATTATATGACAGTAGGACAAAAACTCTGTCACAGACCCTGCCCTTCATCTGAGAGGTAGTACAGTGGTTCCCAGCAGGAGCCTCAGAATCAGACCTTGATTCAAATCCCAACTCTACCTTTCACATTCTCTGGGATCTTTTGTAAACCATTTAATCCCTTTGAGCCTCAGTTTCTTATCTGTAGGCTGAGCCTCCTGGGGTTCTTGTGAGGATCAAGTGTGAAAGCACACAGATGAAGCCACTATCAGGGACATTATGGATGATATACCTGCTGCAGTTCCTCGTGAGATCACCATACTGATGGACGTGGAGTCCATGCAGCCCAGGCTCTAGGCCGTCGATGGTTCCCTCGATGAGGCAGCGCTCAGGGGTCAGCTGTAGGAAGCGCACCACGCCCTGCACGGTGCCAGGACCCCCCAGAATGGCCACTGCTGCCCCCAGATTCTCTGCAAAGTATTGGACACTCAGGCTAGTTTGCCACCTTACTCTGCTCTACCTCTTCATCAACTCAGGAAGGGCAGGGAGTCTCACATGACTTTCACATTGTCCCCAAAGCCACTCCAACCAAGAGTATGAGAATCGTCTGGGTAGATTTGAACCAGTAGTGGGCTAGCTCCCTCCCAGAGAGTCAGAGGCCAAGGACACAGTAGTCACTCACGCAACTGGCTGCTGCCCATGCCCTTGAGTACAGCCTGCCGCCCAGTGCCTTCCAGGAGCGCCTGCACCTCCTGGCTGGGCAGAGTGGTCTGCACCAAGACCATCTGGTTCTCCAACTGTACCTCCATACCCTGGATACCTGGGAGGAGACAGAGGGCAGAAGACAGCAGAGGAATGGCATCCGTGCTCACAGCAGGAAGGAGACAGACATCCTTAATGTCACCAACCTTCCCATGTTCAGAAGTCAGCGTGGAGGCTTTCTTCTAGCTGGGTGAACTTGAAGAAGCTTTCTCTGAGTACTTTCTACATAGTAGGTATTATTTATAACTTTTGAAACAGAAAATTCTTCTTCAAATATTTTTATAAAAGTGGGCTATCCAGCTGAATTCACAATAGCTAAACTGTGGAACCAACTTAGATACTCATCAATAGCTGAATGGATAAAGAGACTGTGGAATATTGCTCAGCATTAAAAGAAAATAAAATTGTGGCATTTGCAGGTAAATGGATGGAGCTGGAGAATATTATGCTAAGTAAGCCAATCCCCAAAAACTAAAGGCCGAATGTTTTCTCTGATTAGTGGATGTTGATCTATGATGGTGTGGGGGGGGCATGGGAAGAATGAAGGATCTTTGGATTGGGGAAAGGGGAGGATGGGTAGGGGTTATGAGGGTAGAAAAGATAGTGGAATGAGATGGACATCATTACTCTAGGTACATGTATGATTGCACAAATGGTACATCTCTACACTGTGTACAACCAAAGAAACGAAATGTTGCGCTCCATTTGTATATGATCAATTGAAATGCATTCTGCTTCATGGAAAACTAAGTACTACAAAAAAAAAAAAAAATATATATATATATATATATATATATATATATATATATATATATATATAGTGGGCTATCCATAGCAGCATTATTTGTGACAGCAAAAAGGTGAAAACAACCCAAATACCATCAACTGACAAAAGGATAAACACAAACAATATCCATGCAATGTGGGATATTAGCTATAAGAAGAAATGGAGTCTAGATACCTGATACAACATGCCTGAGCCTCCAAACATTTTGCTATGTCAAAGCCAGTCTCAAAAGACCACATGTTATATAAGCCTTTTTTTTTTTTTTTTGGTACTGGGAAGTGAATACACGGGGTATTTTACTACTGAGCTACATCCCCAGTCATCTATCTGTGTGTCTCCTTCACCACCAGGGATTAAACCCAGGAGTATTTAACCACTGAACCACATCCCCAGTCCTTTTTTTATATTTGAGACAGTGCCTCCCTAAGTTGTCGAGGCTGGCCTTGAACTTGTGATCCTCCTGCCTCAGCTTCCCAGGTGCCTGGGATTATAGGCATGTGCCACCATGCCCAGCCTATGATGCTATTTATATGAAATGTCCAGAATAGTAGACAGAAAAGTTAAGGGTCAGGGTTGGGAAATAAGAAGTTGATACAGGATTAAAGTTAAAGGATACAGGATTTCTTGTATAAAATCATGAAAAAGTAAAATTGATAGTGATAGCTGCACAACTCTGTGAATATACTGATTGAATTGTACACTTTAGATAGGTGAATTTCTGTCAATTTTATCTCAGTAAGCCAGTTACATGCATTATAAAGGGGGGCTTATCACCACTATCTTGAGAGCCATGTCAACTGAGCAGGCACCATGGGCCAGATCCTCCTTGATGATTTTACCAGTATTGACTCATTTGATACCTAGAGTAACCCTGTGAATTAGGTGCTATTATTCCTATTTTCAGGTAAGGACACTAAGGCACAGAGAGATGAAGAAACTTGCTTGAAGTCACACTGTGGTAAGTTATGGAACTGGGAATCCCAGGCAGCCTTGCTCCAGAGTGCAGGCACTTAATCCAGATACTTGGCTCACCCCAAGAAACAGTAGGTCACCTCCAGGCTGGGCTGAGCCCTTACATACCTATCCTACAGCAGCTCATACTTCCCCTGAGAAACTCACTCTGCATTGATTATAATCCTCTGTTTTATTCTCTAGGCTGCTAGCTCTGTGAGGGCAGAAGCTCTGTGTGGATCACAGGGGTCAAGTTCAAAAGTCAATGTGTCAGAAAAAGAGCCTATGGAGTCCTCATTGCCCTTGAAGTCCCTGCAATTGTCCTATATACATAAGTCTGCAGAAGGATTCTTATATACTCATGAAGAGAGCCTCAAGTAACTAATGCATATTATCTAGTTATGACTTTTAAAAAATCACCTTGACTTTAACAAGGAAAAAGTACTGGAGGGGAAATAGAGGCAATAGGGAGCTCAAAGCTGGCTTCTTGTATAGGCCAGGGAAAGGTGAGGGGGGCTTGCGTTAGTACACAGGCCCAAGTGTGTTTTGAACAAACAGCAGATAAAGGCCTGGCCTAGACGTGTTTCCAGACCCTGGGGTCTTCCAAGAAGAGCTGATTCTCTGCTTCTAAAGCTCCTGTAGCTATGTCCCTTTTTAATTTCTGACCCAAGTCTGCACCAGAAGTCTCATTATCCAGCCAAGCAGAAGTTCGCTTTGGCTGGTGAACCTCGGAATGTGGCTAGGCCAGGCTTTGGTTAGCCCAGGGCCTAGAAGGAAAAAAGAGAGACCACATGAACTCCAGACCAAGTGATAGGAGCTCAAGGAGTTGAGCCCTGAGCTAGAAGTTCCTTAGACTCACCCCTGTGGGAAGAGCAAAGCACTTCTTCCCAAGGCCAAGCAACATTCCTCTCTCTCTGTATTCTGGAGACTGTGATTCCCCTGCCCAGGCCATGAGAAACCCAAGCTGGTTGAAGTTACCCAGACCAGAAAACACAGGGTCACCAGATGTCTCTTTCTGGTACCTAAAAAAACCTGCTGAGGGCCGAACACAGCCCTCTATCTAACAAAAACTCCAGCTGTCTGCTTTCCCAGCAGGAATGTTTTATAGGAAATGGAGGGCACTGTGTCCTGGAAAAGCCATGCTCAGACACTCTGCTCTGAGTAGAAAGGCTCAATTTCCATCAGACCCTCACGTGACATCCCAAAAAAGGAACCTAAGCAAACTCATCTTCAAGATCTGCCCTGTAGGGGTTGAGGATGTAGCTCAGTGGTAAAGCACTTGCCTAGCATGCATGAGGCCCTGGGTTTGATCCCAGCACTTTGCAAAAACAAACAAAAACTGTTCCCTCACACCTCCCTCCAAGCAGATCACCACCTGTAAGCCCTTCCTCTAATAATCCCCTGAGATTTTCTGGGCTCTTACTACCTGGCCAAGACTTTGCTAAAGTACTTTATAGGTATTAGCTAATTTACTCTTTATAATGATCCTTCAGGGTAACTTCTGCTATCATCCCCATTTAAACACTGCAGAAATATAGACACAAAAAGTCACATGTATGAAGTCTCCAGTAAGTGGCAAATAAGGGATTTGAACCTAAACAGCTCTGATTCTGGAGTGCACCCTGCTAACTACAACACACACTGCCAACCTAGGCAGGATGCAGGGCTACCATTTTCCTGGCTTCAGAACCTACCTCATCTCCTTCTCTCTCAGAACCATTTTTCCTGTTCTGTAAATGCCACCTGAGCAAGGCTTACATGCTCATCTTTACGAAAGCACAGTGGTGACCTTTCTCTCTAAAAGCCTCCCAGTGTCTGGCCCATACCTACAGAATGGCTGGAAGAACATTTAACAGAATCAAAGGAAGCCAGTTCCCAGGGACATGCCAGTGGCTCTGCCTTCAAATCTTTCTGATTGTGCCAAGTCAACTCCAGACCGGCTGGCTTTTTAAAAATGCACCAGGGCCAAGGTTGCAGTTTGCTTTGTCAGGACTGTTGACTAAGCAAGAACAGCCTGAGCTTCAGGGAACTCCCTCAGTAGGAGGAGCTGTACTCTGACTAGCTCCTCACTCCAGGAAATGGGAGGCTCTGGCAGTTAGAGCCTTTAGGGGCTCTGACAGGATAAACTCCAGACCTGTATGCTAGGCTCTGCCTCTGGGTCTCTGTGTGCCTAAGAATATTCCTTTCACCCTCTGGGTATCCATTTCTGCATCTGTAAAATGGAAGTAGGGCTGGACTAACACACTAGCCTAGTTCTTCCCAAGGGACCAGAAAGGTTTATCCAGCTCTTACCTGCCACCCCTTGCAGGGACTTGCGCACCGCGTCCACACAGCTCTGGCAGGTCATCTTTACCGCGAACTCCAACTGCAAGGGACGCAGAGACCGGCCGATGAGGACTGGGGACCTATTATCTAGCCTGACCATATTTCACCACCTGACCTACACTGTAATCACTCCACGACCTGGAGACATGCCTCACGTGACCCTTCTTCGAGTCTTTTTTTTTTTTTTGGCGGGGGGGGGGGAGGTCCTGGGGATTGAACCCAGGAATGCTTAACCACTGAGTTACATTCCCAACCCACTTTTTAATTTTTTTTTTTTTATCTCGAGACAAGATCCAGCTTAGCTGCTGGGGCTGGCCTTGAACTTGCGATCCTCCCGTCTCTGCCTCCGACTCGCTGGGATTACAGGCGTGCACCCCCAAGCCCGGCTAAAGCCCCTTCTTCGTCGCCTCTCCTGATCATTCTAGGACCCTGGTTTCACCCAGCAACGCTCAAGCCAGGGGCTTTGCTACCCTCGCGTTCAGTGGTCACAGTCGCCGCCCCAAATGCCAGCTCCTTTCAGGCTTCCCAAGATAACGATCATCCCAGGGGCTGAGGCTGTGCCGGGCGAGGATCCACTCGAAGCTCCGCTCTCACCGTGCACAGGGTCCCACTGTCCCCGGAGTCCGAAGCCATCCTGGTCCTGCTCACACCACCTGGCGGAACGCAACCACTCAAGTCCACAGGCCAACTCCGCGCAACGCCGCGAGGGACAGAGGCCTGGGGAACCACACTTTGCCCCGCCTCCTGGCGCGTGCGCAACCTTGGGCCTGGCCCGACGACTCCGGAGCAGCGGGCACTGGCTACGCAGGCGCACTCGGGCTTTCGGGCCCTGGTTACCTTAGTAACCATTTGGCGTCCTCTGCCCGGACCGAGGGCTCCGTCTGCGCAAAGATGGAGCCCCCGCAGGTAGAGTCCGAGTTACAGCGGTTTTATCACCAGTTGCTGAGCCCGCTGTCACTCTTACCCCGCAGGGTGACGCCCCCAGAGCCTCAGAAGCGCAGCCCGCAGGTCTCGAAAGTGCAAACCGTGTCTCTGGCAAAGCTGAGGGTGGCGCCGCTGTGCCGCCAGGTGGCCAAGCTGCTGGCCAACAGCGGGCTGGCGTCCTGGGTGCCTTCTGAAGGCCGACTCCGTCTCACCAAGGTCATCCTGGACGAACTAAAGTGCAGCTGGCGGGAGCCTCCTGCTGAACCTAGTCTGAGCTACGAGAACAACCAGAAGCTGAGGAAGCGACTTGAGACTTACGTGCTGCTCAGCTGTGAGCAGCTCTTTTTACGCTACCTGCACCTGCTGGTGACTATGTCGACCATGTCGAAGGTCTTCACTGAATCAGCCACCCTCACCCGGTTGGCTGCCAGCCTTGCCAGTGATTGCACAATCTTCCTTACCAGTCCCGACGTCTACCGTTGCCTGCTCGCGGATTTCCAAACCCTTCTGAAGGCAGAGCACACCCACAGCAGCATGGACAAGCGGCGCCCACCCTGCCCCATTGGGCCTTTCAAACTGTGCCCGATCACCTGGCCTCACAGCACCGGCTTCGCGGAAGTGCCATGCTCTAGCCTCAACCTGAACTACCTTGTCCAACTCAGCCGCTCACAGGAGTTTTTTACTGAGCCTGAATTGGATCCAGTGAAGGAATTGAAGTCCATCCCTCAGCTGAAGAGTAGAAAGCCTCTCCACTGGCTGCCTACTGTAAGAAAAGAGAAAGAAATCGACTTCAGTTCTAAACAGATGGTGTCAATTCCCAGCCACTCTGTGACTCCCACCAGTAGAGGTTCCCTCCCCCATTCTTTACCTGTCCTTTCCCAGCCACAGAGAAGCCAATCCATGCCTTGTCTTCGTGAAGACTGGAAGCTGGCAGATAAATTGGGTCTTTCTACACTCCCTTCTCATTCCTTTACCCCTCTGGTCTTGGCTCCAGGAGAAAGCAAACCAAAGCTGACTAGGGACATTGTGGCTGCGGATCTGAAGCAGATGATAAAGAACATGAAGTTGGAGTGGACTCACTACTCAGCATTGGACTCTGGCTTGCCCCCACTCCTGGGGGTTGTGACCTACCACCCAGCTGCCAGGCATCACCTGGAGGAGCTGCAGAGAATGTTAAAGAGCTTCCAGGAAAGAGAAGCCTTTGGACAGTGGGACCACCTGCACCTCAAATCCCCTCCACTTTATCCACAGCCAGTGACTACTACTTTGAAGTTGAAAAATAAAGTAGTGGTCCAGGCAGCAGCTGTGCGACTTTCTGATAGAAACTTTTTGGACTCTTTCCATGTTGAGGGGGCCAGAGTCTTGTACAACCACCTGGCTGGTGAATTGGACTCCAAAGTTATAGACGAAATGGATATAGAGCGCCTCATTGGCAGTAGCACCAAGGAGGTCTATGAAGAGTTGATGAGCCGTGTCTCTACTGACCATTTCTGTTTTGACCAAGGACCTCTGGTTGAACCTGCAGCAGATAAAGACTGGTCCGCCTTCCTGTCCTCAGCCTTTCTGCGCCATGAAAAACAATTTCAAATAGTCAACCCTGATCTGACTGGACTTTACCAGAGAACAAATGTTTTGCAGTCGGACGCTGAGAGGATGCCTTCTCCCACACCACCCCAACCAAGCAAAGGCTGGGAAAAGCAGTCAAAGAAGATCTCCTGGCTGACCTGGTGGAAAAGCACCCTGTCTGTGGATGACTACTTCAAGTACCTCACCAACCAGGAGACAGATTTCCTCCATGTCATCTTCCAGATGTTTGAAGAGGAGGCACCTGTGGAGGTTCCAGTATGCATCAAAGAGTCCCCAATTATTCAGCGGCCCCCTCCCTTGTTAGAGGATGAAGAGCCAGACTTTGTGCCAGGAGAGTGGGAATGGAACACAGTGCTGGAGAACAGACTGGAAGGTGATAAGAACCAGATCCTGAGCCTGCAGAAGCGTCTAGAACGACTGTGGTCTGTTCTCGAGGTCCCTCACAACGTCCGGCTGGACATGGCCATCAAGTACAGCTCCAAAGCCCGTCTGAGGCAGCTGCCCTCATTAGTAAGGGCCTGGGAAAGGGCCTTGAAGCCCATTCAGCTGCGGGAGGTATTGCTGGCGAGACTGGAGTGGTTTGAACAGCAAGCCTCTGACCCCAACCGCTTCTTCCAAAAGTCTGAATTGGGCCTGAGTCATCTCCTGCAGGAAAATCAGTTACGAAGCTATTTCCACAGGAAGCTCAATCAAATTGAGGCTTCTTTGGTTTCCCTCCTGAAGGAGATTGAATTAATCTTTGGTGAACCAGTGACCTTCAAGGGACAGCGCTACTTAGACAAGATGAAATGGGACAAAGTGGAGATGCTCTACTGGCTCCAACAGCAACGGCGGGTTCACTACCTGGGCCAGGACAAAAAGGCCTCCCAGCAATCAGCCCGGTTTAAAAGGCATAACAGCCAGTCTTTACTAGTTCCTGGGAACACGCCCAATACCCTTTAACCAGACCAAGCATCCTCAAATCTCTCCCTCATCTCCAAACACTCAGCAGCTCATCCAGACCTCTTGATGGCTTTGGAAGAAGAAATATGGGTATCTCTAGCTGGGGGTGCAGGTCTCAGGAGCATTGCACTTCGAACTACAAAGGACTGAGATTTAGTCTTTGAAAGTGAAGTTCTCACAAAAGAATTCCCAAATCCAGTATTCCCATTTATGTCAACAGCCTGGTAGAATATAACCAAACTCTCTTATCAAAAGAACTGAGACTGTCCCTTACAAAACATCAGACAGACAAACCATAATCTTTGGAATATTCTTGTCCTTTAGCATTTCTATATTAGAAATAAACTGGATGATCAGAGCCCTAATTAATGGCGTAACAGTTAAGAACTAGGGCTCAGGAGTCAGATATGGATTTAAATCCTGGCATGTGATCTTAGGCAAGTTACCTAACTTCTCTGCCCTTGGATCATCATGTCAAATGAAGGAGTTAAGTTCAGGTTACCCCTTCCAGTTTTTGCATTTTATTGGTAGGGCTCAAAGTTTTAATTAAATTTTTACCAGCTAATACAAGCATCTGGTACAAAGTATATCAGGGTGTGTACTGAAACGTAAATCTCACTCCCATGGCTCCTTTGGATCCCTGCTTTCCTCTCTGGTATAACAACTGTTACCAGTTTCTCATATTTAGGAAATATTTACTGAGCATCAATTAGGTGTTAGATGCTTGGTCTACATCAGTGAACAAAACACAGACCATTACAACCTTTGTAGAGTTTATATCCAGTTAGGAGAAAACAGACAATAAGCCATAAACATGGCACCTAAGCACATTGAATAATGGAAGGTGATGAAGCATTATGGAGGTGAGAGCATTATGAAGAAGAGAGTAGGGTAAAAGGAATTCTAGAGGATGGTGATGAGCATTATGGAGAAGAGAGTAGGGTAAAAGGAATTCTAGAGGATGGTGGGCTAGTTTTAATTACAGTGGCCCGGTACAGTCCTCACTGGGAAGGTAAGACTTGAGCAAAATCTTGAAAGAGGTGAAAAGTGAGCCCTGTGGACATTCAGGAGGAGAACTTTCCTAACAGCTGTGGCAGAGTGCTTACCTTACATGCTTGAGGTCTCAGGTTTGATTCCCTAGCACCACAAAGAAAAATCCTCAGGGATGAGGATTTATGTAGCTCAGTGTTAGAATGCTTACCTCACATGCATGAGGCACTGGGTTCGATCCTCAGCACCACATAAAAATAGATAAAGATATTGTATCAAAAAAAAGGAGTTTAAAAAGAAAAATACTTGTTCATCTATTTAGCCTGTGCATCTCTACCTCTAGTTGAAGTCCCTGGAAATGGAATTAGATTGAACATAAGATTTTGTACTTTAGATAGATATCAGCCAGTACCCTCCACCCTGATTACAACACTTATGTTCATCCATCACTGCATGAGGGTGTCTCTTTTTCTATGCTCACTAATAGAGTATGTTATCAAATTTTTGTTTTTAATTTTATGTATTTTTAAAATATTTTTAGTTATACATGGGCACAATATCTTTGTTTATTTTTATGTAGTGCTGAGGATCGAACACAATGCCTCACATATTCGAGGTAAGCACTCTATCACTGAGTCACAATCCCAGCCCTTTATGAATTTTTAATTAATTTTTTTTTTTTTTTTTTGCAGTGCTGGAAATAGAACCCAGGGCCTCATACATGCAAAACACTCTCTCAACCAGTAGGCTACATCCCCAGCCCATATCCAATTTTTATTTTTTTTAATATTTATTTTTTTAGTTGTAGTTGGACACAGCACCTTTATTTGTTTGTATGTGGTGCTGAGGATCAAACCCAGGGCCTTGTGCTTGCTAGGCGAGCGCGCTACCACTGAGCCACAACGCCAGCCCCTCCAATTTTTAAATCTTTGCCTATCTAGCAGATGAATCATGGTATCTCATTTGAGTTGTGTTCTCATTACTTATGCATGAAATTCATCTTTCATATATTTAAAAGATTTTTGTGTTTCCTTTCTGTAAAATGTCTATGCCCTTTGCCCACTTTTTTTTTTTTAATGATCAGTTCAGTTCTCATAACCTGTGATACCACCATGCTTAAGGAATTTGAGAATATCTTGGTGCCTTGGTCATTAATCATCCCTTACTCTTGTCATGCAAGGCCCCTGTGCTGCTACTAGCATAGGAACTATCAGGCGGGTTTCAGGTATGCTCTCAGAGGCAGTTGAGGCATTGTAAATTGGTGTGTTTCTTCCTCAATAGTTGGCAGCTGTTACAAGATTGGAACGTCTTCTTGGATATCAGATAAATACTTCAAATCTGTCCTGGGATGATTTGCTACAGTCCCTTTACTGCCTAGGAGAGGTAGAACCCAAATATCTAAGAGCCCAATATCTTCTATATTTATTACTAGTTTAAAGGGACAGCTTGTTTTCTGCATATTTAAAATATTTTTATTCAGTCAGGTGTAGTGGTGAACGCTTATAATCCCAATAGCTCAGGACGCTGAGGCAGGAGGATCATGAGTTCAAAGCCAGCCTTAGCAAAAGTGAGGTGCTAAGCAACTCAATGAGATGTTGTCTCTGAATAAAATACAAAATAGGGCTGGGGATGTGGCTCAGTGGCCAAGTATCCAAGTTCAATCCCCAGTATACATATGGCTTGGGGGTATAGCTAAATGGTAGAATGTATGTTTAGTGTGTATGAGGCCCTGGGTTCAATTCCCAGCCCAAACATAAATGTATATATATATATATATATATATATTTATAAATATATATTCACTTAAATTAACAGAAATCACATTACATCATTACATGTTAACAGAATTATTATATTAGATGACAAATAACTATATTTTCCAAAAAAAAAATAAGAGTTGCTATTACACATGTTTACAAATCTCTTTAATGTCTGGCTTAATAGAAGACAAGCGATTCTCTACTTCTGCAAGCCATCTGCTACAGTATCACACATCATGAAACCTCTGGGAGGCACTCTATATTTTGGAAAAAAAGGTACATAATATCTTAGCAGTATTATGAACATAGTAATGGCCCCGGAAAACCCCATAAAAGAATTAGGGGACTCTTTGTGTGTTTTTTTTTCCAGAACTGGGGATCAAACCCAGGGCCTGCTAAGCAAATACTATAATACTAAGCTACATCTCTAGTCCCTGTTTGTGTTTTTTAAGGAGGGGCAGAGTTGGAGGTAAAGGCAGAAGTGGAGGTGGTGGTACAGGCAGTGGGAGGTGCTGGGACCAGGACAGGAGAAGAGAAGGAAGGGTGGCAGACTAGGAAAGCTTGTTAACTTAAAAAGTGTCAAAGTCAAGGCCAGAAGTAAAACTACAACTTAGAAAATGGTGGGCAACCTGCCAATTGTCATCTAGCTGGTAGATGAGCAGACTGGATTTTGGTGACCTAGTTTTTCTGGGAAGGGGAGACACATAGAGCTAAAACAGAGTGCCAAAGGCCACCTGGGTGCTGGTGGAGAGTGGGACGGAGCCCACCTGTTACTAGTTCCACTAAATCACTAAGATCACAGGCTCCACCCCTTTGGGCCCCAGGAATTTCCATGATTGAGCCACTTTTACTTTGTACTATCATTTTCCTTGAATTGATCCACTTATTAACTGTTTTGAAAAGATTTTAATCACATTTGTTCATATCTGTTTGGTGATTATTGTTAGGCTCTGACCTAAACACTTAACATGTAGTACTTCATCTCATCCTCATGATAATACCACAATGTAAGTACTATTATTTTTTTTTTTTAGCTGTAGAAGGACACAATTCTTATTTTTATTTTTTTAATGTGGTGCTGAGGATCTAACCCAGTGCTTCAGACATGCAAGGCAAGCACCCTACCACTGAACTAAAAACCCCAGCCCACCACAATGTAAATACTATTAACATTTTATTATTTTTTTGTGAGAGAGAGAGAGAGAGAATTTATTAACATTTATTTTTTAGTTCTCGGCGGACACAACATCTTTGTATGTGGTGCTGAGGATCGAACCCGGGCCGCACGCATGCCAGGCAAGCGGGCTACCGCTTGAGCCACATCCCCAGCCCACTATTAACATTTTAAAGTCCAGGGCTGGGGCTGTAGCTCAGTGGCAGAGTGCTTGCCTTGCATGTATGAGGCGCTGGGTTCAATTCTCAGCACCACATAAAAATTAACAAATAAAATAAAGGCATGCTGTCCATCTGCAGCTACAAAAAAAAAAAAAAAAAAAAAAAAAAAAAAACATTTCAAAGTCCAGATGAGGAAACCAAGGCACAGAGTGGTTCTGTAAATTGCCCACCCAACTTTGAATGTGGCAATCTAGATTCAGACCCAAAATGGTCTGGCTCTAGGTCCACCTTCTTCATCTCTGTAGTATTTCTTAGCCTAAAATATGTAAAACAAGTCATCTCAGTTGAAGCCCCCAGAAGAAACTGAGTATGATCAAATTTTTGCTTGTCATTAGCGTTGCACGTGGATGAAATCAGACTCGAGGCTCACATAATTATTCTTTCGGGCTCAGAGTACATTCATGCCACTCCAGAGTGACATGTATGGGCACAGGGGAGAGGGGACCAGAGAAAACAGACACTCAGCCCATGTTACTAAGCAGTTTAGGTTTAGTGAAGAACATAATTTCAGTAATGTGTTAAGTGAGGGGTGCAGTAGGAGCCCATAAACAAACCTTCAACAGGCCTGGGCGACCTGGGAAGAGGGTAAGAGAGAGCTTCCTGGAGGAGGTGGTGCCCAAGTGGAGTCTGGATTCCAGAAGGCTGAGCTGGAGTTGTTGGACACTTACTGGCAGAGCAAAAGTATCCATCTGGGGCCTAAAATATGTATCCGAATGATCTGCTTACCATTTTAACCAAAGCTAACCTTTAAAAAAAAAAAAGCCATTAGTCACTAAATAGAAAGTTCACCTAGCATCACTGAGTAAGACATTATCCTGGCCAGGGAGCTGGAAGTCCCAGCTTTCACATACTTTGTGTGACCATGGGTGAGAAATTCCACATACTTTTCATTCATTCCATGTGTATATGTTGCTGGGCTGAAACGCAGGGCCCCCAGGCACACTAGGAAGATGCCCAACACGGAGCTACAGGCTCAGCCCCATTCAGCATGTAGTGTATGGGTGCTGTCTGTGGATCTGGCACTGTGCCAGGCAATGAGGCTACAGCAGTGGGTACAGCCAACAAGTCTGTGCTCCCAAGGAGCAATTCAGATAGAGACCACAGTGGAAGCAAGAAGGAGAGTGGCATGGAAGGCCTGGGGATCCCCTGGGACCCCAAGCTGAGACATACTACCTCCGTCCTCCCTCGAGGGGCTCAGCAGGGAACAGGTTCCAGCCGGCCAGACCAGGCCTATAATCTGAGTGTTACCTGCCACATGTATTACAATTTTATTCCATACCTGCAAGGTACCATGTTGATGCTGCTTGCTTTACAGATAAAGAATCCTCAGAGAAGCAGAGAGATTTGCTTCAGTGATCAAATTTTAAAACTTGTACTTCCATGGATATCACTAACTAGAAAGTGAAAGACATCACAGAATGGGAGAATTTGCTTGTGAATCATGTATCTGATAAAGGAATTGTATCTAGAATACATTAATCTTACTATTGAAACTGACAATTCAGCCAGGCACAGTGGCACAAGCCTGTAATCCCAGTGTCTTGGGAGGCTGAGGCAGGAGGACTGTGAGTTCAAAGCCAGCCTCAGCAAAAAGCGAGTCTCTAAGCAACTCAGTGAGACCCTGTCTCTAAATAGAATACAAACAGGGCTGGTGATGTGGTTCAGTGGTTAAGTGCCCCTGGGTTCAATCCCTGGTATAATAATAAAAAAGCTGTTACATAAAAAAAAATAAGTAGTATATGCTGGGTAAGAGCCTGTGTCTTTCTGTGGGGTGAACAAAACACTAAAAGGTCCTTTTTTTATTTTTTATTTATTTTTTACTTCTCGGCAGACACAACATCTTTTTTGGTATGTGGTGCTGAGGATCGAACCCGGGTCGCACGCATGCCAGGCGAGCGCGCTACCACTTGAGCCACATCCCCAGCCCCCTAAAAGGTCCTTTTTGACACTGGTGTCCCCTGACCTGTCCGGGTTCTGTGCCCACTAACAAAATGAAAATGATCACATGAGTTGTTGTTGTTGTTTTTGGTACTGGGGATTGAATTCAGGGGCATTCAACGACTAAACCACATCCCCAGCCCTATTTTGTATTTTATTTAGAGACAGGGTCTCACTGAGTTGCTTAGTGCCTCGCTGTTGCTGAGGCTGGCTTTGAACTCGAGATCCTCCTGCCTCAGCCTCCCAAGCTGCTGGGATCACAGGTGTGTACCACTACACCTGGCTTATGTGAGTTATTTTAAAACAATAATCCTTAGTGAGAAGGATGAGTAACAAGGGTGGGGTCAGTCCAAGGCTGGACAGGCAATTGCTGGGCAAATGTCCTCATAGAAGTATTTTCTGAGCAGGGCTGCAGTGGCGGTGCGAGGTGGGGTTCTGGCAATCTTTTTCAATAGTTCTTGTTGTGGGGCCTGCATGAGTGAGGTCACTCTTCCATACTTCCCAGTTTTATTTATTATTGTTAGGATTTGACACAAGCGGCTCCATTTTGACTCTGGCAACTTTTATAGTAATAACAACAGCTCATATTTTAAAGGAAACCCTTCAAATACATGCCAGGTCTTGCTCTGAGGACTTTTCTGCCATTGACTCCTTTATTCTTCTCAACAACCTACTTAAGGACAATGAACCCCTGTCCTATAGCTGTGGCACTGAGAGTGGGGACTCTCCTGGGTTTAAGTGTGGATAGCATGGGGTAGAGGAAAGGACAAAGGCCTGTGGAGTTAGATGTGAACCCGGCAATTTACTTAATCTCTCAGTCATACAGGTCACCAGGAAGTAAGCTTTGGCAACTAAGGAGTTCAAGTGAAAGGAAAGAATCAGCTCACTTTGGAGATCTACTTAGTTGAAATGAGACACCTGCCAAGGACCAAGATCTAGCCACTGGGGAATGGGATGGGGACACTCTGGGCTTATGCCCAGCAGATGAGGAGGTAAGGAGGCCTTGCCAGCTGCTCATTCTCCGATTATCATGGCTCATGGTTCACATCCCCTGCAAAGGAAGGGCCCATGTGCCACCCTGCCCCACCCCACCCCAGCTCTGGAGGCTCACCACCTGGCCTGTGGCTGGTTCCTGTTAGAGAATGTTGGGCTTCCTTGGACAAACTGAGACTCATGCACCAGAGGCTTCCATACTTGCTCTCTGCCCCTGCCCCACAAATGATGGTACCAGTCCAGACTGGGGTCTAATTTCAAGTTTTAAATTGCCATATCCCCCACCCCACACAGGACAACTTGCCAAGGCAGAGATTTTAAAAGGGTTCCATTGAGGGAGAAAGAGTTCAGCCCTGCCTAATTCTATGACTGAACATTTCGGATAATCTGAGATGAATTTTTTAAATTAAAAGACAAGTTCTGATAAAAGTTTACCATTAAGCACGGAGTAAACCCTGGCTATGCATTATTATTGCTGCTGTTCTCAAATAACTCCTCTGAGTTATGCAAAGGTGAGGTAAATTGGAGGTCATTCTGGGATTAGAATGTAACAAGACTCTTCTTCTAAATTGCTGTGACCTGAGATCTTGGCACACAAAGCAGTGGGGATGTGGCTCAGTTTTTGTGTGAGGGCCTGGAATCTTTGGGGATGGGAGTAGGGATCTAATGATTAAGGAGGAAGACCTGGAGGTGGAGCAGAACTACCCACCAACTTGAAGCAAGAGCCCCTGAGACAAATTCACTCCAAGAAAGAAATCTGGGCTCAAGGCTTAGGTTCCAGAATCTCCCATTCCATCCATTCATCTACACACCTACTTACCCATTCACCCAGGAATCTATCCATTCAGGTATGAATCCATGTTTCCATCCATGCATACATACATCCATGCATCTGCCCTTGCATCCATCAATCCATCCATCCATGCTAGGAGCCACAACCAAATAATATGATGCATGGCACTTTTGGTTGTAAGGTGACGCCAGCTAGCCATTGAGATGATATGATTATGTTAAGATTTACATTCATATGGAAATTGGACTCCTGCTGTTCACCTTGGCCTGCTACAGGACTCATGTTACGGGACTCCTGGAGAGTTCCCATTGGTTGGGGAAGGATAGTAGGAGGGAATTCCAGGGGAGGTCCTGGGCCCTGGTTCTGGTCGACACGAGCGCGTGGGTGGACCGGCTTGCTTGCCGGATGCGTATGGGGTATTGGCAGCATTTTCAAAAATAAAGTTTTGTTCCTGCTTGAGTGGCTCGTGATTCTGTGCCCAGCCAGACTGCGGCACATCCATGCATCCAGCTGTCCATCCATCCATCCAGGCATCCATTCATCCAACAATATAAGGGGAGCCAACAAAGGGCCAGGCATGACCATTTTTTAACCTTTGTTACCTCCTGGGTGGGTTCTCAAGTTCTCCATCAGAAGAATCAGATAAAGATACAGCTGCAACAGGAACAGATCCTTGAGACTTCTTGTTTGAGCAAAAGGAAAATGCAGAATTGGCTGAGAATGTCAAGCTGGCTCTCTCGACAAAAAATGGAGCTAGGTTTTCCTTCTATGTAAGGATTGCAGGGTTGGACTAGAATCTAGGAATTTTAATTGGTTTGGGGCACATTTCCTAAGGTGTTTTCTTTGCAAGGCCTGTGCAAGCACTTCCGCCTTGAGTGAGGGGTGGAAAGCCTGGAGCCCAATATTATGTCTCTCTGTATAATCTCTGCCTCATGATGAGAATGAGTGGCAGCTATTAAGAGAACACAAGGGACTGGAAAAAAAATATAAATCATTTGAGTAGTGAGCCAAGGGTCCTGGGAATTATTTACTGCTTTGGTTCCTCTGCAACAGTGTTATCCTTCATGTTATTTGTCCTTGGAGAGCCAAGGAAAGAGCTCTTGGCTTTAAAGATGCACCTGGCTTCTAAGGCTAATAAGATGGTTTGAGAGTGAGTGAGACGCTAGGGAAGGGCACATATCATATTTATCATTTATGTTTTTAGAACTGGGGATTGAACTGGGGGTCTCATGCATGCTAGGAAAGTGCCCTATCACTGGGCTACACCCAGCTCCATATCATGCTCTCAATGGGGAGCAAGCCATGAGTTAAATGGGAAAAGCAGATAGCATGGGGCTGAAGCTGTAGCTTAGTGGCAGAGCAGTTGCCTAGCATGTGTGAGGCCTGGGTTCGCTCCTTAGCACCACATAAAAATGAAACAGATAAAGGCATGTTGTCCATCTACAACTACAAAAAAAAAAAAAAAAAAAAGAAAAAAAAAAGAAAAAAAAGAAAAGAAAAAAAAGAAAGAAATAAAAAAGAAAAAAAGCACATAGCACCTTTTTAGTAGCTAGCAAGCTATGAGTTAAGGTCCCTGGAGCATACCTGCCAATTTCAGAAGGGAAGGGCTAGTTGTCTCACCTTGTTAGCCTTAGTCTCCCAAACTTTTGAGGGCTCCAATCTTATATCTAATCAAAGTCATCTTCATCTCACATTAAGTAACATGTTACTATAATATTTAAACATTTTTTTTAGTGCACAATAATTATACATAATAGTAGGATTCAACTGTAATATTTTTGCAAGGAATGTTTTTAACTTTTATTTGCATTTGTTTTAGCTGAATTTATTTCCTTGCCATAAATTTTTGTTTCTTTGGTTTCTTCTGGGATATTTTTTTTACTCTGGGTAACCTTCTCTTCTGGCTTAGGAACAATTTGTTCCTTTTCTGTGAGGATCATCTCAATGTGGCAGGGGGAGCTCATGTATGAGTATCAATCCGAATGTGAGCTCTGTAAGTATGAGGGTGCGTCTTGGGTGCTTTGTTTACCTGGGTGATGACCAGAGAATCTATATCTAAACCCTTAAGTTCAGCATTACTCCGTGCATTTTTAAAGCATGAGCAGCAAAAATTCAGCACTCTTTTTGGGCCAGCAACCCTGTTTCTGGCCCCACTGTTTGGCCTGGGCATACCTCCCAATTCCACCACTGTAACACCAGAATGGCACACACAGTTTCTTTAAAATGACATTTTCAGATACCTGGTGGCTTTTTGAATATGCATACCGTTGATGGCCTGTTCAGTTTCACCGATGTTCTTAAAGTGAACACAAAGACTTGAACCTCTTGATTTGCATAATTTTTTAGAGTTTTCCAGGTCAAGAGAGTAATGAACCATTTTTTAACAGATCACTACAGGACACTGGACCTCCTCAGTTGGAGGAGATGCTGAGCACAGTTCTTTTTCAAGGAATTTTATGTTTGTTTTAGAAATCATCTGACTTCATGTAACTCATTTAAATTTCGATTTGCTACCGTTTGTGTGTGTGTGTGCGCATGTGTGTGTGTTTGGAACTGGGGAGGCAAATGCTCTACTACATTCCCAGCCCTTAAAGTTTTTTCTTTTGAGGTAGGATCTCACTAAGTGGTCCAGGATAGCCTTGAACTTGTGATCTTCTTACCTCAGCTTCCAGAATAATTGGGATTACTGGTGTATTCAGCCATGTATAGCTTGTTTTTTTTTTTTTTTAGAGAGAGAAAGAGAGAGAGAGAGAGAGAGAGAGAGAGAGAGAGAGAGAGAGAATTTTTAATATTTATTTTTTTAGTTTTCGGCAGACACAACGTTTGTTTGTATGTGGTGCTGAGGATCGAACCCAGGCCGCACGCATACCAGGAGAGTGCACTACCGCTTGAGCCACATCCCCAGCCCAGTATAGCTTGTTAAAATGTTTAAAGTGATTATCTATCTTGGATTTAAAAATTCTGATTTACAAATTCTTTTTGGTTGTACCAAAATATTTATCAATATTTTTTTTAAAGAGAGAGTGTGAGAGAGAGAGAGAGAGAGAGAGAGAGAATTTTTAATATTTATTTTTTATTTTTTAGTTTTCGGCGGACACAACATCTTTGTTGGTATGTGGTGCTGAGGATCGAACCCGGGCTGCACGCATGCCAGGCGAGTGCACTACCGCTTGAGCCACATCCCCAGCCCATATTTATCAATATTAAATTGAATAATCACAAATTTATTCAGGAGATACTCAACTGAATTCATAGCAATTTAAAACTTTTTGGTTTTTTGGTACCAGGGACTAAACCCAGTACACTTAACTACTGAGCCACATCCCCAGCCATTTTATTTATTTATTTTTAAAATAAGTTTTATCAACATATAATTCACATACAATAAAATTTGCCCCCCCCTTTTTAAAATTTTTTTATTTTATTTTATTTTTGACACAATAGTTGGACACAATACCTTTATTTTATTTTTATGTGGTGCTGAGGATCTAACCCAGGGCCCTGCACGTGCTAGGCGAGCGCTCTGCCACTGAGCCACAACCCCAGCCCCATGCCCCCCTTTAAAAAAAAAACAATTCAGTGGTACTTCACATATTCAGAGTTGTATGAACATCACTACTATGTAATTTCAGAACATTTTCATCACTACCCAAAACCCTTGTATCTGGTATCAGTCATTCTTCCACCGCAACCCCCTACTGGCCTCTTCCACAGCCATTTTTAAATTTTTAAATTTTGAGACAGGGTCTCACTAAATCCTGAGGCTGGCTTTGAACTTGTGATCCTCCTGACTCAGTCTCTGGAGTCACTGGGATTTCAGGCATGTTCCATCTCACTCAGACTTTTTTTTTTTTAAGTCAGTAGAGTTTTTTCCACAGTCTTCTGTGGCATTCCATGACTAAAACTCTCAGGGTCACTCCAGGTGAACTGGGCTGCACGAAATAATCACACAAGAGACAGAGATACCTTTTTCTCTGGGTCCTGTGACAGCTCCTCTGACCTTAGGGGTCTATGGAAAGAGAGAGCGCGAGAGAGCGCGTGCTGAACCCTTTTATAGGGAAGAAGCCATTCAAATGAAGCAAGGGGTTGAATCTAGCTTCGTGATGTCTGCTGTCAGCGGGTTGACTGGCATCTGGGGAGGCCTTGTCCATCTCATGAGCTCTGTGGGGATAGAGGCAGAGCAAGCAAAAAGACCAGGGTGAGGCCCGCCCAAACAGAGGGGCAAAGTCGGTTCAGTCCACTTTGTGCGCTCAGTGCCCATAGTTCACACACACACAGCCCACGGCTGGCTTTTGACACATCTCTACATTCTCATCACTCAAGGCTAAGGGGCGCTCGGTTCCTATGTGGCAGCTCCCGACAGTCTTCAATATTTTCACATCCCCTAGAAAGCCCAGAGGTTGTGCTCTCTGATGGATAAGATGGTCCTGAGGGTCAGGCAACGTTCCTATATTGGAGATAGCAACAGAGGAGGATCAGGTCCAGCACAGTGGTGCAAACCCGTAATCCCAGCTACTCGGGAGCCTGAGGCAGGAATGATGGCAAATTTGAGGACAGCCTCATCAACTTAATAAGACCTTATCTCAAAAGTAAAATTTAGAAAAGGCTGTAGATGTAGCTCAGTGGTGGAGACCTGGGTTCAATCCTCAGTACCACCAAAACCAACCAACAAACAAAAAAACAACAATCAAACCCCTGTTCTCAGAAGTTTACAGGATAGTGGTAAATAAGAAAAATAAGGACGGGGTGTGATAAGTGCTGAAATATATAAAATATTCTGAGCTAGGGAGAAAGATCATCTTTAGAAGAAGGGTCCCATGACATTCAGGCTGAGCTAAGTGTCTAAGAAGGACCCTGAGTCTTACAGAGCAGAAAAAAATCTCTTTGGGAAACAGGCAGTACCAATTCCCTGAGATAGAAAAGCACTTAGAGTGCAGAGAGAAGGCAAGTCACTGTGGTGGGGGAAATAAGAAGGCCAGTGAGAAAAGCATGAGATGAGTTCAGACAGGAAGGCAGAGTCCAGATCATGCCCACCCTTCCAGGCCACAGTGTGACTTAGTGTGCATTTTATTCTAAGTGCAGGGAGGGCTGTGATCTGACCTGTATTGGGATCCCTAGGAAACAGACTCTGAGATGGAACATTAGCAGGCAAGTCTGTTGGGGAGAGCTAGCCAATTGGGGAGGGCTCTCAGGATTGACACCTGAGGAAGAGAAGAGAAGGAAGCAAGGCTGGGGGCAGGGTTGAGGTGCCAAGGAATCTCAAAGGACACCTCCCCTGATCCTGGAAGGATGTGGACAGAAGCTGGGATGGCCTCTCAGATTAGATGCATGCAGCCACCTGGGGAAGGGGGCTTAGCTCTTCAGCCTAGGCAAACCACTGCAGGGAGCACGTTCACTGGGTGTTACTGTCCATTTCCTAATGGGGGATCTGGTTGGCCATCACAGCCCACACCTGGGCCCGATTACCTTTGAGGCAGTTCCTTGAGCTGCTGTGTGGAGCATAGACTGCTGGAGGCAGGAGAGGATGGCTTGGCCGTGAGCAGTGGCCATGGGAAAGGAGAGAGGTGGTGGGTTTGAAAGACACTGGAAGATGGGATCCTGAGCATTTGAAGATGAGCCAGATGGGAGGCATAAGGGTAGGGGGGAAATCAAGGACAATTCCAGATCTCTGGACTGAAGGCTGAGGCGATAGTGGTGCAGAATGCAGGGTTCGGAGACTCTTGAGGTGGGGTGGGGATGAAAACATGTGCCTCTGGCTAATTTTGAGATCTAGGAGCTGATGTTAAGTATGAAACTCAGAGGCTTGACCCGTTTTACTTTTTATCTGCACATAAGGAACTTATGTGATTTTCATCCATTGATGCCTACCTACTCTTCCAGGGCTCCTAACATGCAGGAAGGTGCAGGATCAAACTCAAACTCAACAGCGCCCCCGCGTGTCAGTGAGAAGTATAACAGCAGTGGACTCCCAGACTAGTTGCCCTGACTGGAGAGGAAAAATTCAAACTAAATAAAAAATCACTGCCGATTCTGGAAAACTGAGAGGTAAGAGGGAAAAGAGGGATCCTCAAAATAAAAATGTAGTAGCTAGGAGATGGAGTTTAAAGAACTAGTTAAGAAAAATAAAAGATCTTATTGTACCTGTGCCATAAAGAAGTCAGCTATCACAGCAACAGGGTTGACAGCTGCCATTCAGGGAGCATACATTGCCATTGGCATGATCTCAGATGATCTTCACAAATCCCTACAAGAAACTGAGGCTCAGAGAGATGAGAAGATGTGTCCCAAGTCATATAGTGGGGTCAGGGGTCCCAGTGGATCACAACTATATCAGATCCAATATGCCCTTGGAACTACAAATATTTGTGTTTAAAAAAATTTTTTTAATTGTAGATGGAGACAATCTTTATTTTTATTTATTTATTTTTTTATGTGGTGTTGAGGATTGAACCCAGTACCTCATGCTTGCGAAGCAAGCGCTCTACCACTGAGCTACAACCCCAGCTGGGGATTACAAATATTTGACAATTCCCTTTTTACTTTCCCAGCATCTAGGCTGTGCCTGATGGGTTGGATGCACATGGACAATACTTGTCAGATGAAAAATAAAAAAATAATTTACTTTTATTTTTATTTAAACATGAAATTATGTCAACTTGTTTATTTATTTATTTTATGTGGTGCTGAGGATCGAAACTATGTGCTAAGAAAGTGCTCAACCACTGAGCCACAAACCCAGCCCTCCTTCATAATTTTAAAAATCAAGGAAAAATGAAAGGAATTTATGCTAGAGAAATCTGCATTTCTGCATTCATGTGCTCCATCAGATCACACGAGTGATCACTGCAAAGAGGAATTGCTCTAAGTCCAGGCTGAGAAGGACATGGTGCCTTCAGAGACACCATGGAATGGTGTTGTCTTCTACTTCTTCTTCTGGAATGGTGACGAACCGTTCGTAAAGACCTGAAGTTATGCAGGGAAAATTTTGCCCTTGGTTGACACTTTAATAGCATTCCTGGAGAATTCAGTGTTTACTAAAACTGTGTTCATAATATCATGTTTTCACTTACATAACAGAGTAAGGGTTTTCAGCTCAGATAATTATAAACAGGTTTTCCATTTATGTTAACAATCAGTGGGGCATTAGAAGGTCATGCAGGATTCGGAATAATTATTTTATGTGGGACTGTCCCAAACTGTCTAGCATCCCTGGCTCCACGTACTGAAGATCAGAGCCTGATCAGAGTGATCACCCCAAATGCCTGTATCCTTTGCCAAATCCAAATTTCCAGGGACAGGAATCTCCCTTTAAGACCTCTAGTTTGAGGCTGGGGATGTGACTCAGTGGTAGTTTGTTTGCCTAGCGTGTACAAGGTCTTGGGTTTGACTCCCAGCACTGAAAAGAAAAAAAAAAAAAGAAAGAAAAAAAAAGACCTGTGGTGTGTGTCAAAGTATAGCTTCCCAAGCTGTGCTTTCTGGGCCCTCACCTCCTACAGGTCTCCCATGACCTGGGCTTCTGCATCCAGGACTTCCTTTACAAGTGCTTTTTCTTCCTATAAGGTTAGAACTGACATGATAAATGAGATACATGTCTACCCTCTTCTTAGTTTTTTTAATATTGATTTTTTAGTTGTAGTTGGACACAATACCTTTATTTATTTATTTTTGTGTGGTGCTGAGGATGGAACCCAGGGCCTTGCATGTGCTAGGCGAGCGTTCTACCGCTGAACCACAACCCCAGCCCTCCTCTTCCTATTTCTATTTCTTCAAAAAGGCCCAAAAGGAGGACTAGGGGTGAAGCTCAGTGGTGGAACAAGTGTATCACATGGGAGAAGGCCTGGGTTTGAGCCCCAGCACTGCAAAACAAAACAAAGGTCCGAAAAGGCAGAGTAACTTGTTCGTGCTCACGCAGCCAACTTGAAGTGGCAGAACCAGAATTAGAACCCAGGTTGGTTAGTGTGACTCCAAAGTCTATGATTTTGCCCTCTTTGAATCTCTCCTTATTTCCTCCCATGTCCCAGTCCTAGAAAAAGATTTATTATCCAAGGAAGCAAAGGCTTAGAAACCTGAAGTAGCTCACTTACTGGGTAAATTTTTTATATGTTGTTGACCTTTCTTGAAGGACAGGAGGTACACACACAGATAGGTCTGGAATGAATTCAGACCATCAATCATAAACTGCCACTCACATGAATCAGATGAACATTCCCAGAAATGAAGGCCCTGCAGTTCACCCTTTCTTGTTCTGGTTAATTCTGTCTGGCTACCATCTGGGTACTGGCCCACCCACTACCCTGCCTCTTTTCTTTTCTTTCTTCTGTTCTAGGTATTGAACCCAGAGGCACCTTAGCACTGAGCTATATCCCCAGTCCTTTTCATTTTTATTATTTGATTTACAGAGAGGGTCTCTTTAAGTTGCCCAGGCTGGCCTTGAACTCGCAATCCTCCTGCTTCAGCCTCCTGTGTCACTGAGATTACAGGAATGTGCCACTATGCCTGGCTCTAACCATTTTCATTCACACACAGCAATTACCCTATGTAAATGAGGCAAAACCTTCTTGAACCCTTGTGGCAAAAGAGGGTGAAGTCAACCCCTTGCCCTGAAACCTAATGATGAGCAGCAAGCAACTACCATTTCACTGCCATTTCAGGTCTTAAAAGAAGTACTCCAAATTTTGCAAACTATCCCAAATATTTTGGAGATGTGTTCTAATAGAAAATAAATTAATAATAAACTGCCCATCTGTGTTTGAATCTCATGTTCCACCAACAGATCTGCGCACTCAATCCCTATATAAAAATTGATGTCCAAGGGTATACTTTTCTGACACAAAGATTCACCAGCATATTCTAAGGTCCTTACTAAGAAAAAACTGAAGCAGAAGCCAGGACCATGCACTGTCAACTACCTCCCACTACCCCCTGCTACTCCAGTGACTGGGTGACTGATTTACCTAGTCCTTTGAGTGTGCTTGAAGGAATGGCTCCTGTTTATCCTCCAGCTTTCAATGGCACTTTCTGCCTATACCTGGGGGGGGGGGAGGTTTGCAGAGGCCAGCTTGAAAAACTGGGGATTGAACCAGGGGTGCTCTACCACTGAACTATATACCCAGCAAACCCCTCACCATGCTTTTTTTGTAGTGCTGGGGATCCAACTCAGGGCCTTGCTCATTCTAGGCAAATACTTTATTGCAGAGCTACACCCCTAGACTCCTGACCCAACCCCCTTTTTTTTTTTAATTTTGAGATAGGATCTTGCTAAATTGCTGAGGCTGGCCTTGAACTTGCAATCCTTCTGCCTCAGGCTCCCAAGTGGCAGGGATTACAGATGTTCATCATGGTGCCTGGCTACCACCCTTAATGAGGTCTCCGATGACCTGTGACCTAATTCCTCTCCTCATCTTACCTGCCCTCTGGATGGCATTCAACACAGCCAGCACTTCCTCTTTCTAGAAAAGCACTCTCTTCTGCTTCCATGCATTGCTCTTTGCCTCCCCATCCTCCGTGTCCATTCCTTCTGTCATCTCTGCTGCTCGCCTCTTTTCAACCTAGACTCCAAACACGGACATACCTCTGGACTTCAGTTTCCTCTTCTGTAGTTGCATAATTTCTTTCTGGCAGGGTTGTGAGACTAGCCCAAGATAATATATTTGTGACTTTAAAAATCTTCCTCCTCTCCACTCTGTTAATCATAATTACATTCTTGGCATCACTCTGGCAAGAAAATGAGCCACTTTTCCACCCGACACTTGTCATGTGACTCCAGTGTCAGACATCAGACTAGGGGGACATGACTCTTTCCCACGAAGGCTTTTAATTTATCCAGCTTCAGACCTTTCAGGAGATGAAGTGTGTGCAAGTGTGGGTAAGTGCTCCTATAAATACATGGCCAGGATCCTGGATCAATGACAGCAGGTATTTTTCTTACATTTTCTTGCCAGGACTGTGTGGACCATAATCACAGTCTTCATTCTTCTAGAAAATGAAGCTACTCACAGAACAACAGTTGGGAGACATCACGCTCCTTCAGGGCAAGCTGAAGGTGAAGTGGCACCCCCTTTCTCCACTGAAAAGTCTTAATTGGGCCTCTCCAGAAATCTTCCCCCAGACTGATTTTAAGACTGTCAGCAAAAGATCTGCAAGAGTCCAATGTAGATAAATTTCCTATTTTCATGTCGCCCTGTTTACTTGGCCACTGGCCAAGAAGGCACCAGCACTCCAGGTGCTGGACACCCCCTTACTAGTTTTTCACAAACATCCATTGTTTTTTTTTTTAAAGAAAGAGTGAGAGAGGGAGAGAGGGAGAGAGAGAGAGAGAGAGAGAATTTTAATATTTATTTTATAGTTATCGGCAGACACAACATCTTTGTTTTGTATGTGGTGCTGAGGATCGAACCCCAGCCACACGCATGCCAGGCGAGCGCACTACCGCTTGAGCCACATCCCCAGCCAGTATGGTACTTTGTAGAAATGGGCAAACAAGGCCTCTGGCCTTCAGCTGGGCTTCACAGAGATGTCTACATTTTTAAGATAAGTTACAAATGGGCCCATGGTAACAGCTGGCAGAGGGAGGAAAGAGAGGGGAGAAGAAGCTCTCCCCTTCTCAGGTGTTGTCCTTGAAGGGTTAACTTGCCCAGAACAGGGACAGAAAAAGCTGCTTTTATGTGAACTTCTGCAGACTGTGAACTTCTGAGCCCCTCCCCTTACATGCTGGGTATAGAACTCTGAAAGTCACGGGATTGCTTGATTACAGCAAAAGCTGTGCCCTCTGAACCTGGCTGCAGCCAAATAAAATTGTTTCCTGCTGTCTTGGTGCCTTGCCTCATGTGTCCCTACAACAAAGGGGTCATTCATTCATCTGACAAACACTTATTAAGCAGGTATTTGATGTGTCAGGTGCTGTGCTGAAGGAAGAGCAGTGAGTGACAAGGGCCCCGCCCAAAAACCATCCTTGGAGTGGAGGATGGGAAACAGGAAATTGCAGTCCAGAGTAAGAGGAAGTTCAAGATGACTGGGAATCTGGGAGTAGAGGGCAATGGCATTGAGCAAAGCCAGTGGTTGGTGAGTTTAGGAATGCCTTCCTGAGGAAATGATTTCCAAACTGAGAACTAAAAGTGTCTGGCATTTTACAATCCCACTTCTGGGTATTTACCCAAAAACCTGAAATCAGGATTTCAACATGTCTGCATGCCTGTGTTCACTGCACCATGATTCACAGTAGCTAAGTTACAGACATCAGACTGTTTCCCACGAAGGCTTTTAATTTATTCAGCTTCAGACCTTTCAGGAGATGAAGTGTGTGCAAGTGTGGGTAAGTGGTCTTTATAACAGTTAACTATCCATTGATGGATGAAGGAATAAAGAAAATGTAGAATATTATTCAGCCTTAAAAAGGAAGAAATTCTGTCATTTGTAGCACCCTGGATGGAATTGGAAAACATTATATGCTAAGTGAAATAAGCTGCTGGGAATAGAAGCTACCTTTAGGACCTGGGAATGTCTCCTGTAAGAGACAAGGGGAGCCCCCAAAAGCTTATCCCAGAGGAGGGCACAAGCAGGCAGGAAATGAACATCTGCTGGGCTCCCTTAGATCCTCCCCTCTGAGACCTCAGCTGACAGCCAGGAGCACTAATTTCTGAGTAGCTGGAATGTCCGGATGTTTCTCTAATCCTCTCTCGCTGTACAAAGTCAGGTTCGGATGAGATCTTCAATAACATCTCTCCCACACCGTTTTATGATTTCCCTAATTCCCCCAAACTCTCTCTTCCCTGTTTCCCCTCGTCCAACTGGGAACATCTAGCAGGAAAATGACCTTTTCTCTTTTGTCCGTCCCCTACACTGTGAGCTCTGGGAACAGAGCACTAGACCTAATGCATCTGTGTATGCCTGTCCTGTGAAAACTGCTGATCCTAAGATGAAATTGCTCATGTCAGACCCAGGCAAATTCAGGAGAGCCAGGAAAGCGTGAAAGAAGCGGGGGGAAGGGAGAGCTCGCACTTCGCCTATAGAAAGAACTGCCCTTAGAATTAAAAAAAAAAAAAAAAAAAAATCAGAATCCTTTGCTTTGCACGCCCCACACATATGCATGGATTCCTGCAACAAAGTTTAGCATCTTTAACCGCAACAATTCAGCCCAGATGCTCCCAGAGATGGCTTCCCCACCAATGAGCTGACTCCAAAATTGCTGCCTCCAGAATCCAAGACCAATGGATTCTGTATCCATCCAGTCTATGTGAATATCTCCATTTTAATAATAAAAGCCTCCCTTACCTTTAGTTCTTGTGGTGTGTTATGTGTGTGTGTGGGGGTTCCTGTGGCTTGCCATAGCACGCATCTCTGATTATTGCTCTCTCTCTCTCACACACACACACACACACACACACACACACAGATGTTTTCCCCTCTATTGTTTCTTATCTGCTTTTACGCTCCCCTTGGTAGCTCCTCCCCACCCCCCAAACTGCAGTTGAAGCTTATAGAAATGGTCCCACCCTACACATTGCTTTGGTGGTGGCAGAAAGCTCAGAGGACTGCGACAGCCCGACTCACTGCCACAACCCAGGATATAACCGGCCATTTCGCGGATGTGAAGAGAGGCCTCCAAGTGGTGAATAAGCCGCGATCCTAGGCTGTGGAGCCAACTCCCAAGCTCAAGTTCAGCTCTATCAGACGTCTGAGTGACCCTTCTTTTCTGTGAGCCTCTCTGTCCTCACCTGTGAACCGGACACAGCACCTACTTCACAGGATTGCCATGAAGATAAAGGGCTGGGGCGCACAGTGCCTAACATATAATAAGGGGCAATAACCGTCGCTTTTATGCTCAGGCCAGCGTCCTCGCCCTGTCCACCCCCACCAGCCCCCCTCGCCCACGTGCCTCTCGTAAATAAGCGAGCGCGCAGGCGCCCGGGGCCGGCGCCCATTGGCCCCAGACCCGGGGAGCGGTGGGGAGAGGCGCCGGCAACTCAGTCCGTGGGTCTGGCAGGGTCGGTTGGTCTGCTCCTCCGTTCGGTCAGTGCGTGCGGGCCGCCGGCTTCGCCCTCGCCATGTCGCCCTGGCTGCGGCTGCTGTGGCTGCTGTGGCTGCTCCCGGGCGTGGCTCCTGCCGCCGCCGAGCCGCGGGCCGCGGGCGCGCAGGCCTGGGAGCCGCCGGCCCCGGAGCTGCTGGCGCCCGCCCGCTTCGCGCTCAGGATGTACAACCGCGGTCGGGCTGCGGGGTCGCGGGCGGTGCTGGCGGCAGTCCGCGGGCGCGTCCGCCGGGTGAGGACGCGCGAGCGGCGGGGCGCCGGGCCTGGTCCGAGGGATGGGGGAACTTTGGCCTAGACGTGGGACGGGGGCCTGGACGGTGGAGAATCGAACCTCGGGAGACTGGGAACGGGCAGGGTGGCACGGGTGGGGCTGTGGGCTGAAAGGAGGGACAAGAAGGCTGGTTGTGCCCGCCTCATCCGCTCCTCCATCCAGGAGGGCGGGGGTACCCTGTACACCCTGGAGGCCACCCTGGAGGAGCCGCCCTGCAACGACCCCACTGTGTGCCAGCTCCCTGTGTCCAAGAAAACCCTGGTGAGTGATGGGGCTCCTACAGTTGCCGACACCAGGTTCAGTCAAGCAAAAGTTGGGAGCGATGGGGTCAGGTCAAGAGGCAAGGATCTGGGGCAGCAGCTCCCCTGCCCTGAGTCACTGCCCAAGCTCCCAGGACTGGAAATCAAGATGCTTGCAAAGGGTGGTATTGGGGTGGCTCTGCCTCACCCTGCACGCACTGCAGGGGTGATTGCCTTGGGGGTGGTCCTCATCTGAGGAGCCAGCTTCTCTTGTCTGGAACCTTGTTACCATCCCAGTCCCCAGACTGTCTTCTCCCTCTGCCTTCAGCTCTGCAGTTTTGCAATCCTGAATGAGTTGGGAAGACACATGCTGCTGCGGCGGGACTGTGGCCCCGTGGATACCAAGGTTACAGGTGCTGAGATAGCCCAGGGAGGCTGGGATAGCCCACATCAGATTTCACTAAGGGTTCAGTCTTAATTTCCTCTGTATTCCAACCTTATCCAGATGATATAAATGAGACTTTCAACCCAGTCTTTCCACTGTTCAGCAAGGATCTCCCACCCCAGGTGAGGAGGCCATATCTGAGGCCAGCTTCGCCTTATGCCCCTTCTCCCTTTACCTGGAGTAGGGCTCTTCGGTTGGGCTGAAGTCCTTGTAAAGACACTCTGCCTTTCCAGGAGTTTTCCATGA
Organism: Spermophilus citellus; assembly: GCF_964194105.1. Taxonomy (NCBI): domain Eukaryota; kingdom Metazoa; phylum Chordata; class Mammalia; order Rodentia; family Sciuridae; genus Spermophilus; species Spermophilus citellus. The sequence goes on along the minus strand of NC_138183.1, from coordinate 251,560,280 downwards.
AGATGACTTCACTTTTCAAGAATTTTGTTGCCACCTATAACCGGACTTATGAAACCAAGGAGGGTAAGGACCTAGCCTCCAAATCCCTGATCATATTGGTTGTTCCTGTCCCTGTCAAATCAGGGCCTTCCCCCCACTTTGTGCCATGATGTTGGGGAGGGGGACACAAGAAGCTATACATCTCTTGGATTAGACCTGAGTTCTAATCCAAGACTGGGCAGTCACCCCAAGTAACTGTATCATTTTCTGATCTTATTTTCCTGGTCAGAAACCAGGGGCCTCCCTCTCTCTGAAAAGGATAGAATGGGGTGGACACTAGATTTTCTCTGCTGGGTGCACCGTAGCCTTGCCCATGGCCTCCCCTGGGTGATGCTCTTGAGACCCTGTTTCAGTTACTGCCTCACACCTGGGAAGTCAGCACTCCAGTTTGGCCTGAAAGTTGATCTCACCTTTCATTCCACTGCTGATAGGTGTGGCTCCACCTCTTCCACCTGCCCCAGGGTTCTGTCCTTCTCCAAAAGAGCTTCAGACCTGATTTAGATTATACCTTCTCCCTGGGAAATCCCTGTGCCTTAGCCCCATCACTCTTCCTTTTATGATCTGCCTGGGTTCTGAGCTCCTCCTTGCCTCCTCTTTGATCCTCAGAAGCCAAGTGGCGAATGTCTATCTTTGTCAGAAACATGGTTCGAGCACAGAAGATCCAGGCCCTAGACCGGGGCACAGCTCAATATGGGGTCACCAAGTTCAGTGACCTCACAGGTAGGGATGGTAGCCAGAGCCTTCATAAAGCGTGGAAGAGGGCCTGCCCCAGGGCGCCTGGTCAGAGCTGATTTCAAATATTTTTTCCCTCTATGCGCTGCCCACAGAGGAGGAGTTCAACACCATCTATCTGAATCCCCTTTTAAAAGAGGAGTCTATCAAGAAGATGCAATTAACCAAGACCGTGAGTGATCCTGCCCCACCTGAATGGGACTGGAGGAAGAAGGGAGCCGTCACCAAAGTCAAAGACCAGGTTGGAGCCCTAGAAATAAGGGTGAGACATGTACTTGGCATGGAGGCTGGGGGAGGGATCTGGCCCTGACATCGCCCATCTCTTACAGGGCATGTGTGGCTCCTGCTGGGCCTTCTCAGTCACAGGCAATGTGGAGGGCCAGTGGTTCCTGAACCAGGGAACCCTGCTCTCCCTCTCAGAGCAGGGTGAGCATCCCGTTCCACCTCCCTGTCCCCAGCCCAGCCCCTCCAGAGGGCTCCTCCAGACCAGCCTTCTGTCTCCTAGAGCTCTTGGACTGTGACAAGATGGACAAAGCATGCATGGGTGGCTTGCCCTCCAATGCCTACGAGGCCATAAAGAATTTGGGTATGCATTAATGGAGTCAGGAGGGGCAGGAAGTGCTACTTCTCCCTCAAAAAGAAGTCAGTTTATGGGGTGGTGGGGAGACATGAGTGTGGGAGTCATGTAAAACTGGGTTCAGGTCTTAATGCCAACCCTGATTGGCAGAAGACCTTGGGCAGTCAGTTGTCAGAGCCTCAGCCGCCTCATATGGAAAATGAGCCAGGCCTACCTGGTAGGAGTCCCCTAAATGTCAAGTGGGGAAATGTATGTGAAGGTGTGTCGTGGTGAGCAGGGGGTCTTGGTGGTTTTGCCACTTAGAGGTCTGGGTTTCTAAAAGGCTGCTAAACCAAGTGCAAGACACCTACCTCACACCTGAGAGGTGTGGAACTAAGTGGCAGTTCAGTTCAGTAGAACTGGGCTGCAGTCACAGAAAGAAAAAGGGCTGGACAGAGACTAGTCTGGGAGTCTGGCAGGGCGTAGACCAGATTGGAGGGGACTCTCAGAGCAGGACAGGAAAATCAGATGAGTCCCAGGAGGGCCAGGACGAGCCCTCAGCAGGAGGAAGAACTGGGAGTTGAGTTTGTCTCTGCCACCTTTCTTGCTGGTTACTGCTGCTCTGTCCTCCCTGCCTCTCAGTAGTGTCACCCCTAGCATGAGGAGAGTTCTCAGAGGGAAGGGGGGGCCTGTAGCCCAGGGTGGGTGAAGAACGTGGGATCTGGTGTGTACGGGGCTCGATGCACTTCTGGTTGGGAGGGAGCATAAGTGGAGTCCACTCTCCCTGCCACCCCCAGGAGGGCTGGAGACAGAGGATGACTACAGCTACCGGGGCCACATGCAGACCTGCAGGTTCTCAGAAGAGAAGGCCAGGGTCTACATCAATGACTCAGTGGAGCTGAGCCAGAATGAGCAGAGTGAGTGAGGGGCGGGGGTGGTGCAGGCTTGCTGAGCAGGGTCCTTGTGCCCACTGACGCTGTCCCTCCCCCTCCCAGAGCTGGCGGCCTGGCTGGCCAAGAGGGGCCCTATCTCTGTAGCCATCAATGCCTTTGGCATGCAGGTAAGGCCCTGCCCCACAGCCCTTGTTCCATCTCCTGCCCACCTCTCCCTTCTTCTCCTCAGAGTTGGCCTCTTACTCCTTATTTTCCCTCCCCAGTTCTACCGCCATGGAATCGCCCACCCACTCCGGCCCCTCTGCAGCCCTTGGCTCATTGACCATGCTGTGCTGCTTGTGGGCTATGGCAACCGTGAGTTTCGCTGACTGACTGTCCATCCATCCCAGGCCACAGATGGTTGGATGTCAGCATCACAGGCCTCTGAGGGGGAAATCAGGGGAAAGCCTAGGAACACTGTCACCCACACAGCCTCAGGGGATCATCCAGGCCCTCTATGGATGGGAAAGCTGGGGAGGGTGACATTATGCTGGAGGCGGGTGGCAAGTGCTCTTCTTGTGCCTCAGAGCTGCAGCAGGTCTCCATGAGAGTGGTGGGCTGGCGTTTCTTGCTTTTTGCTCTTTTCCTAGCACCGCACACACAGTAGGCCCACTGCATGTATTTGAAGGTAATAAAGTGCTTGAGGCATGGATGAGGATTGAGTCCTTGACCCCTGTGCTCTGTACTGCTCCCTAGGCTCTCAGGTTCCTTTCTGGGCCATCAAGAACAGCTGGGGCACTGACTGGGGTGAGGAGGTGAGTCTTGCCTGTGTGGCCCTTGCTCTTTAGCCCCTGTTCTGCTGGGCACACCCTCATCAAGCATCCTCTCCCCCAGGGTTACTATTACTTGCATCGAGGGTCCGGGGCCTGTGGTGTGAACACCATGGCCAGCTCGGCGGTGGTGAACTGAAGAGTCCATGGTGCAGGACCTGGTGCTGACCAGAGTGGCCCTTCCCAGCCTGACCCGCACATGCAGGCTCCTCCCCAGCAGGCACAGTTGTCTGAGGGGTGGGCACTGGGTACCTCAGGGTGAGCAAGGGGCACTGAGCCTCCACTTTATCCCCCTCCCTCCCTGAAGTTCCCCAGTTGCATCTTTGTTGGATTGTGGTAGCTGGGAGGATACTGGAGTGAAGGATGCTTTCATGGCAGCCACAGCTGGAGCAAGGGGCTCGGGTAAGGTACAGAATGAAAATATTCTCATCTTAAATCCAGCTCTGTCCTCAGCAGGTTCTGGCTTCCTGTCCTGGTTTTCCTCTGTCTGATGCTATACATATTCTGGTCTCCCTGGATTTGGGGACACTGTCCCCTTCCACATCCAGGAAACTTGTAACCCACCCCTTCTCTAACAGCAATAAAGAGATGTCCTGGTCCCCAGTGTTGTGGATGCTTGGTCCCTGGGGCAAGGAGGAATGGGGGGACCCCTGAAAGGTCAAGGAGGGATAGCTAGTTCTGCCTGGGATCCAGAAGACAGTTTCTGCTTCAGGAACCAAAAAGAGATGGAGAGAAGCCCACGGGATCTTTATTCAGAAGTACTTGGCTGGCTGATCTCTGAGGGCCTGACTCTGGCGGATGGATGGGATGAGCCACCGGGAACACCCTCTTTATTTTCTTTTCTCAAGAACTGCAGGGCTAAGATCAGAGGTCGCTTTCCCCATACAGCGCACTAGAAAAGGCCACGTAGTCCAGGGCTCCGGCTGGAGCACCAGTTCCCTTGTAGGGTACCATCCGGCGGATGCAGTACTCGGCCTGCTCAGCTGGGAGCTCCCGCCTCAGCTCCTCAGGGGTGATGTAGTTCTGGGGGAGAAGCAGCATTGAGGGCCCCTGGGTCCTGTGCCCTGCCCCAGCCCGCCAGCCCCCCACCACTCAGGGCTCACCTTGTCTCCTGCCAGGATCTTGAAGGAGGCTACAACTTGCTCAGCTGTGTCTGTTTCAGCCGTCTCTCGGGTCATGAAGTCAATGAAAGCCTGGAAGGTCACAACCCCAGCTGCGTTGGGGTCCACCATGGTCATGATGCGCGCAAACTCCACTTCACCCTGTAGAAAGACAGGCAGGCTCCAGGCCCATGGTGCCAAAGCCAGGAGGGCTCCCAGAGTCCCTTTCTGGGGACTGTCCAGCCATGGCTTGCACAACCCCTTTGCAGGACTCCAGCAGAACTGGGGTCCTCCTGATCACCTAGGCTTCCCCCAGCTCCTTTCTTCCAAAAGACCTCGATCAGAAGTTCTCTGTTCCATTCTGAAACCTGCTTCCTGCCCTTGTTGCTCATTGATCCTGACTTTTTTTCTGGGGCCACAACCCTCTATAATGCTGTTTCTCAAAGGTAAAAACAGTACAAGCTTAGACCTTGGGGTAACGGCAGAACCAGGTCCAAGTTAATTTACCTTTCTGAGTCTTTGATAGCCTCAGCCTCATGTAGGTGTGGTGAGGCATAGAGGAGATGATGGGGGCACACAGCAGGTGGTTCATATGGGGGGGTCAATTATGGCACTCCTGGGAAGAGGCTGGGGCACTCACCAGGTCATACCCCATGGAGATGAGGCAGGCTCGAAAGTCATCAGGCTCCATCATCCCATTCCGCTTCTGTAGTGGGTGAGTGGATGTTAGCCTCGGTTCCCAAGTTCCATCAGTCCCCAGATGTCTTACCCTGATGGGCTGGGCCCCTGCTGACCCGGTCAAAGTGGTTGAAGGATGCCCGGAACTCATTAAGCTGCTCTTGGCTCAGGCCCTTGGCGTCTCGGGTCAGTACCTGGTTCTCTACCTCATTGATGGTGCGGGCGATGGAGGTGAGCAGCTGCTCCCAGCCCACACGGATGTGCTGGAGAAAGGGAGATGGGCCAATCAGTGGGCAGCCAGTGTTTGGCCACTGCTCTAGTTCCACACTGGTCCCACTGTGTGACCCTGGGCAAGTCCTCCCCCTCACTGAGCCAGTGTCCCCACCTGGGACAGTGAGTGACCACTAGCACTATCTTCAAGTGTGATGATTTATTATGTGTTAAGTATTGATTGGCTAGCCACAACAAATCCTGGCCTGGCAGTAGGATGCTTTGTGACTCTAAACAGGTCACTTCCCATCGTTGAGTCTCAGTATCCCCGTGGGTACATGGGGGGCCTTCTTGATCACTTAGGCTTCCCCAGCTAATCTGCCTGTCTCTCCCCAGAGGGTAGGTCCCCACCTCCATGCTGTAGACAGTGTGCTTGTTGTCAAAGACCAGGCTCTCTTGCAGCAGCTGGTGGTCACCCTCCAGACGGTCGATGTTGCTCTTGTAGTTGATGATGTTTTGCTCCTGCTGCCGCAGTCCTGCCATCTGTTCCTCCAGAGAGCCAGCCAGCCCTGCTGCCAGCCGACCCACCTCCTGCAAGGGTATTCAGGTGGGATGAAGGATTCCAATGCCCTGTGGCCCAGCCCTGGCCTATGCCCCAGGTTGGCCCCACTCTCCAAGCCCTTACCTCCACCTTTGCCTGGATCCAAGGTCCTACGGCATTGGCCTGGGCAGCAAACTGTCGCCGGAGCCTCTCATTCACCTGCTGCCGTGCCAGCTCCTCCTGCAGTGTCTGGTCACGGCTGGGCACCAACTTTCGGACCTGGGAAGGAGGGTGGTTGTGCCAAGACCAGCTCTGGGGGCCAGAAATGGCTTTGAAGGGCTCAAACTTCAGCCCCTGTTGCTGTAAGCTGAATTAGACTATGTGGGCAAGCTCTCAACCTGTGTGGGCTTTGGTTTCCTCATCTCTAAAATAGGGCTTTTATGAAAGATGTCATTCAATTGAATTCTGCACATCAGTTCTGATGGGAGTTGCTGTTGCTGTTGGTATTTTTACAGATGAGGCCACAATAGGCAAGATGCCTTTTCAGAGAATCTGTGGCAGATCCCCAGATCTGGAGGTGGGCTTTATTCCCCATATCTTGGGACAGGTGAGGTCACAGGGTGGTTAGAATGTAAGGTGGGGTGGGCAGGGTAGGGCATGTGGGGTACTGACCATGTCCCACTTGTTGTTGATGTCCTGGGGGCCGAGGGTGATGTAAGGGTTGGTAGACTTGGGCCGCAGCCCGTACGTTTGGCAGATCTTCTGGATCTCGCCCTGGATGCCCAGGATGGCACCTCGCTCTCGGTCAGCCTCAGGCAGTGTTGCCTTGAATTGCTCGTGAGCTGTCAGCAGGCTCTTGGGGTGATGAGAAGGATCAATCAGCATCTCCCGTTTACCGCAGGCACCAGAAAGAGCAGCAGAGTGCTCCAGGCCAGGCAACAGTCCAGCGGCTGGTCCGGGAACCCAGCATCCTAGTCCAGCACTCTAAAACTGGGGTTTTCCTCCCATTCCCACTCCCCAGGAGGCAGCTTTGGGGCCAGCTTTCCTGTCATCGCACCGGTGCCCCACCCACCTGGGTTTCCTCCACAGAGTGCACCAGCCACACATCCTGCAGGTCCTCCACTGCCCCATCCAGCCAGTTGTTGAAGGGAGCTGCCCTCCTTGCAAACTCCAGCTGCAGCTGGTCGATGGTTTCCAGGAGCTTCTCCATCCGCTAGGGGTCCAGGGGACAGCTGTCAGCACCTGGCTAGCAGGGGTGGCCTCTGCCTGGCTCCAGCTCCCTGGCCCCAGCCCCCACCTCTAGCGCATCCCTCCTCTTCTGGGTCAGCGTGCCCAAGTTGTCCCACTGGTCGCAGATGGCCTGGCAGCGGCTGTTCACTGAGGCCGCCTCATGGTAGTCCAGCTCACTGGAGTGAGAAAGGGGATGAGTGTGGGGCCAGACCCTGGCCTTGATTTTCCACTGACTGCCCTCCTGGGGCTGGCCCCTGTGCCCTGGAGAAGGCATAGGGAGCCAGGATAGGTGAGGGATAAAGCGGGGCGTTCCCAGAGGGAGTTCCAGTTCGTGTTCCTGCGGGCAGATAGAGCGCTGGTGTGGATGTGGGGGCAGCAGAGCGGCGCGGGGACGGGGTTCCGGGAGGGGCGGAGCTAGTGGCGACAAGGGAAGGACAACACTGGTATCACAGGTTAACAAACCCGGGAGAACCGGGGGTCTCCTGGAGGGCAGAGGAGTGGGGCGGGGCCAGCAGCGGGTCACGCCTACTTGAGTTCCTGGGCCAGCGCAGCGATGTGCTCCACACGGTCCTGGTGCGCTGCCAGGTCGCTCTCAAAGGCCTCGTGGCGCCGAAGCAACGCACGCACCTCCTGCAGCGAAGCCGACTCGTAGTCGCGCTGGCTCAACATGTCCTCCTTCCCTGCTCCGAGAGAGGCCAGGCTCCGGTCACCCAGAGTCAGCCGCGGGAGGAACAGGGGCTTTCGGCTGGGTTGTGAGGGCAGGTGATGACACCTGCTGGGCTACCCTGGGGGTATACTCTGAAACCCCACAGCGATAAAGTGAAGCCCCTGATGCATGGCATGGCCTTAATGACCCAGCAATGTCCAGGCTAATTCTTGGCACAGTTTTGAAACTCTTTGGTCTCCAACTAGCGCTCAAGAACTCTGTGAGCCCCTTAAGCCTCTGACCTGATTTCTTTGCTCACCACTGTTTCCCCAGGGCCTGGCACAGTGTCTGGCACTTGGTAGGCTCTTAATGAGTATTTGTTGAAAAGTGTTTTGTGAGTGATAGTTATAATTTTGCAATTAAAAACCAATGTAAGCATAATAGTGGTAGGACGCTTTATTGAGTGCCTGTGTGTTTTGCAGAGGATGTGATAAATGACTTCCCAGGTCACACAGCTAGCTGTAATTTTAAGAAATTCTTACTCCAAATGATTGTTATTCATTATGTCCAAAATCCCTTTTGAGTATTTATTCATTATTGCTAGGCAGGACCCATTCATTTGTAGGATTTAAATCTCTTGACAGAATAGTAAATGAATGATTTTTAAAATTAATTTTTAAAATTTATTTCTATATGGTGCTAAGGATTGAACCCAGTGCCTCACATGTGCTAGGCAAGCACTCTACCCCAGCCCCTGAATGAATGATTTTATCCAGAGTGATATATTTGAGGCATGCAATATTTTGAATATGACAAGTGATATTAGAGTTCAGGACCAACTCATCTTCAGATACCTGCTACATATACAAATACAACGGTAAGTGACAATCAGAGACCTACAGAGGGCCTAAGCCTAGAAAGGGGGAAAGGTCCTGAATTTATAGATTATGTGGTCCAAAAAGGGGCTAAGGTTGCACTGTGGCAAGTCAAGGTGGGACTAGAAATCTGGTCTCTGGCTTCCCTGCAGGGCTTGGACCCTAGTCCTGTGCATTTTGCTAGGACTCCACTCCAGGAGAGGCTCAGCCCCATGAGGGGTACCTACCCCGGGTCCAGGCTTCATGCAGAGAAGCCTTCTGCTGGAACTTCTCCGCCAGATGCTGAAGGCGCTGTAGGCGCCGGATCTCAGACAGCAGCCAGTCCTCATAGCCCTTTTCCACTTGCTCCAGCCCTCGCCACGCATTGGCAATGTCCTGAGGGGCAGGCAGAAGTGCCCTCCATTGAAGTTCACCCATTGTACAGATAGGGATACAGAGCCCACTGTCACCCAGGGCATGGGAACAGGGCTGGGACCACCTCCACTCCTGCCTGGCTCACCGAGACCAGCTTGCCCTCGGAGGGCATGAAGGCGGGTCGGTGGCTCAGCCGCAACTTGGTCTGCAGCGTGTTGAAGTTGATCTCCAGCTGGCACTTCTCCTGAACTCGGGGCGGTTTGTGCAGGCGCCGGTAGTCCCGAAAGTCCTCCAACTTACGCTGCATGGCACTCATGCTGGGCTCGCCCACACGGTTCTCCAGCCATGGGACAGTGCGGCGGATCCACTCCAACAGCTGCCAGGGCCAGGCAGGGGCAAAGCTGAGAGCTCTGAGCAGAACTGCCCCCAGGTCACTCACCCCTCTCCACCCACTCAGAGACTGGTCAGAGGGCCAGACCTCCTGGGGGCAACTTTCACAACTCTGGGTCAGTCTGTCCCTCCTGATCAGGAAAGGAGCAGAGTGGTTAATTTCTTATGTCTTTATGTTTTGAAGTACTGGGGATTGAACCCTAGTATGTCAGACAAGTGCTCTACCACTGAATTACACTGCCAGCCCCAGGATGCTTAACTTCTGAGTCTAGGGGCCAGGATCGTGTTGGCACAGAACTAAGGGCCATGTAGCTGCTAAATTCAAGGGAATAGATCCATGAATAAGGAGTGAATCAGTGACTAACCAGGAGCCTGGGTAGTCAGAAGGGCAGGTGATGGGTCGCAAAGAGCAGGAAGAGGCTGGGGAGAGGCCAGGACTACTCTGAGAAGAGGGAAGGTCTGCAGGCCCATGCTGGGGTTAGTGAGGGTTGAGCAGAGCCAAGGTGGGCAGAGCACAGTGGGAGCGGCTCTGGGCCAGCCTCACCTCGCTGGCCAGCTTCTCATACTCTTCCATCAGCTTCTCATTTTCCTGGTTCACGGCCAGCACCTTGCAGATCCTGTTGGCAGCTGTCTCTGCCTGTGGTAGGGGTAGGCAGTAGGGCTGGCATAAGACAAACTGCCTTGGATGCCCCAACCCAGCCTCCCTCTGTAAGACTCTTAAAAACCTGGGCCAGGCAAATAGGGGGAAGGAGGAGGGGTGCACATCTCTTAGGTGGAGAGGGTGCTTCCAGGTCAGAGGCCTTTGCTCCTGAGCTCCCTAAAGACCAAGTGGGTACAGCTGGGACAGTGCACTCCCACCTACACCATCTGGCACTGCCAAATGTTGGGCTGCTGCCCAGGTTGGGCCTTTGGGTCTGCAAGCCCAGCCTGGGCAGCAGTGCCCCTGGGGCAGCAGCGATGCCCACTCACCTGCTCAGCCCCTGCAAAGGCATGGTAGAAGCAGGAAACATAGGTCATGATGGCCTTCTCGTCCGGCTTTGGAGTGTTCACGATGTCTGGGGAGGGCAATAGGGTGTATGTTGACCAAAGCCACCAGTGGAGAATGGGGATTGAACCCTAGTATGTCAGACAAGTGCCAGGCATAGAACCCCTCAGATGTGAGGGGCAGTGACATCTAGTCACTAGCATCCAGCTCCCCCAAGGCCAGCATTTTCTTCCTCCCCAAAGCCTGGGTGAGTGAACAGACACTGTGGACCTCCTGAGGGACCAGTCCACACTGCCTGGTACCCCTAACCACCTTATAACTCTGTCTGCCAGTCTTTCTCTCAGTCCATGGCCAGAACCAGTTCTCCATCAGTGCCGACACAGCCAGGGCATGACACACAGCAGGTGCTCAGGAAATGTCTGCTGCTTCACTGACTAAATGGCTTGCTTAGGCACAGGGCACAAAGGCAGGATGTGCTCCAGAGGAGCTGCCAGGTTGGAGGACCTGGATTATCTCAGATAATCCAGGGGACTGAGATATGAGGGTGGAGCCATTCCATAGGGGAAAGGCAGGAGAGGGCAGGGGACAAGATGGAAGGGGATGGTGGCAGGAGCACTGTGACCAGAGAGTTGGTGGTTGGGCACAGGAGGGACAAACAGGGGCAGGACAGAAGTTGGACTGTGCCTGCTCATGAGTAAGAGGAGGCTTTGCCTGGGCGGGGCTTGCTCTTACCTTCCGCATCCAGCATCTTTGGGATGTCCAGGTATTTCTCCGCCACTTCAAAGGCAGTGTTCAGGTTGCCAATAGGGTCATCCTAGGTGGGTGTGAAGGGAAGAGCTGAAAGGTCAGCTGAGGGCAGAGATCAAGGGCCAGGGTTGGGGCAGCAGAAGCCCACCTTGCGCAGTTTGGCATAGTCAATGAGGTCGGGCCGGTGTCGGTGGATGAGAGCACAGAGGGCCAGGCCATCCTTCCAGCTGGACAGAGAAGTGGGTGTCAGGCCTGGCTCAAGTCAAGGCCCAGGAGTGCCCCACAAGACAGCCTCAAGTATAACATGGAGTAAAGCACACACTCCTTAGCTTGGGTGTAAGGTCCCAGACTCAGACCATCTCCTCCTAGCTCCTCCAAGTTCCCTCACAAGCCCTTTGATAGAACACACCAATTTCTGGATGTGTTTGGCCTCCAGCTTCCCTCTGGCTGGAATGCTCTTCTGGGGATTCTTAAAGGCTCCGGAATCCTCTGTAATCCTCCTGAATTCAGTTCTACTCAATTCAACATTTAGCAGTCCTTCTATGTTTAGACAGTAATGCTATGCTCCAGGAACTTGGCTGTGACCCCTCATTCCCTGGGGCTTGAGGCGGAGTAGGGGAACAGCTCTGTGCCCTCACTGATCAGGGTGGACATCCCCCTGCCCCAGCGCTGACCCGCTGACACACCTGGTGTGGAAGTTCTGCACGTTGACATTGCGGTATGGGGCTGTCTTCCGCTGGCACCACAGGAGCAAACCTTCCTTGGCCGAGGTTTCTGGATGGCAAAGTGGTAGGTGAGAGCATTAGTTGGAAAAGGTCTGGGCCAGTCCTTTCCCCGGCCTTCTCCCCCACCACTCACCTTCCACTGAGATGTCCTGGATGGCGAAGCGGAGGATGATGGTCCAGATCATGCCCAGGGTCATCTTCAGGTTCCCATCGACGATCTCTGTACGGAGGAAGTGAGGGGACAGTTCTGGCTGGTACTCAAAGCCTGTTTGTCCAGGCCTCGGAGCACAGTTCCCTCATTCTTGCTCTGGTTCTTGCTCTGCACCCCAGAACGGGCACCTAGTGGGTGAGCCCTTAGCAGGCACTTCACAAACACTTATTCCTATTTTAAAATGATTAGCTGAACACCTACTGGGCACCAGGTGCTGTGCCAGTACTTTGGGTACATCTGCTCCTCAGTCTCTCTTCTGAGGCAGGGATGAGTATGCCCATTGTTAAAATGAGGAAACTGAGGCTCACAGAGGTGACCTGTTGATGTCCCAGGGAGCCCCCATGCCCTGCCCTGGCCCCTCCTCACCCTCAGCACCGATAGACACCAGCTTAACTCCCTTGCTGGCAATGAAGTCCAGGGCCTTGTTGACATTGGCGATTTTGTGGAAGCGCATCTTGCCTTTGTCTGGCCTGGGGAGCCTCTCTCCTGAGTGTAAGAGCACAGGTCAAGGGTCAAAGTCATGAGAAGCAGCAGTAAACACTGTCCCCAAGTTCCCCTCACTCCAACTCCCCTCCAGCACTCCATTGCCATCATTCTCCAATTCCCCAGACTGCCCTGTGTCTGAGGTCCCTATACACACATCTTCACCCTCACCTGAAATGACCTCCAGGAGCAGCATGAGCTTGAGGCCATTTCGGAAGTCCTCCTCGATGTTCTCGATCTGGGTGCCCGCTTTGCGCAGATGTGAGTTGCACCAGGCAGTAAAGGTCTGGGGGAGAAGACAGTGCTCAGACCCTAGGACTGGGTATAGGGACCTGAGACACACTCCTGGCTCCTTAGGCTAGATCTCAAAGCCCTGAGCCTTGGATTCAAGTCCTGGCTTGGCCACTGATTTGCTGTGCATCCTGGACTAGTCCCCCCGGCCACTGCCCTCTCTGAGCTTTAGTTGTTCTGGAAGGGAAGAAGTGGAGTCAGACTTGGGGTCCACTCCAGCCTTGCCCAGTCTTAAGCACTAGAAGAGAGCTCAGAAATATTTAACACAATCCAAAGTAGGAGTACCTCCGAAGTTCAGGGGCCAGCCCAGGGAGATACGGTCTCTCTCATGTCAGAAGTTCCAGATGGAGGCATACCAGGACCCAAGGGTTGTGGACTGGCCTCCAGGGAGACTCTGAATGTGCAAGCGCTATGCAGGTTGTAGAGGATCCACTGAGCACTCAGGCCCTGCCTGACCTGGCTTCCAGAGCCACCTCCTTCCTGACACCAGTATCAACCTCCATCTGATATGGAGTGGTACACAGCTGTGTGTGTGTTGGGGTGGAGGTGACCTGGCGCCTAGTGCAATAAATATTTATATTTTGCAATCTATCAAACCTTTGGCCCCTGAATGCTGCTATCATTGTCCACAATTGGGCTCCAATCCCAGCTGAGCTACTCACTCTCCATAATCCGGGGTCAGCCCTTGTCCTCTCTGGGGTTTAGTCTCTGTGTATTTTTTTTTTTTTAAGAGAGAGAGAGAATTTTTATTTATTTTTTAGTTTTCGGCGGACACAACATCTTTGTTTGTATGTGGTGCTGAGGATCAAACCTGGGCTGCACGCATGCCAGGCGAGCGCCCTACCGCTTGAGCCACATCCCCAGCCCTAGTCTCTGCGTATTAATGGGTCAGACTCATGATGTCTCAGACTCATGGGTCCTTCCCCCAATATGGCAGGATTCTGGAATTCTGAGCATTTCCACACCACAAAGCAGACATTCCTGAAAGATGGCCCTCATCCAGTTTTCAGAGATCTTGGGAGCTGGACCTGGAAGAGGCTGTCATTGCTACAAATTGATACATTTACAAATATGGTGCTGTCATTGCTAAGGGAGTGCGAACACAGGCAGTACTATTCCATGGTGGCCTAAGCACTAAAAGGGTATTTGTTCTTTTTGCAGGTCCTTCTAACCCTGGAGTCTGGATGTTCTGAGTCTGGATAGGGCAGAGGGACAAGCAGATCTGGATGACACCAAACATGACTCTTAATGACAATCACGTAGGTCTGAGGAGTGCTGGGATAGACACACTGAGGAATCTCTGGGAGGGGCTGTCCAAATCAGGTGAGGGCCTCTTGGGAAAGGCTCACATTTGATCTGAGCTGAGATGGAAGAGCAGGAGCTCCCTAGGCAGGGAAGGGCAGGCAAGGGCAGGCAAGGGCACTCCAGGCAGGGGCTACCACCCAGGCAAGTGTGCCATGAGAAACAGTTGCTATTTGTGGGACTGCAACTTTCTGGGCACTACTGGAATGAAGCTGGGGGTGTTGGGGTATCAGTGGTGAGAGGCAGGCCGGAGGGATGGCAAGAGCCAGGTCATGCGTGATCTTGGGTGCTAAGCTGGAGAGTTTGAACTTGATCCTGAGAGTCACAGGGAGCCAGCAAAGCTTCAGGCAGGAGGAAGGTAGACAGAACTGTGTTTCAGAAAGCTTGTTTTGTTTGCAGAGTAGATACAATGGCTTGGCAGAGTAGAGGGAGAAGAGGATCAAGGGCATCAGATGCAGGGTGTCAGTGAGGAGGACGAGATAGGATCAGGTGGGTGAGATAGAGGCAGGGGCTTTGTTTTGTCTCTTGTAGAATCCCGGTATCTAAAACATACAGTAGGATTTCCCCCCAAAATATTTATCAAACATAAATGTTTGGGGTGAGGCTGAAAGAAGAGAAATCAGGAAGGAGGAAGCAGGAGTGCTCTGAGACTGTGGGAAGCCCCTGGATGGAGGAGTCACCTGTGGGAAAAGGAGCATTCAGGAGTAGGGATGGGGCAGGGCTAAAGCTGACCGTAAGGTGTTTATTACAATCTCGTAATAAATAATATTGGACATGAAAGAAAAGGTCAAAATGTCCTGTTCCAGGGGCTGCTGATTGATTTAGACAGCATCCACCCTGTGCAGCTGTTGGATGAATGGTGAGGTGGGTGGCTGTAAGTTGGGATGAAAGGATGTTCCTGATATTTTAAGTGACAAAGGCAAGATACAAACTGGCATGTGTCATATGAGGGGTATGTGGACCTGGATCTGGGAGAGGCCTGGGTGGTTAGAAGGGGGATGTTGTTTCAGAGCAGTTGGCAGCTGGAGCCAGGGGCAGGGATGACATCACCAGAAGACTGCCAACCCAGGGACCACAGCCATGCTTAGAGACAGGTGCAGGGAGGGCCTGGGGGGAAAAGTGTCACCCAGGGCATCCCAGCCTAGTCAGCTAAGTCTCTTGACCCCTGGGGTCAACTCCTGTCTTCTAACCCAGTGGAAATGCTCTGATTCTAAATTCTGGGATTCTCAGACCCTGTGGAATTTCACAATTCCACAGAGCAGCCCAGTGCCCTGCCCTTTCCTGGAGTCCTGTGCTATTGTCAAACACTCAGCAGGCCATCCCTGGCCACCACTTCTCAAATTTTTCTCATTCCAGCTGGGATCATTTTCTCTTTAGGGAACCCAGGTGTCCTGCCCCCTCCAGTAGGGAAAGTCTGGGAGTGAAAATAGTTCAGGGAGGGAGGGGACCCAAGTGCCCTCCCTACAAGGCTGAGTCTGGGCAGCACCTGCCATGTGCCCCTGTTAAGCTCCCCCAAGGCGCTGCCTCAGCACAAAGTGCCCATCTGGCTGGAGAGTCAGGTTACTGCACAAGGGGACCTGTAAGGGGACCCAGGGCACCCCTCCTCCCGACCTGGTGGCCTTTTCAGCAGATTCAGGGCCCCGTGGTGGAAGGGGTATCTTGTGAAGGGGTGGGGGAGGGGCAAGGGATAAAGATCCTCAGACTGGGGTGCCTGTTTTCTGACAGTGTATGATTTGGGGCCTACCCTAGTTCTTTTCTGGGCCTAACTTTCTTCAACTGTCAGGAGATAGAATGACTATGGACCCGGCCCTGGGTAGGATACAGAGGAGAGGGTAGGGTGGGGTCTGAGAAGCCTTGCTCCCCCGTCCCTAGTGTGCCTAGCTTGTTCCACTCGGGGTGGAACCTGGGAATATTTAGAGTGTGGGATGGGCTGGGAAGAATGATTATCCTTTGTGAACCCCCACCCTCAACTTGGATGCCCTGCGCTTTGCCCAAACGGATCTTTGCCCCAGAAATGAGGCAGTGGGCCCAGGGAAATGAGCCCTGGGGTGGGGAGTACGGGTAGCCCAGGAACACTTCCTGACATCCTAAGCCCCTCATGAGGGCTCCCAGGCTTCTCTTCCAGCTCTGCGGACAGCAGGGGGCTGCGGGGCAGAGCCTGGGCTGGGGAGTGGCAGTCTGGGTTAAACTCAGGCTCTGCCCGGACCTGTGAGATACCCAGGACAAGCCGCCTAGCCTCCCAGGCCTCAGTTTTGCCGTTGGGAAATGGGTGAGCACTCACTTTCCGCTGCTGCTTCTCCCAGGCCGGGTCCAGCAGCAGGTCGCGGTCCCAGTCCTCCTCCTGTTCCATGTACTCGCCGCCCCCGCCGCCCGCGAAGGGCCCCTCCCCGGTCCCCAGACCCTCGGGCTGCATAACCATCATCATCTTGCTTGGGCTCCTGGCTCCGTTCCGCGCGTTCCCGGACACCCGGGCCCCGTTAAGTAGGTCCCGGCCCAGCCCCGGATCGGATTCGCACTAAATATGGGGGAGGAGGGTGGAGCCGGATAGGGGCGAGGACGCTTGGGTCCAGATGAGACCAGAGGTTGCCCTGGAGCCAGGGACTGCGGAGTTGAGGGGTGCAGAGGTAGATCTCGTGGCGGAGATCCGGGATTCGCGTTCCAGTTCCACGGCTTGGGCGCTGTGTGACTTAGCGAAAGCCGTCGGTTCTCTGTTTCCTCATCCGCAGAACGGAGATGACCAAACTAACAGTGGCTGCAGATCACCCTAAAGGCTGCCCTCCAGGTTTCGTCCTGACCATCTTCCTGCACTACGAGGGTAGAAAACAGAGCCCTATCCCCATTTCACAGTCAGAAACACGGAGGCGACGAGCTGTTTTGAATGTTTTCTGGGTTGATGAAGGGAGACACCGAGCATGGGGAGGGGCTCGAAGCCAGCTGGATGGGCCTAGGCAGGGCTATTAATATCGGGGCGGCCGTGGGAGGTGGGGGAGAATGTGCTGAGCCGGGAAACCCCGACGCCTCGGCGGCTGCAAGCCAACCCTCCCCGCACACCAGCCACTCACCAGAGGCGGGGCTTCTGATGGAGGGGCGGAGTCTCCGCGGGCGGGCGGGGCGACGACTCCGCGGTGTCACCTGGACTCTAGCGCCAACCAGATTCCGAGCATTGGCCCAACCAATCAGCTCTGCGGCCGGTCCCTTTGAGTCCCGCGCTCACGGCACTCCTTCCGATTTCTATTGGCCGTAGCAGACGTCCGTCTGTTGCTATCTCCGCCCCAACACGGAAGCCCCGGGTCCTCGGGATCCCGCGACCGGTGGGTCCGGACCATGGGGCAGCCCTGGGCGGCGGGGAGCGCTGAGGGAGCGCCCGCGCGGCTGCCTCTCGTGCTCACGGCGCTGTGGGCCGCTGTCGTGAGCCTGGAGCTGGCCTACGTGCTGGTGCTGGGTCCCGGGCCGCCCCCGCTGGGACCCCTGGCTCGGGCCTTGCAGCTGGCGCTGGCCGCCTTCCAGCTGCTTAACCTGCTGGGCAACGTGGGGCTGTTCCTGCGCTCGGACCCCAGCATCCGGGGCGTGATGCTGGCCGGCCGCGGTCTGGGCCAGGGCTGGGCGTGAGTGGGGTGCAGGGTCTGGGGGCAGAAACGGGAGCCTCGGACAGGGGAGGGGCTCCACGACCTGGGGGTTAGAACCAGATTACTTTAGCAGGCGGGTTGTTAGAGCCGGATAACTCTGTAAGATCTGGCATGGAAGAACCAAAATAAGTACTGCTTATTTACTCAAATACGTACTGAGCACCTCCTGGGTGGAAGGTACTTTTCAGATTCTCAACCTCCAGGAATCGATCACTTGGGGGAGGGGCAGATAATGAACTACAGGCACAATAAGTAAGCAAATTATAAAAATGTTAGACGGTGCTGATGTGGAAACAAGAATTAGAGCAGGGTAAAGGGAGTGCAAGTTTCAGTTTTAAGTGGCAGTTCTCATTACAAAAAGTGAGGTGATGGTTTTGTCAATTACCCTGATTTAATTATTGTGCATTGTATTAGAAGTCATAACAACACTTTATACACCTTAAATATATACAGCTACAATTTACAATTAACAAATGAAGTTAAAAAAAATACATAGTTTGTCAAGGTGGATCTCATTTGAGTGAAGCCTTGAAGGAAATGAAGAATTAGCTGTGTAGGAATTTGAGGATAGAGTGTTTCAGGCAGAGGAAACAGAACCATGTTAGGGGTAAGTTGTATGGCTAGCATGTTTCAGGCACAGCAGTAAGGCCAGAGTGGCTGGAGTGCATTGAGAGGGGAAGAGATGACAGAGATGCAAGGCAATGCTTTTGAGGAGAAAAGAAATGGAGAACCATTGGAGGGTTTTGAGCAGAGGAGGGGCATGACTTAAGCTTTAAAAGGGTGAGTCTAGCAGCTGGGGTGAGACTACACTAGAAGGGAAGAGAAGGGGAGGATCTGGGAGACCAGTCAAGAAGCTACTGCAGTAATCCAGAGGACAGTTCATGGTGATATGGACCAAGGTGAAGGAAGTGAGAAGTATGCTTTTGGGTATTACGAGGGCAGAGAGATCAGAGCTGGCAATGCGGTGGTAGCACTGGAGGGGTCTGGGAGTCTTGTTGGGCCTGCATTTACCTGTGAAGACCCTGAGTTTTGGTGAGGGGTGGCTCTGTTCTGCTTCCCCAGGATGGGCTGACCTGGGCATGATCTGGGGCACTGACCCTGTGGTTCCTTCCCTGCAGTTACTGCTACCAGTGCCAGAGCCAGGTGCCACCACGCAGTGGGCATTGCTCTGCCTGCCGCATCTGCATCCTGCGCCGGGACCACCACTGCCGTCTACTGGGCCGCTGCGTGGGCTTCCGCAACTACCGGCCCTTCCTGTGCCTGCTGCTGCATGGTGCTGGTGTCCTGCTCCACATCTCCGTGCTGCTGGGCCCTGCCCTGTCAGCTCTGCTACGGGCCCACTCACTTCTCCATACTGCTGCCCTCCTCCTGCTGCCCTGGCTCATGCTGCTCACAGGTGGGGAGCCTGGGTGCCTCTGCCTTGCTTCAGGAAGGTATTGGGCCAGGAAGTAAAGGCTGTTTTGGTGGGAGGTGGGATTTCCTGTTGGTTTTCTGTCATTTATGGAGGTAAAGGCAGGGTGGCATTCAACAGTGCCCCAAGACAAGGGATAGTTCTGTTGAGAGAATCAGGAAGGATTGCAGGACTTGTTGGCAGAGGAGGAAAGAGCAGTGGGAGCCCATAGGGGTGGTTGGGTGGTGGGAGGTGGGCACTCAGGTGATAGCAACTACAAGAGCAAAGGCCCCCAGGAAGAGCAAAGGCATCTTGAGAATTGTGAGAATTAAGGCTGGGACAGTAGGCCAGGACCGGAGGGTGGAGGGCCCTGAATGCTGGTGTTAGAGATGGCTCTGATTTGATGGGGCAGTAGGGAGCCAGTGAAAGATTCAGGCAGTGGAAAACCCAGTCATTGGGAATTGGGAGGGAAGACTAGGAGCAGGAGGCTTTTGAGATGCTGTGTTTTAGATGACATGCATGTTCCGACACCACCAAGATAAAAGCCCCACCCCACCCCTGATCCTCCAGTCTTTGTTCCCTCCTGGCTAGAATGCTGTGGGCTTTCTCTCCTGAATCCTTCCTGACCTTTTTAGGATTCTCTGTAACCTTGCTCTGCAGTTAGAAATCTCCTGATCACTCTGAGAAGTCCCTGTGCCTCCTCATCCACTCCAAGCCCAGCTCCGCCCCAGGGACCTCCAGAGGTCCACTGTCAGAGTCTTCTGCCCACACCAGCTCCCTGACCAGCCCTCCTACACCCTCCTTGTTGCCCACTGCCTCCACTGAGACTCCGTGTTCCAGTTGCTCCTCCCTGTGGTCTCCGCAGCCTCCTCTCTTCACTACTCGTCATTGAGTACTTGGCCTCAGCTCCCCATCTCTCTGTCAGCCCTGGGCCCTTTGACATCAAGAGCATCTGAAGGTCTGCAAAGGCCTCAGGTTCTTGACCTTTGTTTTACTTCCTTTTCCTATTCCCACAACCAAACTGCAGTCCTTGTCAGGATGCCAAATGTGTCACCTCCAAAGCCACCCATCGTCATCCCTCTTTGCCTTCCATTCCTCTCCTCTGCGCTCCATCTCTCACCCTTGCACTCTGTGACTCCTGCTCCAAGACCTTCTGGGCCCTGCAGGCTCCTGGCTGTCACCTTTCTCTCCCTCTGCTGCATCCCCTCTTCACTGCCCCACGCACAGCTTAGAGCCCTCAGTTTTCACCAGTCTCCTGCCAACACGGCAGCGTCCTTGTACTGTACTTTCCTGGCCCTGGCTTCTGAGAGTTGCCAGAGATACATGTCCTCTGTGGCAGGTTGGTACCATACCATGTCTATGGCTGCTGACCTCAACAAGCTTGTACCTGTGCCTGGCCATCCTGTTTTCTCATATGCCTGCTCTCCCAACAACTGCAGCTCTCCTGTCCCCGGGGCCATCACAGAGAGAACAGGACATCAGATGCTATATCCCAAATCACCCTGTCTTCAGCTCTTCAAGCCCGTCTGACTGCCCCTAGCTCCTCAGGCCTGGTGCCCTACCTGTTCAGAGACCTCCCTGAGCCCACTCCATGGTGTCCCATCCCTGCCCTGCACCCCACTCCCTCCACTGGCTTCCTTTGGGTTTTCTCACCTTGTACAGACCTTTTGCTCCACATGTCCTCTGTGCTCTTTGGTCCTCATGCACCTTCCAGAAGGACTTCCTTAGACTCACAGCTGCTTTTCCCTTATTCTTCCAACTTCTTTGACCTAACTTCTGTCCCCAGCTGTCCTCTGATACTGCCACAGACCCAGACTCTGTTGCCACAAAGCCACAGGACTTTTCCAGTTCTTTTCTGCTTTAAGAGACTGTTCAGACTAAAAAACTGCTGAGTGCCCCATCCTTGACAAGTTCTGCCCTTGGTCTCATTGGTGCCTCCAACTGGGGCCTTCCTACCTTCCTTTATGGTTCCCCTTTTTTCTTTAGAGACAGGGTCTTACTATGTTGTCCAGGCTGGTCTCATATTCTTGGGTTCAAGTGATCCTCCTTCCTCAGCATCTTAAATACCTGGGACTACAGGCACACTGCTGCACCTGGCTTGGGTTCTCTTTTATCTGATGCCCAAGGACCCTCCCACTCTCAGGTCTTGGTGACATTGTCTTCTCACTTCACATACTCTGGCAGTTCCAGCCACTCCTGGGGTCCTGGGAGACCCCCAGGTCCTCACTACTCACAGATCTGCTTGTCCAGCCTGGGTTTCTTTCTGAGCTTGCAGAGTGCAGACCTACCCATCTCATGGCACCTTTGCCTGCCTTGGAACCTGCAAACAAATTGTTCTCTCCAATTTATCAAAATAGAAAAAACCCGCTTCCCCTGCCCCCTCAGTATGTTTGCCCTCCATCTCTTCTGTTTCAGGCTCTCTTTTATTGAAGTAAAATAAATAATTTTAGCCATTTTACAACTTGGTGTCTTTTAGTGTATTCACAGTGAACACAGTGCCACCATTGTCACTGATTTCAGAGCATTTTCACCCTAAAAAGAACCCCTTAAGCAGCCGCCCCTCTTCCCCCATCCCCATCCTCGACAACCACTAAGCTGCTCTCTGTTTCTGTGGATTTGCCTGTTCAGGACATTGCAGACAGAGATTACAGGACACATGACCTTTTGTGTCTAGCTTCTCTTGTTCTTTATGCAGCAAGTACTTCTTGCTTGCTGTGGCCAAGATAGTAAAAGGCCGTTCTTTTCTGTTAAGATACAGATGACAGCTGTAATTAACTGAGACAAGATCAGTTTGATGTCTGAGAGCCAAGAGGCCATCTCTTCCCCATGGTGTTTACCAAGTTTTGTGATGCGTGGATAAATATCACATGCAGGCAGCGGCCATCTGCCTGGTTCCCAGCACAGGCTGGACAGAACAGAGAAATGAGGCCTGCTTTGTGGTGGAGGGTAGAGGTGGAGGGTGGGCCGGAGCTGGGCTTTGGGAGGGCTGGGCCAGACTTTGGCCCCTGACTCTTTCTGCTTGTCCCTGCAGGCAGAGTGTCTCTGGCCCAGTTCACCCTGGCCTTCGTGATGGACACGTGTGTAGCAGGTGCGCTGCTGTGTGGGGCTGGGCTGCTCTTCCATGGGATGCTGCTGTTGCGGGGCCAGACCACGTGGGAATGGGCTCGAGGCCAGCATTCCTATGACCTGGGCCCCTGCCACAACCTGCAGGCAGCTCTGGGGCCCCGTTGGGCCCTTGTCTGGCTCTGGCCCTTCCTGGCCTCCCCACTGCCTGGGGATGGGATCACCTTTCACACCGCAGCTGATGTGGGACTCATGGCTTCCTGACTTCAGTGGGAGTTAGAACTGAAGTGGGCAGAGGGGAGCAGGAGGTGGGCTGATAACTCCTTCGTTTCTGGCCCTTAAAGTCAGCAGTGGGTAACCTCAACCCCTTCCTTGGCTTTGCTCCTGCCCAGCCTGGACACCCTGCCCAGGGCTTGGGCCCCTCCATCTCTGCCTCTTTGGGAAGATGGTTGCAGAGGTGGGTCTGGCAAGAGGCTGCCCAGGATGCTTGGCTGCCTCTCTGCCAGGCTAATAAGATACCCACCTGGTCCTTGACCTCCCTCCATCTTTGCTGGGTTTCTGGTCCCTCACTTTGTTACCCTGGCTGCTGTTTCTGGTTCCTCTGATTGTCATGCCTGAAAATCACCAAAAAACTAGGTGTCTGAGGGGCCTAGGTGTCCTTTCTCCCTGGTGGGGTAGGGGTGGTAGAATCTGAACATGTTTTCCAGGATCAGCACATAATATTTCAGGCCATTTCTGCAACAGCAGTTTCATGGAAGCTCTTGGCTGACCTGGGACGTAGCTCAGTGGCTGGGTTCTTGTTCTGTGTGTAAAGCTGTTGGTTGCCATGACAAGTCAATGGGGTAGTAAATGGAGGAAGCAGAATGGGAACCCAGGTCTTTGTACTGTTGCCTTCACCCTTGCATAGCCAAAGGAAGTGAGTGGGAGAAAAATCTAGGCAAAGAATCAGCTGGAGTGTTACTGCCCATGAAGGGTGACCTGAGGGCACAGGCCTGTGCTGCTCTGTGGCCTCTTGGGAGCTGCTCGTTAATGCGGCAGCTTCAACACACAAGCTAATCAATGTTTACTGACAGAGTATCACTAAGATGATAGTAAAGAAATAAAAAGAAGATAAGTTTACAAGGTGGAAACAGACAGAAGGTAGTAGACCAAAGAATCTGACATTTTGAAAGATGGAAGGTGGTTGGAGGCTTGTTCACTGTCTTATGCAGAGAACTAGAAATCGAAATTACGTTTTCCCAAAGGAAGGGGTGGAGAGGCAAGCCAAACTGCCCCCAAAGCCCTGGTGGGGTTCAAGAATTCACCAGAACGATGGAAGGTGAGGTGAGGCTTTGGGCCAACAGTGGAGATCGATGCCAAGTCAGTATCAGGAGCTGCTGGGTGCCCTCCCTGCCAGCCCCATCCACCCCTCGCAGCCACATGCTACCCTGCTGGGGTGGGTTATCTGCAGGAGAAACTAGAACAGAGAAGCTCTGATCTCTGGAGCACTGGGGGTGGGGAGGAGGGGAGGAGGGTGGACCAAAAGTCCACAGATAATGCTGGGGTCCTACTGTGACATGGCAGGTCCTCCCTGGACCCCCAGAAGAGTCCACTGCCTGACAGCCTCTGCCTGCGCCCACAGTGGTCATTGCTTTTCTCAGGAGGCATGTTCTGTTGCTACTTTGTAAAAGAGTTTAGCAGCCTGGTGTGCCTGGCATTCTGTGCTGAACTTAAAACATTGGCAGATCTGCCTTTCCTCCTCTGCATCTCATTCCTCGCCCTCCAGAATATCTGGTTTTCATGTTTTTACTTAATAGTGAGGAAATGCAAGAGCATATTTATATAGCACCCCACACACCTGTCAGAGAAAAAAAAAATCACTATTTCCTTCTTAGTCCCCTTCCTGGGGGGCGGGGGGGGGGTGGACACAGGGTCCTGTCTTGATCATTCCTTGCTTGGCTTTTTAGTTACATGTTTTTGAATTTTACATGACTTGCCTTTCTCTTAATATTATGTTTCTGAGATGTATCTAAACTGTTGCATGTAGCTGTGGGATGCCCTCTTTCCTTGTTGCATAGTGATCTGAATGCCATGACTAATTTTTGTATTTTATTCCACTGGCCATTTTATCTACCCTTGTGTCCTTTGGGAGTCATCCACCAAGAGCCCTTGTCCTCCCTTGGAAAGCTTAGAATCAGATTGTCAAGTTAAACCAGTAAATACCTCTTTGAGATCATGAATGGAACTCCACTAACTGTATAGATCAGTTTGGGGAAAACCGGTGGCTATATAAAATTGAATTTTCCAGTTTGTGAATATGGTGTATCGCTTCATTGGATGTTTAAAATAAACTTATACTTTTCCTCACAAAGATGTATTTTTTGTTGCATTTATTTTTTCTTTATTTTTATGTGGTGCTGAGGATCAAACTCAGTGCCTCACAAGTGCTAAGCAAACGCTCTACTACTGAGCCACAACCCCAGTCCTCCCCAACCCTTGTTTATATTTTATCTAGAGGCAGTGCCTCACTAAGATGCTGAGGCTGGTTTTGAACTCACATTCCTGCTGCATCAACCTCTCAAGTTGCTAGGATTATACATACCTTTTTTTGTGTGTGCGTGCTGGGGACTGAACCCAGGGCCTTATGCACGCAAGGCAAGCACTCTACCAACTGAGCTATATCCCCAGCCCTGGATTATACCTTTTGTAGTACTTTATTTAAAGTTTTTTTGCTGCAATAAAAATCTACACTAATAGTTATTCCAATATATTTTAGATATTCTGTTGTCTCTTTGTCTCAATTGTTGTTAAATAAGTTATCTATTTTTTGGTTATTGTTATTCCTTTGAAGAATTTCTTTCTTTTTTTTTTTTTTAAGTACTGGGGATTGAACCCAGGTGTGCTCCACCTCTGAGTCATATCTCTGGCCCTTTTAAAAAATTCATTTGAGACAGGGTCTCCAAGTGCTGGCCTTGAATTTGTGATCTTCCTGCCTCAGCCTTCCCAGTGGCTGGGATAACAGATAAGGGTTGTGCCTGGCTCCAATTGCTTTTTACTGGGGATTGAACTCAGGGGCACTGACCACCGACCCACATCCCCAGCCTTATTTTGTTTTTTTATTTAGAGACAGGGTCTCACTGCATTGCACAGCACCTCGCTTTTGCTGAGGCTGGCTTTGAAGCTGTGATCTTCCTAACTCAGCCTCCTGAGCCACCACAATTGGCTCCAATTGCTTTTTTGTTGTTGTTTTTTTGTCTTCTGAGGTTTTACTGTGATGTGCCCATGTGTTAATTTTTTCACTCGTCCAAATGAGAGTTGTTAGCCGGGCATGGTGGAGCATGCTTGTAATCCCAGCAGCTTGGGAGGCTGAGGCAGGATGACTGCGATTTCAAAGCCAGCCTCAGCAACAGCGAGCACTAAGCAACTCCGTGAGACCCTGTCTAAATAAAAAACAAATAAAAACAAAATAGGGCTGGGGATGTGGCACAGTGACCCTGAGTCCAATCCCCTGTACCAAAAAAAAAAAAAAAAAAAAAGAGTTGTTGGGTTTTCTAATTCTATGAATTGGTCATTCATCAGTTCCACAACCTTCTCAGTCGTTACATCCTCAGATATTTTCTGTCCCTATTGGAACTCTTATCAGACCTCCCTACTCCATCCTTCTGATTTCTTAATAACTCATATTTTCCTTCCTTTTTTCTGGACATCCTGGAGAATCTCTGCAGAACTGTCTTATAGGTAAGTCTGCCTTCAGCTGCTAAATCAGTCTATTGATTTTTTTGTTGTTTAAGAGACAAGGCCTCATTATGTTGTCCAGGCGATTAAGAGATCTTTCTCTGGCTTCATTTTCTAGAGAAGCTGGGACTACAACCTTGTACAACTGCACCTGGCTGTTATTTTTTTTCCATAAAGTGGTTGTAACAATTCATCCACTGAGTTTTACATATGGAATAATTTTTCATTTTTTGAAGTTCTACTTGGTTCTTTTTCCAATCACCTTGATCATTTTATATATTCTCTTGCTTTCTGTTCCAAGTTTAGGGTTTTTTTTTTTTTTCCTTTTAAGGGCATTGAAAACAAAGACAAAAAGAAAAAAAATTAAAACACTTTATATCCCTATACCTTAAGTCTTGGCGGGTTTCTCTGGCTATTGCTTATGCTGGTTCTTGGTCAATGATGTCTCATGCCCTTACAATTTCTTTTGACTATAAGTTCCTATATCTTGGATTTTTTTTAATATTTAGTTGTAGATGGACACAATGCCTTTATTTTTATTTATTTTTATGTGGTGCTGAGGATCGAACCCAGGGCCTCACACATGCTAGGCAAGCCCTCTACCACTGAACCACAGCCACAGCCACAGCCCTATTTTTTGGAATTTTATCAGTGGGATTTGTTCTGAGGTTTGGTTAAACATAAATTCCTCCAGAGAAGAAATGTGTTTGTTAGTTGCCAGATGACCAGTCCTACACCACTTTAAATTTTTAGTTAGTATTCTTAGTACAACCCAAGTATTGTCAATCCACGTTGCAAACTCTTTTTCAGGGGCTAGTTTGGGGTTAAAAAATTCAGGAGTGGCTGGGAGTGTAATTCAGAGGTAGAGCACTTGCCTAGCATGCTCAAGGCCACAGGTTGCATCCCACTACCAAATTCTCAGAGGAGGTTTTCCTATACCTTCCTACCCAGCTTGGAAACAAGCATTTTCCCTTGCTGATTCTGGCATGAGGAAGGAGAGGGTGGTTAATTTGTAGATTATTCTGAGCATGTGAGCTCAAGAGAAACCCCCCAAAAAAACTGAAACTCGGGAAATGCTGATAAAATACTATAGATAATTTCAGAGAGAGAAAAGAAAATTCATCTTTGAAAAGATACCAAGGTTGTGGGCTGGGTGTGGCTCAGTTACCTAGCATGCATGAGGTCCTGTGTTCAATCCCCAGCACTGGGTGGGGTGGGGGGAGCCACAGTCAGGACTAAATGGAGAACAAAGAATTGAGAATTAAGGCAACAAACATTTTGAAAAATTCAGAGAAGACAACAAAGCTCTCAGAAAACAAAACAAAACGATAATCTGAGAATAGAGAAGAAATTCAGGCTCAATCTTGTCCTCTCTGGGATGATCATTTATCAGATGCTGGGCTTAACTGTCATTCCAGAGAGAACAGAGAAATCGAGGGGAGGAAATCACCCATGGTACAGCAGTAATACAATTTCCTGGAACAAAAGATGCACATCTGTCTCTGCTCAGTGGCAAAACAAACAATAAGGACAGGATGAGGTATGTCATGACATTCAGAATCTCAGAGGAAAAGACAACTAGGAGGAGAATGGCATGGAAGCTAGAATACAGGAGCACTGCCTGTAGGAAGGTGACCTCCAACCGAGGATTCTGTGATCCAGCCGAATTATCACATGTGCATTAAGGAGAGAAATGTTTAGACAGGCATTGACTTATAAGTTTTAACTCCAGTGACTTTTTAAAGAAGGTACCCATGGATACATTCCACCAAATGAGGGTGAACTAAGAAGACATGGACCCCTGGAGTCAGGAATCTAGCCCTGGAGAGGAGCAAAGTGAATTCTCCTGGAGAGCAAACAATCCTCTGGGAAGGAAGAGAAGTGTACAGAAGAAAGAGGAATCATCAGACTGGCTGGAGAAGAATTAGCAATTGGTATATTAGAAAGCTAAGCAAATTAAAAAGAAAAAAGGGCAACTACTAATTCTATGAAAAATAAAAAAAGTTTCAAAAAAGGTGATTTATTTATAGCCCCAATTTTTTTTCCCAGTGCTGGGGTTTTAGCCCAAATTTTGGCTTTGCAGTGAATAATTTTCACATGGTAATATAAATGGCAATCTTGATAGTGAGTATTGATTTGCCTAAAAACTAGAGATGAAGGAGGGGTGCTGTCTCAAGAGAGCTAAATACTCATCTGCTACAATGGGGAGTCAACAGGTAGTGTCTGAGATTGATAAATCAATCAAGAATAGTACAAGCATATTTTAAAAATAATTGAAGTTGGGGCTCACTTGCCTGGCATATGTAAAGTACTGGGTTTGATTCTTGGCACCATACACAAATAAAATAAAGGTCTATCAACAATTATATATATATAAAATTGAAGTGATTGTTGCTGGGGGCAGTTCAAGAGAATGAGAGGCTATTTTCTTGTTATAAACTGCCTAATTCCATATTACTAAGTGGAGACATGTTTTAAAATAAATATTAAGAAAGAAGACATAAACTTTGCCTATCCCTAATGTACACAATTTCCTGGAGCCCTTGCTAGTGTGTGCACTGGGGACCATACACTGTTTCTTGCTTTATGTGCACTTGTCCAGATGGTAGACTTTATATATTTACACAAGCACACATATGTGTGTGTGTGTGTGTGTGTGTATATATATGAATATATATAAATTTTTTAAAAATATTTATTTTTTAGTTTTAGGTGGACACAATATCTTTATTTTATTTTTATGTGGTGTTAAGGATCAAACCCAGTGCCTCGCGCATGCCAGGCAGGCGCGCTACCACTTGAGCTACATCCCCAGCCTATATATATAAAATTTGTTTTCTTTTTTGCAGTACTAGGGATTGAACTCAGTGCCTCACACACTTTAGGCAAGGGCCCTACCATTGAGCTGCATTCCTAGTCTTTTTTTTTTTTTTTTTTTTGAGACAGTACTAAGTAGCCCAGGCAGGCCTTGAATTTGTCATTCTGACATAGTTTCCTGAGTCATACAGGCATAGGCCATTGTACTTGGTTCCATATATTTCTTTTTTCTTTTTCAAATTGTTTTTTAGGCAAGTTTTAAATTGTTTTTAGACAAATACCTTTATTTTATTCATTTATTTTTATGTGGTACAGAGGATTGAACCCAGTGTCACACACATGCTAGGCAAGTCTGTCACTGAGCTACAACCCAGCCCCCTGTTCCATATATTTCTCTCTCTCTTTTTTTTTAAACCTTTATTTATTTATATGCCATGCTGAGAATTGAACCCAGGGCATTACACGTGTTAGGCAAGTGCTCTACCACTGAGCCACATCCCCAGACCCCCACATATTTAATAGGATAGTATTATAAAACTCACATCAGGTGCCAAACATAGGTCTCTCCTTTCATCATAATGAACAGATATGAAAAAAAAAAAACACAGATCAGATGTTTTTGTTTTGAGTTCACATAGTTCGTAGTGTAGTTCACAGTATGACCTGGGTAAAAGGGACTATAAGGTCTTCTGGCCAATACATGACTCTGCCCCACGACAGCCCACACCCTGTGCACACAGCTCCAATGATGGGCTCATTACCCCCTTGGACAGGCCCTTCCACCTCCAGGTTCTGCAGGTTGAGACTAGAGTGACAGTGACACCCTCCGTTCCACATCTCTTAATTTCTTTACCTCTGCTATTTCCACTGTGCCTCGGCTGGCTTGATGTAGAAACCCTTCACCATCCTGACCCAGGTGGTCTTCTGGGCAGTGGGGAGAAGGGAGAAGGCTCTTTCTTTGGCCCAAACCGGTGGCCTCTTAACCTGGCTCCAGATGCATTCCTTGGAAGGGCTGGGGTCCACCCTGTGTCTTGGGCAGAGAGGCAGACAGTGGCAACCAGTTTGAAGTCCTTGTTCTTCTCTTTTTTTTGGTGGGGGGTACTAGGGATTGAACCCAGGGTGCATAAACTGTGTCACATCCCCAGCCCTTTATCATTTTGAGACAAAGTCTCACCAAGTTGCTAAGGCTGGCCTTGAACTTGTGATCTTCCTGCCTCAGCCTCCCAAGTTGCTGAGATTACAGGTGTGGGCCACCATGCCTGGTAGAGACCTTGGACTTGAGGGCAAAAGCTGTGCAGTTGTTCCAGTTGTTCCTATCACTTTTCTGGGCCAATTCCTCCTTTCTGCCAGAGGGGGTGCAAAGCCCATGGGGTGTCAGAGCTAAAAACAGTTCAGAAACTGCCTCATTTTACATGAGGGGAGACCAGAAACACAGAGGAATCTTGTTACTTCCTGCAAGCCTGAGCTGTGTGCCACACATCAGGCCACACCTGGTCAGACGGGGAAAGATGTAGGTTCCCAAGAGCAAGGCTGCTGGCTCCCAGGTGACTCCTGTGGCCTGTGAGGAGCACTGGCAAGACTTCCCAGGGACTCAGCAGGCATGAGGGGCTTGAGGGTTCTGAGCATTTGGGTCTAAACTGAGCCTTTGCTTAATCTCCAGCCTCACTTCTGTGCCAGCCAATTCTCTTGCTCTGGCTGCTGCCCAGTGAACTTTCCACTCTCAGGGCTGATTTGGACTCCCAGGCACAGAAGGGCAGTCTGATGGGCACTTTAGGGCTTCTGTCTCCCCAGCCCTTCCCCTAATCCCAGAAATGCCTCTTCTGGTGCTGTCTGCCTCTGCTCTACCTAATTCCACTTTCCTTTCCACAGATGCTCTTTCTGAGCAGGAGCACCCAGGTCAGGAGCAGATGCTGTGTGGTCTCTGGGAGTGCACGTGGGCACCCTCTGCCCTCCTGCGCCACTTCTTCCTCTAGTAACCTGCTGGTGGGGTTCTTGGAGCCCTGAGGTGGTGGCAGGGTCCAAGCCTTTGTAAAGGTGCCCTATGGGGAGATGGCTATTCCTTCGGTGGGTTGCTGAACAGAAAGTGGAACCCCAGGCTGACAGGGGGCTCAGTCTCACCCAAGAAAAGCCTCTGACTTCTCAGGCCAGGCTCTCATCCAATTCTGGCCTTGGCCTGCTGCAGGAGGTGAGTGGGGTGCCAGAAGGAAGTGGAAAAGAAAAAGAGTCAGTGTCCTTTTTTCATCTCGACAGCTCAGAACTCTTCCTTGGGACTGAGTGAGTTTTCTGGGAAGTACTGGGAGGCAGTGGGCAGCAGAAGCTGCCTCTGGAACAATACCAGGACATGTTCTGAGAGAGGAGCCAGGCCTTCTTATATCACTGGCTGCTGCTATAGCCCGACGGCAGGAGTGTTGAGCAGGGGGTGCTCAGGAGACGAGTGGGAAGCAGGCGCCCCAGCACACTGCTGCATGGGGAGTGGCCCAACCCGCCCAGCTCAGTGAAAGTGGCTGATGGATCTTGCTGACTCCATTCGGCAGGGGCCTGAACACTGGCCCAGGGCTCAGGCAGCTTCCAGCCCCTCACTCACAGGCATGTTGATGTAGGCACTCAGCAGGGGTGCACTCTGGCCTTCCCGGAGCACCAGTACCTATGGAGGAGGTGCCATGGAGTTGGGGCACACACCTGGACCCCTGCTCTCTGTTCCCTGCAAAGGCCAAGCCTGCTTGTCTGCACTGACCTTAATGACAGGCCACTAGGGCTCTGCTGAAGGGATGGGGGGGGGGGAGGCCTCAACTGTGCAGTTACCATAGCTCCACCCTGCAGCCCCTGAGGGCCTTGTCCATACTCACCCTTACTGACCTCCCCACGGTCCCACCTTCCAAGAAGTACCAGTGGATGGTTTACCTTGATGATGTCTGAGATGCCCTTGTTACTGAGACTCTCCACAAAGGTCTCCAGCGGGTAGCTGAGCCCTGGCACCAGCAAGGGGACCTAGGTTTGGAGACAGAGGATGCCCAGCTACTAGTTGGCAGATCACAAAATGTGCTTGTGCCTGCCATCAGCTGTGTCTCAGGATTCCTCAGGGTGGGCCAGGCCATGGTACAGTGCTGGGAAGCCAATGCTCCAGGGCCACATGATGGGTCTGTGGTTAAACCTAGATTCCTACCAAGGCCAGGGCTGTTTCTTCTACATTCCAGAGTTTTAAGTTTTTTCTCCTTCTAACCTGGGCTGTGGGGGAAAAGCAGACCCTTTGTTCTGTGATGACACTCTCTGGAGTAGAGAGGATCCCTTTTGGTAGCAGGAGCAGCTGGGAAGCAGGGTGGGGCTTCTTGGCCACCAACAATGTTGGACAGGTAGGTAGGACTCAGGCTCTGCTATTCCCTATCACCTTCTGTGTGGCTCCTGGACCTGTTAGACTGGGAAAAAGGTGGCAAAGGCAAGGCCTGGTGCTCCTTCCAGATGCCCACCTGGTGTCTGGCTGAGTTGATCTGTTGGCCACCTACTAGCCACTGGCCATTTCCTTACCTTGACCTACTGGGGACTAGTGAGCATCTAATCAAGATCCTGACCTAACCTATTGTACCCCATGACTCAGGGCGGGTTGTGGGCGGGGTTAAGGGGAGATCTAGTACCTTGAAGAAGGCCCGAGGCAGGGCATAGAGTGCCTCGTTGTACAGGAAGCAGATCAGCAGCCCTGTCACAGGGCGGACTGTTGAGGTGTTCTGCAGATGAAGCCTGAGCTTGAAGGTGGGCCCCAGGCCCTGGACCTGTGGGGATGGGTGGAAAAGGCCCTCAGGACCGAGGGCCTTGGGCACTGAATCCAGGAGCCTGGCCCTGTCTGCTTCTTCATCAGTGTCCTCAAGTTACCCCAACAACTGCTCTAGTGCTTTATCTATCTGCCTTCATCAAAATGCACAGAAGACAGACGGGGCTGCAGAGGCCTGGAGAGGAGAGGGCCTCGATGAGACCACCTAGCAAGTTGGAGGCAAAGCCAGCCAGGCTCATGGCCCAGCTCCCTCCTGTCTTTACTGCTGCTCCTGCCCGCTCCCCAGGCCTGTTCTACCTCCCACCCTTGTCCTGGTAGATGAGATTTTCTCCCTCGCACCCTGAGTTCCTCTGTCACCCCTTCCTCCTCTATATCTATCCACTCTCTTTAGGAACTAAGTGATTAGAAACCTGGGTAGAGCAGACAATACACATAGGGACCAACTGAGAGCTGGCTGCAGCCTGTGGTCACTCAAATTTGGGCATGTGTGGGCTTCTCCTCCCTCATGCCCAGGCATACTGCCTATGGCCAGACCAGGCTGGCCCTTCCCTGTACCAGGCGGTCCTATGGCTACTGAAGCAAACAGTGTTCTACTCTATGCCATTAGATCCCTTGAGGCTCCTGGGAAGAAATGTTCCAAGGTGACACTCTGTGCTCCCTGTCCCATGTCTAGGAGCACAACACAGAACCAGGGGGCTGAAGAGGAAGTCTCCTTCTGTGGCCAGCCACAGAAGAGGGCAATACAAAAAGCAAGATGGTGAAGGCAGCTCTCCCAGGAGGATATGGAGGGAGAAAGGGAGCCTGGGGCTTACTCCATGGCATTGGCTCTGGGGGCTTAACTGTGTGGCCCTCCTGACCTCTGCCCTCTGGCCCTGATGCGCCCACACCTGGGTGCTCACCACAGCATGCAGCTTGAGCGGTTCCCAGGCTGTGGCCGACACGGGGCTCAGGCTGGACTCAAGGGCCTGCACGTAGGCGCGGGCTGCCCGGAGGCGCAGCAGGTAGAGGTCTGTCTGGAAGCTCCGGTGCATGGCTACGAAGAGGATATGAAAGCTGAGGCTGGAGGGAGGCTGCTGTGGGGAGGGTGTGAGATAGATGCAGTGGGCAGGACCTGCAGAGGCTGGGAATGTGGGACAGGAAGGACTGAGGCCAAGCCCAGCCTTTTGGTGACCCGGCTGTGGACTACGCCCTAATTCCTCTCCATTGGTTCTCCCACCACCTTGCTGTCTGCACACCTTAGTCTCCTTCTGTTCAGCTCTAAAGGCTAATGTTTCCTGGATTCTGGGCCTTGGCTCATTCTCTTACTTTCCTTTGTCCCCTGGACAACCCAGGGCCTGTCTTGGCTCTGACCATCCCAAAGTGCAACAGCTGCTGGCCCCTATGAACTGGGACCTTGTTATTCCCATGTCCCTCCACATTGTGTGTTGTCTCCAACAGCATCTGGGCATCTAGGCCTGCAGCTGCTTAACTGCCCCATGGTCATCTCTCCCTGGGTGTCCTATAACACCTCAAGTTCAACACTGTGGAAGCCAGCCTCACTATCCTCCCCCAGTTACTGCATCACCGTCCCCCAGGCCACCTTGATTTACCCCTCACCCTAATCCTTTGGTAAGAGCAGGTAACTAACTCTTCCTCAGCTTGCCCCCAGAGTCCCCCGTCCCTGCTCCTGCCAGCCCTCCTCTGTCCAGACCCAACATCTTGGTCGCGTTTTTGCTTTTCTATTTTGTGTGAGGTGCCTTTTGCCATTTGGAAGTTTTGCATCTTTATGTTCTCCCACTTATTCATCTTTCCTTTTTCCTCTAGTACTTTTTCAATTTATTTATTTTTTAGTTTTAAGTTGACACAATATCTTTATTTTATCTTTATGTGGTGTTGAGAATCGAACGCAGTGCCTCACACATGCCAGGCGAGTGTGCTACCACTTGAGCCACATCCCCAGTCCACAATTTATTTATTTAAAACTTTTTTTTTTTTTAGTTGTTGATGGACCTTTATTTTATTCATTTATTTATACCTGGTGTTGAGACTCGAGCCCAGTGCCTCTCACAAGTGAGGCAAGCACTCTACTACTGAGCCACAACCCCAATTTATTTTTAACCTAACCAGAATTAACTTTTGTGTTTCATATAATTCCCTTAGAAGCAAGTTATCCTAATTGTACTTTGTTTTTTTAAGAAACAGGGTCTCTATATGCAGTCCAGGCTGGCCTCTAACTCCTGGGCTCAAGCAATCCTCCCACCTTGGCCTCCAGAGTAGCTGGGACTTTGTGTATGTGCTGTGCCTAACTCTAATCATGGTGTTTGTACAATTGTGCCTTTCCCCACTAATCTGAAATGACACCTTTAACACATACTGACTTGATGTTCCTAAATGACTTCTGTCTCCTTCCACATCAGCACCATCAACTCCTACAGTTTTGTAGTTGATTTGCAATCTTATAGGGTAAGTTCCTTCATTTTTATCCCCCCAAAGTTCTCAGATTTACTCTTAGAATCAACTGATCAAGTCTTTAAAATGAACCGCATGGGAATTTTTTCTGTAACTCTGCTATTTCTAGATTAATTCTAGAAGGATTGACAATTTTACCAGTGTGTCTTCCCACCCTGAGATTTGGTGAGTCTGTCCATTCAGGTGGCCTCTCATGTTTTTGAAGACAGTTTTATAATTTTCTTTATTAGGCTTTGTACATTTTCTTGTTACATTTGTTTCTAGGGATTTCTTTACTATTTTAAATGGAAACTTTTTCCATTATGTTTGCCAATTGGATATTATTGGTATATACAAAAGATTGTGATTTTTAAATACTTCACATCTGGTTACCTTTCACAACTCCCTACTTATGTTTCTGCTACATTATCACTTACATGTTCTAGGTTATAAAAGCCTGCTCTTTTCTCTGTCCTCCATTTTGTCCTTCAAACTGAGACCAAGATCCCTTTAAAAAACTTAGCAGGAAGAGTTACTGTTCTTTTTTACTTGACCTCTTTGCCAGTTCCCCATGCCCTAAACACACATTTGAATGTAGTTTTGCATTCCTGGCCCTTTGGGAACTGGCTCCAACCTGCCTCCCCAGCTACCCGTGGCCACTCGGCCTCCTGGCCTTACAGCTACATGGCAGATGCTGTCTTAAATCCAGGTCAGGGCCCTGAGCTTCTATCCCAGACTCTGCCTAAATTGCCTTTCCCTCCCCACTGTCTGGTGGACTTGTAATTATCTTTTGGCATTAAGTCAATGTCACCTCTCTCTAAAGGTTTTATTGTTTCCCAGGCAAATATTCCTTATTGCCTTATGTGTGTCAACAGCGC
Organism: Spermophilus citellus; assembly: GCF_964194105.1. Lineage (NCBI taxonomy): Eukaryota > Metazoa > Chordata > Mammalia > Rodentia > Sciuridae > Spermophilus > Spermophilus citellus. The sequence goes on along the minus strand of NC_138183.1, from coordinate 251,524,805 downwards.
ACAGAAACTCCTATTCCTGTCATACAACATGAAGTCTCCTTATGTAGGACTAGCCTACTTTAAGGAACCTGGCACAAGGCTTGGCATGATCCTGTAATGAAAGAATGAAAAGGGAAAGTTGAACAAGCAGAAAATCTTCATTAGTTTCTACTCTGAGAATACTTGCAGCTAGAAGTGACCGCTGTTATCCCTTAAGCAACGATGATATGTAGGTAGGTGCACCTCCCATGCTGTTCCTGACTTGTAGAGGTATGAGACTTGTTGGGTTGGCAGAGGTCCCCCTGACTGCCTAGGGTACCTGAGAACCATCCACCCACTTTTTGCTGTTGGGAACAATGGAGGAGGAGAAAGAGGGGGAGTCTTACCAGTGCCAGCCTCCCGTTCTCTCAGTGTCTGATCCACGTAGAGCCGAGTCTTTCGGGGCACATTAAGTTTTGTGGCTTGGGCTGGTGGGGGGCCCACCTCGCCTGTGCTCTCCACAAACACTGCTGTGCGCTTCAGGATCTTAATTATCAGGCCACCACCTAAGGAAGTGAACAGACAGAAACCAATCTGTCCTCCCCAGTTCTATTCGACATTCCCATTCTCTCTGCCCAAAACAATCAACTTAATAGAGAGCCATTTCTATACAGGTCTGTCTTTCTGACAAGACTCTGGAAGGAATGCAATATGTCTCAATAGTGTTCTACCATTAATTCACCCAGCAGCTCCTTGTGGAGTACTGAGACATTCCTAGCACTGTGGCAGGTACTACAATACTTGCTGTGGAGACCCAACCCGACCTAAGCCTGGCCTCTGGGCAGCAGCATCCAAGTACTAATAAGCTGTCTGAATGGCAACTCAGACCCTGACAGGATGTGTCTGCAGGCCCATCTTTCCATATTTGGGTCTGTTTGTGTTTCACCTCCTTCTCTCCTCTTTCTCCAGCCTGTCCCCTTCGTTCCAATGCCAATGCCAATGTCCTTGACAGAACTGAGTCTTCTCACCTCGAGTAGTCATGACAAGGGTGTTGTCCTCCCGCCCATAGCGGCCAAAACAAAGGCTGGTCACTGCATCCTATATGGGAACATCAGAGTTAAGCTGAGGAACATCTCAGAGAGAAAAGCAAGATGGAGAAGATGAGGAAAACCCTGGATAAAACAGGTGAGAGGTGAGGAGAGGCCTGGGGGCAATGCTGCCACCAAAATGCTTATTTCCCATCTCCTCTCCAACCTCACTGCCATGGCCACAGTTCCAGACCAAACACCACTGGCCCTGACTTCTGGGGTAGTCTCCTAATCAGTCCTCCAGCCTATTGTTGACCCCACTCTGTCCTTCATAATGCTGTGTCTGTTGCGTTTGTGAAAACCAACCTCCAATGGCTTTTGTCCTGTCCTCCTTATCAGAACACTTAGGCCTTTGACATCAGACTCCAACCTGCCTCATCCACCAGTTTTCTCCTCTGTACTTCTCCCAGCCACCTGCCCTCACAGCACCTGAAGGCCCAAACCTGTTGCTTTCAGATTTTACAGTGAGACCCAGGATAATTTATACTCACACATAATGGTTTCACATGTGATACACTCTGAAATTTCTATCCTATTTTTTAAAATGTTGCTGATTGTAATCCACTAAATTGATTTAATGACTCGTGAGAGTATAAAAATCTCTGTTCCAAACCCCATCAAACCGCCTGGTTTCTTCCATCAGAGTGCTTCATGACTCTCAACCTTTGTTCATGATGCCCCGTCTGGAATATTCTCCCTCCATTTGTCAACTTAGCAAACTAATTTACCAGGTGAGTGGCCATTTGCTCTGTGAAGTGTCCCATGAGTTTTGTCCTGTCTACCTTTCCCCTTCCTTCCCCTGGTCACTGGCCCCTCTCTGCTTTTCCAGCCTTTGCTCTGCTGCAGGCCGCCTTGTGTGTTCACATGCTGCGTCTGGAGTGCTGGTTGTTCCCGTCGGTTGTGAGCTCCCTGAAAACATCATTTCACACCCCCCCACCCTAAATGGTGACTTGTACATACAAAGTGCTTGAAAAATGTTTCTGAAATGCTTCATATACGGTCAGGAGAGGCAGCTAAAAATATTCACAAGTGAGATTGGGGCAAGGAGGGATCAATAACAGACGCTGAAGCCAGGGTGGGACTCACCGGGGTGCGGATGATGTTGAGCAGAGCCTTGTCACGGTAAATACGGACCTCTCCATTGGCCAGCCCTGCCATGACAGCCTGCAGACCCCGGGAACGCTGCTCTAGGAGGTTCATGGTCAGGATGGCGGCAGGCATCTGCACAGTCCACAATTTCTTACCCTGGCAGGGAACACAGAGTCTTCGGGGGCTCAGGGATTGGAGTAGGAAGAAGAAGTGGCTTGAAGTTGTGGGGAAGGAGAAGCCAGGTGGTCTTTCCAGCCAGGGGGACTGGGGTGGACATGTGTGAAAGGGCTGGGGCTTGCCAGAGGCCACACCTTGTGAGTAAAGCCGTGTAGACTATCTTGGGTGCTGCCCACCACCAGGATCTTGTGTACCCGGACAAGCCCCACAGGCTGGGAACTCAGCTCAATGCAGTACTTGGGGCGCTTGGAGTCTCTGTGGAATAAAGACACATTTATACTGCCCCAGAGAAAGCTCCTCTCCAATCCCTGGCTGACTCTTCTCCTTCTAAGCCCCACAGCCTAACCAGCCTAACCTCAGAGGAACCCTGGCCCCAGAGCAGATGCCCAGGGGATTGTTTCCACCTCTCCTGCGTTAGTAGATGTGTGACTTTGGAAAACATCATGTGAGTTCTCTACCCTGTTCCCTCCTGCCCTTACTCTGGTGACCTATATGATAGCTTGACATTTCACAGAGCTTTCACTGAGCTTATTTTAGACTGTCTAGCCAGTGCTAGTAGACTTGGGCAGTTTACCAATTTATAAGAAAAAGATGTAGAGTTTGCTCTGGGTAGAAGCCAGTTTCCTGTCCTTCCAACCTGCTTCTCTTATCCAGAAAGTGGGGAAAATTCCTGCTTTCAACCACAGGCAAAGTCCTACGTTTCCCTATCACCAAGTCCAAGTCAACATCATGGCCCATCTGAAGACTGACAGCCCACTGGTCTCTGGGCCTCTTTCTAGTTACTCTCTGGCCAGCAGAGTAATTTTTAATCTTTTTTTTTTTTTTTTTTTTTTTTTTTTTTTTTTTGAGATTGGGCCTCACTCTGTTGCCCAGACTGGTCTTGAACTCCTAGACTCAGCCATCCTCCTGTCAAGTAGCCGGGACTCCAGGTACATGCCACCAGGCCCAGTTTTCCTCACATTTTTGAGCAACTGGTTCACACACCCCTGGATGGACATTCCTGATCACCTTAACTATGGTACTTTTTCCCAATAAGCCTGCATTTTTCCTCCATTACACTCATCCAATTTGGAATATCTTGGTTTGTTGACTTTAACACATGCCTCTTGCATGAAGGAAGGGACCATATTTACAGTGTTTTGTTTATGAGCATAGCCCCGATTCCTTGCACAGTTCTTAATAAATGGTAGGTGCTCAATAAATATTTCGGGAATTTAAAAATGTTGCATGAAATATAAAACTAATGCATAAGGAAGTGTCACATACACTATAAATTGATATAACAAATACAAGAGACTTTCTATTTCCTTGCTTTCTGACTGCATTGCTCACCTATTGTGGCTACCTCACCAGGCTCTTGCTTTGCCAGTCCTTGTCTCACAGCCTCCAGATATTCTCTCTGTGCTCATGGGCTCAGTCTCCTTTATAAAACTCTCAGCTCTTTTCATTCTCATATCAGAGTCCTCAAGCCCCCTTGTTCATTTGCCAACCCCCTGAGAAAACCAGGTTTCTGCAACATTCCTCTGGCCTGGAGGCCATGGCTACCTTCTCAGGATATAGATGTTCCCATTTCGACAGGCAGCTGCAAGCCGGAACTCTACGTCAAACTGGCCAGAAACCTCCAGGAAGACTGGGACGCTGGGAAGGTTCATCTGCAAAGAAGAGGCTCAAACATCCTGCTTTCTCAGAGCCCCAGCCCCTTCCTGGTTTGAAGTAACTCCTTTGAGTCATCTAAAAATCTTCCTTATCTCAAGTAACTCCTTCCTTGTCAAAATTCCCTGTCTCCTCATTTGCTTCCTGCTGGTCACAGGTTAGACTCATATAATTTTTCTGGAGGGAAACGCGGCAATATGTAGCAAAAGTCTTTTAGTCTATCCCTTTGGCTAAACTCTATTGCATCTAGGAATAGAGTTTAGCCAAAGGGCAGTATTTCTACAAGCACCCAAAGATGCTCGGGCAAGGATGTCTACTGCACTGGTGTTCCTAGTAGTGAAAAAAATGAAAGCAACTTAAGTGCCCAACAACAGATGGCAGGTTAAATAAATTAGGCTACTCTAGATAATGGATATGTGTGGCCTTTAAAAAGGCTGATGTGGTTTTAATCATATGACCATATCCTTAATTGATCATATACTTCAATGTGAAAAGAGCTCATTACATGATCCTGTATTATAATCCTGTTTTTTAAATTTCTTTTTTAAAAATGGGACTGGGAATTGAACCCAGGGATGTTCTCCCACTGAGCTACACCCCTAGCCCTTTCTATATATTATTTTGAGATAAGGTCTCACTAAGTTGCTAAAGCTGGCCTTGAACTTGCAATCCTTCTGCCTCAGCCTCCTGAGTTGCTGGGATTATAGGCATGCTCCACCGTGCCCAACCATGATCCTGTTTTTTATAAACATGTAAAGTTATATATCTATATCCATATAAGAAACTGTCTCCAACCTGCTTCCTTATCCAGAAAGTGGGGAAAATTCCTGCTTTCCAACCACAGGCAGAAGGATATTTGCCCTCCAAATTTTTTTCTTTCTTTCTTTTTTTGGTACTGGGGATTTAATCCAGGAGTGCTTAACCAACGGAACCATCCCTAGCCCTTTTTAATTTTTATTTTGAGACAGGGTCTCACTAAGTTGCTTAGAGCCTCACTAAATTGCTGAGGCTGGCTTGAACTTGTAATCCTCCTGCCACAGCCTCCTGAGCTGCTGGGATTAAAGGCAGGTGCTACTATATCTGGACAAAATTTTAATAGTAGATTTCTGTGGGTGGTGGGATTTGGGGATACGAATTCAAATATTTTTTTCTTCATGTTTATCAATAGTTTCTAATTTTTCTACAGTGAATGTGTCCTACCCAGAATTATGTGGGAGAAAAGGGAGGGACTGTAGCCTGGATCTTGGGTGTTCCCAGGGTCAGTCAGACCCAACACTGACCTTGGCCAAAATGGTGAAGGCTTCAGGGTCCAGTACTAGGATCTCTTTGTTCTCAGTGCCCAGCACCAGGCATGACACGGCATCCTCATCAGCCAGGTTTTTCTTCAAGGTGATCATGGTGGTGATGACTGTCTGCAGAAGGACTCTAGAGGTCACTCAAGGAATCCTACACCATCCCCCAGATATCCCTGATGTCACAGGAAGGAAGAAAGAAGGCAAAGAAAGAGGAGGACGAGGACGACAAGGAAGCATCAGAGATGTGACAGATTTATGTGCAAACATGTTTATGCAACAAACCTAACTTCCTCACAACAACAAAAGGAAACAGTAAGTCAATTATGAGCTATCTCTGTGATCAAATCAACGTGGACGTTTCCTAAAAATTATGTTTTAAAAAATTCAATGACATAGGGAATGCTTCTAATGGGAGAGAAAAACAATAGGTAAAGTCACGTTTGTAAAATCACAATTTAAAATATATAAACATGCTGGAAGAGGGCTGGGGGTCTAGCTCAGTGGTAAAGTGATTGCCTACCATGCATAGGCCTTGGGTTGTGATTTTATATATAAGGAAAGACAATGATCATATACTTCAGTGTGAAAAGGGCACATTATATGATCCCGTATCATGATCCTGTTTCTTTCCTTTTTAAAAAAATATTTATTTTTTAGTTGTAGTTGGACACAAGACCTTTCTTTTATTTATTTATTTTTATGTGGTACTGAGGATTGAACCCAGGGCCTTGCACATGCTAAACGAGTGCTCTACTGCTGAGCCACAACCCCAGCCCCTCCTTTTTTTAAAAAAAATGGTACTGGGGATTGAACCCAGGGTGCTCTCCCACTGAGAGACCTTTCTAAATTTTATTTTGAGATATGGTCTCAAACAACAACAAAAAACTGCTGAAAAGTTAAGCCCTCAAATACAAAGACTGTTTATCTCTGACAATGAAATCATGGAGGGTTTTTTAGGATTACAATGGACAATTTTTTTTTTTTTTTTTTTTTTGTACAGGGGATTGAACTCAGGGTCACTTGACCACTGAGCCACATCCCCAGCCCAATTTTGTTTTTTATTTAGAGACAGGGTCTCACTGAGTTGCTTAGTGCTTTGCTTTGGCTGAGGCTGGCTTTGAACTCGAGATCCTCCTGCCTTGGCCTCCGGAACTGCTGGAATTATAGGCCTGCGCCTCTATGCCCAGCCCGCACATGTTCTTTTGTAATTAAAATTAGACAACAAATAAGAAAAAGGATGCTCACTTTCTAAGGAATTTCTCACATGAATATTAGCAGAACCAAAACATTTATCTTTGGAAAAATTAGCTGTCCACTGTGTGATCATCATTAAGAACAAAAAATAGGGATCATTCTCAGCACACAGGATTAAAGGTCACAGAAACATGGATGGACATTAGTGTTCCCAGTCACTTAACCATAACACATGCTTGGGAAAATTGTCCCCTTCTCTTCCAGATAATTAATCCATTTCTCAGTTTGAAGAGTACTCAAAGATGCTAATAACTAAAGACCTGAGCTGTTGATAAGCAGGAACGAGCAATGATTCTCAGAGAACTGAGGATCATGTTAACAGCGCAGCATGTGTTGGCCAGCACATTCAGTTAAGGTGGCCTCTACAGGTGTGGATGGTCCCATGAAAAATATGGAGGGAATAAAAGGGAAGCATTTCTTGCCCAATGTTCAGATGGAATGGCTACATAAACTACTAATAACCAATGAAATAATCAAGAGCTACTAAAAATAAAGTTTTTTTTTTTTTTTTTTTTCGCAGTACTAGGGATTGAACTCAGCGTTGCTCTACTGCTGAACTACACCTTAGACCTTTTCATTTTGAAACAAGATCTTGCTAAGATGCTGAGACTTCAAACTTGTGATCTTCCTGCCTCAGCTTCCCAAGTAGCTGTGATTCCAGATGTGTACCACTGTGCCTGGGCCTAAAAATGGGAGTTCTTGAAGATTATTTGAGGTTCAAAATTTAATGCTCAAGGGAAGTAGAATGTAAAGGACTATTTGTGAAGGAAATGTACCAAAATGGTAAGAGTAATAATCTCTGGTTAGTGAAATTAGAGTCATTTACATTTCCCCTTTACAATTCTCCTTATTTTCCAAAAATACCTTTACCCTCAATAAAATAAAAGCTATATGCAAGTTATATAAGATTATATATTTATGTGTTAAAAGCTGTAACTGTTAACTGTACATGTAGAAGGTACTGCTATTTTATGACTCTATATATGTGGTGTGGCTGGAAAGGAAACTGCAAACTCAAACTGGTCTGGTTTGGTTGTAGAACTTGCCACTGATGTTATATGGTTTAAAAAAAAAGTAAATATTTTTTACAGGGTAATAAAAAGAGAAGGGGGTGCCAGGCATGGTGGCACACATCTATAACCCCAGCTAATCAGGAGGATCACAAATTCAAGGCCAGCCCCAGCAACTCAGCAAGACCCTGTCTCAAAACTAAAAAATAAAAAGGGCTGGGAATGCAGCTCAATGGTGAGCACCCATACCAGAGTGGGGGTGGAAAAGGACAGATAGATGGATGGAAGGAAGGAAGAAAGGAGTGTTACCTGCCGCTTGATGGTCTTGGACTTGTGTTGGTTCACAAATGCCTCCATTTCACTCAGCTCTAGATGTAGAAACCTGGACACAGAGAAGTGGTATGTCCATTTCCCAGTCCAGTCCATGGCCACTCCCTTCCCTTGGCTCTTCCTAGGATCCTTACCTGAGTGACTGTACAGACAAAGGCACCTCTGCCTTCTCCCTGTAAGAAGAGTGACCAGTATGGCAGGTTTGGTGGAAGAATGGCCCCTAAAGGTCAGAGCTTTGGGATGCAGGAGTGGGGGTGGGAGGGGTCATGAGGGAGGTGGGCTCTCACCGGATGCCCTCCAGCATCTCTTTCAGGGTCAAGGGGTCTATCCGGTCCTGTGACAGCAAGAGAAAAAAGAAGAGCCTGAGAGCTCCAGCACCCATGTTCTCAGGGAGCCCACACTTCCAGGGGTTCCTCTTCCTTTCTACTTCCCTCCCAACTTTCTTGCACTGAGCCCCAACTTCCTTGATTTGAATCCAGCCTTGGGGCCAAGGTCACCCACATTATCCTCCCTCAAAGTCCCTTACTCTCGCTGCTTCTAGTGCCCTACTTTCCTCTTGTGGGCCACTTCTTTCTTTGGTTTCCCTCACTCCACAGATGGGCAAGAGTGTGGCTAATGCAGAGGATTCTCTGAGTTCTGCTCTTCAAAAGCCCTGGTTGAATGCCTCTCTGGGAGCAACTGCTTAGGGACTGAACCAGCACCTTACCCAGAAGGGCCACCACTGATGCTGTTGGAGATGAACTATGGCCAACCTCTCACCACTGGCCCACCTATGCGCCCACTCTTCCAGCACAGAGCCTAGCTCTCTTCACTCTATGCCATCTTTGCCTTCTTGTTCCCATGCCTAATGTTGCTTACCTCCTTAGCTTGGTTCCAAAGGTCTTGTTCCAGAGGATTTAAAGATAAAGGGGGAAGGCTGAACTTGAAGTAGGGCCTAAGATTCTTATATATATAAACACAAGGGCCTGAAGCAAGTGCCAGAGCTGGAGTCCGGGTCTCGTGTTGTTCCTCCATGAGGAAGGCAGCAGCAGCAGCTGGCAGAGCAGGCAATGGGTTTTCTGCCAGCACTGTTGGTCCTTTGAGCACCTTCAGACAGGGATGCTTCCCAGCAGGGCCAAGATCTCCCACCACCAGCTGCAGGGAAAAAATTGCTCATTCCAGGCTCAGGGTCCAAGAGATCTCTCCCAAGACCCTCTTCTTGGGCTGGGCCTTTTTACTAATGCTCATTTCTTTATCCTCATACCAACAAAGGACTTGCCATCAGGCTTATAAGTCATGTGCCTTTGGGAAAGTTAATCAACCTTTCAGAGCTGCTCAGGTTTCCTGTGAGAAGCTGTTCTCGCATGCGATTGGGCACCTCCCTGACTGGGTGTGAGGCATTCCAGCCAAGCAGGGAACACCTAGGTACTTCATGATACAAGTGGTGAAAACCAAATGAGATAATGAATTACAGAACCTGGTAAGAAATAGCTGGCAGCTGATGTTTTTATTTATCCATTCATTATTCATCTCTTTTTGTCTCCCCGCTTTCATCCAAGACCTTGCACATAATACACAATTGCTCTACCACTGAGCTAAAAACTTATTTATTTGTATTTTTATTATATTTATATTTAAATTAAATTTAAAATTTACCTTTTTATTATGGAAAATTCCCAATCACAAAGAAAAGTAGAGAAACTTGTACAACGAATCCCCATAAACCCATTATCAGCTTAGGGCTGGGGATAGAGCTCAGTTGGTAGAGTGCTTGCCTTGCATGCATAAGACCCCTCCAGCACAAAAAAAAAAAAAAAAAAAAAAAAAAAAATCACCTCATGGCCAATCCTAAAATCAGTGGTCTCTTGATAAACATAAAACTCTCACTTCCCTCCAGACTTTATTGTCTGCCCCCAGCTAAGGAATTTGCTCTTCCAGCAAAGAATCATGTCAAGGTAACTAAATTAAAAAGCAGTTCTTGGTAGAATCCCCAACAGCATTCTGTTGTGCTTTACAAACCTCTTCAATCTGGATTAGAAAATCAACAGGTTTCTTTCACTTTAGAAGCAAAAATAAAATTAGCCCTAAAAGAGCATTCTTCACTGTACACGTGAATTCCAGATTATGCTAAATCTCTTTGGAGCCAACGGAAAAAAATCTCACTTTGGGGTACTTCCCCACCCCCAACTCTGCTGGGGTGACTGGTTTACCTTGTACTCTCCGTCCCCGTGCAAATCTGCCAGGGCTGGAATAAACAAAAAGACCATAAATCAGAGTCTCAAAATCCTTCGCCATGGAATCTTACTCCCGCACCCTCCTAGCACCAGGGGTTCCTGATTCCAGAGACTCACCCAGGCAGGCGGAAAAGGTATGGATGTTGGCCATGGGGTCGTAGTGCGCGTCCAGCCATTTCGAATTGGCCTCATTGCTGGAAATGGGGGGGGGGGGAATTGGGGAGTGGGTCTCACGCGAGGGTAAGGAAACTTTGGGGGAACTAGTTAGTGCCTGAGACCGAGGAGTGCAGTGAGCTCTGAACGCCTGGGTCCGGGTCCCTACGGCTCACACTTGCACTCCTAGGGCAAGGGTTTCCCTTCTCCCAAGAGTCCTTCCAGGACTGTCAGCGCTGCGCAAGAGCCGCAGGATCCCGGAGTCCGGAGGCCAAGGCACCCTCGTTACACGTGTGGGAAAGGACACCTTGAGAACCCGGGCCCTCACCTCTCAGCTAGGCCGCTGTCGGAATCAGGTGAAGACGCAGCAGCCATCTTCGCAGACGTCGTCTAGGCAACTGGCCCCGCCTCCCCCGCGGCGCAGCGTCCAATCACGCCCGGGCACGGGGAAGCGCGTGTACCAGGGTTCCGGGGAGAAGCTTTCCGGACCAGAGCCTGGAGACCCCATGCTGAACGCACTGGCTTTCACGCTAGTGCAACGCGCTGAGGCACAGTCTCTTCATCTCTCTTATTTTGCTTTATGGCTTCTGGTTCCTGCAATCTCTGGGGCAGGGACAGGGGTCTCTGGCTTCGAGGCCTGGAGAGGAGCCCCTGATAGGCTTTGAACACCAACAAGGTTAACCTGGTTGAAGAGGCTGCCTTTCTGTAGAGGCTCAGGCTCCGGGAAACTAAACACAAGGGTTAAGGGACAGCGTGGAGAATCCTGACCCAAGTTGCCAGTTTCTAGTTTTTAGGCTCCTGGAATAATTTAAAGTGCAAGAAACGTAGTAAAGGAGGGCTGCTAAAATTGTGCTATGTGTGACTGTGCACCCTGGTTTATTCATGATGTCAAAATCCTGTTGTGGACAGGAGGGCAAAAATTACCCTCCTGCCCATTCCCTAGGTTTCAATCCTATTGTCCTGCCCCCAGCAAAAAGGAGGAATCATGCACACTGTAAGATGGTGGTTGTTTCTATTATTTATTTTTCTGGTTATAAAAGTAATACATGAAGAGCATTGGATTTGGTGAGAAGATTTTGAGCCCTGGCTTTTTGTCACATGCCACCTGCAAGATCTAGACCAGTCACTGAACTACCAGTTCCTCATCTGGGAAACAGGACAAGAAGCCCTGCGTATGCTCTCCATACATGGCAGTGCAGCTCAAATCACAGAGTAGAAGCACTTGGTAAACTGGAAAGTGCTGACAAACGGAAGGGGTTAGCATCACCACCCTCAGATGAGGTAGCACCAAAGTTTGAGTTCCTGCCCCTCCGCTGACCCATAGCTACACACACATTGGAGGGCCACTGGTAGTCCTGGTTTGATGGAGTGGGGGACAGGGCCACACAAATCTTCTCAAGCCTGGCCAGACTGGGCCTCACTGGGGCTCTTCCAGAACCGGGCATCAGCTGTGGCCAGCCGGGTGAGGACCTCCTCCAACTCAGGTCCATCCTCTAGGAAGCGCTCTGTGAAGGATCTGATGAGGCCAGCAGCTGAGGCCTCGTACTCCAGAAGCTGCACTTCTGAGCCTGGGAATGGACAGAGAGAAAATAGCTGCAGAAAGATCTTAAGAGAAGTACAATCACAGTGATGTCACAGGAGCTCCTAGTTCTTACTGAGCTCTTCTCTTGGGCCACAAATTGTGCTCAATATTTAAGTTGATTTTCTAACTTAGTCCTCATACTCATCTTTCAGGGAAGGAAATATTACAGGGAGAATAGTAATGAAACTCCCCCCTCCATCCTTAAGATTAACACCAGGTGCTGTGTTAGATGAAACAGATATAGTGCTTGGCCTCGTGGGGCTTACAGTCCAGCAATGGCTTCATACCTGTCTAGACCACGGCCAAGTTTCCCAACTTCCCTAAGTCTCAGTTTCCTCATCTGTAAAGTGGAGTGAGCATAGTGCCTCTTCTCTCAAGGAGCTGAGGAATTACATACAATAGTGCATCAAGTGGGTGCTCACAAATGCTATCCACCAGCAGAGCAGCATCTGAGCTGATCACTCACCTGTGAAATGGGCTTGTTCGGAGGGTCCCCTGAGTACTCATGGGGAAGCACTCCCCTCTAACTCACTTCAGCTGCTCTAGCCTCTCACAGCACCTTGGTGCGCTCCACAGCATCTTGAGGTGCATGATAAAAGCGGAGGTTATGGGTTCAGATGGACCAAGTCCTGACTCTGTGTCCCACTAACTGTGTGATCCCAGGTCAATATGCAGCCCCTTTGTGTCTCTGTTTGTTTCCAGCTGAAAAATGGGGATAATAACCATTCCTTTCTGAGTTGTTGAGAGTTAATTCATGGAAAGTTTTCACCCAGTACCTGGCACCCAGAAGTCCTCCAAATTTAGCTATCGTCATTATCACCTCACCATCACAACTATTACCTTTGATAATCCAACCTGTTCTTCAGTCTAGTTTAACCACTTCCTCCCTAGAACCTTCCCAGATTCTCTGAAGGCAGATGGGATCTTTTCTCCTCCATGTGTTCAGTGCACTGCTGGTATCTTCTGGGCACTTGTTAATGCTTCCCTTGTATAATTACCTCCATGCATAATCATTCTTAATGGGCTGTGAACTACTCAAGGGGAGGGCCTGGGTACCTTTCATGTCTCCACCCCTCAGTGGCTAACACAGGGTGGACATATCAAAGCAATGATGATATTGTCCATGGGGCCGGCAGGATTCACTCATTCATTTCATTTGACCATAGAGAGTAGCTGTTGCATGCCAGGCCCACGCTAGGGGCAGGGGTATACCACTTCTGGAGATGAGACGGACAAGAAAATGTCCAATCATGATAGACACAGAAGGAAAATGAAGCTGAAGGATAGAGAGGGATGGGAGTAGGTTACTTTATGTTGAGAGTGTGGGGCAAGTGCCTCTCAGGAGGTGTCATTTAACAGGGACTTGAACGTACCAGACAGGCACAGATCGGCACTATCATGCCAAGAACATGGAACGGTGTGTAAAGAGGTGCCAGGGGTGCAGTGGGCTCAGTAGGTTAAAGAAATGTAAGGGCACAGAAGGCACAAGTACCATGCAGGGAGAGCCGGGACTTTTGGAAATGGAACTGTCATTGAGAAGGCAGAGGAAGGACAGAGCTGACCCTCATCCTGGACACTACCAAGTTCTCCTTTGGGTTCTGCTCAGCCTGCAGAGTCCCAGCTCCTTGCCCATCCTGATCTGGCACCCAGCAGCCACAATTCTCCAGCTACTGGCCTGGCCTCCCCATGAGCCCCTGCTCTGCCAGCCTTCCTCAGACCTGCTGCCGCTGACAACCATGAGAGAGAGAGAGAGAGAGAGAGTGTGTGTGTGTTTGTGTGTGTGGGTGTGTTTGGTGGTAAATGCTGAGATCTGTCAGGGGAAGGACCACCCCAGACAGCCTTCCCTGGGTCCCCATCAAGGGAGCCCCAAGTCCATTACCTTCAAGGCGAGTGTTGGGCTGAACAATCAGCTTCCGTGACTCCTTGCGCAACAGCACCGTGTCCCTGAGAGAGAGGAAGCACTCGGGGGGCGCATCAGTGACCGCCGCATAACCCTCATACAGGGCCCTCCCTCCAGCCACATCCCCAGTGGACTTCAACACCTGTAGGAAGGAAGGAACAGGTGTCTAGGATGGGCACTCCCCTATGTCCATAGGACTCTGCCAGGGGCCACGGCTGGCAGTGCCCAGCCCTGAAGGGTCCGTGCTGTGGTTGAATGTGTTGAGTCCAGAATTCAGAGTTAACACTTAATGGCTAATGTGATGGTATTAAGAGGTGGGGCCTTTAAGAGGTGCTTGGGCCATGAGGGCTCTGTGAATGGGATTGGCCCTTATAAAAAAAGAAACTTCCTGCATCAGCAGGCCCTTCTGCCTTCCACCATGTGAGAACACAGTTCCTCCTGTCCGGGGAATACAGCAACAAGACACCACATTGGAAGAGGAGAGTAGTCCTCACCAGATGCTGAACCTGCTAATACTTGGATCTCAGACTTCTAGATTTAGAAGTGTGAGAAATAATTGTCTACTCTTTATAAATTACCCAGTCTCAGGCATTTTGTTATAGCAGTACAAAGTGGATAATCTGCAAAAATACTCAGCTGTCACAGGCTGTGTAACCTTGGATAAGTTACTAAACCACTCTGAGTTATTATCTTTAAAGGGGAATAATCTGCACTCTCACAGTGTTGTGCTGAGTGAGTGACAAATGTGGCTCAAGTGCTTAGCACATAGTAAATGCCCACTAAACCAAGGAGAATGTTTCTCACTTAATGTTTTGACAAGGTAGGCATCACAACACCTTTTTTAATAAAACATTTCAAATATACATGACACAGTAAAGAATAATGAAACAGATGCCCATATGCCCAAACAGCCCACGTTAAGAGTTGGTCCCCCTTGGGACTGGGGTTGAGGCTCAGTAGTAAAGTGCTTGCCTAGCATGTGTGAGGCCCTGGATTTGATCCTTAGCAGCACATATGAATAAACAAATAAAGTTAAAAAATCCATTGTCAACTAATAAATAATAATAAAAAAAAGTTGGTCCCCTTGCCCCTACCTGTCTGCACCTGTGGCCTCGTGACCTCCTCCATCTATGCAAACAGCTGTTCTCAACTCTATGCTCATTTCCCTTGCTGACTCAACATAAAATTCAAATTTGAATTACCTATTTGCCTCTTTTTGAACTGTACACACTGATTCACTTTTCTGCTTCATCGTGCTTCAGATTCATCTGTGCTATTCTCCCAGGCAGCTATTCTCCTCCTCCTCACTGCCGTGTCACACACATGAAGTCACACACACACACACACACACACACCACACACACACGACTTCATCTCTCCTGCAATGGGTGTGTGGGGTGCTAGGATCAAACCTGGGGCCTCCTTTCCTCCAGGATGGGTTAGGGGATGGACCTAAAGGGTGGGAGAGATTGGTCAAGAGATTCCCAGAATAGCGCTGGGCTTGGAAAGCTGGGAAAAAAAGGAAATTTGTGTTTCCATCTAAATGCATCTGTGTGCCTTAGGGTCCAGCAGTTCAGGGATGAGAGGCATTTTGTGAATGTTTCCTAAATTCTCTCAGGTCTTTGGCCCAGTGTCACCAAGTTTGGCTGACCTTGGTATTTTAGTGGTTGCTGGAAGGAAAATAGCATATTGAGTAGTCTGGCGTCAAGAATGGGGAGGTGTCAGATGAGAACAGCCCTAGAGGGTGGGAAACAGGAGAAAGGGGCCCAGTGGTTAGCTTATCCCCAGACTATTCTCCATTCCTCCAAGAATTGAGTACAAAAAATCTGCTCTAATATTTTGAGAAGGAGCATGTGCCCTTTTCCTTTCAATGGGAAAAATCTAGCATAGTGTTTAAAAGCATGGGTTTTGGAGTCAGATGTGTTCAGATTACTAGCTTTGCTACTTACTAGCTGAATTTGACCTCAGTTGATTTACTTAACCTCTCTGAGCCTCAGTTTCCTCAACTCTAATGATATATGGGGGTGGGGGTAGGGAGCCACTGAAAATATCTACCTCAGGGTTGTTGGATTAACCGAAACAATGTCTGTAAAACTTTAGCACAGTGCCTGGCAAGCACTTAATAAACAGCTGTGGTGGTGGTGAAAAAAACAAAACAAAACCTGGGGCCTCTTGCATGTGAGCATCACTCTATCACTGAGCTACATCCTAGCGCTGATCTGTGCTTTTGCTGTTAAATGCTGCTGTGAGTCCCCTAGTACCTCTTCTGATGAAGATGTGCAGGTTTTTCTAGAATTGATGGTCTGTTGGGTACATGAATGCTCAACTTTTTTTTTTTTGAGGGCGGGTACGAGGGATTGAACTCAGGGGTACTCGACCACTGAGCCACATCCCCAGCCCTATTTTTTAATTTTATTTAGAGACAGGGTCTTGCTTTTGCTTAGTGCCTTGCTTTTGCTGAGGCTGGCTTTGAATTTGCAATCCTCCTGCCTCAGCGACCTGAGCTGCTGGGATAATAGGAATGCACCTCCACGCCGGATGAGGTTGAACATCTTTTTATACACTGGTGGGCCATTTGTATGTTGTCTTTGGAGAAATATCTGTTCAGGTCTTTTGCCCATGGTTAAATCAAATTATTATCATTATTTATTTATTTTTTGCTATAAAATTATAGGTAGGTCTGATAATTTTTCCCCTCCTTTCTTGTTTTCTTTTAAGATGAATTTTAGAATTATACTCTATTATTTTAGTGTCTACCCTAGAAATTATAGCAAATGCATTTAATAAAATTGATGGAACTTTTCATCCTTCTCCCAAATTATAAACAGATTGTAAGAGTATCTATTCCATGGCATATATGATGCTGGGGTCCAGTATTTCATGCTCTTTTGTAACCCCAGGAATTGAACCTTTGTATTGATGTACAAAGTTCACATTGTAACTTAAACCCTTGTATTTATTACTATCTGCATTACACCATTTTTTTAGGTTTATCAAACCTCGTATCTGGAGCTGATTTTTCTTTTTTCCTCATGTCCTATAGAAATTTTATTACTAAATTTTATTTAGTATTTTATTTGTTTGTTAATGGCAAACTGTTTTTGCTTGTTTAAAAATGTCTTTAATCCATCGTTGTTCTTGCTGCTTTTGGGGCTAGAACCCAAGGCCTGGTGAATGCTGGGCAAGCACTAACCACTGAGCAACACCCCAGCCTAATCACTCCTATTCTTAAAAGATGAGTTACTGGGTCCTGACAGTAATCTACTCAGTACTTGGCAGACGAGGTTCCACTGTCTTCTGGCTTCCTGGATAGCTATGGAAGCTCTAGGTCTAATTACTGTTCTTAAGGTAGTGTGTCTTATTTATTCTTCAGCTGTTTTGAGGGTCTTCTCTGTCTCTGATATTCTGTATCATCTATGATATTTCTAGGTAGAGGCTTCACTTGTCCTTCCTGTTTTTTTTTTTTTTTTTTTTTTTTAGCTTTCTGGATTTATTAATTGAAGTCTTTAATCAATTCTAGATTATTCTCAGCTATTATCTGTTCTCATGTTCCTTCTATCACTTCTCTCTCCTTTTCCTTTGGAACTTCAGTTAGATGTACATTAGAATTTCTCACACTCTCCTCCATGTCTCTTAGCCTCCCTTAAATTCCCTATCTTTGTTTCTCTGTTACACATGGTTTATGATTTCTTTTACAGTCGGCTCGATCTAAAACCTATTTATTCTGCCTTAGTTAATCTGTCTTTTTAAATTCCAGTCATTATCTAGTTTATTTCAAGGCGCTCTACTTGGTTCTTTGCCAAGTATCTGACATTTTGTGGGTCTGACCCTTGTTTGTTCTGCCCATCTGCAAGTGACAAAACAGGCCCTGAGGCTGGGCTCTCTCCTGGACAGCCTCGGCCTTCTTAGACCCAGGGTTAGAATGACTTTCCCAGCAGTGGAGCAAACAGAACCAACTGGGAGCCCTGGGGAAAGGCTCACCTCTCCCTCTTAACAGCACTTAACACCCACAAGGTGCTGAGTACCCACCAATCAAGCTGATGTGTAGATTCTGGGAGTTCAAATGGGACAGCTGGCAACACATGCCAAGGGGAGGCAGACAGTGTCCTACCCAAGTGGTTTAGGCAGGTGGAGGCCTCGCCCACAGGGCCTGGTCTCAGACCCTCCATGAACACCAAAATCCATGAAGGCTCAAGTCCCCTATTTCAGATACTTGCCTCAAACCTAGGCACCCATTTGAATATATTATAAATAATCTCAAATTATTTACCATACCTAAGAAAATGTAAATGCTGTGTACACAGATGTTTAGGGAATAATGACAAAAAAAAAAAGACAGTACATACACGACTTTCCCCCCAAATATTTCCACTGTGCAGCTGGTTGAATCCACAGACATAGAACCCATGGACACAGAAGGCTGACGTCTGAGTGATAGGGAATGGTGAGGACCACGCCAACCAGAGAGCCCACGCCATGTCCAGCCCTGGGCTGTGGCTCAGCTCCCCTAGCAGTTCCTCATGTGGGAATTAAGCCTGTGAATGGTAGTTTCCAAGAAGCCAGAAATATAGATTTATACCTTTGCGAAATTTTATCAAACTAGGTGGGTCAAAAATATGGCTGTTTGGGACCCCTGGTTGAAAGCTTTCCCTGCCTGCCGTCTCACTGCTGTGCCCTTAGCTGTTATGGAGGCTGATATAACATATAGTCACCTGTATTCCATAATTTCTGTACAATTGTTGCTGAGGACACTGTCCATGATGCTGCATGATTTTCCCAATACAGAGAACCACCTGGCTCAGTCCTTAAGAGGGGCTCCCAGAAAGTTCCACGCCAATTCAATGCTCAGTGGCAGTTCAATTTGGCCTTGGGGTTGGTAGATTTGATTCTTTCATCTAATGACTTGTTATTAGCAATAAATTTGAACTTGGAATGATTTAAGACTTATTGCCAAGTTGCACGGATAGTCTGGTGAGCTCCCATAAGCCCCTAGTACAATTTCCCTTCTTGGTACCTCTTATATAGCTGGTCAATTACTATTTTTTTTTTTTTTTAAAGAGAGAGTGAGAGGGAGAGAGAGAGAGAGAGAATTTTTTTTTTTAATATTTATTTTTTAGTTTTCAGTGGACACAACATCTTTGTTTGTATGTGGTGCTGAGGATCGAACCCGGGCTGCACGCATGCCAGGCGAGTGCGCTACCGCTTGAGCCACATCCCCAGCCCGTCAATTACTATTAACTTAAACTCCATCTAGATTTCCCACTAATGTCCTTCTTCTATTCCAGGGTCCAACCCAAGATGCTGCCTTGTGTTTTGGATCTAATGATTTTTAATCTCTAACTTTCTTTTGCCTCATTGTCCTTGCCTCCCCACAGTGAGAAACCGATCACAGGGGGACACTTGCTGAATGACTAACGGAATAACCTTGAGGCTGTGAGGAGGTGTCAGCAGTGTGGGGAGATGGGGCAGAAGTTGGGGGGCTTCAAGGCACGAGGCCCTCACTCACCTGCAGTCTCCGCAGGAACCGCTCCAGCGCAGGCCTGCCCACAGACCGGATCTTGCTGCGGTCTAGGCGGACCCGGGCATCTGGGCGGCCATCAGAACCGGTAGTGGGAGTGACGGTCACAAGTCCCTCGCCCGCCTCCAGCAAGACCCGCAGGATCACAAATCGGGCCTGCATGTGAGCCTGCCAGGGTCAGGGGGAAAGAGGTCATCTGTAGCCAATATCAAATGCTTGGTCTAAGCTTAATGTGCCCCAGGGGCTTACTGTCAATTATTACTGTCATCTTCTTCTCCCTGATCCTCTGAATTTTTTTCTGATCTCACTTCAAATGCTTCTTTCCCCTTCTCTGCTCACAGGGAGGGCAAGCTGCCCTGGGGGATAGGGAGACTATTTCTAGGTAGGACCTGGTATTCTTGGTCCCCTATGTCACCCAACATGCCACCTGCTCCTCCAGACCCTCCGAGAACAGCAGCTACCCCTGAAGGCCCCTCACTTTCAGGACCTTGAGCACTTTCTGCTCCACAATCTTATTTGTGCTAAACAGCAGGACCAAATAGGCATCATTATCCCCAGCTTACAGATAGGTACAGTGACTTACTCAGGGTCACACACAGCTGTTAAATAAATAGTTAGGACTCAGACCCCAGTTTCCAGATTCTAAAATGTGTATACTTTTGATAACATAAAACTGCCTCCTCAAACCACACTTTCTTGATTTTGTAAAAAAGTTGCTATTATTTACTTTTTCCAAAACCCATGCTAAAAATGAGCACTTGAATCTAATGGCTCTGGAGGTGGACTGTGGGGATTTGAATCCTGTTTCTTCCTTAGCAGCAAGTTAATGGATCTCTTTGTGCCTCGAATTCCTCATCTCTACAGTGAGGTAATAAAACTGCCTCCCTCCTGGGGCTGAAAGTGGGGGTAACAGTTCAGTAGTGCACCATGTGAGCACTGTGCCAGGAGCAGTCAGGCATCCGTTAGTGACAGCAAAAATGTCTACTTGATTGACCCTGAAAGGTGGCCAGGGAGAGACGGTGCCTCCCACCTCCCAGGCAGGGCACTAAAGCTCACTGCAGTGACATGACTTGTCCCACCAACCATGGACTCTGGATTAAACCCTGTCCACCTGCCTCACAAGTACCATTGTCCCTGCACCCACAACTCTGAGCTTGGCTCCGTCTGCCTCCTCAGGGAGGCCCAGTCCCACCTGGCGCCAGTTGGAGGCCTCTGGGGTGTAGAACTCCAGAGCCAGCAGCCCAGCCCGAACCATGTTGAGCCAGTTCACGTAGATCACGTCTTCCGCATCAGCCCCCGTGAAGCCGAAGATCCTGGGGGAGGAGGGGCAAGGAGCAGGCACAGTCAGGGCGGCCCTGCCCTCCCTGCTGGCACCCGCACCCCCTGCACGTCCACTGCTCCTACTCCAGCACTTGGGGGTTGAGGCAGAGGTAGAGGCCCACGCTCTCAGCCCGGCACTCTTCGTAGCTCGAGGCAATGGTGCTGAACTTGCTGTCCCAGGTCTCCCCACTCCGGTACCAGCTCTGAATCTGGGAGGAGAGCCATGAGTCAAGCCCTGACCCTGCCCGCACCCAGCACCCTGGGCTCCACAGAGGTGGGGCTCCACAGAACCTGTCCTCACCTGCTCTCCCGTCTCTGGATTGATCACTGTCTCCTGGTCAAAGTTGAACACTCCCTTCTCATCCTGCAGGAATACGGGTAAGGGAGGCGGGGATCTTCAGCTCTGGAGTCCCCAGGCCAAGGCTCAGCTCACAAAGGCGAGCCAGGGAGCAGCAGGGTGGCAGTTCGAGCACCACACCGATGCCCGCACACCGCAGTCCTAGGACTCATCTCATCTGTGTGGCTCCCTGCTGGGCCCATGGCTTCCTCAGCTGTCTTTCCCATATTCCCCTAGTGGGTGTCAAGGGCTCTGGCCACAGTGGCAGGTTGGGACACCTCTGGGGAGAAGTGGCTCCCTAAAATACCTAGGAAGGTACAAGCTCGGGGAACAGCCATGTGAAGACAGTCCTGCAGCCTCGGCGCCGCCCCAAGGCTGACCCTCCCAGCCTCTGTCCCTGCAGCTGCCCAGGTCACACCCTCAAGGTGGGTTCCTCAGCCCAAGCCCAGCAATTCTTCCTGGTTCAAGGGCCACCAATGGAACTGTTCTGGAGACCCCTGTCATCTTGGGGAAGACAAGACAGAGTCTTTCTTCCTGCTTAAGGAGCCCTCTTCCCCAAAGCCCCCCAGGGCAGAGCAGCTTCCCTTCCCTGAGTCGGGTTGTGGGGGTGAGGGAGGCTCCTGCGGGCATGGGGTGGCACCCTTCTCACCTGGGCAAAGAGCTTGCCACTGCCATGGCCCAGCAGCTCGTGCAGCCCCACCTGCACATCAAAGGAGGGCCCCTTCCAGCGGGTGTACAGGTCCTGCCAAGGCAAGCAGAGTCCCCGCTGTCACACGTCCCACCACGGCCACCCGGCCTGCAGGTAGAAGGCCCCTCGTGGTGCATATGCTTGGAGGAGGCTGAGTGCGCTCCGACCCCACGTAGCAACAACCCAGGAAGGAGGGGTGCCTTCGTCATGATCAGAAAGCACACAGGCTCCACAGGGCCACCAGTCACTGGCAGGAGAATGGCCAAGCTCCAACCAGAGTGCTGTCCCTGCCACAGCTCAGGGCTGTCTGCCTTCCTGAACCTGCCAGGCCAGGTGAGGCTGGCCCCGCCCCTCAGGCTGCTGGCACCCACCTTGTCCTCCTCCTCCAGGAACGTGAGCTTCTCCCGTTGTGTGGCGTAGGCCACAGCCAGGACGTTCCCCAGGGACACGTTCTTAAAGCCTTCGGTCTGCCTCAGGTCGTCGTCTGGAAGAGAAGGCCAGGAGGGGACCAGAGAGATGGACGAGGAGTGTCAGGGGCGAGGAGTGGCCAGGAGGGTGAACAGGGCAAGGCAGTTTGTGGAGGGGAGGGGCGGCTCTCCATGGGCTCCTGGTGGCTAGGGGTACCAAGGAAGCTCACAGTTGGGGATGTTGATGCCAGCAGGGATGCCAGAGCCAGCGAAGGTGAGGACATCAAGGGAGGTGAAGTCTGGGGTGAGGAACTTGTCCTTCTCGAAGGCCGGTGGCCAGGGCAGCTCCTTCAGCAGCTGCTCTGCGCTCTCTACCAGCCGCTCGAACTTGGCACTCATGGCCTTGTTCACCATGGCCACAAATCCTGCAGGGCAGGACAGGGTGGAGGTTTGGCAGAGTCCTGGCAGGGATCCCACACCACCCAATTCAACCCCTGTGGCCATCGCATTAATGTCTGCTCTGTGCTGGGGCCCTGTGGTAGCTGCTAGGGACAACAGTGACACAGGCCTGGCCCCTACTGCACCAAACCCTGGGTAGGAAAGCTGCAGGTACATGAACCCTTCTCCCCCTCAGGCCCCTGCGCTTGGATCTGTGGCTCACAGACAAGCCCCAGTGGGCTGTGGGAACGGGGCTCCCTCCTTGGAGCTACTCCCTGGCTTCGGCAGCTGGATGCCTAGACTTCCCTTTAGGGCTGGGGAGGAAGAGGATATACCAGCCCAGGAATTACGAATCCTCAGGCTGGATGCCCTGCCCTGCCCTGCACAGGGGGGCCCCAGGAGTTATGGGGAAGGGGGCTGAGGCAGCCTCACAGGCAGGTTCACAGTCGGTGGAGCACAGCAGACTGCATATATGCTCTCACTGAGGCTCACAGGTCACATTACATGGTCCCAGGTCACAGAGATGGTGACGGGCAAAGCCTGCTCAGAATGCATGTCTGTCTGCCTGGAGCCTGCCCTGACCACACACCAGAGGCAGCACAGCAAGCTGGCTTGGAGCCGGAGTGCCTGGGTTCACCACCCACCGACAAAAATCCTCACAGATGATAATATCTGGGTGAATCTGTATAGATGAGCTTCATGAGACAGTGCCAGAATATGGTACATGGTTTTTATTTTGCAAGGCTGTTGTTATTGTTATTACTCCTGAGCGGGGAGGGGAGACCTCTAAGGGGACACTTAGAAACATGAACTTGGGCCTTGGGGGAAAGGATCCCAACCTGACCACCGGGAACCCCCACAAGTTACCTTCAAACTCTCCTCGGGAACCAAAGGGGTCTCGGTAGCTCTCGATAAACCCGATGTAACTGGAGGAGAGAGAGGCGCAGATGGAAGAGGGTGGACAGGAGGGGCAGGGCAGCGTAGGTGGTCACCTCACCTCTCCACGATGGGGCCTTTGTCCTGGATCCAGAAGCGGGAGCCCCTCTTGTGGGCCTCAATGGAGCCCTGGGTGAAGCTTTCGATGTACTGGGCCAGCATCTGCTCCTGGTGGCTATTGGCTGCATATGCCTGGGGGTAAGCAGGGCTGGTCAGCCTCAGACCACCCACCTGTCCCCAAGTCCCATCTGCTGCCCAGGGGGTCCTGAGCCCAAACCCCTCAGCCCAGCCAGCCTACCTTGGCTTTCTCCAGGTGATCCACCACCTTCTGGAGGAGGGGGGCATAGTCCCCCCGGGTCACCTGGAAGTGGCTCCCCTGGAATTCGTAGCTCTTCAGCTTGGAAGTCAATTCGGAGTCTAGAGCAGGATCTGAGGAAAGAAGGGCGGCCGAGAGGAGGCCAATGTAAAATACTCAGCGGGCTCTTCATCATGGCACTCTCACAGTAAGATCATCAATGACTCTCTACTGCCAGCAAGAATCACCATGAACTCTCATTTTAAAAGAATCTGTAACTGGGCTGGGAATGTGGCTCAGGCGGTAACACGCTCGCCTGGCATGCGCGGGGCACTGGGTTCGATCCTCAGCACCACATAAAAATAAAATAAAGATGTGTGTCCACCAAAAACTGAAAAATAAATATTAAAAAATTCTCTATCTTTAAAAAAAAAAAAGAATCCATAACTGGGCTGGGGTTGTGGCTCAGTGGTAGATCACCTGCTTAGCATATGCGAGGCACTGGGTCTGATCCTCAGAACCACATAAAAATGGGTAAATAAAATAAAGGTATAAAAAAAGTTGTATCTGTTTAAAAAATTAAAATAATAACAATAATACATAATCTGTGACATTCTAAGTGCTTTCTATGTGTTAACTTATTTAATCCTCATACCAACCCAGGTGGGGAACGGAAATTATTATCTCCACTTTATAGATGGGGAAACCAAGGCACTGAGAAGTTAATAAAGTTTTCTAAAATCATGTTGATAGCAAGTGACAGAGCAGGGATACAAACCCAGGGAGACAGATTGTATTTAGAAAGAGTCACATCCTAAAATTGATCACAGTGGTCCTCGTGGGGAGACAAGAAGGTGACAGGAGTAGAAGCTTGAAGACAGAATTAAGCTGGGGTGCAGTGAGGAGGGGGCCACAAGCCAGGAGCTGCAGGAAGCCTCCTAGGAGCTGGAAAAAGCAAGGAAACACCCCCCTGCAGGCTCCAGAAGAGCACAGCCCAGCTGACGCCTTGACCTTAGACTCCAGACCTCCAAAACTGTTCAGGAATGAATCTATGTTGTTTCGTGCCATGATATTTGTGGCAGCTCATTACAGAAGCAAGGGAAACTATCACGCTGTTGTTGTTTGTATTACTGGGGACTGAGCCCAGGGCTCCTTCCCACTAAGCTGCACCCTCTATTCTTTTTAAAAAAAATTTTTAGACTGGGTCTCTCTAACTTGAACTTGTGATCCTCCTGCCTCAGCCTCCTGAGCAGCTGGGATTACAGGCACATGCCACTGTGCCTGGATACACTGTGGTATTTTGTTTCTCTCATCAGTAAAATTTACAATTGTCCCTCCTTATTTGTGGATGACATATTCCAAGTGGATGCCTAAAACTAAAGATAGAACTGAACCCTGTATATATTTTGCTTTGCCATGATGAATTTTAACATGTTAACATGGTAACAGATTAGCAACAATAACTAATAGTGAAATAGAACAACAATATACTGTAATAAGAATTACTTAAAACTTAAATTACTTAAATGGTTTTATTTATTTGAGGAATAGGGACTTAACCCAGGGACACTTTACCACTAAACTACATCCTCAGCCCCTTTTATATTTTATTTTGAGACAGGTCTCACTAAGTTGCTGAGGCTGGTCTGCAATCCTCCTGCCTCAGCCTCCTAAGATGTTGGGATTATAGGCATGCACCCACCACACCCAGCAAATGGTTTGTTTCTGAAAATGTTCCTTTCAACACCTGAGGCCATGTGACCATGGGTGGTGAACTGAAACCACATAACTTGAAACCATTGATAAGAGAAGACTACTGGACCTTCCATCCAACTCCGACCTACAGTCTATAAGCATAAAAAGGTGGTTTTGTATGGTTAAATTTTGGGGGTGCTTGTTACACAGCCATAAGTAACTGATACACTCAAGCAAACTGGCTCCAGAGCCATACTCTTTAAAAAAAATTTTTTGTGTGTGGTGCTGGGAATGGAATCCAGGGCTTTGTGTATGCTAGGCAAGTGATCTACCACTGAGATACACCCCCAGCCCAGAGCCACTCCCAACCACTGTCCTATCCTGCATCTTATGGCAGTACAGGCCCAACTTCTTTGTTGGCAGGATCTCCTTCATTGCCTGGACAATATCCTTTCCCCCAGTCAAACCAAACTGCTCGCTGATCCCTCGGCTTCCCTATCACCCTGCTGTGGCTCTCACCACTCTCTCCACCTGAAGGCAAATTCCCATTTGTCTTCATTTATTCCTGCACTGAGTCCCTGAGTATCTGCCACATGCTAGGTGCTGGAGAGACAGTGATGGCTGAAACACCCAATTCCTCCTCCCAGGGGCATATAGTCAAGAGGGGGAAACAGAAAAACAGGGAATTACTGGGGGCTCCTGGGAGGCAAGAAGGGACAGCAGAGACTTGGCCGAGGGACGACAAGGTATTGGCAAAGGTAACATCCACACCTGGCTTGGGGATGAGTGGAGCTGGCCCAGTGAACATGGAGGGCCTGGAGGGCCTTCTGGGTAGGAAACAGACTATGCAAAGGCCTGGAGAGGGGTTTAGGAACCAGACGCTGCGGAGCGCAGCTACAGCACAGTGTGTGGGGGGGAAGGGGGGCTGGGGGATGTGGGCAGGTAAAGGAGGACCAGAAAAAGTCCTCACAGGGTCTGGACATTTCCACCCACATCTGCCTTCACCTCACAGCAGAATCCCCCTAGTATTACCACCACCTGGCCAGGTGGTTTGCGAGGGATAGAGCTCATTGCCTGGCTCATGGGTGGGCTTGAAACCAGGCAGAGCCCATCAGAGACCTGTCCCTTGCCCACCTGTAAGGACTGGTTCACAAATAGAGACTAGATCCACTCCTCGGCTACATGCAGAAACTCCCGGGACAGAAGGACCCTCTTTCTCTCGAGTGGCCTGGCTAGTGGTCTAAGCCACCAGGATCCAGAGTTGCTACAGAGAAAAGTGGAAGGGACCTAAGCGCACCTGTGCTGAGCACGGAAGCCAGCCGCACCTCATAGCGGGGCTTCCCTTCCTGGTCGACATCCTTGAAGAGCCGTGTGTTGTAGGCACTGAGGTTCTAAAAAAAAACAAGGCAGGGGTTTAGGGGAGAAAAAGGTCCAGAGAGGATAAGGGGCTGGGAGAAGGGAAAGTGATGGCTGTAGGGGGATGGCAGAGAGGCAAAACAGGCCGAGGGACCTGGTCGAGTCAGATGGACAGGGAGCAGGTATGGGCGGACAGGCCGGGGCTGAAGCTCCTGCTCTGCTACCTACACTGAGTACCACTTTTTATTAGTTATGAACTGGACGTGTCAGGCACTGCATGGCTGCAGCTGACCCAGTGCTACACGAGGTGGGTGCCCTTCACAGACTGGTCACACAGCTTGTCCAGGGCCCAGGCTTAGAAGCGCACCTCTTAGGCTGTCATCAGGCCCCGTAACCTGGCATGGGCAGGGTCAGCTCTATGCCTGGCATATCTGGGACATCTGGGTGACATCCTCTTGGTCCGTGCAGGCTGATCTCAAGGACAAGGATGTCTGAGTCTTTTCCACCTTAAGGACCCAACATGCCTGTGTCTCTGGGTACAAGCTGAGACCCAAGGGCAGGCATCGGTCATGAGGGGACTGACAGGAGGACCCCCTCACACCATTGATGAGTCCCCAATCCCCGAACCTGGGAATCCAGAAAGTCTTGAGCCAGCTTGGCATCCTCCATGGTACAATCCCCAGAGAAATAGGTGGTGATCCCCTGTCGGAAAAGAGGGGAAGGTGGGAAAGAGGAGTTGCTAAGGTCAGGAGTGGGGGGATTGCAGGGACAGCCTCCCAGTCTTCCTACACCTCTTCCCAGCAGCTTCTATCCTGCCCCCCCGCTCTCTTTCCAGGAGAAAAAAATTATAAAACAAATGGTTGTCATCTTGGGCCTTTCTGCAGTTCTGCCCAACTTCTACAGCTGGCCCACCCCCAGGCTGCCATGCCTCTCCCCTGCAACCCAAGCAGCCTCTAGAAGTGGGCAGCCTGGGAGCCCTCCTTCCCCAGCCTCCATCCTCAGTGCCTTCCACCTCCCGGCTTTTCTTTCCTTCCCTCCTCCTGCAAACAGCATCCTGGCAGATCAGAGCTGGGAGGACATGCAGGAAGCATTCCCTCCAGCCTTCTTCCCAATTTACAGATGACCAAACAGGCCTGCAGTGGAGAGCAGCTTTGCCTGAGAGAGACAGAGCCCAGTGCCTTCCTGTCAGCTGCCCTTCCCTTCACCCCAAGGGCACCCTCCACTTGCCCAAGCATTTGAGGCCTCACCTCCTTCCCCAGTCCGAGGTGCCGAAGTCTCGGCTCTAGAGAGAACATAAGCTCCCCGCAAGTCTGCCAGAGGTCCCTGACTTCTTTTGGATGCTGCTGAGCGGCCTTACTCCCCAGGATCACACGTTCCAGCTTCTCCTGTGGGGGAAAGGAGGTCACTGGCTTGATCGTGTTCCCCTCAAACCTGTCCTCCAGATCCCCCACCTGCGCCCACTCTCTTTTGCCTCAGAGTGTGGTCCAGGGTCTAGCGCTGGCTGGGCCTGAGAAGTGTCAAGCCTCAGGTGCACTACAAATCTGCCAAATTGGATGCTGCACTTTGACATTACCAGGTGACTTGTACAGGCATTAAGATCTAACAAGCCCTAGTGTATGAGCTGCATCTGCCCCAACAAGGCTCTAACCTCACAGTCCCTAGAAGGGATGCCCTGGACCCAGGCTCCTCCCCTGTTCTCCGTGATGACCAGTGGGCTCCATTCTTGTAAGCACCTACTCGTTCATGCTTCCACACCCTGCTCTTCCTTGACCCTCAGATCTGCAAGGCTTTTCTTTTCCTTTGTATGTGTATGCAGCACAGGGCAAGGCTGGGTGACACCCAGGGTTACACAGTGTGGCAGAGACAAGGCCAAGGTTCTGCTCAGCCCTGGACTCCAGCTGGGGCTCCTTTAGCTATCTTTGCCATGCACATCCCACTGGCACCCTGCTTCCCACCTTTCCCAAACCTCCTTCAGGTCACCTTGGGCAGGTTGGGAACAAATTTGGTGTCGCCGAAGGATTTGTAGTTGCCCATATTGGAGTAGACCCCCGCAGCATAGACCAGGAACGCCTGAGGGGGGAGATGGTATCACATCAGAAACCTGGGACACACAGCCCTCCCACTGTAGGGAAGTCCCTGCCTGAGACCTGACATGACAAGCACATGTGGTACAGCCAGCATGGGTGAGGCTGGGAAATCTAGGGGCAGGACCCAGAGCCTGGGGAGCCCCAGTCTGGCTCCAAGTTACTTTCACAGACCAATTTCACATCCCTGTGGTCCAGCCATGCTGGTCTCCAAAGTTCAAGAACACCCAGTCACCCATCCACCTTTGCTTCCTCTCAGCCACTTATGGCCTTTGTGTCATTTAAAGCCTAGTCCCAACACCAACTCCTTCTCTAGAAAGCTTATTCTCAGCTTTCAACCTGTCAGGCAGCGGGCACAGGAAGAATCAATTGTCAAAGCCAGGTAGCCTCAAACATCTTTCTAGGCCATGTTTCTTTGCTGGCCCCAATCTAGTCTCACTTTTTCAGCACAAAGAACTCAATCTTCCTTTTTCTGGTGGTGGTTATGGGGAATCTCCTTTCCCCCAGTTCCAGGGCGTATGTAGGCTGTCTTGGCCAGTCAGAGAAATCACCTTCTCTGGCTATAAGGATGAGCATAAGGCTTCGGCTGGCCAATAAGCTCTAACCAGGAAACTTGCCATTGGTGAAGAGTTTCCTCTTATATCAGCCCTGGAAACCCTGGAGCGCCCCTGCTGGAGTGAGGAAAGAAAGCAGAGCTGAGAGATGAAGACTGCACTCTGATGGTAGCACTGAGCCCCTGAATATAGCCATACCTGAAGCTTCCTCTGGACTTTGCAATTATGCGAACCAGTAATTCTTTCATTGAAGCTACTTTGAGGTGAGTTTCTGCTACTGACAAACAAAAGAATCCTACTAAAAATAGTAGCAATTGGGTAGCACCTTCCCATTTATAAGCATACCCACAGACTAGCTCTTTTAATGAGAAGAACACAGTCTGGAAATGCAAGGTTCAAAAAAGCTAGAAGAAACAGCACCTCAGTTCAGAGATAAGCAATCCAATCCCTTTATTTAATATATAGAAAAACAGATTATATTCTTTTTTTTTTTTTAAAGAGAGAGTGATAGAGGGAGAGAGAGAGAGAGAGAGAGAGAGAATTTTTTAATATTTATTTTTTAGTTCTTGGCGGACACAACATCTTTGTTGGTATGTGGTGCTGAGGATCGAACCCGGGCTGCACGCATGCCAGGCGAGCGCGCTACCGCTTGAGCCACATCCCCAGCCCAGATTATATTCTTGTTCATTCTTAGTGGGAATATAACTCAGAGAAGCTTTTTAGGAAAATTTAACAGAATCAGTTGATAATAAATGTACACAGCCTTCAACCCCGCAATTCTGCCTCCAGAAATAGATCTTTCTCACACATGTGCACAAGAATGCTCACCATGGCACTGTTTGTAAGAAAACCCAGGAACAATCTAAAAGTCCAGCAATTAAAAAAAAAAAGACTAAATTGATTATAGTGTACACTGTTGTAGAATGCTTCAAAGCCAATAGAAGAATGAGGTAGCCAGGTGCAGTGGTATGCACCTGTACTCCCAATTACCTGGAAGGCTAAGGCAGGAGGATAGCAATTTTGAGGCCAGCCTGAGTAACTTAGAGACATTATCTCAAAACAAAAAATTAAAAGGGCAGGGATATAGCTCAATGATAGAGAGCTTGCCTAGCATGTACAAGACTCTGGGTTCAATCCCTGATACTGAAAAAAAAAAAAAGAAGTGGATTAATATGTACCCATGGAAGTTCTCCAAGACACAGCATTCATGAAAAAGGCAGTACACAGACGGTGACAAAGAGCATTATCTCATTTATGTGAAAGAGAAAATAAGGATGTGAAAGCTGTGCACATACAGGTATAGGCATGCAAAACACAGACACCAGCCACAGTGGTCACCTCTGGAGAGGCATGAGAAAGAACAATCTTTGTGTTTTATTCTGGGCCCTTTTGCATTGCTGCAATGCTCTAAGAATCCATGTATTACTTGGCCAATAAATCTATAAACAAACAAAACCAAAAGACAGACAGAACATTTGCCCACTGCCAGAACTGGTTCAGAACTCAGACTGCCCGATTTCTAGCCTTGACTCCTTCCTACTTCAAGGTAAGTGATGGCTGCTTACTCAAGATAAGTGAGCAGCCACCACTTACCTTGAAGTAGGCACTGTTCTAAGTGATTCATTACAACATCAAGAGGTACAGGCAACCCATTTGTACTTTTTTTTAACAGATGAGAAGACTGAGGTTCCAAGGAGAGGAGGCTCCTGAGTTTATAACATTTGGTTAAATCCTCTCCCTGCATCTTGGTTCCTCACATCCAGAAGCCACTCAGGAAATGAGGGCTAGCCTGGGTGAACTGACCTGATACTCCTCCTCGGTAAGTCCTTCAGCCAGGGCATGTTGGCGCAGTTGGTCAGGGTCCTGGGTGCGGAAGAGGCGGCTGAGGAGAGTGTAGATGTAGGGGGCCTCAGGGGAGGTCTGCAACAGCACAGCCAGGCCTCCGTACCAGGCGGCCCTGGACAGGTGGTGGGCATAGAGGCGCTCTGTGGGTGACAGCAGGTGGAAGGCCTCACGGCAGTCCAGGCTAGATACGCCGATGTCATTGGGCAGGATGTACTGGGTATCCGCCATGGGCCCTAAAGGAACCATCATCACATCTGTCATTCAGCACATCCTAATAGCACACCTGGCTCTGAACTCCCATGAGTTCTTTTGGCCTCCCAAAAGCTCAGGAGGAAGGGAATACTAGTGGATCAGTATTCATGAGATATGCTGAGACTCAGAAGTGGTTAGTGACTCCCCCAAGGAGATTATAAAGTACATACTGAGCCACACGGAGCCTGTGGTCCCTCAAGCTCAAAGTCTGAATCCAACCACCTAGTTTACAGCTGGAGAAACAAACCCAGACAGGATAGGAGTCTTGCCTAATCACACTACAGAGGGGTCAGCATCAGAGAACCTCACTGCTAGACTTCCAGTCCAGGTTCCTCCCTATCTTCGCTCCTTCTCTGACCACCTACCCTCCTTGTTCAGAATAATTACCCCCTCCACCACCATTGTTCAAAAGGACAGAGGGCCAGGTTTCTAGCTGGAAGCCCCAGATCCCAACCCCGACATGATCCCAGCCAATTGTTTCTTTTCTGCATCTCTCTTTTCTCCTATTGAAAAGAGGATGACAATAACCCCAACCTCAACCCAAATTAGATAAGGTCGCCCTGGACAGGATGTACCTACAGCAGCAATGACTTCCCATGAACTCTTTTCCTCCCTCATGGCTCCCAGCACTTCGGTTCTCTTGCCTCGACACATGCTCGGCTAGGGAAGTCACAGACGTCCAGAACCCATTGTATATAGGGGAAAACTGAAATCTGGCGCGGTCAAACAACTAACAAAGGTCTCACAGCCCCGTTGGGATCTGGGGGTCTCCCAGCCCAAGGCATTCTCCACTACCCCCTCCCCGACTGAGAATGAGTTTCTAGCCTCCCCCCCACCCCACTCACGAGGCTCCGCCCCAATAGCACGTCCCGCGGGTTCCAAAAGAGATGTTAACTCTTTGCTTCTCGGGACTTTCCTTGGCCTAGGGACCGGAATGGACTTGGAAGGCGTAAATGAAGGTGGGCAGAAAAGGAGTGATCCTACTCTCGACCCAGCCTGGCTCAGGTTCCCGGAGGATGACACACCGTGACCCCGAAACCGGCACAGCTCCTCACCTGCAGCACTGCGCGGTTCGCAAACTCACTTCCTGCTTCCGGCTCCCCCATTCATTGGAGCTCCGCAAACCCCGCCCCTGCGAGCCAATTCTCTGGCCCCGGAGTCAAGATGGGCGGCGGCACCAGCCAATAGGCGCGCCGAGGCAAGCTCCTTCGGCCTGCTCCCCTCACCCCCACCCGCCCAGGCTCTAGGGTGTCGTGCGCTTGGCCCTGCGGCCTTGGCCTTTTGTCCGTGGGCCAAGCTTGCGCAGGAGCTGAGCATTTCGGTGCCCCGCCTGGCCGCGGCCTGGTCCGTGCAGACAGGGTCCCCGAGCCCGGGCGGGGCTAGCGTGTCACGGACAGAGCATCAGGGTCCTCACCTCACACACAACCAGGACCCCACCCTTTGGGGTTTCGCCTTCGTCCCCCGACCTCAGTTTTGCAGGTGGAAACCTGCCCAGTGGGAGTAATGTGGCTCCCCGGTCCTCACTGGACTCGGGGATCTGGCGGGGAGACTCTTTGGAGACAGCAGAACTCTCGGTCCGGGGAATCGCCCAGGTGGTCCTGCCAGCGCAGGGGAACGAGAAACGCTCCCGAGTGCTTCACTGCACCGCCACACACAGGAGTGGGCCTGGAGGGAGCCGCTAAACATTTCCAAGTCACGGTTTCCTCAATACAAAAGGGCGAGGGCCGAAAGGGGCGGGCGGTTTCTTGGTGCTTGCCCGGTGCCCGCTAGATGAGGAAGCTTTCAGTGACCCCCGGAAGGCAGCCCAGTGCAGAGGCGGTGGGAAGTCCACTCTTACACGTCAGGAGCCTGGGCTTGGGTGGGGCATGAATGTAGAAGTGCCTGGAGCTGGACGTGGGCTAAATGGGGAGCTTGGTGACAGGCTCGGGATCAGACTAGGGGGTGGAGTCAGGTGGCCTAAGGTCAAATCCGGTTTCTATCACCTAAGGGTTCTGTGACCTTAGGTGGGTCACTTTATCTCACCAAGTCGTGGCTTCATCAGCTGGAAAACTGGGCTAACTGAAAAACCACTTCTAGGATGTTGTAGGCTTCAGAGAATGTCGACTGGGCAGTACTGCCCCCTAGAGTTGTGTGCATGCAAATGGGGGTGTTTGAGGGACTAAAATCTGGCACTCTCTCCTTGCCACACCTGCTTCTAGGCCCAGAGCAGCAACTGCCCATCACAGGAGCCAAGTTTCTCATTTACAAAGATGCACAAGGCTCTGCTTGGCACGACAGTGCTGCTAGCTATTGGCTCTGATGACAACTGCCATTATAAGGAGGAGCTCAATAGAAGGGTATATGTCCATACAAAAGTCATCTTTTCTATAGGAAAGTCACAGGTCTCAATTCTCATTGTTTTTAAAATGATTATAAAATAGATTGATTCAGGTGAAGTTGAATGTACATAGGAGGTAAAGTGGTCCATGGCCACCAGGGGGCTCAGGCAAGCTAAAGAGCCCAGTACTCAGGACCCTCAACCAAGCTTTAAAATTCCCATTTTTATGATTGTGGTTAATGGGAGCGCTTAACTGAGGTCTTTTGTCAGTTGCTTGCCATGGAGAATCTCATTTAATTCTTGCAAAACCCCTGACATAGGATACCACTTTACCCACTGCACAGATGGAAAGACTGAAGCTAAGGGGTTCATTGACTTCCCTAAGGCCATACAGATATTTTCAGGAATCCCTGAACTAGGGCCTAGTCTTATTCAGACCTTCCACCACACTGTCCCTTCCACCTGTCCCCAAAACACATGCATACCCACACTCACACAGAACTGTCTACTCACTGGAGTCATGCTCATCCCCTGCCTTGGCTCTTCCCCTGGAGAATGTCAAAGAGATAGGTGAAGAAGCAGTGTTAAGTACGCACTGTGGCACCAGTGCCTTCCAGACATTCACAGCCACTTGATGAGGAAGGGACTGTCATCCTATTTAAATGAGGCTCCAAGATCTGACAAAGGGCATAGCTGGGGCAAGTCCCAGGCCATCTGACCCCTCCCGCCAATACCTACAAGTTCTCCCCAGCACTGAGGGTAGTGCCCCTAGCTTTTCTCCCTCCCAGAGTTTGAAACTCCCCACCAAAAATAGAATCAGATTTTTCCCTTTCCTGGTTCCCAACAGGGTCAGAAGAGGGAACAACTGGGGAGAATTGTGTTTCTACTGCTGTAGGATGGTTTGAAACGCTCCCACACCCACTCCAGCATCCCTATCTGCCCTCCATCCCATGGTAACTAAGCATTACTTAGCAAGGAAACAAGGATGCAGTCACATCTCCCTCCTCTCACCATGCAAGCATGCCCTCTGTCCTCTCAATAGCCCAGGTCTGGTCTCTGTGGTCCTAACCAGCTGTGTGGCCCTGAGAAGTTCCCTCCAGGGGAAATTGCACTCCTCCTTTTTGCAGTTCTGGGGATTGAACCCAGGGCCTCTCCACCACTGAGCTACATCCTTAGCAGCTCTTATTTTTTGAGACAGGGTCTTGCTAAGTTGCCCAGGGTAGCCTCAAACTTGAGATCTTCCTGCCTTAGCCTCCTGAGTTGCTGGGATTACAGGTGTGCACCACCAAGAATCTGCACTCCTAAGGCTCTGGACTCTCTACTGCACTGGGGATGATACCCAGGTCCTGCCTGCACTCAAAACCTTCTTTTTTCATATTTCCAGAATGTCCTTCTACCTGACTTCCTGGTTGGTCAGAGGGCAACCCTAGCAACACCCCTAGCTCGACCCTTGGTTCACAAGAATAGGTAACCCGTGATAAGGATGCATGAGGGGTCCAGCTCAGACATAGCCACCAGGGCTCACCAGACCCTAGTCCAGATACCCAAAGCCCCATCCCTCTTTCCTGCCCCACTGAACACCACGCTCATTGGTCACCAAGCATTTTCCCTGTCCTGCTATGCTGCTCCCCTCACCTGAGCTGCCCTCCCAACTCTGCCCTTCCTCTGGAGAGACTCCCTGTACCTTCTCAGAAGCCTTCAGTTCTTGCTCAGAACACCCTAGCCTGGCTGATGGCCCACTGTATCGGCCTGGGGTGCAGGTGGCCAGCAGGTTGTGGTTGCCAGCTTCTGACACCAGCTTGGGCAGGTCTCTCCTCAGGCAGGGAGCTGGGAAGGAAGGGCCTTGCTCATTGCTGGGACCCTGCATGGGGCTAGGCCATGGACAATGGATGTCCACTGACCCCTTCTCCAGCCATTTGATGGGACAGACTTGAAAACCACATTCAGTTTAGCCCCACTCACTGAAGGAAAGCCATAGTGTCAGGGAGAGGAGCAGCCTTTGCCCGAGTGGACAGCTCTGGGTTCAAGTCCTGGCTTGGCCACTTTCTAGCTATGTGACTTGGAGTTTGTGCCTTTATCTCCCTGTGAACGCAAAGGGTAATAACCTCCTTCCCTGGGTTAGTGTGAAGATTAAACAACAAAACCTCCGAGAAGCAGAGCCTGGTTCCTGGTGAGTGCTCAATGAATGCAGTTGTTATTATGGTTAGCACAGTGTGGGGCACACGTGGGCACTCAGTGATAGTAGCCCTTGTGTCAGAGCCAATGCTCTGGAGCCGAGAATCCTCTCCCTGCTTTGTTGACTCCTGGCTGTCCACAAATATGGATCCAAATCCTCCATCGAGCGTCTTCCCATCAGCCTGGCCCCATCTCTGCTCTACCCCCATCTGCCCCCTGCAGTCCATGCTCCAGCCCCTAGAATTTTTCACTCAGCCCTGTTTCCCTACCCCTAGGCTGCACAGACTGTGCAGAGCACCCTCCCCATCCTATTGGCCTGGAGGAGTCCAAGCCACCATGGAGGCTGAGTTCCCTTGCCTCATTCACTTTCCTGTGGCCAGCAGTGACTCTTCCCCAGCCCTGAGAATTCTGTCATTTGGTAATTTGGTCCACCCTCCACTAGATAGTGAAATCCACCAGGTGGGGAACATGATTATCTCTGCATCCCCAGAGCCCACCTGGCACACACTGTAGCCTATGGTGGGCATCAGCACATTCCAGCGCCAGCCTGCTGCCCACCTAGTACTTGCTCAGGGCTGGAGGCACTGAGTGCATGCGGGACACGTGGATTTGTCAGGGCAGCTGAGCAGCAAGGTTTATAGGGTAACCCGGCGGGGCAGCATCAGGAAGGACAGATACCTGTTACTGACTTGGCAGGCTCAGGGCACAGCCAGCCTAAGCTGGGGGTCAGGAACCACAGCTCCTTCACTCCCCCAAGGGCACAGTGTAGGCGGCATGATGTGGGATGCCCCTGGAAGGGCAGGGGCATGGGGCTGACTCCCTCCATCAGCCTGGAACAGCACTGGTACTAAAGCCCTCATCAGTATGACTAGGGTAGAGATCTTGGGGACCTCCCTGGGGACCAGAGCTCAGGGGAGGGTCACAGCCCATCCAGTGTGTCCAGCCAGTGAGCAATGTGCCAACAGGTAGAGTCCCACATGCAGAGCTCCATCTGGGCTGCAGGGGGTGGGAGACCTGGGTGGGCAGGCGGGCACGGCAGCAGAGGCCCCAGGAGCTTAGTCCAGTGGCCCCTGGAAAATGAGGCGGACGCAGCCATGTTCACCCGTAAGCCAGGCCCCACAAAAGGGGCAGGCGGCATGGAAAGCATGGGTGCCGTGCGGTAGCGGCGTCTGGGCCCAGTAGCGGGCAGTCTTCTCAGAGCAGACGTGGCCGCAGGGTGCAAAGGCGTGGCTGGGCGGCCCAGGGTCCAGGCAGAGGCCAGCCTCCTGGCCAAGCCACAGGGGCACATAGGGCCCCACAAGGCGGCAGAGAGGACACTCGCGCTCCTGGGGGCCCCGTTCCCGCCGGCAGCCCCAGCCGTGGTAGCCGTGGACATGACCGCAGCGGACGTAGACCCAGGGCTGCTGCTTGTCAGGCGCTGTGCGACCGCGGGCTGGACTGGGGAAGGCCAAGGTGCTGAGGCCCACTGGGCACTGGGGCCGTGCTGCATTGGCCTCCTGCCGCTGGGCCTCCAGCTGCTTCAGCGTGGGTGCCCGCAGCAGCCCTGCCGGAGTGCGCCACAGCAGCGTGGCCCCACACAGGTCGATGAGCGAGCCGTCTTGCAGCACGTTGGATTCATTTTCCACCTGCCAGAGGCAGCAGAAGGGCCTTAGCCTAAGAGGCCCCAGCCCACCATCAGGCAGCCTCACCCCAGACAAGCCCTCTGTCTATCCCACTGACACTCTCTGGATAGGGCACGCTGGGTCAGCAGGGCAGGCTGGGAGGTCATGTGGGAGTGGGAAGACAGACAGAGGCTCCCTAGGCACTTGCTGTCCCTCACTCTCAGCATAGGCTTTGGTGTCCTCACTGGTCAAACCAGGAGGTCGGGACCCAAACAGGGTTTTTCCAAAGCTGTCCCATAATGGAAGAGGCAGAAAACACCTCTTGTGCAGAATGCTACTACTGAGGCCAAATCGGCTGTCCCAGGGTCATGGTTAACAGCAAGGACTCTGGAGTGACCTCATGGTTCAATAACTGTGTATTCTAAGGAGAGTAGCTTAACCTCTCTGTGTCTCAGTCTCCTTATCCTCAAGGTGGGTTCCAGGTCCCCATCTCAAGTGGGTCTCATGAAGATTAAATGAATTGATCAACATAAGTACTTGGACCAGAGCTTGGCACACAGCTCGACAAGTGTCTGTATAGTTTGTGTGCATAGATTTTAAAAGTGACGCTTATTGGGCTGGGGATATAGTTTGCCCCACAAGCACAAGGCCATGGGTTCAATCCCCAGCACCACACACACACACACACACAAAAGATGCTTCTCAACTCTCCCAGTAGCATCTCTAGATCAGCCCTGCTTTCCCCTGAGGTCTTCATCTCCTTGGCCAGCATGCTGAAACCCAGGAAGAGCCCTGAGTGGCCACATGCTACCTCTCTCTAGGACTCACTCCCAGCTCTGAACCTTCTTTCTCTGCTCTGTGCCACGTGGTGCTTCCATGCGGCCAGCACTGTCAGAACTACTCCAATGGCTCTTTCCCGCTGGGAGAGGATAATAAAGCGAAACCTGTTTGTACGTGACAGACACACTA
The DNA here is from genome assembly GCF_964194105.1 of Spermophilus citellus. NCBI lineage: Eukaryota > Metazoa > Chordata > Mammalia > Rodentia > Sciuridae > Spermophilus > Spermophilus citellus. The sequence goes on along the minus strand of NC_138183.1, from coordinate 251,486,316 downwards.
CAAACTGCCAACACTCTAGGCTGTAAACTACTCACACATGGGCCAAGTGTCACCCTCCTAAGAGGGTGTGATTTTTTTTAAGCTGCTGGCAGCCTCGCTGCTCTTGGTACCGCACAGTGTCTCTGTGCAGCTCCACTTCTCATCACCCCCCGGATCTTCAGCACTGCGCAGGCTACACCTGGGGATGCTGGTCTGCTCCTGCCCGTGGGAGAAGTGGCATGCGCCAAGAACTCCTGGGGTTCTAGATGGAGCTCACTGGGGCTCCCTCAGGCATGAGGACAGCAAGTCATCTTTCACCTTGGGCAGGGGGATGGGCAGATTATGCAGGCCTGGGAAGGGCTGTGTGGGAGATGGAGTGGGCCACCTACCAGCTTCCCCCGCTGCTGGGCTGAGCGACTGTCCCGAAGTGTGTACACATTCCCGCAGACGGAGATCTCCCGCCAGACACCTGGGGCCGAGTCTTCTGAGAAGCCTCCCGCAGGGTGCATCACCAGGACCCCATTGGTGGTCAGGCCATCCATCAGGCCATCGGGGGTCCGCCATTTGGCTGCCCGCTCCTGGGACCACATGAGGGATCCAATCACATCCATGGGTATCCCCAGCTGGCTGTGTACCAGAGGGGCTACATCTGTACCCCAAGTTCAGAGGTAACCCAGACAGGCCGGCATGACTTGGGCACCACCTGATCTCCCTAAGCCTCAGGCTGCTGTCTATGGAGTGGGGCTGTAAGCCCTCCCTGGGTCATGGTTAGGATGATTGTGGGTGGGTCCATCACTCCAGGGCACGGCACCTCCCCAGCCTCCCCTTAGTTCACTCTCTAATGAAGAGCTGGTCCCTGCCTGGGGGTCACTCACTCCAAGGAAGATGTTGCTGGAGGCATCAAAGCCAGCGGCATAGATGCGGGCAGTATAGGGTGGCCTGCGGTCACAGAGGATGCGGCAGGCATAGCGGGAGATGGTGCTCTGGGCAGAAGGGCCCTCTGCAGCCCCTCCTCCAGGGGATGTGTCTGTTACCACAAAGTCTATCATGTTCTCTGTGGAGCGTCCAATCTGCAAGGGAGGGGAAGGCAAACACAGGGGTTACACATGCACAGCTGGACTCACAGCTTCCCTCCCCAGCGTCCCAGCAGCTGCTCTGTGTGCAAGGCCACCACACAATGAGGCTGCCAGACCCAGAGGAGGGGACTCTGGGCTCCCAATAGGGTCTCCACGTCCAACTGGATATGGCTTGAAGCTTCTCCTTCTCTGCCTCCCCCCTTCCACACTCAATAAAAGCTAGTTGGTCTGCTTATAAAACAGTGGAAAAGTGACACCTCTGGTATGGAAGGGCTTCAATATTCACAACAAATGGTGACTTTTTAGTAAGAATTGACTCTAAGCTAAGTATTCTAGTGGAATACCTCAGTGTTATTATCAGTACCACTTACAGTTGGGGAGAGCAAGGCCCAGGAGGTTAAAGGACTCTCGCCCAAAGTCATCCCGTGGCGAGTGACGGAGCTGGCATCTGAACCCAGGCATGAGGACTCTCATACCTGCCCACCTGCCCTCTGGACTCGGAAGCCAAATAGCCCCCACTCTGGGCATCACATGTCTGTGTCTTGACATGGCAGCTGCCTTGCTATGCCGGTGCAGAGCCGGTAACCCTTGCCAGGACATCCTACTTCTTCATAGTACAGAGCACTGCCCTGTACCCCCCCACCCACAAGGGACCTTCCCATAGCCTTTAGCCCTGTGGCCTCACCTTGGAATGCCTGCAGAGCTCAGAGGCCAGGAGACTGGTGGAGGGGTTGAGCATACCTGGAACATGTCTGTGTCGCTGTCATGCGTGTACTCCACTATAACTGAGTGGCTCCGGGACAGTGTGTATGAGATGCTGTGCTGGCCTCGGTTACTCAGAGCCTGGTAGGGAGAAAGAAGTCACCTCCCAGGGTATGTGGCCATGAGAGATATAACCTTCTGAGCCAGAAATGAGCTCAGGGCCTGGCAGTGATCCCTGAGGAAGGGAGCTGCATCCTGTGCCAAGGGGACCGCTCAGCAGGTGCTCCTGCAGCCACCCCAAGGATGGACTATGGTTCCCATTTTACAGTTGAGGGAGCTGCAGCTCAGGGAGAAGTGACTTGGTTCTGCACAGCTGGAACTAACAGAGCTGACTTCTACCCCATCCTCCAGGGCCAAGTCTTTCCCTTTGCTACTGTTGTGTAACCATCACGTCCCACTCTAGGAGCCTTGGCTTCCTCTAAAATGATCCTTTCTATCCAGTGAATGAGGTCTGGTGGTCAAGGAAACATTTTGCAAACTGTAAAGTCCTGTGCACACTACAAAGGATTTCCCACCATCATCATTTCTCTGGTAGCCACTAGGCTGTGAGTGACAGCACAGTGCACTGCCCTGCTCCACAGGGGCTGTGGGCAGACCAAGACCTGGGCCTGGGACAGGGTGCTGGGATAAACTGCTTGCCTTGGAGACGAGGGGTGTAGAGATGTGGTGCATGACATCTGGCTTCACTCCATTGGCATGTGGCCGGCGACTCAGTGCAAGGCGGCTTCGCCGACGACCCTTGTCCCCACTTGCCAGACACCCATTGTAGCTGTGGTTGTGGGGATTAAGAAGAAAGGGTTGTAGGAGGAGAGAAAGAAAGAGAAAGTGAGCCCCTGGCAAGACTTGAAGAAAACTGCCAGCTCCAGGCAGGTCCTACCGTCATAAACAAGACCTGGAAGCAACAAAAGCTAGAAGACCCTACAACAGCAGATTGGCATGTTAGGTGTGTTGTGGGGGGTGTCTTGCATTCAATTAACCAAGTGTTCCTGGATGCCTGAGCCATGCCTGGACAGGTGCTGGATGCTGGGGTTGTAGAAATTATATATCCAATGATCAGTTTTGTGCTGTCAGTGGAGGGGTCCCCAGCTTCTCAAGGACCCAGGCATCAACTGGCATGACAACATGCCTCTGGGCCCAAGCCAAGCGTACCCCAGGTCCAAAGACAGAAGGAAATTCTGGCCCCCGGATCAGGTTTTTGGAGAGAAAGAACACCTACATAAGGCCATGAAGAACTGGAAAGGATTCACCTGTAGCAAACTATAACTTATTACACCACTACTAGAAAACAAATGAAGGAGATGAATGGATCCACAACGCTACTACCTCCATATCTCCATCCATGTCAAGTTGCCACCTTCCTTTGCAGCTCTTGTCCAGGGGAAATGATGGTGAGAAGCAAAGATGGAGTGAGTCAGATCCTTGATGGCTTCCATATACTGCTACCTCTGTGTTCCTGGCCCTTCACGTTCTTAATTACCTAATGGAATCTGTGCATTGTCCTGCCAGGCAAGTGTCTCTCTTTCCATTTTATGAATATGAGAACTGGAGGCTCAGGGAGGTAGACTGACTTGCCTCAGCCTATAAGTTAAAAAGTCCAGATTTGAGCTCAGGTCTGCATGACTCCAGACTCGCAGATGTCCTTCTAGTTGAAAGGCTCAACCTAAGCCAAGGCCCCAAGGCTTGCAGGGTTTGTGAGATCAGGGATTGGTCATTTGGGTTGTAAAGTGTTATCAGGGGACGATGAAGTTGGTAGAAGGGCCCTGAACACTAGGCTAAGAATTATATTTCTGAAGGCAGTCATGGGCAATTAGCTGCCATATATAGCAGGAAGTGATGGGTGATTAGCTGCCATATACAGACAAGGACCACTTGAATCAGAATCTCCTGGTGAGTTTTTTAAAGTCCAGATTCTCTGGCCCTACCTATGGAGATTCTGATTCTGATTCTGACAAGGTGGGCCTGTCAATGTGTTTTCAATGCACTTTCCAGTGGCTCTGATGCACAGCCAGCGTGGGGCTTCCCTGGTTTGCAGAGAATAGATGCTGGTACGGGCCCATCTCTTTGGTCTACATTCTCCCCCATCAGTGGCCTTGCCCTCAGATGGAAAACCAGGACTTTCCTGGGGACATGAAGCAGCTGTTTTGCTCATGCAAGCACCCTAAGAGGGGCATTGCTTTTGCCCTTTGGAGTTCTTCTCATGGGGTCAGGGGTGGTCTAGACAGCAGTGGTTTAGGACCCAGGTTCAGGATTCAGGTGGGCCTGGTTAATGGCCCATTTTTCAGAACCTACCTTGTAGTTTCATTTTAAAAACTAAATGAGGTAAAACATTTGAAAATTCTTGGCACAGAATTTGGCATAGAAAACAAGCTCTTGGGCTGGGGATGTGGCTCAAGCGGTAGCGCGCTCGCCTGGCATGCGTGCGGCCCGGGTTCGATCCTCAGCACCACATACCAAAGATGTTGTGTCCGCCGAGAACTAAAAAATAAATATTAAAAAAAATTCTCTCTCTCTCTCCTCTCTCACTCTCTCTTTAAAAAAAAAAACAAGCTCTTGATAACTGTTAGCTGTTATTGTTCTTAAGGGAAAAAAAGCCCATTATACATATGTGTCAACAAGCAATAGTTATTATTATTCCTTAATAATCATCATCATGAGGTTAAAGCTTATCAAGTAGTTTCTTCTGGACTGATGACAGAGAGAGGCCAAAAGGAGACATGGATTGGGGCAGAAAAAGAGGGATCTGTGCCTAGGGCAAGAGCTGTGAAGGAGGTGCAGGAATTCAGGTCAGGCCAAAACCAGGGGAAAAAAAAAAAAAGATGAGGTCTGTCCAGCCACCAATTCCAGTTGCTTTCTCTCTCCTGGCTTCAGTTTTCCCATCTGTAGCTTGAGGGTGAGCTGTAGCTTAGTGACAGTCCACTAGACCTAGAGTAAGAAAGACCTGGGTCCAAATCCCAGCCCTGCCACTTACCAGCTGTGTGCCCTTGGGCCAGTCACTTCCCCTCTCTGAGCCTCGGTTTCCTCACCTCCTTCCTCACAGCATCTTTGTGAAGATTGAAATGAAATAATGTCCATGAAAGGGCTTGGCACAGGCCTGCCTCCCAGATCACTTGATACGTGCCGGGCGCTGTTCTACATATTTAACAAAAATCATCTCTTTCCTTCCTTCCTTCCTTCCTTCTTTCCTTGCTTGCTTCTGACAACCCTCTGAGGCAGGGAATATTATCATCCCTGTTTGTAAAATGGGAATGGGAAATGGAGGCACAGGGAGTTCAGCAACTTGCAGAGGCAGAATTGGAATCAAGCAGTTTTGTTGCAGAACCAGAGTTCTTTGCCCCACACAACACATCATAGGTGCTTTGCAGAAGGCAGCAGTTGTTACTTTTTCTCATATGATCAGAAACTTGGGTGGGCTGTCTCAGGAATTTGTGAAAACAGGAAGATAAAATAATATTTATGAATTGAGGTAAGTTTAGTCAATTTTGTCTTTCAGCTGGGAAGGAAACAAGGGAAAATGGCAGAAGGCCCTACTTATTGGGAGCTGGGGCCCTCCCTCTGGCTGCTAGGTGCCCATCCCTCCCGGATCAGGGAGGCTCACCCCAGGACGATGAGTTCGCCATACTTGATGGGCTCCTCGCCTGGCTGTGCATCTTCACTGGAAGAAAGGATGCAAGAGCCCTTGTTTCCGGGGTGCTGGAGGTCTGAGGTTCGGGGGGTCCCCACTTCAGGGTTTCCTTCCAGCACCATTCTGGGCAGAGTGAGAGAGAAGAAGAGAGCTTTGAAGCTTCCCACCCCAGTCCCCCTCAATCCCAGCTCCAGTCTGCTGCAAGCCACCTAGGCTAAGGCAGAGTGACCTTTCACACATCTATTGTTATGGCAACCATTCTCCTCTGCCTGCCTCCCCTAAACTGCCAAGGGTTGCTGGGACACCAGGGAGGGAGATGAGCAGAATGGAAACAAGAGGGGGAGGTGGCAGAGTCAGAGGTCCCGCATATTTGGTGGGGCCAGAGAAATGGAACAACTTGGTTGGTGGCCAAGATCCCAGTCTGGGATGTTCTTGGAAGAAGGGCAACCCAGGACTTGGGGGTCTTTAACTTGGTCTAAGACTCAATTCCTGGCTTGAGATTTTAGCCCCAGGACCTCTGAGTTACCCTCTGTCAGGTTCTTTGCACCCATCTATTCATCATAATCTTTCTGCCTCTTTGCATGTCTAGGCCTCTGTCCGTCTGTCTGTTCTCAATGACTCTCTGTCCTCCCAGCACTGTCCTTCCCCTCCCATTTCTCTTCCCACCCTCCTCCCCCTCTCCTCCTGTTGCCTACTTCCACCTCACCATCCATCTGCCTCAGTCTCCCCATCTTGACCTCGCCCTGAGGGCAGGCCTCTCGACTCTCCTGGGTGCGCGCCCCCACCCTCCCTCAGGTGTCAGCGGTCCCCAGGCCTCTGGAGGCCTGTGGGGGCGGCGCTCCCCCCTCTGGCTCAGGCTGCAGCAGAGCTGTCTCCCGCAGGCAGCCAGTTTGGAAAACATCCCTACGCTGTAGGGACTGCGCTGGGGCAGGCCGGTGCCCGGCGCCCCGGGCGGGCACAATGACGGCCCAGCGCATACGCAGATACACAGCCAGCCGCCCCTCCACATAAACACGCGTGCGTGCACAGTCCTGCACACCCGGGGCCCACGGGCAGAGCCCGGACGGGCGCAGAGCCCAGCCCGGACCCGCGACTGCAGGGACGAGAAGACGCGCAAACAGCCACAGGCGGCGGCCTCGGACCCACTCCCCAGTCACCCAGACACGCAAACACGCCCCCCGCGCCCGCCCGGCGCAGCCCCCGCCCCCTCAGCCCTGGCGGCCTCACCTGGCCGCTCTTCGGGCCCCGCTCTGCGCTGCTCCCTCCCCGCCTCGTCCCTGCTCGGCCCCGGGGCCGCTGCGGCGGGATGGGCCCGGCCCGCGGCGGCTCCGCGCTGCCTCGTCACGGGGACACCCGGGGCCGCGGGGAGGGGGACGAGCACGAATTGCCACGCTCCGCCCCCTGGATTGAGGCCCCGCCCCGTTGGCTCCGCCCACATAAGCCCCGCCTTGTCTAAGGCTCCGCCCCTTGCGGCCTAGCTTTGCCTGGGTCGGCAGAGCAACGCCCCTTACCGGGAGACCACGCCCCCTCTGGAGACCACGCCCCGGGCACTGCCCAGGGTACAGGAAAGCCCCGCCCACCGCTGTCTGAGGGACTCCCTCGCGCTCTCAGCTGGCTCAGGGACTCCTTGAAAGTCTACGAGACCCCTCCCCCATTTAGGGGTCCCCAGATTCCGCCCCCATTTCCGGGGACTCCGGGGGTTCTCCTAGAGACCCTGACGTCTTCACCCACTGTGAGGCAGAGCCAGATCCCTGGTCTGAAGGCCCCTTTCTCTAGCTTTAGGCTGGGGGATCTGACATCCCATCTCCTGCCTGGAGATCCCGCCTCCCATATGGGGAAGCCACAGAATTAGAGGAAGAGAATTAGCGGGGGCGAGGAGCAGAGAGAAGGAAAATACTGAAGAAGGAGGGCGGGGTGTGCGTCGGCAGCAAAGGCAGTGGAAAGCGGCTGCGCTGACTTACAGACCTGTCTTCCAGCCCAGCTTGGCCACTTTCTCTCTCAGTGATTTGACCTCGGGCTGGCTCTGGGTCTCTGGGTATCCAGAAGCATACACCGTGCCTCCTCTTCCGCCACCACGTACACCCTGCCTGTGATAGCAAAAGGATAAGCAGAGCTTTGGGGGCATGCAGCCAGCCCCTCTAGGTCTGGGGCTTGCAAGAGACCTCTTTACCCCTCTAAAAGGCGCTTTGTGCTGGTTTTGAGAAAAAAACAAAATAAAACAAGACAAAACAAAAAAAGCCTTTAATTCTGGGGAGGCAGGCATGGTAATCATTCATTTTTACAGAGGAGGAAACAAATTTACAGAAATAACTTGCTCAGGGCTATTTTGCTAGAAAGGGGCCAAGAGGGAGATTTCAGCTATATGAGTGACTCCGAAGTCCAGATTTTTAAGTTTTTTTTTTTTGGGGGGGGCGGGTAGATGGACTCCAGGCCCTCCCGCATTCTAGGCAAGTTTCCTACATCCCCAGCCCCTGGACACCTAATTTCTAACATTTCATGTTAGGATGGGGGCTTATAGGAGAAACTTTATCTGCATCAGATGAGGCTCCTATTTTTCGGTATCTCTTGGTATGGAAGAACAAGCAAGGGCTGGGAGAAGCCCAAAGGGGGGACCATTAAGTTATATTTGAGGTGTGTGTTTTATGTGGAAATCAAGGAAGACACACTGAGGAGGTAGCCTTTGACTTCCATTATCAGGCATGAGTAGGAATTTTCTCATCTGTTCCTGAGAGGGAACATCTGCCAATGTCCCCCACCCCTGACAACTTGCTGCATGCAAGACTCCCAATCTTCCAGACAGCCTGGGCCCCACCACATTTACCCTACCAATTTCCCTACCTAAAAATAGGAGGCAAAGAGACCAACTGCTTTGCCAACTGTTCTGGGGCCCCAGCAGCCTGATGAAACAAGAAAGTACCTATCAGCACATCCTTTAGGGACAAAAGCACTCACTGATCAAAGAGAAACTCCCTGAGAAGCCCCTACTAGCAGGACAAATCCTGCACCACTGGGCAGCTTTCATCACTGAATGCCTACAGTATTAGTCTCTTGTATAACCTCATCCTCCAGCTCATTGCCTGCCAGAGTAGGCCCTCAGTGACCATGTACTGAATTACTGTTATAATCCACAGTTTACAGATGAGAAAATTGAGACCCAGGGAGGGCCCAGGTCATGCAGCCAAACAAGGGTGGAGCTAAGGACCAGAATCCCAGTTGCGTGAGGGAGGTCTGGGAGAGATTGCCAAGACTCATGAAGGAGGAGGCATTCGATTCTTCCAGGGTACAGTACTGGGTGGGATTAGAGTTGTATGGCAGGAGCTCAAGGAGCCTGAGTCCACCTGACCACTGAACAGTGCTGAGGTTAGGAAGAGGAAGGGAGAGTTGGGACACCACCAACAGCCAGGGATGCCCAAGTTCCAGTCTTGGCTTCTGGTTCTAAATCCAGCACTTTGTGCCAAGAACTCCAGCTTCTTAATCTTTCCAGGCCTCAGTTTCCTTATACATAAAATGAGAATAATAATAATATTAGGGGCTAGGGTTGTAGTTCAGTGGTAGAGCAACTGCCTAGCATGTGTGAGGCACTAGGCTCCGTCCTCATAAAAAGAAGTAAATAACCATTGTGTCCATCTACAACTATCTATCTATCTATCTATCTATCTATGTATAGTTTAATAATACTATTAGTAATACCTACTTGTTGAGCAAGTAGATTTTGAGCATGATTTTGCAGTACTGTTCTGAATTCTCTGCATGTAGCCTCTCCTTTTTATCTGTCTTCAATCTAGGTCTTCTCCCTATAGCTTCAAAGGAAGGGACAAAGAAAGGAACAAGATACAAACTGTATTTTTTCTGTTTCTTGGGTTCAAGTATCTGAAGACTGGAAGAATCTCAGAAGCTAATTGAGAAAGGATATTGAAAAAACACAACAAAGAGAAACAGTAGCAAACTCTGGGCTGGGAGATTTGAGTGAGGAGGGGAAGGCTAAGATGGTGGGCTCTGTCCTTGAGCCTTTGCTGGAGGTAGACATGTGGAGTTGGAAGAGAGAGAGAGAGAGAGAGAGAGAGAACCCTTAGATTGATTTGGGGATCCAGAGTAGAGGACACTTGGCCTCACTTCTCAGTATAGCTTCTGCAGGAAGCCCTAGGCTTAGGGTGACAATCACAGTGTGTCTATTTTTTTTTACTTTATTTATTTTACTTATTTATTTTTTATGTGGTGCTGAGGATCAAACCCAGTACCTCACAAGTGCGAGGCAAGCACTCTACCACTGAGTTATAACCCCAGCCCCACAGTGTGTCTATTTTATGCTATGACCACCAGGCATGGAAGAGTGTTGGAATTTTTGTGTCCAAAAAGGGCAGAACTGAGAGATGCTGGCAGGTCCTAAGGGGTCTCACAGCTCACAGGAGGGAGATTCAGGGTACCTGGACTGACTGACAGAGGTCAGCAAGATGGAGGTATCTTGCTAGGCATAGCAGTGCATGCCTGTAACCCTAGCTACTGGGGAGGCTAAGATAGGAGAATAGCAAATTTGAGGCCAGCCTCAGCAACTTAGCAAGACCCTATCTCAAAATAAGATAGAAAGGGGTGGGGATGTAACTCAGTGGTAGAGCATTTGCCTAGCATGCATTGAGGCCCTGAGTTTGACCCCTGGTACTGAGAAGGAAGGAAGGAAGAGGAAGGGGGAGGGATAGGGTAAGAGGGAGGGAGGGAGGGAGGGAGAGAGGGATGAAAATGTCATTTCAATAGAAGCTAGCAGAGAAGACAGCTAGCTTCTGGGATACTGGTCCTCGGTCCTCTGGCTGCTCTCAGTGCTATGACACTGGGGAAGTGTCCTGAGATCAGAGAGATCATTCCAGGTAGAAGAGAAGTGAGGAGGACAGAAGACTCAAGATGCCTGAGTTTAAATCTGAAATGACCGAGAAAAGCTGAAACTTACTAGATGACAGCATTTCCCAACAGGTGCAGTGATGACTGAAAGAGATGACGTTTGGTTATTGAGCAGGTGCGAGCAAACTATAGCTCTCTGGCAAAACCAAATCTGGCCTGTTTTGTTTTTGTTATAAGTGCACAGCCATACTCTCTCGTTTCTGTGTTCTTTGAGGCTGCTTTCAGGCCACCCATAGAGTTCAGTAGTTATGAAAGGGACAGAATGTCTCACAAAGTCTAAAATAGTTACTCTCTGGTACCTTCCAAAAAAGTTTGCTGACTTCTAGAACGTAATAAAAGTCACATTTTTTGTCCCTTTTATAATGAAAGGATTGATGGCTTGAGTATACGACATTCCTGATGTCCTCCTGGGCTCATTGGAAGGATTAGACCAAATAGCTCTGAGAATACTTCATCTTTGTGATCTATTAGTGCATGGCCAGTTACTCTAAAACTTAGTGGCTTAAATAATAAATATTTATTATCTTACTCAGTTTTGGGGAAATCCCTGAAAGTTGGGAGCTGGCTTTGGGTTACTGGGCAGGCTGCATTCAGAGGTCAGTCAGAGCTGTTGTCATGTGAATGCTTGATTAAGGCTGTAGAATTCCCTTTCAAGGGAGGGTGCATGTTGGCAGGTCAGCCATTCCGGGGCACAAAGATTCTCTTTGGGATACTTGAGTGTCCTCACATCATGATAGCTGGTCCAGGTATGCATGAGGCATCTCAGTGCAGTTCCTTAGATACAGCTCCCCAAGAGCGTTCCCTTTTCTTCTGAAAACCTGTAGATGAAAAGATCTTCCCCTAAAAGGAAAGTGACCAAGACACTCAGAGCAACCAAGAGATCTTTATTGCGGCAGTGTCTGATTAACAGGGAAGGGAGGAGAGGGAGAGAGAGAGAGAGAGAGAGAGAGAGAGAGAGAGAGAGAGAGAGAAGAGAAGAGAAGAGAAGAGAAGAAAAAAGAGAGAGGGGGGAGAGAGCAAAGTGAGAGAGAGAGAGAGGGAGAGAGAGAGAGAGGGAGAGGGAAGCTGAGAGAGAGGAAAGAGAAGAAAGAGAGGGAGAGGGAGAGAGGAAAGCGGGGTGGGGGTGGGAATGGGGAGAGCAAAGCGCAAGAGAGAGAAACCAAGAGAAGAATAAGAGAGAGAGTTGCAGACTTGTGCTAATGTTCCCATGGGGAGCAGCCTCAGAAACACTCTAAGTCTGAATTCAAACAAAAGACTTTATTTACCTGGCCAGGGACTGTCATCCACCTATAGAGACTGATGCTCTGTGGGAGAACAGCAATTTCCTGGCCTGTGTCTTGGGAAATTAAGGATGAAAACCACAAACTCAGGAGAGCCAAAATCTAATGAGGTCTCTGGGTCTGCAAGCTGCCTTGTTGGGTACAGTAAGGGTGTCATCTTCTGCCCTCAGGCAAATTGGGCAGGGGCCAGATGTGTGTTTCTGTTGCACCAGATGGGTGGGGGTTGAGTGTTCAGACTTGAGGCAAACAAACAATAAGGAACCAGGCGGATGAGAGTAAGTGTTCAGCCCACCTTGCAGCTAATATTTGTTCAGCCTGCTCCACCACTAACATCCCCTACACTCCCAGCAAACAATGTGGGACAGGCACAGGATAACTGCTCTGTTATCATAGCAGTGACACCTTGCGTTCAACAGGGGAAGTATGAGAAACTTGCAGGACTCTCTAGTGCATAGCAATTGTGAAATCTTGCAGGACACAAGCTACAGTTCTTCTATTAAGACTCCAATTAAGACCTAAGAATACGGGCTGGGGATGTGGCTCAAGCGGTAGCGCGCTCACCTGGCATGCGTGCGGCCCGGGTTCGATCCTCAGTACCACATACAAACAAAGGTGTTGTGTCCGCCGAGATCTAAAAAATAAATATTAAAAAAAAATTCTCTCTCTCTCTCTCTCTCTCTCTCTCCCCTCTCTCACTCTCTCTTTAAAAAAAAAAAAAAAAAAAGACCTAAGAATATTATTCATGGCACTTGGCTCTGTCCCCAAGTCGTCTTTCCTTTTCCAAAAAGACAGCCTGTGTTTGTGACTAAGTAGTTTTCTCAGTCTGCCTTTCACCCATAGAAGTCTGGGGATCCAAATACCTCTTTTCCATTTATGCTGCCTCTGCCCTTTACAGTTTAAGCTTGTAATGTTTCTGCCAATACAATTCTCTTAAAATCTTTGTAATTTTATGAATCTTATTGGGTTCACTTCATTAGACTAAACCTTCAAATCTCTTTGAGTTATGCCTCTTTATCTTGGGCTTATGCGATAGAAGACACCATTAAGGGGCCTGAAATCCTTCATCTAAGGTCTTGGTAGGAAATTGTATAGCCACACCCTTGACTTCAACTTTATAGCATATTTTCCTGACACTGTCCTGTGTTTGATCATTCCCCAAAAGCTGTTTCTTAATTTTAACGTTGTTGCTGGCTAGAGAGTCTTTTTTTCCTTTTTTAGACTGGGAATTTTCAAACTCATCACATCCTAGTACTTTGGTATTACAGTGCCTCTATCTGTGTTTGTATCTCACCTCTCACATTTTGTTCTAAGGAAAAAGAAGAAATGAGGTGGTGCCTCCAACATTTTGCCTGTCAATCTCCTTTACTAGATCATGCAGTTCATTAGGTACATATTCTACTTTCCACTTTACCACAGGTGACAGTGTTGCTAAACTTCCTGCCAATATGTAATGAGGATCTCCTTGTTTGTGATCCAAGGACATTTTTCTCACTTTCCTTTTAGCCTTCACTGTCAGACTTATCGAAGGTCATCAGGTGACTACTGACAGTATCTTTAAGACTGGCAGAGACTCTTAAGGCAGCATCCATGATCCTCACCTCCTGGTATTCACACCCTTGTTTAAAGAGTGTGGGTAGGGCCTTGACTTGCTTCTGACTGATGGTATATGGCAAAGGTGATGGGCGTTTCTGATTACATGAACACAGTAATGCGAATATGTTCATAAGTGGATAGCATCTGTCTTGCTGGAGTCTCTCTCCCTCCTTTGCCAGCTCTGAATAAGCAAAACTGCCATTTTGTGGGCTGCCTGTAGCGGGAGGAAGATGTATGAAAGAACTGGGGTTGATCTCTATCTGTTGAGAATGACTTCCAGCCAGTAGCCATTGGGGGAGTAGGAAGCTCTCAGTCCTAGAGCTGCAAGGAATTGAATTTACCAACAAATGTGGATCCTTCCCTATTGGAGTCTCAGATAAGACCACAGCCTCAGCCAACACCTTAATTGAAGTCATATGAGACCCTAAGCTGAGGACCCTGCTCAGCTGTACCTGGACTCCTGCTCTCATAGAAACTGACAAAATAAGAATTACCTTTGGGGCTGGGGATGTGGCTCAAACGGTAGCGGGATCGCCTCGCATGAGTGCGGCCCGGGTTTGATCCTCAGCACCACATACCAACAAGGATGTTGTGTCCGCTGAGAACTGAAGGATAAATATTGGAAATTCTCTCTCTCTCTCACTCCCTCTCCTCTCTCACTCTCTCTTTAAAAAAAAAAAAAAAAAAAAAAAAGAATTACCTTTGTATCCAGGTACGGTGGCATACACCTGTAATCCCAGCGGCTCAGGAGACTGACGTAGGAGGATCACAAATTCAAAGCCAGCCTCAGCAATTTAGCAAGGCCCTAAGCAACTCAGCAAGACCCTGTATCTAAATAAAATATTAAAAAAGGGCTGGAGATGTGGCTCAGTGGTTAAGTACCCCTGGGTTCAATACCTGTACAAAAAAAAAAAAAAAAAAAGGAATTACCTTTGTTTTAAGCTGCTATTTGTGATACAGGTTTTGCAGACTTGTGCTAACACTTTCATGGGGAGCCGCCTCAGAAAACACTATAAGTCTGAATTCAAACAAAAGAGAACTTTATTTACCTGATTTACCTGGCCAGGGACTGTCACCCACCTATAGAGACTGATGCTCTGTGGGAGAACAGCAATTTTCTGGCCTGTATCTTGGGAATTTAAGGATGAAAACCACAAACTCAGGGGCTTTTCTCAGCATCATGCAAGCAAGCAAGTTACAGAAGCTAAAAAATGCAGTTAGCTTACAACTTAGTTAATAGCATCTCAGGTCTGAGCAAGTGTTAGACAACCATATCCTGATGTAGACCCATAAATGTTCTCAAACCCAGGATGTAGCTCACCATGACCACCATCATATCCTGAGTTGGGTACATTTCGTGGGGTACAAAATACAGAAAAACATTATTTTTAAAAGAAGACAGCTTTCATTTCTGTTTCTCAGAAATGGTCCTGCAGTTCCCTCTTCACAGGAACAATAACAGAAAAACTAAGATGGAGTCGAGAACAGCCAAGGTGGAGTCCCTACGGCCATACTCTTTGTTAAGATAGCCACAGTGACTCCATTCCCGCTATCCCGGTACTGGTAACTTATTTGATGCTTGTAGTTATCTTATTTACTCATTATTTTACTACTGATATCTCTAAGCCTTATGTCTACATGATCAAGCTAATAAAATTGTTCACAACTATATTGATTTAACCTTGTCTATATCTATATCAACCTATCAGCCTATATTTTCCTATAACTACACAGGCATGCTGACTTATCACCGTTCACTGTGCATATCTTCTTCCTGTGGCTTAAATCCTATGTCTTACAGTTACATGATTTTATTACTATTACTTAGGTTTACTCCTGATGAATTTATGTCTTACTGTTGCTTATCTTATTATATCTTACTGTTGCTTATCTTACCTAATTCCTATAATCTATAACCTATGTCTGTGACTTATTGATTATATTGATCAGTTCACACCACAACAACACTATATCCAAAACTCTCCTAGGCTCTGCTTACTACCCAGTTCCAAAGCTGCTCCACATTTTATGTCATTTGTTATTGACCTCACTCCTAGCACCAAATCTATATTAGTTTTGCCGAGTAACAAACTACCCTAAACCACACAGGTTAAAAAAAATTAAGCATTTATAATCTCACAGTTTCTAAGGATCAAGAACTGGAGAGCACTTTAGCTAGGTGGTTTGGCTCAATCTCTCATGGGGTTGTAGGAAAGAGGCCAGAGGATCCAATTCCAAGGAGGCTCATCCACTCACCTTCTGCTGTTGTCAGGAGGCCTTGACCCTTGTCCACGTGGACCTCCCCAGAGGGCTGCATGAGTGCTCCTGCAACATGGCAGCTGGGATCTCCAAAACAAATAACCCATGGAAGCCACAATGTCACATAATGTCTCTTCTGCTCTATTGCTCAAAATAATCATATGCCTGCCTAGATTCAAGAGGAGGACTCAGACCTTACCCCTGGATGAGAGGAATGTGAAAGAATTTTCAGCCATCACATGCCACCAAAACAACCTGCCTCTTTTAGTCAGCTTTGCATAGCTGTGACCAAAATACCTGACACAAACAACCTAGAGGAGGAAAAGTTTATTTTGGCTAAGAGTTTCAGAGATTCAGTCCACTGGTCAGCCAACTTCATTGCTCTGGGCTGAGGTGAGAAGAATATCACGTGGGGGCAGTGTGGAGGGAAGCAGCTCAGGATGTGGCAACCAGGAAGCAGAGAGAGGAGGGGAGAGCACTCTGCTCACCAGGGACAAAACATAATCCCCGAAGTGCCCCTAGTGACCTACTTCCTCCAGCCACACCCTAATTGCCTACAGTTGTCTCTCAGTTAATTCATATTAGTGGATTAATCCACTGATTAGGTTAAAACTCTCATACTCTAATCATTTCACCTCTGAACATTCTTGCATTGTTTTACCCATGAGCTTCTGGGGGTCACCTTGTATTTAAGCCATGACAAACCTGATCACCTGATGAAGTGTGGGACCAGATAGGCCCTTTCCCACTTCTTTCACATCTGGACTATAAGAGAGCACCTAACTTAAAGGTGGTTTCTCTGTAGGTTGTAAGTCATCCAATGCCCTTATCAGTCTTTTTTTTTTTTTTTTTTTAGAAAAATCTTTCTTATTTAATTGGTTCTGATTCTTTTTCATTTTTTAAATTTTAATTTGCTATATATGACAATAGAATGCATTACAATTCATATTACACATATAGGGCACAATTTTTTCATATCTCTGGTTGTACACCAATGCCCTTATTAGTCTTTAAATGACAAGAACAAACACAATGTTTATTAATATAATGAACCAGTGAAAATGGGTGAACTATAGCTGAGGACAAGAATATGGACGATCTTAAAACAACATTGAGCTCTCACCTCTGGACATGGTCCTAAGAGCATACAGTGGTATTTAAATCAAGATCCACACCCTCAGCTCAGCAAGATGGAGGAGATGAAAACTGCATTCCAGGCTGGGGCAGCTAAGAACAACTGGCTTCCTGTCCCCTCAGCTCCAGGTGAGGCCTGTCTTTCCAGGAGGAGCACGACATCAACACTTCTCACCCTGCCCCAGCTACCTGTTGTTGAGATTAAGTTCTTGGTGAATATAACTGTGAAACGGGTGCTTAACCTTGGGCATTGTACTCGTGAGAATCTCGGGGTACAGTTTCCTGTTGCCCGTTGCCCCAGCATGTAGAGTGGGGGATTCCACTGAGGGGTAGAGAGGGAACTGAGGACACCTGAGGCTGCTGCACCCCTTCTCTATCGGTATTCAACTCTTTGGGTAGAGGCATCAGAGAGAAGGTCCCTCTGACACCATCGTTCCTGCCAGCACCACAGCTCTGGCTCAGGAATTTCCCCTGTGCACAGAAAATGGCTGGTAAAAGAGAGAGTACCGAATCTCTCCCCAAAGATCTGACCTCCTTTACAACAGGTTGTAGAGAAGTTCAAGTCTAAGGGTTCTCTTAAAAACAGTAGAGGTGAACTGGGGTTGAGGCTGAGTGGTAGAGCGCTTGCCCAGCTGGTGTGAGGCACTGGGTTCAATCCTCAGCACCATATTGAAAAATAAATAAATAAAATTAAGGTATAAAAAAGCAGTGAAGGTTGTGGTGAAAGGCAATTGGTGGGGGAGATTGATGGACTCTGGGGATAAAGGCTAAATTGTAGGCGGGCACATTTGCTGGAGAGAAAGGGGGACGGGGAAGAGGAGCTGGAGAGCCCTGCTGGACTCCTCGGGGTGGTAGTCCCTGCATCTTCTCCAGACATGGCCCTTGAACAAACCTGATTCCTTCCTACCAATTCTCCTCTCCCAAATATCGGCCTCTGAGCGGTAAGCAGCACAGACCTCGATTGGAAATACTACAACCTTGAGAGCATCAGGTGAAGTGAAAGAAGCCAGTCACAGAGGACCTCCGATCACCCATTCTCCACTTCACACTTCCCCTTTAAACTTTTTTTTTTTTTTTTTTTTTTTTTTTTTTTTTTTTTTTTTTTTTAGAGAGAGTGAAAGAGGAGAGAGAGGAGAGAAAGAGAGAATTTTTTTTTTAATATTTATTTTTTAGTTCTCGGCGGACACAACATCTTTGTTGGTATGTGATGCTGAGGATCGAACCCGGGCCGCACGCTACCGCACGCTACCGCTTGAGCCACATCCCCAGCCCACACACTTCCCCTTTAGAGTACATCTCTCTCTCTGCTCCTCATCCCTGACACATCCTTGAATTCTTTTCTGTGACAGAGTCAAAAACCTGTAAGGTCTTGGTAAAATTTGGTGCACTTCTGGAAACTTCCTCAGGCTTGTGCTTGGTGACAGCATTAGTTTCTTTGTGAGGTGGTAAGAATGTTCCAGAACTGACTGAGGTGGTGATGGACTATATCTGTGAGTATGCTTAAACCAGTTGTACATTGTAAATGGGTGGAAACGAAAAAGGGACAGAGGGCAAATGCACTCTGGTACGTTAACTCATGGTCTGACAGTCACTGAAAGAGAGCATTTTTTTCCCGTGCTCCCTCACTTTAATTCATAGCTTGCTAGTTATTAAAAGCTTGGTAGGTCTCTTCCCCTTTCCTTTCACACAACCTCATTGCTTCAGAGACCAGGTGCATCATCAAGGCAGGATGCCCTTGTCATGACTACCCCTGGAAAACAACATAAACTGTCGAAGAGTCATCAAAATGACAAATTCCCAGGACTCCTAACATATCACTTGCTATGATTTGTGTTCTCTTGCATTTCCCACCTGTGTGCCCCCTTAACAGGTACAGCACCTCACCTTCACCACAAGACAGAGACATTTATTCCAGAGGCTACTACATTGATATGAAAAATGAGCATGTGGCTCCAAGATTGCCCGAGTTAAAGTGCACTCCCAGGAAAAGAAAAACACACCTTTGAAATGTACCTGATTCCTAAACCTCGGGCTCCTCTTGTAAACAGCCCTTCCACATGAATAAAACTCTCTCCTTCTGTTTAGGGACCCAGCCAGACACTCTCCTGTCAGTGTTCGGTGTCCCTCTTCTCAAAGAGAAGCCCTAAGAAATGCCGTGCCTGCATGTCCTCTTGCCTGACTTATTTTCGTTTCTACAGTCATCAAGCCAGAGTGCCTGTGTCTGGCATCAGGTGAATTGTATGATATATAAGTTATATCTCAAGGTACATATTACAAAAACAAGAATTGGAAAGAAAAAACAACAGGAGTAAAAGAAGACAAATAGCAGAGTTCATCCACTGATTTCCTCTTTATCAAGGTCAAGAACAGCCAATGCTAGCCTGGTGCAGTGGCCCATACCTGTAATCCCAGTGGCCCAGGAGGCTGAGGCAGGAGGATTGTGAGTTCAAAGCCAGCCTCACCAAGTTAGCGAGGTCCTAAGCAACTCAGTGAGACCCTGTCTCTAAATAAAATACAAAAAAGGGCTGGGGATCAGTTATTAAGTGCCCCTGAGTTCAATCCCTAGGAACAACAACAACAACAAATAGCCAATGCTAAGCTAGTTCAGGATGCACAGCTGGACAGTAAAATTAAGAGAATCCCTGGAAATCAGGGTGGTGGACTCTGATGGGAAGACACACAGGGCTTCCGGGGCACTATTCCAGGTGCTGTTGTTTTAGTGATGGTGACATGGGTGCTTGTTTTAGGACAGCTTGCTAAGCTGTGCATGTATGCTGTATAGAGCTCTTTTTAAACCACATTTTATAATAAAAGCATCAAAAATAAGATAAGCTGGTTTCATCAAGCCCTGACATGATGTAATTTAGTCAGGGTCTTGCTTGAGCTGAAAGGCCAAGATGAGGAGGGGCAGGTGAGGCTGGAACGGCCATGGCCAGGGTGAGGGAGGACCAAGAGGGTCCCTAGAACTTCAAATCCTGATAGCCTCCTGATTTACTTATTTCTTTATCTCTTCATCAATAATGTTGTTAAGTATCTGCTTTGGGACATCCCAATGAAACGTTTCCTCCCCAATTTCCAGTGATTCATCCCAGAATTATGCTTATCTCTGTGACACATTCCGTGGCCACACTGAATGGAGTGTGTGTGCTAACCTGAGCTGGGCTGGCCAACCACCCTCTGTCTGCTGGGAATTTGGAAATGACCAAGGTATGATGGACATCATTTTTAAGGGTCACATGGGCTACTGCAGATGTGTTGTGTTTTTTGTTTTTTTGTTTTTGTTTTGGCTGTGATCCTTGTTAAGAAAGACATTTAACAATTGTGCCCACACCCAGACACATGTCCAAGGAAACAGGTTTCATGAGACGGTTCACCTCTTTCTGAGATGTATTTTGCCGTTTTCTATTCCATTCCATTGAAATGCTGGTTGAACCCACAAAATCAATTTCACAAACCACTAGGGTCAGGATCCTAGTTTGAAAAATGACCTGATCTAACCAGAGAGGTAAATAAATGATCAAGAGCCAGCTGTAGAATGAAGGCTATATTCTCATGAGGGTGAGTGTAGTCAGTGCAATTGCTCCACATACATGGAGCCCAACTTGGAGAGGTCCAAGTCACAATTTTTCAGTTTTCCAATGGTGCAACAGTGTGGAGAGCGGTGACTTGGATTATGGTCTTTGAGGCCTCAGAGCTGTGGCTACTCTTTGCTCTGGGAACTTTCTATGCAAAGGTACAGGACAGATTTCCCAGGAGCTATGGTAAAGCCCTGCCTGAGGAATTTCTGTGCAAAGGTACGAAATAATAACAGTCTTGACCTTGAGCTCAGACATCACCTGCCGGTGATAGAGAATTCTGAACCTACAAGATAACCACAATATCTTGCAAGTGCTATAACCTTCAAGCCTGCCTGCTTTGCAGAAACTCTGGACAGTGGGCTTCCTGGGTGCAGCAGGATAATAACAGGGTATTCTAACACTGCAACAGTAGAACAGCTACAAAACTGTTTCTAGTTCTGTAACTTTTAGTGCACAAAGAACAATGCCCCTATAGTTTTGACTTACTGATTGTGAGACTCTTTATAATAAATGTGCTGAGCTAGCTCTGGGTCACTATTTCTCCATCAGAGGTCAGTGTCCCATCTGGTCCCAGATTTTTCTCTATAAGAGTTTGTGTGTCTTTCTTTTTTATTTTATTTTTAAATATACATATATGTGTATGTATGTGTATATATATACATATATGTATATATGTGTGTGTATATATATTAGTTGTAGATGGTCACAATACCTTTATTTAATTAATTTATTTATTTTTATGTGGTGCTGAGGATTGAACCCAGTGCCTCACATGTGCTAGTGCCCCTTGTGTATCTTTTTTTTTAAATTTTTTTTTAGTTGTTGATGGACTTTTATTTTATTTATTTGTATGTGGTGCATGCTAGGCAAATGCACTACTGCTGAGCCCCAGCCCCAGCCCCTTGTGTATCTTTCTTAATCGCCCATCGCCCCTCTCTGGTTTCTAGGGTTCTGCCCTGCAGGTTACCACACAGAAGCCATATGCATTTGGTAGAAACTGTACTTTGTCTTTTTCTGTTTTTTTTTTTTTTAAGACAGGGTCACACTCTGTTGCCCAGGCTGAGTTTGACCTCAGGAGATCCTCCCACCTCAGCCTTCTGAGTAGCTGGGACTACAGACACTTGCCACTGGGCCTGACTTAGAAGCTGCACTTTGGGATTCAAATTTGGATCTTTTAACTTTTGGAGGGCATTTACCTAAATATGCCCCGATCGAAGCCCAAGCTGATCACCCTTCCTGGGTGATCCTGTTTCTCACACAACAGTCTTGTGTGAGAAAATAATATATTTGTTATTTTCATTTCTCAGTTGAGAAAAGTGAGGTACAGAGAAGTAAAGAGACTCACCCAAGGCCACACAGCTGGTACCCAGTGCTATTTGTTCACACAGGTGCGTGTGTGTGTGCGCGCGCGCGCCCTGGGAGAGGCAGAACGTGGATCTCGCTGGGGATGGAAATATTGGTGGGAGCTGTGGGGACTCGCATGGGCGGGACTTGGCAACAGGTGGAATATAGGGGATGGACCAATAACACGTGGGTAATTCCAGGACCCCGGTTCTCCATGTCCCCAGTGAAGGGAGTCCCCCTCTTCTCCCCTGGGCCTCCCTGTTTCTCCATCGCTTCTTCCATGCTCCTTCTGGGGGTTCCCAGGGTCCCAGGCATGCGGATAACCATTTTTTGTGATGGATGCAAATCTCAGTCCGAGATTCCTGTAAGATGCAGGGTTTTATTTTTCTCTAACTCAGCTCTGATTCTCTTTTCCTTGGCTGGTGATTCTGTTTCCACTGGAGTTTCTCTGCCTTTCCCTGGCGGGCTGCTGCTGGCACCCAACGCTGTCTGTTCACACAGGTCCCCGTGGAGGAGACAGCTCTGCCTCTTCAGCCTTTCGCTGCAGGGTGGCTTCTCCCATCTCCATGTGTCCCTCAAAGTGTACACATCTTTCTGCTGAGCCTCCCACGATCACTTCACAGGTTGTCCCTCCCCAGGGTCTTGCTGGAACCCCGGGGGAGGGGACCAGCCACCCACTGAGCCCCCATCTTAATGACTTTTCTGGGATCCATGGGCCCATCTGGGAGGCAGCAGTAGCCAGGCTTCCCGGTCTCTGTCTCCCGGCACCCCATGGCCCTCTTTCCTCCTCCCAGAAGCTCAGTGGGTTTTTAAAGACTGTGTGTGCAAGGGGTCTACACGCCCCTCCTTGCAAACGTGTTGCCCAGGCTTCATTTCCTGGGGCTCTCGGTTCAGTTTTCACCTGGTCCCCACTTTCCCATCCTCACACTTCTCCTCCAGCTTCAGGAGGCCCAGGCTTCCTGACTGGGTGGCTGCTCCTTCTTGGTTTTCCCAGGTCACTCTTTCCTCTCTTCTCTTCACTCTTCCCAGGCTGGGTTCTCTTCTCACCTCTTCTCCCCGCCCTGGTCAGTCTCACTCCTGGTCCTTCCTCCGACACTGCCAGTCACTAATCAACAGAGGCCACATTCCTGTCTGCAGCCCAGGCTTCTCTCCCAGACCAGAACCTCTACTGAAAGTCACCTCACCTGATTCATCACTCTCTACCTAAACCTATATTTCCTGTGTTCCTGATACTATAATGTCTTTGCTATTCATTTGCCCAAAGTGTCCATGCCAGAATTCTGGGCATCACCCATGCCTCTCTCCCCTTCCCCCACAAATTACCCATTAAGCCCTAAATTCTGTTGATTTTTGAGACATCCCAGGGAGAAGTTATATTAGTCAGCTTTTCATTCCTATAACAAAATCCCTAAGACAGTCTGCTTTATAAAGAAAAGAGGTTTATTTAGCTTGTAGTTTTGGAGGCTATAAGTCCAAATAGCATGACTTGGGCTCTGGTGAGGGGCCCTGTGGCTGCTGAATCACATGTTGGGTGGGAATGTGAGTCTCTGGGTGTCCATGTAGTTTTTCTCCCTCTCCTTATAAAACCACCAGCATTCAGTCATGAGGGCTCTACCCTAATGGCCTAATCTACTCTAATAATTTTCTGAAGGTCCCACCTCTGAACACCATAGTCAGATTAAGAATCCACACTCTTAGTACCATTAACTTATGTTTGGGGAGTAAACACTTGTATGATTTCAGGGGAATGAATGAATCATCTTCAAACCATAGCAGTAGTAAGGTACATGGATCCTAGAGCCAGATGGTCTGGGTTCAAATCCTGAATTGGCCCACTTTCTCAGGTGTGGTCCAATCGGGTCTGCAATAATAGCATCCCTGCGACTGGGTAAAATCTGTTGTTGCTGTGGTGCTAAAACCTCACAACGCTAAGCCAGTGCTCTACCACAGAACTACCTCCCCAGCCCGAGTCTGGGTAATTTCTAAAGGGCAGAGATATATTCCTTGCAGTTCTGGAGGTGGGGAAGTCTGAGATCAAGGGGCCAATATCTGACAAGGGCCCTCTTGCTGTGTCATCCCAAAGCGGAGGCAGAAGAGCAAGAGAGAGCAAAAGGGCTGAATTCATCCATTTATAAGGAATCTACTCCTGTGACAATGGCTTTAATCCATCATGAGGGCAGAGTGCTCCTGCCTAATCACCTCTTACAGGTCCTGCCTCTTTGTACTGTTAAAATGGTCATTTAGCATTTACTTGAATTTGGGAAGGGGCAAGCCAAATTCAAATCATAGCACTTAGCATCTAGATGGCCATCTTAAGTGACAGCCACCATTTTAAGGAAAACGGTTTGCTTTCCCAGACAAGGGTGTTTCTGAGAAAGGCTTACCACTCCCTCATACCAACCCAGCATCTAACCATCCACATTAGGACCTGCCTGGCTCTGATTCCCTATAAAAGTCCCGGAACCCAAGCCTGAATTGCCTCTCTCTCCTGTAGAGAGATGGCCTTTATTTGTCAGCTCTGACAAATAAACTCTTATGTGGATCTCTGCCTGGTCTCTGTCTTTCATTTCTTAGTTATCCATCTCTTGTTCCTCACTTTCCCTTCATTTTGGTATGGAAACCTGGGATTGGGTTCCCTGGTGTGCCTGCTCCCCTCTTTGAGGGTCACTGAGCATCCTGGGGCCCTGATCCAAATTCCATCATGGGACCAGGCCCTCCATTCTGCCAAATGCCCCGTCTCCGGTTGACCTAAATGACCTATAGGTCCTGGAAAATGACCGTTGAAATGTCCAGCATTCCCAGAGTTACTGTGTGGTCAGGGACACCCCAGCCACAGCTTTCACAGCTGTGGCTGATCCCTACTGCCCACAGAGTCTATAGGTGGTCTTATATTTGGGTCCTGGGTTTTGAGCTCTCTCTCACACCCAGAACTAAACCCCCCAAAACTTATCCCCTTGTGCAATCAGATCTGGCCTCAATATTCTTTGGATAATGACTCTAAATGGCCACTTAACTGCACTATAGATCCCAATGTTATCAGGGATCTTTTCAACTATTGTGAGTGTTCAGGAAAATGGAAAGAGATATCCTACGTTCAGGCCTTCTCCTCCCTCTCTGTGCAACTCTTGCTCTACAGTACAAGTTCTTTTAGCTCTCACCTCCCCTACACCTGCTTCCAAAAGGACAGAAGATCCTACCCAAGTCTCCTCCTCCTCCCAGCAGATGAGCCCCCACCATACCACAATTCTCTTCCTGATGAAGCCACCACAGCAAATGTCCCCTCAACCCTTCCACCCTTCTCTCCTCCTGCCACATGCTCACAGGCTGCTGTTGCCCAACCCACATCTCTGCATCCTGTATGTGAGGAGGCTGGGGTAGATGGTGTAATCCAGGTTCATGGGCCTTTCTCTTTGTCAGATCTTTCACAGATAGAAAAGTGGCTTGGGTCCTATACTTCAAGTCCCACCACATATATCAAAGAGTTTCAATATCTAACCCAATCATATGATTTGACCTTCCACGATGTCCATATGATCTTGTCTAACACCCTCCTGCCCGAGGAGTGCAGACAAGTTTGGGAGCAAGCTAGAAATTGTGTGATGAGGTACATCAGACCTCCCCTGCCCATCTGATTGGCACTGAAGTGGTCTCTGATGGGGACCCCCGTTGGGATTATAATCTGCCTGGAAGAGTACCTAGTAAAAACCAACTCATTACTTGCCTCATGGCAGGACTGAGAAAGGCAGCCCATAAGGCTAGCAATTATGAAAGGCTCCAGGAAATCATCCAAGATAAGAATGAAAACCCTTCAGCATTTTTAGATGCCCTGACCAAGGACGATCTAAAAATACCAACCTGGACCCTGAGACTCCAGATGGGAGACAACTACTAATGACCTGTTTTTCTCTAGAGTTTCCCCCAAATTAAGGCCAAACTAAGGTGCCTTGACAGGGGGTCCCTAACTCCCCAAGAGAGGTTCTGGAAGTGGCCTTTAAGGTGTATAACTGGAGAAATAAGAAGGCCTGGAAGCAAAAATATCAGATGCTCGCTTATGCCATCTGTCCGGCTGCAGCATCTGTCCCTGGTTCCACTGGCCTGCAGAAGGGTCCCTTGGACCCGGACCCTGTTTTAAATGTGGTCAGATGAGTCACTGGGATTGTACATGTCCCAAGGCTCATAAGCCTCTGGGGCCGTGCCCTAAATGCCATCAGGAGGGACACTGGGCCGTTGACTGTCCCTGAGCCCATAGCAGGCCCCGGCCATCCAGCCCTTCTGGTTCCACTTTCCAACTCTTAGGACTGGCTGCAGAGAACTGACGAGGCCCAGGTCCCCATCACCCGACCACTACCATCACTCCACGGGAACCCAGGGTAACTCTGCGTATTTCAGGTAGGCCTGTCTCCTTCCTCCTGGACACCAGGGCTACATATTCAGTCCTCAAGGGGCTCTGGGGGCCTACCACTCGTTCTATGACCTCTATTGTCCGGGTAGAGGGTAAACCACCTACCAACCCTTACAGACACCTAGCCTGGTTTGCGCTTTTGGCTAATTTTCACCCACTCCTTTTTGGTCAATACACAGGGCCCTGTTCCCCTTATTTGAAGGGCCATCCTCACAAAGTTGGGGGCTATGCTTTCCTCTCCCCTCATATGCGCTTCCATCCAGACTTGCCTGCCGCTCCCCTGGTCCTCACCCTTACCTTAGAACCATCCCCTGTTCCGTCTACCAGTGCCTTCCATTACCCACTCCCGAGGTGGGCCCTACTGTCTGGGATGTTTCAAGTCCTTCCATCGCCTCACACCACGAGCCCATTCACATCCGTCTCAAGACCCCCTCCATTTTCTGGCCCAGTCACAATACCTGCTCTCCCTCCTTGCTGCTGCTCTTATCCCAGGTGTGTGTGTGTGATTGATTAGTCCTGTGCTACTTTTCTTTCACTGGTGCCAGTGACTTGGTCATATTCTCCCATCAGCTTTGCTCTCCCCTCCGGGGATCTGAGCTGCTTTGGGATCCTGGCCTGAGGGCCCAGGACAATTACCACACACCTTCTTCCATTCACCTAGTGGCTCCTTCTTCATCCACACACTGGCCCCATTTGGGTAAGTGACTTCGCCCTTCTCCTCCCCTACTCCTTGCATGTCTGCTCCCTAGAGATAGCAGTGACAAGTCTCCTCTCTAGAAACAAAAGTTAACTTAGATCTTGGTCCAGCACCAAGATTCTCAACCTTCCCATCCCTTCCCCTTGGCGAGTTCACTCTCTTGGTTCTTGGCTCCTCAGCAGAGCCCTGTCCGGGCAACCAAGACTCTCAACAGGCAAAGCCTGGCACTAGAGAAGTAGCGGTGACAACTCCCTTCTCTCAGTCCCAGAAAGGCTTCGACCCTGGGGCCAGTAAATTGTGTGGTGAAGACCCTTTTAACTACTGTCCTCTCTCTCACTCTGCTTGGCCTAGAGCTGGGGACGCCTGCCTCTAGCCACTCCAGCCCTCCAACACACCACGGGGAACTCCCAGTCCAGAATCCCGTCTGACTCACCTCTCGGCTGCCTCCTTGCCCATTTAGCCCTATTCCGTTTGGCTCCTGACTATCTCAGTGTTTTATGGAATCCTCATAACTTTTCTGAGTGCTCAGGAAAATGGAAGGAAATCCCTTATGTGCATGCTTTCTTCTTTCTCCACTCTAAGCATTCCCTTGGCTCCTCTGGCTCCCCCGCCCAGCTTCTACTTGCTACTAAAGCTCTGGACAAACAAGGGACCCAGAACCCTCACCTCTTATTCTGTCAGCATAGTACATTGTAAAGCCCTTGGCAGCATCTCCCTGGCCAAGGCCACACTGAAGCTAATATTGAAATATAAAGGAGGACAGACTCAGCAGGCTGGATAAGAGGCCTGACTTAAAAAAAAAAAAAGTGTCAATTTAACTTTTCTGATAAACCCAGCCTAATTCCCTCTTAAGATCAGGAGCCATGTTGTCAAAAGTTATAAAAGATTTATTTCTGTTTTCTGTAAAATATTAGGATTTCTATTTGGCCTTTCCGTATTTTGATGTTTTAAACTTGCTTGGAATGCCTGCCTGTGCCTTGAACTCACCGTGCCTGGCTTTCCCTGACTAGATAACAACCCTCTCTGAAACCCTAATGGCACCTCATAAATTCTGATGTTGGGATCCAAATTTATTCCCTAAGTGCTGAACCATTTAGACCACTAACCTAGCACCCGCCTTTGTATTATGCTTGTCAAAATCCTGTCATCTGTAAGTTCTCAAGACACCCCCCTTTTTGCAACTTCTTGTGCTATAAAACTGTGCTCCTAGAGACCTGGAGATTTGTCTTCTATCCCACGGATTTCGGGAGAGAGACTGTCCTGGCTAGTCGGAATTACAAGCTTGCTTTAATTTGATTTAAAATTGGAGTTGGAGGTCTTTTCTTTGCGTCGTGGTTTAATATTTTCCCTTGGCTACAACACAGAAGAATGACTTCGAAACTTTCTCTCTCTCTCCATCTCCCTGATGTCACACGCCCATTTCACCTTTACGTGGCTAAAAAGCAGGGATTTGCTCTAGGATACTCAGACACATGCTAGGGCCAGCCTTTGCCCCTGTGACCCTACTGTTGGGGGATGGGACCCTTACCTACAAATGTTGGCCACAGCCTCTCTACTCATTAATGAGTCAAAGAAACTCACCTTTGGAGCCCTACTCACCATCCTGGCTCCTCATCACCAAAAGGAACTCCTCACCTACAGGGCTTACATTCCTTACCCCCATCACCTTTTATCTCTACAGGTGTCCCTGGTGGAAGATCCCAGTCTTATTTCCACATGTGCTCACCTTTAAACCCTGCTACTCTCCTCCCCACTCCTCAGGACTCTCCCACCTCTCCTCCTCTCACCCATTCATGCATTGAAACTCTGGAGGAGCTCCTTCCACATCCTTCCCAAAAGGCCCCTTGCTCCAGGCAATATGCACATGGTTCACAGATAACTCCTCCTTCCTTCAGGAGGGAGTTCATGGGGCAGGTGACACCCACAGGCCCTCTCAAGCTGTGTTCCTCCAAGGCCGGAACCCCCAATCTTCCTTCGGTCTCTGAGGACCATGAGGACACTGCAGAACCATGAGTACCGCCCTTCCCTTCTTCATTTTTGCCCTCCTCCCTTGTTCTGCACTCACCTCCCAGGGGGACCACTACCAGGGATTATCATTCCAATTTCTAGGAGACTTACAGCAACTTGCTCACACCATACTAACCCTGCAATCCCTGCAGAACCACAGCAGCTCAAGTTGATCCTTGAGCTGCTGTGGTTCTGCAGAATCGAAGGGGCCTTGATCTTCTAACAGCCAAAAAAAGACGAATTTGTTTGCACCTACAGGAGGAATGCTCTTTTTATGTCAATCAATTGTGGTGAGCCGTTTCTGCGGACTGTGGTCGCCATTACAAGATGGCGCTGGCTCCGCTGTGGTCTGTAACAAACAACTCCTTATTTGGGAGAGTTGGCGCATGGTTTTTTAACACCCTATGAGAAAGCTCCACGTGGCAGCTTCGCATTGGGGCTTGAGATGCTTTATTAAGGCTGGGAGAGGCATCCGAGAAAAAGAAGAAGAAACATCAGGGGCCTGAATAAACGGCTGAAAGAAGATTCCTGTTGTTGCGTCTTCCTTGCGGGCAAGGGGTCGCGACAAGTGGTGCCGAGACCCGGGAACCAGAACTTTCAGACGTCAGGGGTGGTGCACCGGATAGTCCCAGGTAAGTGGGACCCGCGACCAAAGCGGGGATAGTCCCAGTAAGTGGGATCCGCGACCAAAGCGGGGTCAGCTCCTCTACAAAGAAAGAGAGAGCCTCATATTTTATTGCAGCTGCAATGTGTACTTTCACTTTTGTTTTCTGTGTTTCTTTTGTCGTCTGTGTCTTTTGTTTTCTCTGTTTCTTTTGTTGTTGTGTCATGGGTGCCGCATCTTCAAGTCCGCTCCTCCTGGCCCTAGATGGCCTGTTACGTTCCAAGGGCCTGGAAGTGAAGCATCGTACTTTACAGAGATTTTTACAGAAGATAGATATTGCTGCACCGTGGTTTGCATTTTCGGGCAGCCTTACCATACCTAGTTGGGATAAATTAGGCAAAGATCTTGACTTTGCTTCTGAGCAGGGCATATTAGAGGGCGGGGTGATACCCCTTTGGAGAATAGTCCGTAGTTGCCTCACAGAGGACAGATGTCATGACGCACTTACTAAAGGACAGGAAGTTCTAGAACAATTACATGAGGAGAAATCAGAGACAGCAGGAAGTGAGGTATCTCGGGAGGATGGAAGTGTGCGGAGCGTGAAACAGGGGAAGAGGCGATTGTATCCAGATCTCAGTGCGCTGCGCACACCTCCATGTGAAAGTGGGTCAGAGGAAGAGGAGAATGAGGAGGAGGAGCTTGGGAGGCTGTCTCGCCAGCTAGGGAGTTTAGCTGTAGGAGAAGGGAGCAAAGATAAGCAGGGGCTCAAGAAATGTGATCCTCCGGATCCACCGCCGTATGGTGGGGGTGTTTCGGGGAGAGCTTTCCATGCTCAAACATGGAAGGCTGTTCACGCTGAGATGGGTCTTGCTTATCCAGTTTTTCAGGACGATAATAGGGGAAGATTCCATGAGCCTTTAGATTTTAAAATTGTGAAGACCCTGGCGGAGTCTGTGCGCACTTATGGGGTGGATGCCGCCTTCACACTAACTCAGGTGGAGAGTCTGTCTAGATACTGTATGACTCCCTCTGATTGGGCTAGCCTTGTTCGGGCTTGTGTTTCCCCAGGTAAATATTTGGACTGGAGAACATTTGTGTTAGAGGGCGCAATAGAACAGGCCGCCCAAAACCATGCGGCGGGACATCCTCATTGGGATAAGGACATGCTTTTGGGGCAAGGTAGATTTGCTAATCAACAGACAGGATTCCCTCTTGAGGTATATGATCAAATTAATGCTCAAATGCAACTTATGGGGTGTAGAGAGCCATTTCGCTGTGCTGCCTTGTGTGGGCGTGAGCCTAATTCTTGGGCTGAGACCCAGTTCTTTGTTTTCAGCCACTCCCTAGAATACAATGTATCAATTGTCCAGCTCCTGGAACAAACTGTTTTCAAGAAGTGCTTGTTGCTTTGCACAAGCTGGAGCTGGGTGTCTCTTGCATTATGTGCAAGTGCTGGGTCTATCATTCTATTGGCTGCTGCTGTGTTGCTATGCACTCTTTGTCCAATGGTGTACGAGCAGGGCTGCAGCTGAAGTATATAAGGGGTGGTTTTTTCGGGCCCGGGGCCTTTTTCTCTCATCTATACCTCATGGAAGCTTCCAATAAAGTGTGTTAAAGAAGAATCCTGCTGTTGTCGTCTTTCCTGCCGGCGGGTAGACGCGACAAGTGGTGCCGAAACCCGGGAAAATCAGAACTTTCAGTCGACAGGAGTGGTGCACCGATCGTCCGTGAGTGGACCCCTCGTCCCGGAGTGGACCCCTCGTCCCGTGAGTGGACCCCTCGTCCCGTGAGTGGACCCCTCGTCCCTGAGTGGACCCCTCGTCCGTGAGCGGACCCCTCGTCCCCGAGAGCGGGACCCCGTAGGCCTCATATTTTATTGCAGCTGCAATGTGTGCTTTTACTTTTGTTTTCTGTGTTCTTTTTGTCGTCTGTGTCTTTTGTTTTCTGTGTTTTTCTTGTTGTTGTGTCAGGGGTGCCGCACCTTCAAGTCCGCTTTTCTCGGCCCTAGATGGTCTGTTACGCTCCAAGGGCCTGAAAGTGAAGCATAGCACTTTACAGAGATTGGTGCAATGTGTTGCTTCGGTATGGTTCTCTGCTTGTGGTTTCTCTGTCGCCTTAAGGCCCGCAATGCTCATGATAAGGCTATGCTCACACAAGCTCTTGCAGCTTTAGAAAATGGCAACTCACCTCAAGTTTGGCTTGCGCAAATTAAACAGTGAATCTTTGACATGGTCGTTGCACCCCAAGTTTACGGACATTGCACTGGGAACGACATGTCTCTTCTTGCTATTCTCTTAGTGTTGGAAAGCCCTTGCACTCTGCCGGCTTTACTGCCATTGCACGCAGATGGGTTTCCACACTAGTGCTTTTCTATCGCTTTAGGACCCGTGCCTTTCTTTTAGGGTGTTGCCAACTTGTTTGTCGTTGTATTTTTATAGCCACAGTTCAGCCTCAGAGACCTAATAATGACTGGCTGAGTAGATACCATTAAACGCCTTGGCAACAACGAGCTGATCTTGTAGTACCCAGAGACGGGCAACTTTCACGCTTGCACTGCAACCTAAGACAGGGGAATGGGGCCTCCCCAAGGACGGGTAAGCAATGTAAGGGCAGTGAACGACCTAAGACAGGGGCTACTTGATTCCCTTTGACGTGCAACAAACAAAAGGAAAACACTGCTGGCAGTGGATTCCCCCCGGCCCCCAGGGCTTGGATCCAGCCCTGAAGTTTATGCACGTCAAGGAGGCCAGCTCACAAGGCCTTGTAAGATCTGTGGTGTCTGTTTTCATATTCAGCCAATACCGGTCATGCGGGAACGTCCTGACCTGCTTGGGTCTGATAAGGTTCCTGGTTGAAGGCTTAGTATGAGTAATGGCAATTCACCTCTACTCTTGCCTGTATTGTTTTTAGAAAACAAAAGGGGGGAACTGTAGAGAGCCATTTCGCTGTGCTGCCTTGTGTGGGCGTGAGCCTAATTCTTGGGCTGAGACCCAGTTCTTTGTTTTCAGCCACTCCCTAGAATACAATGTATCAATTGTCCAGCTCCTGGAACAAACTGTTTTCAAGAAGTGCTTGTTGCTTTGCACAAGCTGGAGCTGGGTGTCTCTTGCATTATGTGCAAGTGCTGGGTCTATCATTCTATTGGCTGCTGCTGTGTTGCTATGCACTCTTTGTCCAATGGTGTACGAGCAGGGCTGCAGCTGAAGTATATAAGGGGTGGTTTTTTCGGGCCCGGGGCCTTTTTCTCTCATCTATACCTCATGGAAGCTTCCAATAAAGTGTGTTAAAGAAGAATCCTGCTGTTGTCGTCTTTCCTGCCGGCGGGTAGACGCGACAATGGGGCCCATTCAAAGAGGGCTGCCTCTGCTCTCCTCTGTTCCTCAAGGCTGGCACATTATTGTTATTGACATTAAAGACTGTTTCTTTTCTATTCCTTTGCATCCTAAAGACTCGCAGCGTTTTGCCTTCACCCTTCCATCGTGTAACCACGAGGAACCAGATCAAAGGTTTGAGTGGGTAGTGTTGCCGCAGGGAATGGCTAATAGTCCCACGATGTGTCAGATGTATGTGGGGAAGACACTTGCACCTCTCAGACAAAAGTATTCCTCCATCAAGATCATTCATTATATGGATGATGTATTATTGGCTGCTAAATTAGAGCAGACAATTCATGAGGCCTATAAAGACCTAGTGAAGTTGTTAGCTCAATATGGACTGCATATTACACCTGAAAAGGTTCAAACAGGGGATTCTATTAAGTATTTGGGAGCAACAATTGGGTGTGACAAATTACGACCACAAAAAATCACCATACGAACTCAGGATCTCCAAACTCTAAATGATTATCAAAAACTGCTGGGAGATATTAATTGGATACGAGGATATTTACATATTTCTAATGTTATGCTACAGCCTTTGTATGCTACTCTTAGGGGTGATCCAGATCTTACTTCCCCTCGTAGCCTCACTAAAGAGGCTAGAGCGGCCCTTATGACAGTAGAAGAAGCTATACAACATGCTACTTTATGCAGGCTCCAGAGTGATAAACCTTTCCAATTATGTGTGCTTGCCACTATGCGGCAGCCTACTGTTGAGCGTGCTCATCGCACCTTAAAGGAAACTTTACAAAAACAAAAGGGGGGAATAGGAGCTGAACATACTCCTAAAGAACGCCTGTCCTTAGCTCTCTTTACCATTAATTTTTTGAATTTGGATATTCACGGTCGCTCTGCGGCCGATAGACATGTGTCCCCTCAGCCCTCTGTGATTGGCTATGTTAAGTGGAAAGATGTTCTTACGGGCCAATGGAACGGCCCTGACCCCGTGCTGACATGGGCACGAGGATCTGTATGTGTTTTTTCCCAGGATCGCACGGAACCATTGTGGGTCCCTGAACGCCTGACAAGAAGAGTCTTGACGCCAGCTACTCAGCAACAAGAAATACCACAGCAACCCCGTGATGAGGACCTTCATTCTGCTGAGTGCTCTGGCTCTGGTGCTGGTGCCGATGACATGGACGACACCAATGCAGTGGTGGGCAGCGGCACGGGCTTGGCCAATGCCGATGCCGGTTCATGATTTAATGATTCCAGGAATGCCTCCCGTATCATTGGCGAATATTTGGCCGGAAATTGGTCCAGATAAAGCTATGATCATACAAGCTCTTGCAGCTTTAGAAAATGGCATCTCATCTCAAGTCTGGCTTGCGCAGATTAAACAGTAAATCTTTGACATGGTCGTTGCACCCCAAGTTTTATGAACATTGCACTGGGATCGACATGTCTTTCTTTGTTATTCTCTTAGTGTTGGAAAGCCCTTGCACTCTGCCGGCTTTACTGCCATTGCACGCAGATGGGTTTCCACACTAGTGCTTTTCTATCGCCTTAAGACCCGTGCCTTTCTTTTAGGGTGTTGCCAACTTGTTTGTCGTCGTATTTCTATACAGCCACAGTTCAGCCTCAGCCATCCCCCTTCGTCCACCATCATCACGATACAGGATGCGAGGCAAGGCACTGCACTTGAGTGATCCTTGAAGTGGACCTCAAGGAGAGCATGTCCTATTGCATGCGGGTTAGACGCGTCCACGCCCCGTCCCACGAAAAAAGGCGTCGGCTGATATGGCCTCAGATCTGGGGAAGGGCCCTCCTTGGGGCTGAGCCATACTATGCAGCCACTTCTGCACAGTGGGATAGGACCTCTACTCTCGCCTGTATTGTTTTTGGAAAACAAAAGGGGGAACTGTGGTGAGCCGTTTCTGCGGACTGTGGTCGCCATTACAAGATGGCGCTGGCTCCGCTGTGGTCTGTAACAAACAACTCCTTATTTGGGAGAGTTGGCGCATGGTTTTTTAACACCCTATGAGAAAGCTCCACGTGGCAGCTTCGCATTGGGGCTTGAGATGCTTTATTAAGGCTGGGAGAGGCATCCGAGAAAAAGAAGAAGAAACATCAGGGGCCTGAATAAACGGCTGAAAGAAGATTCCTGTTGTTGCGTCTTCCTTGCGGGCAAGGGGTCGCGACAATCAATCTGGTACAGGAAAGGGCAAGATAAAACATCTCCAACAGGACCTTGAATATCAGAAACAACAGCGGTCCTCTGCTGAAGGATGGCAGTTCAGTAACTCCCTTCTCCAGTGGGCACTTCCTCTCCTGACCCTTCTTGTCATAGGTCTTCTGTTAATGCTTGCTCCCTGTGTCATTAGATTTGTTCAAGACCAGATCCAAAAAAACTCTAGCCAAACTACAAACCAGCTTTTGTTACAGGAATACCAATCCCTCACCAAAAATTGGGGCACTGGGGACAGCATTCCACCACCACTCAACCTCTGTCATCATTCCAATGACATCTAGTCTCCTAATGAAGGATTCAAATGCGGGCCCCTTCCCAGCAGGAAGCAGTTACAGAAGATTGACCTACATCCCCGTTCCCTAAGGGGCCCAATAAAAAACAAAAACGGGGGTGGGAATATAAGGCCCTTGCTTGGCATCTGGATGGCCACCTTAAGTGACAGCTGCCATTGTAAGGAAAAAGTTTCACTTTCCCACCCAAGGGCCTTTCTAAGAAAGGCTCACCATTCTCTCATACCGACCCAGCCCCTAACCACCTGCATTAGGACTCTCTCAGCTCAGATTCCTGAGCCTGCCTCATAAAAGTCCTAGAACCCAAGCCTTCTTTGTCTCTCTCCACTGTAGAGAGATGCACTTTATTTGTCAGCTCTGACAAACTCTCGTGTGGATCTCTGCCTGGTCTCCGTCTCTCTTGCTTTCCCTTCGCGATCCTCTTCTAAGAGCCTTACCTCAACTAACTGATTTCCTGTGAAGTCCGAACTACTGTAGTGCATTTTCCTAGAATGGAAATTGAGGCATAGGGAAGTAAATTATCTTCCTTAAGGTTTTACTGCTAGTAAATCAAAGAGACCGCTTTGTTCCAGAGTCCTGAAACTGCCACTAGATAGGGGTGTGCAGAAAAGACAAAGAGACCCCAGATCAGCCCTGACAGATTCTTAAGGCACAGAAAGGAATTTCAGGACACATCAAAAGAGGCACAAACAAGGAAAACAAGATTCATTTAGGAATGAAAGCAAAGGGAGAAAGTGTGGGCAGTCAAGAGTGAGACACACTTCTGGGGTTGAGGGCTCTCCATTTTAAAGGAAGCTGTAAATAGTGAATGTGAGAGTAAAGCTGGGTGATGTCGGCCTGGTGGGCTCCACTCTCCCACTCAGGGAGCACAGGTCGGGTCACAATGGTCTGATTCTTTCAGGATTTCTAGGTTGATAACCACATCATAAGTCTCCAGCAATATTTTCCTATTACTTTATTTAGTCTAAAGAACAGACTAGCATGTTTAAGCTAGCATTTTATGTAGCCATTAATCACTTAGACTTATGATATTCTAAGAGTCAAAGGCTTCTGTGGTCTCCTTTCTACCTATCCTTATTTTTTCTAGCCTACTTCCATATGACTAATGAGGCTGAGCATTATGAAGCCTTTGATGGACTTCAGAGGCAGGGACAACCACATTTAATTAGTGTAAATCCAACAAGAATTCATAATAAAAAATTTATATGTCTCACAGTTTATAGCGTGGTTTTATGTGTATTCTTTCATTTTATGAGATGAGCCAGTATAGAGTTGTGGTTAACAGCACAAGGTCTGTAATCTGATAACCCCAATGTTAGTTTCCCACCCTGGCAGGGAAACAGGCTAAGGTGTGTTTGGAGCCTTTGTGTGTGTGTGTGTGTGTCTCCACCTTCTCATTTGTAAAAGTATTTACTACATGTTGTCGTGAGAGTTAAATGAGATAATAATGCCCTTAAAGCACTTGGCAGTGTGCCTGTCATATAGTAAGTGCTCAGAAAAAAAAATAAATGATGCAAAATACTGTCTTATTTCATTGGTCACAGGTGATGTATCGAAGGTTCTGGGCCCATTAAGCTTCACAATAACTCTGGGAAAGTTTTGTCCTTATTTTACAGAGAATAACAGCACATGCCTTGTAGGTCCCAGGCACTGTTCTAATGCACTTTGCAAAGTCAGTCCTCAAAACAATTCTGATAGGTGCTACGCGTTATAGTGACCATTGTACAGGGGAGGAAACAGTACCAGTTACAGCCAGCAAGAGGAGCAACCAGCGGGGTTGCTTCCAGGGTCTCTACTAGTAGCCACATGGCCTTAGGAAACTTGACAGAATAAAAACTTGACAGAATAAAAACTACCACTCCCAATAACCCACGGGCTCCAGGTTCATTTCAAACCCTAGGATTATCACTCTGTTCAGCAGATGGTGCGCTAGCGCGTAGCAAATCGCAGGCCTTGCATAAGGGCTCAAACTACCATACCCACAATGCTGTGCGGGCATCGAGGTCCCGCTCTCCTGCTTGGCTGTCCAAGGCAGTGCCTGTGCGCGCTCCTGGGAAATCGTGTGTATTGAAACCCTTCGTGTTGTTCTCTTTGAAGGCGGAAAGTTAAGCTCCTTCTTTCCCCAACCCTGCCTGTCTTCTTGGTTGAAGAATGGTAGGATTGAAACAAGGCGCCCTTCGTGGCCTCCCTTGCCCTCGCCTAACGTGAGGACCCTTGATCTCTGGCCCAAGATGGCAGCGCCCATAGCACCACTCTTGGTGCTACCCTGAGGTGAACTAAGGCCGAAAACCCCGCATCATGTCGAAGCTGAGCCGCGCCACTCGGGCCCTCAAGAAGCCCGAGGCCAGCGGCGTGATCCGGACCATCGTGCGGGCAGGCCAGGCCATGCCCGGGCCCCCTCTCGGTCCCATCCTGGGTCAGGTGCAGCAGCGGCGGCAGCCCGGCGTGGGAGGCGGGAGGGCGCGAGCTAGTGCGCGGGCTCTGCCACCGGGAGGCCTCGGCTCGAAGCCCACCTCTCCACGTCTCCCCCGGCAGGCGCTGTACCCTGTCAGCTGACAGCTCTCCGGCCCCCGCCTTCTCCGCCTGGCGCCGCGCGCCGGGGCGGACCAGGTGGCAGTGCACATGAACCGTCCCGCCCCGACTGGACCCGCGGACCCGACCTGGGAGGAGGGAAGGTGGGCGCCCGCGGTAGGGAGGGCGAGGTGACCCTGACTGTCGCGCTTCCCACGCAGCGGGGCGTTTCTATCAACCAGTTCTGCAAGGAGTTCAACGAGAGGACGAAGGACATCATAGAAGGCATTCCCCTGCCCACGAAGATTTTTGTGAAGGTGCGGAGAGCGGACTCGTCCCTGGTTTCCTTCTCATCACCGCCGCCTCCCCCCCCCCCCCACACACACGTTCTTCTGTGACCACGGCCTGGTCACCCGGGTTGCCGCTCTGGCCCTGGCTTGGCGCAGACTCTCCCATCACTGGGCTGCAGTGTCCCCGCTCACACAGTGAAGACTACACCATACATATTTTTTTTCTTCTTTTCTCTGGTACCGGGGATTGAACCCACGGCCTCAGGCGAGCTAGGCAAGCAAATACCACTGAGCGACACCCCCCAGTCCCTTGGTCTTTTTAATTTTGAGACAGAGTTCCCCCAAGTTTTAGAGGCTGGCCCTGAACTTGCAACCTTCCTACCTCAACCTCTCTGTTCTAGCTGGGATTACAGGGGTGCCCCACCAAGCCAGGCTTAGACCATCTTTTTTCAGAACCTGCCTGGTCCTGCCATTTTGCAGTCCTTCCCCTTGTCCCTCCATCACTGGGACTTCCAGAGCAGAGGTTGGGCTTGAAATAGAGTCGACAGGGATGTTTCTTGCAGATTTATTTTGCCCTATAGCTTTGTGGTCTGTTAGACACCGAGAGGAGGGAGGAATAGGACATTAAAAGTTCCCTGGGCCTAAGCACACAAAAAAGACATTATCATGTTTCTTTTTTTCTGTTAAGCCTGACAGGACATTTGAAATCAAGATTGGACAACCCACCGTTTCCTACTTCTTGAAGGCAGCTGCTGGGATTGAGAAGGGGGCCCGGCAGACTGGTGAGGGCCAGAGTGGGCACCTGAGATACTGGGGGCTCTAGAGAAGAAAGCAATAACACCTGAAGAGCTTGTTCCTTCCTCCAGGGAAAGAGGTGGCAGGCTTGGTGTCTTTGAAGCACATATATGAGATTGCCCGGGTCAAAGCCCAGGATGATGCCTTCGCCCTACAGGATGTACACCTGTCCTCTGTCGTCCGCTCCATCGTTGGCTCTGCCCGATCCCTGGGCATCCGCGTGGTGAAGGAGTGAGTGTCCTGGGAGGTGTGGTGTGAAGAGAGGAAACAGAAAGCTCTTGATTTGGGGTCCAAGCTAAGAGGGTCCATTGTAGTGAGTCAGCTTTTGACTTCAAGGACCTGAGGTTCTTGGGTCTGGGTTGAGTCCTCCCTCATGCATCATTTGGAACACGCTTTGTGTATTAGACATAGCTCTTGACGTTAATGGAGAGTTGTGGTTGGCCCACCCTCAGGAGCTCAGAGTCCAGGGGCAAAACCATAATAGGGCATTAGGCTGCTAGATGGTCACTGCTGGTAAAGGAACAATGGATGCCCAGAGAGCAGAGAGGAGGGTTCCTGTGTTGCCTGGTGTGTCAGTGAGGACTTTTGTGGGGAGGTGACATCTGAGCAGAGTCCAGGAAAAAGAGGGCAAGCACTGGGGGCATATGACCCAAGAAGTGGAAAGATCCCTATGAAAGGTAGAAGGTAAGAGAGTGAAGCAGAGATCATTGCCTTGTGGGAATGTAGTCTTAGCAGCAATCGGGACATGGTCAGAGGGAGGGACCAGTCTTTGTTGTCCCACATTCAGACTTGATTCTGAGGCTAACAGGGGTCCTCTCAGGGGTCTTCTGGTGATCTTAGGACTTACTTTCTGGAGGTAGGCATTGGATGGGAGGTGTCTGGCCCAGACCACAGTAGGGACAAGAGCAGCCTGAGCTCTGGGCAGTCTCTTGCTGTCCGCGTCATGCCCCACCAAGGCCGACACTTTTCTCCCAGGAGTGGGATTGATCCTGGAACAGAGATAGACTCAGCTTATTTCAAAACTTTACTTTTTTGGGGAGCAGAGAAGAATAGATTGGGTCCCTGCCCTCAGGGACCCACTGTCAGTTTCTGCCTCGAGACCCTAGGGAAGGAGACAAGCACTTTTTATTTAATTATTTGTTAGTAGTGCTGAGGATGGAACCCAGGGTCTTATCCATGCTAAGCATGTTCTCTATCACTGGGCACACAGAGAAAGGGCCAGCTAATCTGGGCTAGTGAATAGCCAAGGCCTCACAGGATGAAGAGGGCTTTAAGAAAGAGATAAAAGGATGGGGGTACAGGAGTATGGGTGGCATTCCTGGCAGAAGAAGCAGATGAGCAGTAGTGTGGAGGCTGAGAAGTCCAGGAGAGAAAAGGGGCCAGGCCCAGCTGGGCTCTGCAATGGGGACCCTTGAGAGCTCCCACCTATGACTGGCCACTTATCAACCATCTGTCTTTCTTCACCTGCAGCCTCAGTGCGGAAGAACTGGCAGCCTTCCAGAAGGAGCGAGCTGAATTTCTGGCTGCTCAGAAAGAGGCAGATTTGGCAGCCCAGGCAGAAGCTGCCAAGAAGTGACCCCTGCCCTCTGCACTTGAGGAGTCTGAAGGAAGCAGCTGAAAGGGAGCCAGAGGGAAGGGAGGTCACACCAACATGTGTGTTTTCCTGACTTCAAATGATGTATGTTTTTACATATCTGGTCATATCAAGGGATCAATCCCTAATAAACATCCTTTGTTGGCACACACTGTTAGTTTCTGCCTTGAGACCCTAGGGAAGGAGACAAGCACTTTTTATTTAATTATTTGTTAGTAGTGCTGAGGATGGAACCCAGGGTCTTATTCATGCTAAGCATGTTCTCTATCATTGAGCTGTACCCCATCCCTGAGTAATCAACATGGACTAATGCTAGCTGCTCCGTGAGGTAGATAGGCCCCTTGGATGCCTATACTGGGGTTCAGCCAAGCAAAGTAACCTGCCCAGTGTCTTAGTCTTTTTTATGTTGTTACAACAAAATATGTGAGTCTGAGTACTTTATAAAGAAGAGAGGTTTATTTGGCTCATGATTTTGGTGGCTGTAAAGTCCAAACAACATGGCATTGGGGTCTAGTGAGGGCCCTCTTGGATGCGACACAACATGGCCAAGTAGGAAGGGAAACACATGCAGAAGGGACCGAGCACATGGGCTGGCCTCACTTTATGACAACCCCTTCTCTCCTAGAGATCAGCATTGATATATTCATGAGAGTGGAGCCCTGTCACCTACTTATCTTTGGCTAAGCTCCACCTCTTAATGCTTCTACCACTTAATCCTGCCACAGTCAATCACTCCTCCAGCTGGCGAACCTTTGGGCAATAAACCATGGCAGTCAGGTTCTGAGGTGGTGCTAGAGGCAGGAGCCAAAGCCAGGCCTTCCGATTAGAAATCCTGTGTTCATGGGGCTGAGGATGTGGCTCAATCGGTAGCGCGCTCGCCTGGCATGCGCGGGGCACTGGGTTCGATCCTCAGGACCACATAAAAATAAAATAAAGATGTTGTGTCCACAAAAAAAAAAAAAAAAAAGAATGAAAGAAAAAAGAAATCCTGTGTTCAGGCATGGAGCTGAAGCTCAGTGGAAGGGCCGTAGCCTAGCATGTGGGGCTCTGGGTTCAATCCTCAGGACCACTAACTAAATCAATCTTGTCTTTGTTCCCTCCCCAGAGGGGAGAGGATGGGTATGGTAGTTGGGGTTCATGGATGCTAGGACTTGAGAGTATTGCTTATTTTCGATTAGACATCTCATCTCTCAGGGAATGGTACCTCAACAGAAACAACCCTGTGGGAGATTTCAGATCACAGCCTCAGGCAGGGTTACTACATTCAGCGCCCCAGTTCCTGAGGCTACTCGCAACCCTTCTGTTTAGCTGAATTTTGTCTATTTTTTGCAATGCTGAGTAGGAAACCCAGCATGTAAAGCCAGTGTGCTACCACTGAGCTACACCCAGCCCTCTCCCAAGCTTCTGAACTAGGTTAACATGAACTAGTGCAGGTTCCCACTGAAGACCTGCAAAAGAATCAAAGCTTCAGTAGGTACTTGCCCCAGAAATCCTCGGGAAGCCCTTGGCCCCATTTTCCCTGTTATTCAGAATGTCAAGAATTCTTGTCCTAAGAGGAGTGGAGGAAGAAATTTGCACTTACTGGGCATCTGCATGTGCTGTGTCCACACTGAGAAAACTGGTAAGTATAGAAAAACACCTTTAAGAAAATTAAAATCTGTAATCCCACCATCCAGATACTACTACTGCCAATAACTTGATGTCATGTTTTTTAGCTTTTTTCTCTGCATTTTTGTTTATATGTAAGGTTTTTTTTTTTTTTTTTTTTTTAAAGAGAGAGTGAGAGAGGAGAGAGAGAGAGAATTTTTAATATTTATTTTTTAGTTCTCGGCGGACACAACATCTTTGTTGGTATGTGGTGCTGAGGATTGAACCCGGGCCGCACGCATGCCAGGCGAGCGCGCTACCGCTTGAGCCACATTCCCCAGCCCTATATGTAAGGTTTTTTAAAAAACAGATTGGAGGACTGGAGTTGTGGCTCAGCCTACAGAGTGCTCACCTAGCACATGTGAGGTCCTGGGTTCGATCCTTGGCACCACATAAAAATAAATAAAGTGAAGGTATGTGTCCTGCGAGGGCTCTCTCTCCTCCAGCGAGGAGGTCCATGGAACAGGCTGGAGGAGAGTGTGGCTGTGGAGTCACTAATCAAGACCTCCGGAGACCAAGCAGGAAGCAGGTCTGATTTTATTGCGCAGTTACCAAGTATATTTACTCAGGCAGTAGCTAAGCAGATTACAGGCAGCCACCAATGCAATGTCTGTTAACTGCCCTTGCAGCGACCAATGGAGGAGTGGGCCATGGAGCAAGCACAGGGACTGCAACCCATGGCCCCACACCCAGGGCTGTGCCTAAGGGGTAAGCAGTCTGCCGCTCATGCACTAAGCAGAGGGGAGTGGCCTGCCACTCAGACGCCCTTAGCATATGCCATGTATACAGTACTCCATGCACTTGTCCACACTGTGTCCAATACAACTAAAAAATATTTAAAACAGATTGGAAGCTAGGGTCATAGCTCAGTGGTAGAGTGCTTGCCTAGCATACCGGAGGCCCTGGGTTCCATCCACAGCACTACAAAAAGCAACCAAAAAAGGGGCCCATAGTCACAGTCAGCTGTAGTCAACTTTTTTTTGTACCAGAGATTGAACCCAGGGCACTTAACCACTAGCCACATCCCCAGCCCATTTTATTTTTTGAGACAGGGTCTCACTAAGTTGCTGAGGCTGGCTTTGAATTTGCGATCCTCCTGCCTCAGCCTCCCAAGCTGCTGAGATTACAGATGTGTACCACTGTGCCCATCTTATAGTCTACTTTAAAAAAAAAAATTTTTTTAATTGTAGATGGATACAATACCTTTCTTTATTTATCTTTATGTGGTGCTGAGGATCGAACCCAGGGCCTCACATATGTTAGATGAGCACTCTACTGCTGAGCCACAACCCCAGCTCTGTAGTCTACTTTTAACTTAGCAATTATTTAGAACATGTCTCATTACTGATTATCTTTCTCAAACTTTGTCACTGGGAATTGAACTCAAAGGTACTCTACTAATGAGCTACATCCCCAGGTTATTATATATATATATATAAAATCTATTTAGTTGTAGATGGACACAGTATCTTTTTAAAATTTACTTATTTTTGTGTGGTGTTAAAAATCAAATCCCTGCCTCACATGTGCTAGGCAAGCACTCTACCACTGAGCTACAACCCTAACACCTCCCCCCCACACCCAGTTGTTTTTTTTTTTTTTTGAGACAGAGTCTTGCTGTTTCCTAGGCTGGACTTGAATTTGTGATCCTCTTGTCTCAGACTCCCACATTGCTGGGATTATAGGAGTGAGCCACCAGGACCAGCCTTCTTTTTTTTTTTTTCCCTATGTTGCCCAGATTGGCCTTGAACACTTGGGTTTAAGTAACCCTCCCTCCAGTTTCAGCCTTCTGAGTGTGAGGACTATAGGCACGCTCCACCATGCTCTGTCACCGAAACAATTTAAGTGAAGGCTTGTATCCTGTTTTCTTCTTTTTTTTAAAAAAAATATATATTTTAGGTGTAGATGGACACAACACAATGCCTTTATTTTTATGTGGTGCTGAGGATCGAACCCGGGCCCCACCGGTGCTAGGTAAGCGCTCCACCGCTGAGCCACAATCCCAGCCCTGTTGTACCCTGTCTTCTTGGTGACCATAATTTATTTAACTAAGTCTTCAACTGTTGGGTATTTTATTGATTGCATTTTCAAAAAATTACAAACTACTTATAATGAATATTTGCTTAATAGTACTGGGAATTGAACCCAGGGGTGCTTAACCACCGAGCCATATTCCCCAGGGTCTCACTAAGTTGCTTAGGGTCTCATTAAGTTGCTGAGACTGGCTTTGAATTCATGATCCTCCTGCCTCAGCCTCCAGAGCGCTGCGATTACAAGCATGTACCACTATGCCCTGCTCTAATGAATGTTGTTTGTCTAACAGTTTTTGAGCTTGCATGTTCAGAGCCACCAGTACTGAGGACATAGTTGTCAATGTGATGGACACAGGTCTTGCCTTCAGAGGTGGAAGTTTAACGACAATTATTCA
Organism: Spermophilus citellus; assembly: GCF_964194105.1. NCBI lineage: Eukaryota > Metazoa > Chordata > Mammalia > Rodentia > Sciuridae > Spermophilus > Spermophilus citellus. The sequence continues at coordinate 251,441,966 of NC_138183.1, read as the reverse complement.
CATACATACAAAAGTAATAGTTAACAACCGTGGAAATTGCAACAAAGGAGCAGGAGGTTTGGCGGGACTCCTCCTGAATGTGGAGCGGCAGTTCTCCTCTCCTCTGATCACTTCTCCTGCTTGCTGTGATCCAGGCACTGACTTCCTTTCTATTCTTTAAACAGGTCAAATCCACTCTTGTTTAATGCCCTTCCTCCCACTTTCCTTTGATTGGCACCTTCTTCCTCTTTCTTGTCTTCCGGGTCTTGGTTCAATGTCACCTCACTCCCATTTGAACTGGTTATTCTACCACGGAACTCGGCCCGGGTTCTTTCCTTCCCCACATGCTGCCCTCTCCTTTTAGACATTTTACTTTTCACTGTGTTTTCCCACAACCTGGGTATGAGCTCTATGACTGTGTCTGTCTTTGGTTTCCCGGCTCCTGGCACACACGGGTGTCACATGAGAAAATGAGAGGGCAGAGCTATTATTTGAGCTCAGTCTTCATGACCCCAAACTTGAGCCTTTTCTTATTCATTCTGCTCCCAGGACAGCAGTTACCCCCAGGGTCAGATATGGTTTCTTTAGCCTCTCTAGGAGTGCCATTGGGCAAGTCCTTTCCTGGCCCTCAGCCTCAGTTTTCCCATCTGTTCTAAGATGGAATTGATGCTCTAACACTGGGACCAGTCAACAAGGAACAGCAGCAGGTGCTTCTTCCAGCAGGTGGCGCCATTGGTTCTCCTCATCTTTTTCCTGCTCTGGCCCAGGTGGGCTGGATCTTTTGATGTGAACGTGGAGTCTTCTCCTCAGAACAGATTCTCTACCATCACCAAATGCCAGGGTGGTGTTTTTTTTTTTTTTTTTTTCACACACACAAAATTTTCATTTCTTAATATTTTATTTCAAAAACTTTTTGTTTGAGAAGAGATTTAGACTTACAGAGAAGTTGTGACAATAGCAGAGTTCTCCCCAACACTCCACACCCAGATTCCCCTATTATTAACATCTGATATGGTACACTTGTCACAGTGATGAACCAATACTGACACATTTTTATTAACAAGAATTCCAGACTTGGGGCAAGTAGTGGAGCACTTGCCTAGCAAGTGTGAGGCACTGGGTTTGATCCTCAGTACCACATAAAAAGTAAATACATAAAATAAAGGTATTGTGTCCATCTACAAATTAAAAAAAAAATTCCAGACTTTATTCAGATTTCCTTGCTAACTCGCATACTTTCTCTCCCTCAGTATACCATGTTACATTCCCTCATAATGTTTTCTTAGGTTCCTCTAGGCTTTGATAACTCCTCCAACTTTCCTTGTTTTTAATGACCAGGTCAGTTTTCAGATGTAACACCAATGTGTCTTGGATCATGGTCATTTAAGATTCCAAGCTAAAAGTTATAGCTCTTTGTTCTCTGGGAACTTAGGAACAATACTTCTCTAGCAGAAATTGGCACTTTCAACTCAAACCCTTGGACAGATCTTCAGAAATTGTCTTCTCAGAATACTTTCCTGTGTACCTGCTATGGGCTGGCCCTGTGCTTGGTACTAGGGATAGAGCAGAGTTAAGAGAGGATCCTCTCTGGGCTGACAATACAGTTCTTTTGTCCAAGATGGAGAACAGATGTACAAGAAAGGTAGAGGGTAAGACTCCACCCTCCTGTTATACCCAAGGACCCATCCAAAGAGGGAAAGGGGTGACAGGTCCCTAGGACCTAAGGGATCCTCTGGAGAACCTGGCCCCAGAGCCAGAGGTTTTGGAATGAGAGGAAGGTTAGGGGATTTCTCATGGATGTCTTCCCAGCTCCTGAAATCCTGCCCCTGTGTGGAGCTTAGAGTCATATTGCTTTCCTTGAGAAAGAGGCTTCTGTAGGCCTTCAGGTTGCCATTGTCTTCTGGTTTAACTCAACAACTAAGTTTTTCCTGTGCTTATCTGCTTCAAGAGAGAGCCCATCCAGTCCTAAGAGTATCTTTGGGAGACAAGAATCTTTCATCACCTCACTTCACCTGTGAAGAAACTGGGGTTTGGGACCCACTTAGCAAATAATGGGTGTAGCTGAGATTTGAATCCAGGTCTTTCTTTTTTTTTTTATTTTTTTAAAGAGAGAGAGAGGAGAGAGAGAGAAAGAATTTTTAATATTTATTTTTTAGTTCTCGGCGGACACAACATCTTCGTTGGTATGTGGTGCTGAGGATCGAACCCGGGCCGCACGCATGCCAGGCGAACGTGCTACCGCTTGAGCCACACCCCCAGCCCCAAATCCAGGTCTTTCTGTCTCCTAATTTTCATTTGACTCTCACCAGCTATACCCTGTGGCTTTGGGGCCTTCAAGCTTAGAGGAAAACAGCATGTTTGAAACTTCCTTCTCTTGATCCATTGAGTTCTGCTCCCCTCTGCTTACAGACCTAGAAGGGACAAAAGGAAGGGGTTACCCTCTTATCCTGCTCTTGGAGGAAAGGCCCCTGCTCCAGTCCAAGCCAGCCCTTCTTGGGAAACATGGGATGGGATAATTTGAGACAGTGGTTCTCTGGCTTTGGAAGCAGAGAAAATAAACCCAGGGCTGGGATGAGGGTGATGTGGGTATGTTGCCCACCTTCGCCTCTCAGCAACTGTGGGGGCAAATTGCCTTTAGCCTATGAGCCTCGGTTTCTTTTCAGTGAAAAGAAGACCTATTGCTGTGACTGAGGGATGTAAAGGTGTTTGTCGGACAAAAGCCCTATGAAAGGATAACAGAGGTGGTTGTCATTTCCAGTGTCTCACAAGGATGTCACTTTACATACAAGCCCAGGAGAAGAAAGAACTCGTGTTCAAAAGTGTCAAAACCACGTCTAGGACCAAGGCCAGGCTGAATCCCCAGGTTATCCCAGGCCCTTTGTTGGCTCCCACTATGTGAACACTAGGCTTGGAGCAGGTAGGAGAACCCAATATCCTCTAGGATGGGACACCAAGCACCTCAAGGGCAGGGAGTGGCGTGTGCTTCATCCAATGCTCCAGCTCCTGGCACTGCAGGTGCCACAGGATACATGCAGATTAGAGGGCCATGGGGGTATGCACACATGGAGAAATGCAGGGCCCAAGCAGGTCCAGAGTTTATATCCTGACCCCAGGTTTCCCCAGCCCCCCACTTTCTCACTCCCCATGCTTCCTTTTTAACAGCAGTCATGACACTGGAATTACCAAAAAGGCAAACTGGACTTTATTATAAAGTTGGCTACAAAGTCACCACAGCACCACGAGGTGGCCGTCTGGGCAGGCCCAGGCGGTCTGGCGGCCGGGTGATCCCGCACCAGGTACACGCGTTCGTGCAAGCACACGTGTGACGGCAGGTCTGCCTTCCTCCATCGGAAAGGAACGTAGCGTCTCTTCGCACCCCCCACCCCAGGCGCGGGGCGCAAAAGTCACAGGAAGGGCCGCCAGGGCGGCGGAGTCCATCGGAATTGAAATCCCGTTACTGGTGTGTAGAGAATTCTACGTGGGTGTCAAGAGCCCCTCAGGGCACAGGCTGGCCCAGGTGGGCCCTGCCTTTCCCCCACGAAGGCCCAGGGGTGGCTTGGCCCCTAGGAGTGGAGAACTGGCCCAGGCCCATGGGGCAGCGCGGGGGGAAGTGAGACTCCCCCATTCTCCGCTTGAAATCGCATTCAAGGAAACTCACTACGAGTGAATACAGATTGAAATGGAAACTGGGATCGCTCGAAGTCTCTTGAGTTTAAAAAGAAGCTCCCCTCCCTTGCCCTCCCACCCCCCCCCCAAATCTCTCAGGGCCTGGGAAATCAGATATATCCCCCTCTGGCCCCCAGAATCCCCCCAACAGTCCCGGGGGGGTGGAGAGCGGCTCCACGTCTTGATGACAATATGCCATACTTGACGACGTTAAGTCACAGACTTATTCAAAACGTTGGTTCCCCTCCACTTCCATCTGTAGAGAGAGAGAGGGAGGGAGGGAGAGAGTCAGTCAGGCCTATTAGAAAAGAGCATCCTAGGGTTGAGGGTGTGGCACAGTGTTGGTATATAGGATGGGTGTCAAATATGTTGGCTCAATGACCGAATCATCTAAGCTCAGCAGACAAGAGGAAATTTGTCCAGATGGTGTGAAACTATGGTTGTGGTTTTGGAAATGATGGGGCCATAGCAGGGAACTAACAATGATGGAGCCAGGGGCTCAGCCTCATCCTCTTTCTTTCCTCAATTTCTACAAACTGTTGTTCGGCATCCCCTTTAGGGATAGAACTCAATTGACAGAACTCGAATCAATTTTCAGCCATGTTTATGTGCCCTAAGGACAGTTTCTTTACTCTGGGACATTGATTGTCTTCACTTGTAAAATGGTGTGGTGTCTCTGAGTTAGGAAGCATACACCTTCCCAAAGGATTCTACAGCCATCAATCCCCAGCCCCTGCCTGCCACATCACTTGATCAAAAACTTACATATTAATATTTCAATGTTTTTTTTCTTACTCTCACTGCTACCTTTAGCAAAATTAATATATAGAGAGGGGAACGGATTCCCCCAAGCCTACCCTGAATCTCACTGGAAGGACAGGGATGTATTCTTGATATTTTGGGCTGCACTCACCTTCATGGAAGCTGTCTTGAGCTTGGCTCTGGAGTTGATGCAACTCATCAGTAAACCCATCGTAGGGGAATGCTGAGACACCTGTCTCAAAGGCGGTTTCATAGGTGGCCAGGTCCTCCAGGAAGCTGTGGTCTTCTGGGGACAGGTTGTTGCAAGGCGATGGGGCCCCTTCTGGGCCCTCTGCCTCAGGATCCCCTGAATCCCAATCCCCATTGGGGTCTGGAGTAGAGAGATCCATGAAGATGTCTTCCACGGGCGTCTCTTCCAGGAATATGTTATCAGGGTCAGCCAGAAAGTCCAGCTCCTGGCATTTCCAGGGTTTCAGGTCCAGGCTGAGCACAGGGGGGCCAGCCCCCGACAGGGACAGGTTGGAGTCCAGGGGCTCCAGTCCTCCAAGTGGCTCCAGTCCCCCAGTGCCAGCCTCAGCTGAGAAGGGCCTGTCCATGCCCTGAGCCAACTGGCTGATCTGCTGGATGAGACGGTCAATCTCATTTTGCTCCTTCTCAGAGTAGTGGAAGAAACTCTGCTTGACTGGAGAGGCCTCCGGTGTGAGCAGGCCTTCAGGCACCAGGGGGACGTCCACAGACAGGGGGCCCCGGAGCTGAGCCAGGGCCAGGAGTGTGCAGTCCCCATTACCAGGGCTGCTAGGACTTGGGGGCAACTTCTCATAGAGAAAACTGCATCCCTCCTGGGCGAAGTAAGTCTTGGTGGGATTGGGACTCAGCTGCTCTGGGAAAGTTTGGCTGGGGCTGTTCAGGGGTGCTTGGAATGCTGTGCTGGGAGGAGTCAGCTGCTCATGGGAAGGGCTGCTCAGGGGCTCTGGGAAGGTGGCAGTGCTGGGAAGCAGCTGGTCTGGGAAGGTAGAGGTGCAGGGAGTCAGTTGGTCTTCATAGCTTCTGGCTGAGGTTTCGGTCAACTGGCCTGGGAGTGGGCTGGTTAGTGGATCTGGGAATGTAGCGCTGCTGGGTGTCAACTGATCAGAGAAGGTTGCAGTGCTTGGAGTCAGCTGTTCTTGGAGTGAGCTGGATGGGGCAGGCAGATGGGTCTGGAAGGGCTCATGGAGGCTGAAGAGGAAGGCACAGCCTCCTAGCTGGTGGGGTGTGTAGGGTGGGGTACACACAAGATCTTTGCTCAGTTCTGCATGGAGAGAAGGCTCAGGCCCAGAAGGGAATGGCAGGTAACTGAAATCCAGCTCTTTAGGTGGTCGGGGAAGCTCTTCTGATGCTGAGACAACACCTAGTCCGGGAGTGTTTGGGAAACCAGTGCTTCTGGGAGCCCCCACGGGTGGGGTAAAGAGTGGGTTAGAACACTGCTCCTGGGAGAGGATGTTCTCAGGAAATGAGGGCAGCATAGTCGGGGTGCCCAAGACATAAGCTGCCTGGGTATCTTCAGAGTTCAGCTGCTGGCGGAGGCTCCAGGCTTCCGAGTCACTGGAGAAGAGAAGAGGCAGCCATAAGGGTTTGGTGTCCATTCCCAGAGCCGTTCTCTGATTTGCATCTCTTCCATACAGACCTTGGCTGCCCCCCAGGGCCCTGTCTTTGCAGCTCACCTGATTGGGTAGTTATTGGCAGTAATAGGGCCTTCTGGACCTTCTGAGTATAACAGGCAGTAAATCCACGCCCAGCCTCCAGACTTGGCCTGTAGTCTCACGACCATCTCTGCCTGAATATCTCCACTCTCAGCCACTGGGGAGAAAGAAGAGATGCAGGGTTAGGATACCCACCAGGTGACACCACCTAAACTCCCACCTTGCTCATTTCTCCACTGAATTGAAGGAGCCCAAGAACTTCTTTTCTGACTACCCTAACCTGCACCTCTCACTCCCCACCTTGACCTTGACACTCAGAGTTCCCCAGCTTGGTTCTAAATTCTCACCTTGACCCTTCACCCTGAGGTTTACTCTGGTACCTCCCCAACATCAGCCTTGACCATAGTCCATTATTGGTCTGGTCTCCTATCTCCTTTCCCAGCTCCCTGTCTTGTCCCCAGCCTCTCTGGACACTCACATAGGCGGTAGTGTTGAGCAGAAGCATGGGCCAGGTCCTCAGGGTGCAGCAGTCCATACCATGATTTACAGAGCAGTTCACTGCGCTCAAAGCCCAGGTAGATTAGGACACTGGGAAAGTGGAAAGGGTGAGTTCAACTTTGTGTTTTCCTTGCTTGGAACACATGCATCTCACTCCCTCCCAGGTTCTCTGCCCACTAAATCCCATCTTCCCTGCCCCTGACTCCAGAATCTAGGGTCCCATCATCTCTGGCCTGCCTTCCTCCTGAGGTTTGAGAACTCTGGGCTTACCTCTCAGATATGTCCAGTAGGGCGAGGTCTTTAGCATGCCGGCTCTGGAACATGGCCAGGAAGAGTGAGGCAGGGCCAGGGCCAGGGCCAGGGCCAGGGCCAGGGCGGGGTCTTGGCTCCAGTGGGGCACAGAAGGCAGTGAACACAGGATTTCCTGCCCAGTAGGCTCCAGGTGGGTGAGCATGGAATCGGCCTCGAATAAGCACCAGTTTGTTGCCTGCGCTCTGGCGCCGAAGAGATTTGGAGGTGTTGAAGTGGCAACGGAAGAGACGATCTAGATGGATAAGGAAAAAAAATATTAAGAGTGTGGGTGGCTGAGAAAGATGGTCAATGGGGTGGAACAGGGGAGCAGAGGGAGACTGGACTGAAGGAAGAAGGCAGTTCTTACCAGTGTCCAGAGCAGAGGGCAGGGTGAGTTGCTGACGCACAGTGAGGTGGTCAGCCGGGTCAATGATGTCGTAGATACTGTCACCCTGGGCAACCAAGTCCACCTGAAAGAAAGAAAGATGACCATTAGTGAAGACAGCAAGAGACAATCTTTGGCCCATAGCATCTTCCAGTGCAGGATCCCTCCCTCTCCGATAACTCTCAGTTTCTTAGGAGTAGAAAGCTCATTGTACATAATTCACACCCCAGTCTGAGCTGAAGACACTCTCAGTACTCACCATCGAGTGTCCCAGATGCTCGCTCACACTCTCAGACAGGTATAGCAACTTCCCCTCAGCTGTAAAAACAAGCAGAAATCCAGGCAGTGCTGCTACGATGTCTTCAAGCTCTTGAGCTGAGAGAAGCCCTGTGGGGCCAGCCAGAGGAGTGCCTGTGGGATGAGAAGACATGGTGAGTCAAGATAAGACTGGAACGCAAAGCAGAAGTGAGGAAGGCTCGGTGAGTTTCAGAGAAGCCAGAGGAATTTCTCATAGCCTGCCTCTGCAAACACCTGTTGACCCGCTGTCCGCAGCTTTTGGCCAGCGGACCTGTTGCTGGAACTCCCCAGCCAGCGAGCCCTCACGCTTCTGAGCGGGCCCCTGAGCCTCAGCGGCCCTGGATGTCAGCACCGTGGACAGAGCTCCCAAGTGGACTTGGGTTCAGCACCGCAGACAGCGCCTCACATGCAATCGTTGCGGTCAGCACCGCGGACAGCGCCCCAGAGCCATCAGTAGAGCCCTTCAGGGTGGCAAACTGCAGCTGCCCTTCCTCTAGGCTTTGGCGTCTCCGTCCCTGCAACTTCCCAGGCTTCCCTCACTGGATTCCCGGGGTGCTCTGAGCTGGTGGGGAGTACAGCCATTCTGACCTGGCTCTTCTCCTTCCCTAAATTTGGTTCTAGGGACACCATTCAGGCTCTCTAACCCTCATCCCAAACTAAAGTGAGGTCTGGACGACAGCTCAGGAAGAAAAGTAGGAAGTCCCGAGTCCTCCGAGTCCCCCCAGTCCCTTCTCTCCTTAGCTCGCCAACATGCTGCCTTAGACATGCAGCAGTCCCAGCGAGTTCCCTCAGATCCACTCTCCCCGGTGCCCGCCAGTTTGGGTCTCCATAGCTAGCCCCAGATTGCTCACCTCCAGCGAAGAAGACACCCTTGCGAGTGTAGATGCAGGCAAGACTCATAATGTGCAGGTAGGACAGCCGGACCTTGTCCGCTTCGGCCAGCGGTAGCAGCTCCTTGAGATTCCGGATCTCGGCGTTGATCTGGTCGCGGCGCGCCTTGGAGGCGCCCTTGGTGGAGCGGTACATGACTGCCGGCTGTGGAGCTCCAGCTCCGGCGCTCCGAACACCTGCGTTCCTGTCCCGACGCACCGGCGGCTTCCTCCTCCTTGCTTCCCAGTCTCTCGCTCCGGCTCTCGCTCTCTCTCTCCTCTCCTGGGCTCCGCTCGGCTGCGCTGCCCCCCTCGCCTGCCTCGTTCCGCCTTATATAGCTCCTGCCAGGCGTGGGGGGCTCGTTTTAGAGACGGGGGGGGGGGCGGGAAAGCGGGAGGCTGGGCTAAGCAAGCTGCAGCGGGAGCCGCTAACTGGGGAGGGGGGGCGCTCCTCCTCCCTCCCCGGCTTCCAACGTCATCCCATGACGTTGAACAAGAGCGGGAGGGGGGCCGGGAGAAGGGGGAGAAGACAGGCTGCGGAGGGGGCCGCGGCTGGCGGGAGCTGAGCAGAGCCTGGCGCTGCCTTAGAAAAGCCTGAAACGGGGGTGTGGGGACTCAGGTTTCCCAGTGTGTTGGGGGAAGGGACAGGGCACAGGACAGGGCCGTCTGAAGACCCCTGCAAGAGAGCGCATAGGGCAAGAAGGGGCTGATGCCGACAGCGAATTTTAAGGAGATAAGGGAATGGGGAGGAACGGGGTCATTGGCAAATCCCCCTCCTCATTTGCCAGGCAAAGGTCAAGGTCATACAAGTGGGAGGGCACGGACTTTCCCTGGCCTTTGGGGGATAGGTCACACCTGGGATTCCTTCCTGGGGTCTATTCAGTCTGGGATTCCCTTGTCCATTTTCAAAGAACTAATATACTAATATTCCCTTCCCCTTCCCAAGCCTCCGCCTTGGCGATTTATCAGGGGTAGTTACATGGGGGTCTAAGTCCCTAGGATGGGATGGAAAGGTGGGGGTCCTGTGGGAAAGGCGCCAGTGGAGTCCGGCCTTGGTCCTATTTTCCCACAGCCGAGACTAGAAATACCAACGCTGCAGTCTGCAATGAATCTTCGTTTCTCTGTCGATCAATTAACCTTAGTCGCTGATGGGGGGGAAACTGAGGCAGGGACCCAGGGCACAGTGCGGTCTTCACCCAGGGGCCTCCCCAACCCCCCGCCGCATTCCCGGCCCCCAAAGCGAGCGGTTACCCCGCCCTCAGGGAGCCTCGATCGCTCCCGCGGGCCGGGGGCGGGGGCGGGGCCGGGGGAATCCCAGCTCCATATTAGGACAGGAATCCTCTGCCGCAGCCGCCGCGGCGGGCGGGGCCTGGCGGCCTCCGCGCAGCTCCGCGAGCTCCCCCCTGCTGCTCCGGCAGGGAAGAGGGGGAGGCTGCGGGGAAGTGAGGGGGCCGCACTGGGTCCTGCGCGACTGCGGCACCTACCAGGGACCCTTAAACTCGGCTGGGCTCTCCTCCACGCCTCCCTGCAACCCTCTCCCCAGCTTCAGCTCTAAGATTCCTTGCTGTCTCTCCATCTTCAACTCTCCACCCCCAACCCTCAGTTTTTAAAATCTTATTGCATGCTAGGTAGCCTGTCCTAGGTTTATGCGCCCCCTAGCCCCCTAAGGTTCCCCTTCTGTTCCATCACGTCTGTCTTTTTTTCGTTGTCAGGTCGTGTCCACGTCGTGTGGCCTTTCTTTGCTTTATATCCCTACTATCTTCTTTCTCTATTCGCCCCACATGACTGCTGTCCACAGGGGAAATAGGTTGCCTCTTACCCCAGGATCTCATAAAGGGAACAGGGAGTGGTCTAGAAGACATTTTAATCTGAAAAGTTATTTGGGGGAGAAGGGGGGTATATGGAATACTGGAAATGAAACCACATAAAAATTGAGGGAGAGGGGTTGGCCTGATTGTAGAGAGTCACACAGGAAGGGTGAATATAAACTTTGACACCAAGAAAAAATGTTTGGGGTCAAGAAACTCCCAGTCCTCATCGAAATGGGTGGTAGCAAGACAGGCAGCATGGGAGGAAGAAGAGGCAACTGAGGATAAGGATGTCATAGAAGAGGGGTCTGTGGCTGTGGAGACCCTGTCCTGATGGTCTTGTGCTATTTTGGCAGAGATTGGGCCATCACACAAACCATCCTAGGGTCCGTGGCACAATTGAGATGGGGGAATGGTGTGCATGAGTCTGTCTCCAACTCTGTGGTCCTGAATGAGGGAGAGGTGGTCCCTTCAGGTCGTGTGTCTCGGTTGCATTTTTCATCTCTAACTACCAATGTCCCCACTCACCCCTCACTCCAGCTTCTGTTCCCCTTATCTTTGGACTCCCTTTCCATATGAAAACCCAGGGCAGGCCTCCTGTTTTCTTCACCTACTGTTGTTTTAGGTCCTGGCTGGGAGACATTCGTGGCGCCCCTCCGTAACAAGAGGGGTCTGTCTGTTGACTGGGTCCAGCTAGTCTGCAGCAGTTGGAGGAGCAGATTCACAAGGAAAGAACGGTGCCCTGACCGCTGTCCACGGTGCTGAAAGCATTGCCACACGAGTCAGATTATGGCCACCTGGAACAGCGAAGCAGGGCTCGCGTCCACACAGGCCTCAGGGTGAAGCCCCCTTTAGCTGACCCCTTCTTCTATGAGAATAAATGGGTGGGGGTCTCTAAGGGCCAAGATTCCCCTTCTTCTATGAGAATAAATGGGTGGGGGTCTCTAAGGGCCAAGATTGGGAGTTGAGTAAACAAGGGAGGAGAATTGGGCTTGGAGTCCTTGGATTTTTCCAGGAGAATGGACTGGAGAGAAAGCGCTTTAGAAAGCAAGAAGGGTCTAGAAAGGGACACGGGAGGGGGCGGAGGAGGGCTCATCCTAGTTCGCCCACTCTGATTCAAGTTGAGAAGCTCTGGATGTCTCCGCTCCCTAGGCCAGCTCCCACTCCTCTTGCCTCCCACCTCCGTGAAACTATTTTTAACTGTGCAGAACCAAAAATAGCTTGGCAGCAGCTTCAGGCCGTGGGAGAGGAGCTATTTATATCACCAGTGACGGTTCAGAAATAGCAAGCAGGAGGAGGGGGGCGGCTGGCACGCTAGAGAGCTCCTGGCCGCTGCTAAAAATACTGTCAGTGTGAGTCATCCTGGCCTGGCTGAGTCACCCACTCTCCCCCCAAGCGGCAGGCAGCAGCAGCAGCAGCAGAGCAGACTAAGAATTGGGAGCCTGTGAGGGGGCATCACAGCCCATGGGCTATTGGAAAGTGGGCAAGGGAGTGAATTGGGAGAGGGGCTTCGGGTGAATATGTAGAAAGAATGGGGGAGGGGGAGCAGAAGCCTCCTAGCCAAACCTACTGGATGAGCACCAGCAACCCCAGTTATGCACTATTACTGGAGGATGCTTGGGCAATTTAAGAAAGGGAGTGTGTGTGTGTGTGTGTGTGTGTGTGTGAGAGAGAGAGAGAGAGAGAGAGAGAGAGAGAGAGAGAGAGAATATGAATGAATGTTTGCTCACTAGATTGAGACTGTACATCCCTGTGTGTCTGCATCTGAACTTGTCTGTCCAAACATGTCTGTAGGTCTGTATCTATGTGTATGCATGTGTCTTTGTAGCTGTGTGTCTATCTGTGTATTTTCCTAGGCTTGCATCGATGTGCATCTTTTCAAAAACTCTCCACCTTCCTATATTGCTTGTAGTTCTATGTTTGTGCCTGTGTATATTTATTTTTACAGTTTCCTATGTGTCTCCGTGTGTGTTTGTGTCCCTCTCTGAGTCTGCTCTGTCCCCTCTCTCAGCATCTGAGGGTGTGTGTGGACTTGCATGCATCCCTAGGCTCAGTATACCTTGGTTGCTCTCTCTGATGTCCCTTGTTGGTCTCTTGCACCATTTATCCTTTGCTCTCTTCTCCCCACCCAGCATCTTCCCTTCTTTCCAGTCCTTAGCCCCCAACCATGTGCAAAGGTCTCTTTGTCACAGGCAGTTTCTAGTAAAAACATGGAGGAAGGCAGCCCCACGTGAACACTCCCCTTTCTCTGGAACCATCCTGATCCTTCCTGGCCTGCAGGAGTAAGTGGTTTTCCATCACTCCATATTTGGGGAGCTGAGAGAAGAGAAGGGCTTTCTTTAGTTCTTAAAAAAAATTCCTGGTGTGGGCACAGTCATGTGTAGCACGCACATACACACACAGAGACACACACACACAGACACACAACTGAGAGAATGAGAGAAAAAAATATCAAGGTCCCTTCCTTACTGAGCAGAGCTCGCATCTGTTGCCATGGCAACCCGCCCACTCCTTCCCCGAAAAATCACCAAGAAGAGGTGATGGCATCGAGGAGGGATTGGCTGATTCCTTTCTTTATTATTTTTTCCGAAAAAGGCCTTTTTATAGCAAGAACAGGCCACAGGATTCCTTGCTTCTGTCTTGCATAGCTTTATTGGGAACCTAGGGGGACATCACACCTCAACCTCTATTACAGAAGAGGTGTACCATTTCCAGAGATTTCCAGGAGAATGACTCCTGGGAAGGAGTTGGAAGGTGGATGGGAAATCTGGTTCTTCGGGAGAGCATGGGGACTCCTGGGCAGTTTTCTGAAGATTTGGGGCAAAGATCTTGACAGAGGGCTGTCTGCATATATCTTGTCTTTTTCTGGATAAATATGTCCATGAGAAAGAAAAGAAAGGATGAAGGGAAGACAAGAAGGGGGAGAAGAGGAACAGAAAGTGAGAGAAGGGACATGAATGAATCACTTGATGGGCTTCAGGGAGGATGAAAAGATGAGCAAGGAGGCCAGCACCAGGACAGACAGGTGGACAAGCTCAAGATCCGCCAGGCCACTGGCGGTACCCTTCCCTAGATTCCAGCTGTGGCTGTTTAATTTGACCCCAGGGAAACTGGGGCCATAGAGGAATGTTCTAGGGGAGCACAGAAGCTCATCTCTCCTAACTCCAGTCCCAGCCTGAATCTCAGAGGCCTTCTCCAAGCCCTGGCTACCAGCCACTGCAGCCACATCGCTCCTTCAAGTGAACCTTCGCCTCCTGCCAAATGGCTGGGAGATGGAGAGAAGGGATTCCTCATTTCTTCCTGTGCTAGACTTGCTGCAGAAATGGGGCCACTCGGGGCTGGGGGTTGGGAAGGAAGACTAGGAATCTGACTCTGGTGAGAGACACCTCCCCCTCTGTCAGGCTGCCACCACCCTCACAGGCAAGGGCATGGCCAGGTGGGGGTGCAGTGGGCAACGAGTGCAACTCTACTCAAAGTGATGGAGGAGAGGGAAGAAAACTCTTATTAGAGTGTCACTGATCTGTTAGACAGCCTCTCATGACCAATCCAACTCATATTACGATGCTAATTTGAGAGATGATAAAAGTAGGGATCAGAGGTGGATGATGACTTAATCAAAGTCACACAGCAGGCACTGGCAATGCTGCACCTTAAGCCCAGCTCCTACTTCCCAACCCAGGCTTATTCTCTTGCACCCTGTGGAACACCAGGAGCCTAGACACTATGGCCCACATGCCAGATTGACCCATTTGGTCTTTTTGTCAATAAAGGTTTGTTGGAACACAGTCACATCCATTCATTTGCCTATTGTCTATGGCTGTTTTCACACCACAATGGCGGGGCTGAGTAGCTGCAACACAGACCATACGCCCCCAAAGCCCCAAATATTTACTATATGACTCATTACAGAAAAAGTTGGCCATCCTTAGAGTAGAAGGTGAGCTCACCCAAGAAGATCTCCACTTTTTCTCTCCCTCTTTCTCACCCAGAAAACTCTCTGAACCCAGAGCTTACCAAACCATCATTTCCTCTCCCTTTACTCTTCCAAGTTCCTGGAGAAGTAATGCTCCTTATGTACATGTTACGGGAGGAGAGGTTGGGAAGCCCTGTGGGATAGGCTCCCATCAATGCCTAGCCCGCTTTGTGGGTGTACAGATGAGGCTTCCCCAGGCTGGAGTGGTGCTCCCCATCTGTTCCCATGGCAACATGAATTGGAGCTGGTATTGAAGAGGCAGGGTACTGCATTCCACCCTGTCCCAACTCCAGCCCTCAGGACTGCATTTCGGGAAGAGAGATTTATCCCACATTGGTGATCAAGTTATTGTCAGAAAGGAAAATGACAGCAGTGTGGGATCCCAGGCCTTCTGAAGCCTCTAAACTAACCCAGGGGAAGAATCTCCACACACCTGCTCAGAGAGGTCAAATAACTTGTCCAGAGTCACACAGCTAGAAGGAGATAGATCCAGAATTAGAAGCCAGGTTTCCCCACTTCTCCTTTTTTCTGTTTTATCTTTAACTGGATCAGTCTTATTAGATTTTTCTTTTGAATTGGTGGATTTGAATCCTTGCAAAGGTCTTCTGACAGATTTTCTAGCCCACTCCCCAGGCCCCATGTCTATGAAGGGAAAACATAAACCTCCTGTGGAGCTGGTTCTCTGGTGGCTGCGCTGTCTCCAGCGCCTCCCGCAGGCTGTTTTCTTTCTCCTAAGGCCTTTTCATGATGCTATCACTCCCTCAATCCTACTAGCACATGGAAGGAAGCATTCAGAACATTTTATCTATTTATGGTTATGAAATCAACAAATCTCGTGTGAAGAGGGAGGGTGCTGCAAACACGCATTGAAATGGTCAGGGACCCGGAGCAGGCTGAGCGGGGACCATGAGGGACCTGGAGCCATACAAAGGGTGGCAGGGGGTAAGTGGAGCCCAGTGGGGAAAGATGCTGACCTTCGGGCAAGGCTGAGAGGGGAGGACGCGGGAGGGGGAGGAGCAGCACCTGTGCCCAGAAGAGAAGGAAGATGGGCCCTCAAAAACAAGAACAAAACCCAAGCCACTTTACGAGTTCACAGCAGGGACCCCACGCCTCCTACATGCTGCAGTGTCGTCCCCTGTTCACCTGACTGTCTCCCCACCAGCATCTACGGCTGCTTTCCATATCCCCAGCACCTGGCACTGGCCGGGTATGGAGCAGGGGCCCGGTGAGGAGGTCACAGATGCTCCCTGGGGGCTGAGTGGGGGCAGCCTCTGTGGTGATGCGACAAGGTGAAACGGGCCTGGCCTGGAGCTGATGGAGCCTCCAAGCTGGTGAGGGAGAGCGGACCCCATCTCACCTTCAAGGGGAGACTGCTGTGAAGCAGGTGTGCAAGGTGTCTGGGGGGGCCATGTGGGAGATGTTTGAGCCAAGTTGCTGGGGGCGAGTGTCTGGCTGACCAGGCTGTGCTGGGCAGGGGGCTTGGTGGGAGGGAGCGGGAGTGCAGCCTCATGAAAAAGGCTCTCTACAGTGACAGGCAGCCACAAAGGAGGTCAAGGGTGTGTTCACAGAGGGCAGGCCCTGTCTGGACCAGGTTTGGCTCCAGCTGTGCTGGGACGGTACTGTGATGAAGTGGCTCAGGCCCA
This sequence comes from Spermophilus citellus, assembly GCF_964194105.1. Classification (NCBI taxonomy): domain Eukaryota; kingdom Metazoa; phylum Chordata; class Mammalia; order Rodentia; family Sciuridae; genus Spermophilus; species Spermophilus citellus. The sequence continues at coordinate 251,426,116 of NC_138183.1, read as the reverse complement.
GCCTTGAGCAGAGGCACAGCCAGGCCCTTTGAGGAGGGACCCAGACCTCCCCCAGGTCTGCAGCCTGCCATATCTGTGTCTCCAGTTTCTTCCAGGCAGTTTCTTCCAGCCTGGGCCCTGCTGCCCTGCTGCCCTCCACGAGTTGTCTTTGCATATTCTCTGCCCTCTGTGGGGGTGGCATTTGCCATCCCCTGGGCCTGGTTCATCTCATTTTCCTGATGTCTCACCTCAAACATCACCTCCTCCAGAAAGCCTTCCCTGATTTTCCTAAGCCAAATCCTCAGTCACAGGTTCCTAGGCATCCAGCACCTCTACCAGCTCTTGTTGCCATAGTAACTTTGCACTGTTTTCCAGAGGTGAGTTGATCTTCTGTAGCCACCTGGAGGGAATGGTCTGCTCTGCTCACCATCAACTCCCCGGCATGAAGCAAGAAGCACATAAATATTTATTTTTTTTTTAAAAAAAGTCTAAAAGATGGAAGACTGCAGATATTTATTTCAGAGAAGAGAGGACCTTAAGAGGGTGGGTTGGCATCTTTGGCTATCTGAAGGGCCATCAGAAGGCAGTAGGGGTTGATATGGTCTATGTGGAGAGGAGAGGCTGGCTGAGAGACCCAAGGCAGAAGGGGCAGAGGCTGCACCAGGCTCTGGGCTGAGTGTTTGTGACACTTAACTAAGTGACTAAACCTCTTATGTCTCAGTTTACCACCTGTTCAGCAGGGATGTGAGGAGAACAATGGCACTGGCATCGAGGCTTGATGCAGGAAGTCAGTGAGCTCACTTAGAGAACAGCCTGATGTATATAAAAGGAGCAAAACATGTGTTGGATGATGGAACGTGAATTGTTATGATGTTAACTTGAAAAATGTGGTTCTGAGCAAGATTCTGCAGAGCCAACCTGGACTGGTTCAGCAAGAGTGGTGCAGGGGCTGGCACCTGCCGGCCCTCGCCACACTGTCCCGGGCTTGGTCTGAGATAACTACATGGAGTAGGTCCCGCTGGGGGCTGCAGCAGAAAGGACAGAGATGACAGTGGGGTCCTGGGAAAGCCAAAGGACACAGAGTAAGTGACCCTGAGGGCTTGGGCCTGGGCTTCAGTGCACCCCTCCCTAGGCATCAGTGCCCCCCCATAGTGCTCCCCAAGTCCAGGGATGGAGAATCAGCTCAGCCCCAACACACCCTTCAGGATTCAGCAACTGAGCCCCCTGGCTAGTTTTCTAGAAGCCAACCTGAACATGCTCTCCCCCAGGTGAAACCCACAGGATCCCGGCTACTGCTGCCCAATACCAAAAGCCCCTCCAGCTGCTTCTCCTCTCTCCACTTCTATCCACAGCTGCCTGGGCTGCCACAGGCTCCAGCTTCAAGACTTTCCATGAAATCACCTGAACGCACCTGGTGAGTGGTGAGCACTCACCATCGCAGCATGTTCCTGCGCCTTATTTACCTGGTGCAGGTATCAACTCCATAAACCTCACAGCACCCCTCTGAGGTGTGGGCTGCTTATTTCCACTGGCCCTAGGCCAGCATGGAGGGTGTCTGCAGGGCATGGTCCAGGGGACCCCAGGAAAGACGGATGGGGAATAAGGGTCAGAGGATCAGAGGTGAAGAGTAGGCCTGGGCCACAGGCAGGAGGGGAGCCCTAGGAGCAATCAAGGAGAGACCCCAATCAAGGGAGGATGAGGATCTGCACCCTGAGAGTGCCAGAACTGCAGAGCTGGCTGAACTACAGCAAAAAGGGAAGAGCAGCAGTGGCCTGTTGACGGAGCAGTTTCTGGAACCAGGAAGGAATGAGCACCGGGTAGGCGGGGAGGGGACACCGGGAAGCTTTGGAGGAAAGAACCATCTGGTTGAAGGGAAAGCTCCTGATCGCCCAGACCTGACAGGGGTGGGCAGAGGCGCCCTCTGCCAAGGATTCAAAGCTCTGGGAAAAAGAGGAGGTGAGCTCAGCGTGGATGTCAGCAGATTGTGTCCGATGCAGAGGAACGGTTCTGGACAGGAGGATCAGGAGACATGGATTCTGGTCCTCGTTTTGCCACCAGTCCTCTGGGGGTCATGCAAGCCCCCCTGTTCTCTGGACCTCCATTTCCCTATTTGCAAAATGGACGGGGGTTCCACTCTGTCACTCTGGGAATCTCTGAGCCAGGTCCCACCTAGCCCAGCACCTTCAGGATCTGGAAAGGGAATGCTCCAACCCTGAGACCCAGTTTCAGATGGGCATGAGCCCATGTCCCCTGGGGTCTGCAGTCTCCCAGAGGACCAAGTTCTGAGCACTGGATGAGCAGGCTCACCTCAGGTCCCTGGAGATCGGGCCCGCATAGACTGGGAGGCAGCAAGTACAAAACTGACCTGCTTTTCCATTCTTTAAACCCAACCTATCTAGGGCCATTCACACAGTTTGGTGCCAAGTTCGTCAGGGGACTCACCATTGGAGGGGTCCGATGGGGTTCGAAGTGTGCAAAGCTGACCCCCAGGTCATCCTCAGAGTGGTCCGCACAGCCTGTGGCTGAAGTAACCATCATCTCCAGCATTTCTTAGCGTCAGTGGTGGGAGAAAACCCCCTCGGCAGTGACCTATAGCCAGCCACTGAGAGACCGCACAGCCGGGTCCGAACACCCAATTTCAGAGAATCCCAGACTCACAAATAGAGCCAGGGCTTTTTAGAGGCCATCTGTCTTGGGGTACAGAGGCCTAGTGCAGACAGTGAAGTGACCCAAGTGACACAGTCATACTTGGGGGAGGTGGATTCTGAACCAGGTCTTTGGCTCATAATGTGGTGACCTTGCACATGTCTCAAAGGCTGGCCTCTGGGGTTAAAGTTCAGAAAAAGAGCCTGGGGCCAGAATGCAAAGTTGTGGGTCCTAGCCTCAGGAAAAAAAACACAATGATTTGCCCTGTGACCTTGGCAAATCGTGTCTTTCTGAGGGCTGCCTCAGTTTCCCCTTCTGTGCATTGAGGTCTGTGCCCTCCCTGGAAGTGCCATTCAAGACTCCAAGGCAAACTGTTCCAGAGCATGAAACTCTCTCCTTTGCTAAACTTGGAGCCCACAAGTGCTGGGCTGGATCTGAACCACTTCTGGGTCCCAATACTGGACCAGAGTGGCAGAGTGGGGCCTGGAAGTTTCTGGAGCCTCCACGGCTCCTTGGGAATTGTCAAGCATTTCACGCTGTCTTCGGTGGGTCCCTGTCAAACACCTCCTCAGGTGCTGGAGGGAGAGTACAGATGCCATCAGGAACGGGCAGGGGGTCCCAGGGCCTGGGTCCACATAGCTCTGGGGAGCCCTGCCAGTGCTCGGCAGGCCACATCTCCATTCCGAAGTCAACCAGCACTTGCCAGCAATCTGAGAAAAGTTTGATTTCAGAAAGTTCCAGAAAGCTGATGACTACAGGAAACCTTCAATGGAAGCAGACATTTGTAAGCAGCGACTTGGATGGTTGATCATGGAGTCCGAGGGATCCAAAAGCTTGTCCAGGGTGATCATTGATCCAGGGCGCCCACTTAGGATCTGTGCTGTGCGGGGGAGGAAGAGGCAGCCAGGGCTGGGCAGAGCTGTTTGGCCCATCGGCTCTGGCCCCTGACCCTGGTCAATCACTAACCTCTAAGCCTCAGTTTCCCTTTCAGTTTAACAAGAGGACTGAGCCTTCCTGAGATCCTAATCTGTCTCTAGACTGAGTCCAAAGAGAAAAAGACTAAGGCTGGAAGCTGAAGGGATGCCCAGAGGGCAGCAAAATCCTCACCTGGCGATGTCACTGTGGCCTTGTCCAGAGGATCCCCAAGCGCGCTAGGCCTGGCATCTTGTGTCCTTCCAAGGTTCCTACAGGAGTCTCCCCTGTTTGGGAGGTGGGGTAGGGCGAGGGGCAAGGGCAGGACCTCCTCACTCCTTGGTGGAATGTCCCCATAGTGGTGGAGGGCGCTAGGATGGGGGTGGGGGGAGATGGCGCCGGGGTCTTCCCGGCCCGCCTGCCCGAGCTCGCGGCCGGGGGCGGGGGCAGCTCTCGGGCTCTGGCGGAGCCACCACTCCGCCAGTTGCCTTAAAAAGGCGCCAGCGCGCACGCATCAGCAGAAGGGCTGCGGCTCTCTTCCAAAATAGGCAAGAACTGGGAGGCCGCGGGAGACGAGCTGCGAGGAGTGCGGACGTCACCCGGGGCCTCCCTCCCCCCGCCCCCGGTCTGCATCACATCTCCATGGCAACGGCGTGCCGCGCCGCGGATGAATGAGCTGCAGCAAGCAGAGGAGCGCCCCCCCCACGCCCGACCTTCCCCCGCCCGGGGAAAGATGCAGACCCGACTGGGAGGAAGGGGAGCCCTCATTTTCATAAAGGCCGCAGGAACCATTCATTGTCCACTGATCCTACTGTGTCCTGAACTACTCAGCCCAGGGATCCCAGGTCCTTCGATCAGGGCTCCTCGTCTTCCAGGACTCCCCTCTACCCGCATCTTCTCCCGGGTCAACTCTGCTCCCCGAAACCTGCGGGAAAACAGACATTCAGGGGCTTAGCGCCACCGCGTGGCCGACGAAGGCGCTGCGTCAGGTGTGTAGTGACTGGGGGTCCCGCTGTCTATGTCGCCCTCTGGCGTTTTAGAGGGGGAAGAACATAGAAGAATTCAACAATCTTCATAATAATAGAGCTTTAATTAAGAAAACCATTAAACGATTCTCAGTTAACATTTAGTAAGCGCTCGCGAAGTGTCAGGCACTGAGGCCACTAAGCTCATTTCCCATGTCATTCCATTTCACTCTTAGAGCAACGCCATAATACAGAATACCATTTTCCAGGTGAGGAGAACTGAGGCCAACTGGGACTTGCCTAGGATCCCACAGCAGCAGGGACAGAATGGCCATCTGAATTCATCATCACAGCGGGAAAAGCGCTCGTGACGCCCTCACTTCCACACCCATGGTCGCTAATGATCACCCTCACAGTCTCTCAAGATAAATAGGACAGTGCCGCATTAAAATTATTCCCGTTTCAAAGGGTAAGGTGGCTTATGCCTCTTATTCCAATGGCTTGTGAGGCTGAAGCAGGAGGATTGCGAGTTCAAAACCAGCCTCAGCGGGCTGGGGTTGTGGCTCAGTGGTAGAGCGCTTGCCTAGCATGCATGAGGCCCTGGGTTCTATCCTCAGCACCACATAGAAAACTAAATAAGCAGAATAGAGATGTTGTGTTCATCTACAAATAAAAGATAAAAAAAGCCCAGCATCAGCAACTTAGTGACGCCCTAAGCGATTTAGTGAGACCCTGTCTCAAAATTAAAAAATTAAAATGTGGCTTAGTGATTAAGTGCCCCTGGGTTCAATCCCTGGTACAAAAACAAACAAATAAGGAGAATCAGAGAAGTGCAATGCAATGCTGGAGATTTCAGGTAGCCACACATGAAGTCCAGGTCTGGAGACCTCTGATCTAGGGATTTTCAGGATGAGGCAGCTGAATGAAGGTGTTTTCCCTTCAGTAGTAGGAGAGAGCAAGAAGCTCTTGGAGGGCCACTCTTCCATTGGCAAGCCACAGATCCACTCCAGGAGAGGGGAAGGAAGTCCCTGCTCTCCCCTAGGGTGCTGAGTGTTCACGGGAGCTGATGCTCCAGTGTCTTCCCTGGTTCAATGACTATATGTATAATTTTGCATATGCTATGTGCCACATTTAGTGTTGCTGTCTTAAATGGAACATTCCTGCTTATGATGGACCCCTAATATTCATCTACTGTGAGAGTGAGAAAAAATGCTGCCTCCTCCCACTTGCCGTCCTGAATTACCTGCCCTACTTCCCAGTGAGTTCTTGGGTCTACTGCTTCCTTGTTTTCCTGCAGAGGTGCTGACTCCATGCAAGCCTCTGGGGGCTGTTGGTGGTTTGTTCTTACTGGCTTGTATGTTGGGCATCCAGTGTACATTATTGCCCAGTTTTGCTGTAAACTTTGGCCATATGTTTTCTTTTAACATTTATTTTTTAGTTGTAGTTGGACACAATACCTTTATTTTATTTATTTATTTTTATGTGGTACTGAGGATGGAACCCAGGACCTTGCACATGCTAGACAAGCACTTTACCGCTGAGCCACACCCCCAGCCCCCACATATGGTTTTGATTTTGTTATCGAGTTACTGTTTTTAAGTGGCAATTCAAAACATATGCCTCTGTCACAGCTGCTTTCTTTTCTGCTGTTCTAAACTAATGTGCTGGGGGACACCAGGGGTTCTGATGCAAATCATCAAAGGAAATCCAAGGGGCTTGTGGTCACCATTTATAAAGCTCCAGGTAAAGACACAGCTGCCAGCGTGGCTTAGAGTTTGGGGGAATTTTCAGTGAACCATCAGCTACGGGGCATGTTGGTCCCCCCATGTGACACTAAATACACTTACCAGATCCTGGACTTCCAAAGTCCGTCAGTGGCCATCTTGCCCCACCAAAGAGAATGCCAACTCAGTTGTCATCTTTTCTCATCTTGGATGGCTCTTCTGTGTTCCCTTCTTGGTAGGATTTGTTGCCATTCTGGCAATGCTTCAAGGGCTGGAGAAATCCATCCAGAGGTGACCTTCATCTAGACTCCCTGGACGTGTCCCCAGGTGGCCTTTCTTAATACTTTCCTACCGTTTTCTTCAGCTACTAGATGATACTAGATTGTTTCCTGCTAACTACAGAGTCTCCCTTGCAAGAGCTGTGTTTAAAGGTACCATCCGGACCACCTCTGCCTGCCAATGTTAGTGTCCTCTGCAATGACCATGGCTCCAGGAGGTCCCCAAGGCTGCTATAGTGTGGGATCGGTTGGTAATTTCCCTGTCTAGACATCAGTTCACGGTCTGGTTATGAGTCCATGTGTAATTCCCACCCATCCTCCATCTGTCCCTCAGGGGCGGTTTTAACATCACACTGGAAGGGGAGGGACACAGGGATGTGACCTCAGAGCTGTGGCCTTCCATGGCTAGCTAATTCTACTTCCTACCAAGCAGGTCTGAGAACCATTTCATGAGCATTTTCTATTGGAGCTATCCCTAGTACATTCTTACAAGCCAATGCTATTTTGCATGGTGTAGGTAGGCTACTGGTTGAAGATAAGTGTTTCCATATTTTTCCTACAGTCAGTTGAGTTAATCTTTGTGGCATTGTACCCATGCAAGTTTGTTAGTCCTTAAGGTCCAGTATCAGTTAGCTATGGCTTTGTAACAAACAATCCTCAAACACAGGAGCTTAAAATACTAACAATTTATTATTGCATGCAAGTCTGTGTATCTGCTGGGCAGTTCTTCTGGTCTCAGACGTGTTTACTTAATGTACTACGGTTAGCTGGGACTTGGGTAGGCAACTCTGCTGATCTTGGTTGCAGTCTCTCACCTATTGGGGGTCAGCAGGCTATTCAGCATAGTCTGGAATGGGACTGTTGGGTTCTCCTCCATGTAGTCTATCTTCCTCCAGTAGAGCTTGAGTCACAGCTTGTCCACATGGAGTTAAGGTATAAGATTGACACAGTGTCACTGCCTCCAAGTTCTGTTGATCACACATGCCACAGGGTCAGCTCAGATTCAGAGTGGGATAAGACTCCAGAGCCACAAGGCGAATGGCGCAGGTTCAGGAAGGCAATAATTGGGTCCACGAGTACAATTAACCTAACACAGGCTTCATGAGTTTCCCTATGACAGCTGATTACTGTGACAGCGAATTCCAGCTGCTCAGACTTTGGTTGACAATAGGATCATTATTCCATCTTCCCTAGCATTAGTATTTCCCAACAGATTTTAAACAGTTTCTGGATTTTTATGATCAGTCTTCACAACTGCTACCCACACACAGAGAAAATTGAATCCCTAGGCATCTGGGTAGCAGCTAGACTGCCTCTCCATTCAGCTCATCGCATCATACACCTGAGTTTAGCTGCAAGTAACAGAAAACCATCTTGAAGAGACTTAAAAATACTCAAATGTAGTGTCTCTCACATGGGGAAATCATAAGAAGGTCAGTTGATTTAGGGTTTTGTTACATCTGTCTGTTCAGCTGGGTTTGGCGTGTGTCCACCCTTTGGAAGGGAGCAAGCCTTGTGACCTTGTATGGCAACATCCGAAGGAAGAAGAGAGAGCAGGTCTTTCTATTCCTGGGTCTCTTTCTTAAAACAGAGGGAACTTCCCCCACCAAGAATCACCATTACTGGATATTTTCCTTTCCCCTCCTCCACCTTGCTCCACCCTGGAAGCAGGCCATCTGTGCAATGGCGGCAGTGGGCTGCCCCACCATTTTATTGGCAGGTAATATGGCCAATGTGGCAGGTGGAAAGTGAGGTGGAGGTATCCAGCCACCTGGCTCCACCTCCGCTGGTTTGCCATGGGTTGGGGCCGGTCCCCTATCAGGCATCTCTCCAGGTAGTGCCCTCTGTGGGTTGAGGCCTAGATGTGGCGAGGGCCCTCTTCATTGCTGGTCAGGCCTTTGTCTCTATAAACCCACGCATTTGTTGATAACCCTGTTCTTCCAGTTTGAGGGTCATTTGCTTTCTGTTGGGACCCTGACCAACCCTCTCCCCCCAAATCCTTCCTCATTGGCTAGAAGGTGAATAAGTTGTCCATTCCTGAAAAAAGGAAGAAACGATGTAAAATGAATATAGAGAAAATAATAAATAAATTCCAACATAACTGAGATTCCCCATGAAGAAGTCATAAAATAATGCAATAGGAAAACATGAGAATAAATAATATCACACTTTTCTAAAATAAAGAATGATCTTTACTTATATAAAAATAACTCAGAGATTGAAAAGCATGGCATGTCCCAGAGGAGGGCAGCGATCATGTGACGGGGCATCCTGGCGGTACTGGATTTCAAGCATACAGAAGGATGCCCATGGACTGCCACAGGAAACACGAAACAAAGCCAGGCCTGCTGCATACAATGGGAAAACACTGCTCATCCATTCAACAAATGTCTATGCTGAGCCTGGTGTGGCGGTACATGCCTGGAATCCCAGTGGCGTGGGAGGCTGATGAAGGGGGATCACGAATTCAAGGCTAACCTCAGCAACTTAGCAAGGCCCTGAGCAACTAAGCAAAACCCTGTCTCTAAATGAAACATAGGAAAGGGTCTGGGGATGTTGCTCAGTGGTTAAGCACACCTGGGTTCAATCTCTGGTACCAAAATAAATAAATAAATAAACACACACACACACACACACACACACACACACACACACAAACACCACAACATTATAACATTTATATATATACAGATCCTGCTAGTATACAGACTAGATGCAGGTCTCCATTCTTGAGAGGTTTACTTTCTAGAGGGCAGATAGACCAAATGATGGACATAATGTATAAGAAAATTAGAAAATGCTCAATTTATGAAAAAATAAAAAGTAGATCAGGTTCATGGGACTGGGAATTCTGAGGTTGGGTTTTAAGTGGATCATGGTGGAGAGGATCTTGTAGCCAAGTTAGGAGACTGTAATGCTGGGTCATGTTACACTTGGTAACGATTCTTTATTGTTTAAAACAATAAAGGTGCTTCTCCTGCTGGAGCTATTTGTATGGATAAAGAGCTCCATTCCACACCTCCCAGCCAGGCGGAAGAGTCTCCACCGCAGGACAGATCCTTGGTAGCAGTGTATCTTAGTTCATTTGGTGCTGCTATAACAGAGCATGCGACACCAAGGAATTTACAAACAACTACTTATTTCTTATAATTTGTCAGGCTGGGGCATCCCAGGTCAAGAGGTCCACATCTGGTGGAGATTTTGTCCCACAGTATTTTATAACAGAAGGCAGAGGGAGAGAGCACAGGAGCTGAGCTCACTTTTCTAACAAACCTGCTCTCGTGCTGACGATGTTAATCCACCTGAGAGCAGAACCTCAGACCGCTTCCCCTCTCTGCTGCGTCAGGATGAACTTTCCCACACGTGGACTTGGCCCATAACTTCCCAACTGGGGGAAAGGACTGGGCGTCTTCAGGGCATCTGCCCAGAAGTGTTGCATGTCACTCATGTGGGTCCCCTGGGCCAGAGGAAGTCACGTGACCAGGCCTAGGGGCAGAGAAGTGCAACCCCACACTTGTCCAGATGGGGAGAAGCAGACCGCTGGTGAGCAACGCTGATCACCAACAGGTGTCCCTCTCCTCCCTGTGCACAGGACACATGTACCTTCTCCCCAGGAATCCAGACCATATCCAGGGGTTCCGACACAGTGATTGGATTACCATAAGCCAGAAGACAAGTTATCAGCCCTCCTATGTCCACTGGACAGTGGTAAGTGGGAGGGGATCATTCCAGTAATGCTCAGCTGGAAAGAGCAGAAGGCACTCGGCTGACACAGGCCTGAAGCCATCCATTCCCCAGCCTCCTACTCTGGGTGAAGCCTGTCTCTCATTGAGCCTTGAAACTAGATTCTGGGAGTGGCTTCCTTGCTCATAGTTCTTGTGGCTCCTGGCTCTGACCTCTAGGAAATTCTCTCTTTTGCACTATGCTCCTTGACCCCATCAGAAGTGGATGTTGGGGAACATATTTTCCTTTGAAGGATGAGTTACTTTCTTAGTCCATTGACTATGGGGCTTGGGGGAGGTCCCATGTTTTGCTGTGAGTCTCTTAATCCGGGCTTTTGACTCTATAACTCTCTTACAAACTTAGGTGGTATCTTAGTCCAGTTGTGTTACTGTAACAAAATACTTGAGATGGGGAATTTATAAATAATAGAAATCCATTTTTGTGCAGTTTTGGAGGCTGGGAAGTCCAAGACCAAAGAAGGTTTTTGTGCCTGGTGAGGGCCCAGTCTGTCCTTCCAAGATGTGCCTGGCATGCTGTGTCCTCCCGCCATGGAAGGAAGAGCAAAAAGCTATCGGCTCATTTCCTCCAGCCCAGGCAGTAATCCATCAGAGGGCCACTTTGCCCTTGTAAAAGGATTTCCGGGGAGCCCCATCCTTAGTTGGACTTTTACTCTGACCCAGGGGATGGCATGTTCACTATCAGAACTCCTGGATGGAATAACGTGTCTCAGAATAAGACAAGATAAGCCCTCCTCTAGCCCCCAGTGCTGGTTCCCTATAGAGCTGATCTCTAAGCCCGGCCACAGGGTTCAGCTGGGCTAAGGCAGAACTCCACTTCAAAGGACATTTCTGCTCGGAGGGGCTGCGATGACACTTTTCTCCGTGGCTTGGAGCATCATGGATGTGTTTTTGAGCCATGTCACAGGTCCATCATGCATCACATTAGCTCTTTTTCTTTTGGCTAAAGTGACTCACAGTCACAGCTGACTTCAAAGGTGGGAAGAACCCCACAATGAGCTTGGAAGGAGGGGAGCTGAGCGCCAGCCGCCAACGGCAGCAGTGACTGCCACAGATGCTCCTGAGGGAATCCGGGGAGAGGTGCCAGTGACTTAGACCAGGACGGTAGCTGAGAAGTTGAGTCACACAGGGAATGACCCAGTTGGTGCCTTTTCTGAAGGCAGAGTCAATAGGATTTAGTAAAGGGTGGGATTTGGAGGAACAGAAAAAGAGGAGTCAAGAATGATTTCTGAGGCTGGGGCTGGGGCTCAGTGGCAGAGCGCTCACCTAGCACATGTGAGGCCCTGGGTTCGATCCTCAGCACCACATAAAAATAAATAAAGGTATTGTGTCTATCTACAACTAAAAAAATATTTTAAAAAAGTAGTTCAACCTCACTTAAAAATTTTTTTAAAGAATGATTTCTGAGCAAAATGGCATTTGTGCCTATTTGTGGGGAAATTAAAAGTTCAGCACTGGACACTGACCATTAGAAACCCAAAGGGCACAGTGGTGTGCACCTTTAATCTCGGTGACTCAGGTGGCTGAGGCAAGAGGCTCATAAATTCAAGGTCAGCCTCAACAGCTTAGTGAGAACCTCAGCAACTTAGTGAGACTCTGTCTCAAAATTAAAACACTAAAAAAAAAAAAATGGGGATGTAGCTCAATGGTAAATTGCTGGTTTCAATCCCGTGATTGGCAGAGGGAGAGAAAGAGAGAGCGAGAGAGTGAGCACCAGCCCAAGGCAGACATCCAGGATGAAGCTGGATTAAAAAGTATGAAGTTAGGAGAGAGATATGAGCTGGATATAAAATGTGGAGGAGACTTTGTGTATAAAGGGCATTTAAAGACTGAATCGGGAATATGATAGAAAAGAGAAGAAGTTCAAGGCCAGAGACCTAAAAAGATGAGGCAGCAGAGGGAGGTCCGGAAACGGAGAGGAGGAAGGAGGTGAGACAGGAAGCAAAGCAAGTGTGAAGGGTTTCCCAAGAGCAATCCAGCCTGCCAACTGTGTTAAAAGCTGAGAAATGAAAATTCAGAACTTGAAGGTCCTGGACGACCTTTCTGCGCCCAGATGAAAGCCAGGTTGGAGTGGACTTAAGAGGGAATTGAAGAAGAGGAATTGGACATAGACTATCAACAATTTTTTTTTCCCCTGCCAAAAGGAGCAATGACAGGGGTGGCAATGAATAAGGAAAATGAGATCAGGAGAACTTTTTGTTTTGTTTTTGATACCGGGAATTGAATCCGGTGGCACTTAACCGCGGAGCCACATCCCCAGCCCTTTTATAGATTTTATTTAGAGACGGGGCTCACTGAGTTGCTGAGGCTGCTTTGAATTCTCAATCCTCCTGCCTCAGCCTCCCTGCCACTGGGATTACAGGCCTGTTCCCCTGCCCTGCTGGGAATGCATGTTTTAAGGTGGGACTGGGTGTTTAGGTGCTGATGAAGAGGATCTGGTAGGAAGCAAAAATCAATGAAGGAAAAAGAGGAGAGTTGCTTGAGATGAGAACATGCTGGATGTGGAGTGGGAGTGGAGAACCGGCTTTGGGCAGGAAGCCTGGGTGGCTCAGAGGACAGGAAGAACGGGTGCTGGTGGAAATTCTGATTGCTTTGATTCTGTCAAGGAAGCAGGAAACAGCTTCATTAGCTGAGATGGAGGGGAGCTGGGAGGGTGGAAGAGAGTGGGAAAATGAGAAATGGCTTTCTAGGCGCAGGAAGGAATGGACCAGGGAATGGAGAGCCATTGTCCGGGCAGCCCGAAGCCTCTACTGGAGGATCCTGGCAGCTGATGTGCAGTGCGACCATCGTGTGTGCGTTTGGCGCTGCACAGAGTGGGAGGGGAGCTGGGTTTACCAGGTTTGCTTTCCTATCTGCAATGGAGTGGGGGATGGGCAGGTAAGCCAAGCGAGTCCACCATTAAGAGTGAGCGTTTAGGGATGGAATCTGATGGCTTGGCATTCCGAGCTCGAAGGCGCAATAGAAGAGAAAAAGAGGCTGAGATCGAGAACATCAGGCCCACCTCCGCTCCAAGAGCAAAGGAGACAGCAGCCCTGCCCTGCAAGGGCTTCGGGGAAGCAGGGTCCTCAGGGGATGCTCCTGGTGATGGACAAGGCAGACAAGAGGGTGCCATGGAAGGGCCTCAGAGGAGAGGGAGATGGAGACAGAAGATGACCCGAAATTGAGGGCAAGAGGGCAATGTGGGTGTCTAGGCTTCTCAGGAGCCCTTCCTAGAAGCTAGGAAAACTGGTGGCAAGAAGGCAGAAAAGGGCGATTCTTTTACTAAATGGCGCTGCGAACACTTACACAAGGACTGGTGCATCCTGTGTGGTCACAGGGGAAGCCCTCTAGTGTGGGTGGACCCACTAGATGTGTGCGCCGCGTGTTTGTTGCTGTTGAAGACAGCATATTTTTAAAATGGCATTGGCTGCAAATTGGTGCAACCAATCTGGAAAGCAGTCTGGAGATTCCTTAGAAAATTTAGAATGGAACCAACATTTGACCCAGCTATCCCACTCCTTGTACCCAAAGGACTTAAAAACAACATACTCCAGGGACACAGCCACATCAATGTTTATAGCAGCACAATTCACAATAGCCAAACTGTGGAACCAACCTAGATGACCTTCAATAAAGAACTGTGGTATATATATACACAATGGAATATTACTCAGGACTAAAAGAGAATAAAATTATGGCATTTGTCAGTAAAGGGTTGGAGTTGAAATATCATGCTAAGCAAAGTAAGCCAATCTCAAAAAACCAAAGGCCAACCAAATTTTTTCTCTGATAAGTGGATGCTGATCCATAATGCAGTGGGGCATGGGATGAGAGGAGGAACTCTGGTAGGCCAAAGGGAAGGGAGGGAAGAGGAGGGGGCATGGGGCTAGGAAATATGATGGAATGAGACGGACATCAGTACCTTAGGTACATGTATGATTGCACAAATGGTGTGACCCTACTTAGGGTACAACCAGAGAAGTGAAAAATTTTGCTCCATTGTGTACAAAGAGCTTTCTGCTGTTGTGTATAACTGATTAGAACAAATAAATAAATGGCATTTTCAGACTTTATAAAATCTAGCACAGAGAAACATAGTTGATTTAGTATGTTGATTTTCTATTCAATCTCATTGCTAAACTACCTCATTGAATCTAATAATTTGTATATTCCTATATGTTTCCAATTGTTATGTTCTGTGTGTGTGTGTGTGTGTGTGTGTGCAATGTTGAATTGAGGTGAAGATAATAACAATTTGTAGAACTAACAATTTTAGAACTGAGGCCATGCACTGGGGGGTATATTAGTAAGAATTGAACATGGGGTGCTTTACCATTGACCCACATCCCCAGCCCTTTTTATTTTTATTTTGAAACAGGGTCTCACTAAGTTGCTTGGGGCCTTGCTTAGTTGCTGGGTCTGACCTTGAATTTGCAGTCCTCCTGCCTCTGCCTCCCTAGTTGCTGGGCCTACGGGTGTGTGCCACTGTGCACAGCAATAATAACACTCCTATTCATAATTTTAAAACTTTCCATTCATTTAGTTTGCTGTGTGTGTGTGTGTGTGTGTGTGTGTGTGTGTGTGAGAGAGAGAGAGAGAGAGAGAGAGAGACTCTGTGGTAGATATCTTTATCAGGTTAAAAAAAATTACCATTTCCCTAAGAGACTGGGTTCTTTTTTTTTTTAATCATAAGTGGATGCTGAATTTTACCAAATCCATTTTCTGTATCTTTATTTATATGATCTTGCATATTTAACAATCTGCATAGTAAACTAACCCAAAGCTTAATAGAATAAAATAAGAATGGTATGAATTTCCTCATGATCATGAGGGCTGGGGATCTGGCTGCCTCCTGTTCCATGTGGTGCTGGATGGGTCATGGGTGTCACTCTGGGATTCAGCAGGTGTGTGGTCTGTCTCAAGAGTCCACAATAGCCTCGATCACATGCTGGAACCTCAGCAGAAATGGAAGGAAGGCTGAGCTCAGTGGCCCTCTCCTCCACACGACCTCTTCAGCAGAATTGTTGGACTTCTTACCACGGCGCTCGGCCTCCAACAAGCAATCTCAAGTGACAAGACGTGGAAGTTGTCAACCTTTTAAGGAAAGGAAACTGGCACAGCACCCCCACTGCTGTAAAGCGCTGAGAAGTGGATTCTTGTGAACTTACAACTCAATTTAAGAAATTAAATATTACGGGTACCTTTGAGCCTCCCTCTTGTCCTCTTTTTCAGAGATAGCTAATACCCTGAGATTTTGTTATTCATTCTCTTTGTACTTTCATCACCTATGTATGAGCATAACAGCGATTTAGAACTGAGGTCATGCACTGGCGACCAGCAGGGAGCTCTCTGCACCCCAGGTGGCTGTACTGCACCTGCTCATGTTCACCGAGGGATATTCCCTTATGTGAACGCGCCACACTTTATTTACCTACAGTTGTGTGTGGCACGGCAACATTCCAGCTCTGTAGGTGGTTCCAGAAGATCACATTGCCTAGTGACGTTGTGGCTGTCTTTGCGCTCTGTGAGGTTCACATGGTGAGGAAATTGCCTAACCATGCGTTTCTCAGGGTACATCCCCATCACCAAACCGTGCACAGCTGTTGCTGGACGGTGGGTCGTGTCCAGCGTTCTGCAACTCGAGCAGGGCCACTGGGAACATCCTATGCGTATCTTCTAATGCAGGGGACAGAGTTTCTCTAGAGAACAGCTGCCTGGGCAGTGGCATCTGAGTACCATGGATGATGTTCTCAGCCATGGCTCTTTTCAGCCCTGGGGATGGCTAAATGGGACCCTGTGATCCCAAGAGTGGCCAGACCAGCCATCTCTACCTGCAAGTCATCCCCTCCATTTACCAAATGTGCTGATAAATGTGACCATCTCCTCTGTGTAGTATTATGTAAGAAATGCTGGGAGGCACTGCTTCAGGGCTACCGAGGAGTTACTTGTTGGGTTTTCTGGTATAAAAAAAGTCCTATTTCTCCAATAACACCACATCATCCCATAGTGCGTCGATGTACATCCACGTGAACTCTCTATAAGAGTCGCTCTGTAAACTCACCTACAATTACATGGTCAAGATTCTCAGGGCTGTGGATACAGCTCGGTGGCAGGGTATGTGGCTTACTGCCCAGGAAGCCCTGAATTGGATCCCTAACATTGCAAAATAGAAAAGTTGCTGATCTGGTGGGTGGGAAGGTGTCCCCAGGTGGTTACCCTTCATGCTTCCTTGAAGCATGATGAGACTGAAAATGTTTTCAGGTTTATAGGCTGTTCATATCTTTTTACTCTTGAATGTTTATGTCTTTTGCTTAATTTTCTATTGTTTTTTTTTCCTTATTGATAAGGAGATTTCTTTCTGCATCTGGATACCATTTATTGCTAAGTCAGCATTCCACTGCAGAAACTACTACTACAGTTTTTAGCACTAAGGGATTCTTTAAGGGATTTAGTGTTAATAAAATAATTGAAAGAGCCAAAGAAATAAGCTCTCAATTGGGCTTTTAGAAATGACATTTGAGACTGGGGTTGTAGCTCAGTGGTAAAGTGCTTGCCTAGTATGTATGAGGCACTGGGTTCAATTCTCAGCACCACATATAAATAAATAAAAGGTTCATTGACAAATTCAAAAAATATTTTTTAAAAAAAGAAGAATGACATTCAAAACAACCCTGCAGAACTGGCCAGCCCAGGATACTGCTAAATCCACTAAATTCGGAAGAATCCTGTGTCCCAGCTGCTGGCTCTGGAATAACACCACTTTGGCCAAGATGGGGAGGCTGCCATTGAGACGGTGGGATCTAGGAAGGCACCGGCTTGGCTGGCATCAGTGGAATGAGTCTTCCACATCAGAACAGTTGGCTCTGGATACCGTGCCTGATACGGGGCCTAGACAGACAGATGCCGCCTGAGCTCATGCCCATCTCGTGACCCAGGACTCAATCAGGTCTCACACAAGTGGAGCTAACTTACACCTAGAACCCTCACTGTGAGCGGGTCTGGGAATGGAGTGTGTCTGAAGTCTCTGAAGAACGAGAAATCACACCAGAAAGAGGTCGGGAAAAATGACGTGGGGACCAACTTGCCAGGTCTGTCCTACTCCACCCCTCGGTCACTCCTCAGTCTTATTCTCAAACATCAACAACGTCAACCAGCATGTGGCCCCAATATCAGAGAACTCTCTAAGCACAAACTCTTTCCCTAAAAAAGGGAACACAGTTGTTTCTATATTCCATTGGTCATTACGCCCATTCCTGGGGTTGTTCATCCTCCTTGGGTTCAATCCCAATTCCATTTAAAAAAATATATATTTTTTAGTTGTAGATGGACACAATACTTTTACTTTATTTGTTTATTTTTTTTATGTGGTGCCGGGGATCAAACCCAGTGCCTCACACATGCTAAGCAAGTGCTCAACCACTAAGCCACAACCCCAGCCCCCCAATTCCATTTTGATACCCTGTAATTTATGGATTAAAATATGGACCACAACCCTTTCCGTGTTCTCCTTGCCTTCAGCAAACACCATGGCTGAGTCTTTCCCTGATTGGGTGACTGAGGTTTTCAATACTAACAAGGTCTGAACAACAGAATCACTAACAAGTGATTCTGCCAGAACTTTTGGTTGTGGCTCTGCAGTCCTGTCCCTTCCAAATCCCTGACTGCCGGACCTCATCATCATTATCACCACCACCACCATCATCACCATCTCCTCACAGTAGGTAAATAGACAGAGAGCTCACTGTGTTCCAGGCACTAACCTAAGTGCTTTACCTGTGCAAATTCAGTGGTCAGCACAACAACTCTATGAGGTACATACCATTATTGACCCATTTAAAAGAAGTAAAAAGGGTACAGAAAGTTTAATAACTTGCTTAAGGTCACATGGGCAGTAAGTAACAAAAACAGGATTTGAGCCAGGTGCTTGTCTCAAATCCATGTTCTTAAATCTTAAGGTAATAATACCTCTCATAATAGTTAACTTGTCATCCACGGCCCTCAGATAGAGCTGTGGTTAAGGGCTGGACATGGTGACACACCTGTAATCCCAGCAACTTGAGAGGCTGAGGCAAGAGGATTGCAAATTTGAGGCAAGACTCAGGAAATTAGTGAGGTCTTCAGCAACTTAGCAAGATGCAGACCCTGTATCAAATAAAAAACGAAAAGGGCTGGGCATGGTAGCACATGCCTGTAGCACAGCCTCCAGTGGCTCTGGAGGCTGAGGCAGGAGGATCACGAGTTCAAAGCTAGCCTCAGCAACTCAGCAGGACCCTGTCTCTTAAAAAATATATATAAAAAAGGGGGTTGGCCACATGGCTCAGTAGTTGAGTGTCCCTGTATTCCATCAATAAATAATAATAATAATAATAATAGAAAATAAAAAGTGACAGGAATGTGGCTCAGTGGTAGAGTGCCCTGTGCTCAATCTTCAGTTTGGGGGGTGTGGGGAGTGCTATAGTAAAGACCATCTCTCTTTCCAAACCAAATGGACTGGACATGTCCCTCAAAATTACCCTCTTGAAGCTGTCCCTTCCCACTGTGGTTTAGTGACACCGTGGCCTGGCAGTAAAGCCACAGTGGTTCCTTTCCAGCTAGTGCAGCATGTCATGCAGAACCCTCTGTTGGCCAGGCTCAGAGTGCTCCATCTGCCGCCTGGGTGGGGGCTGAGGGATCTGCGGTCATGCAGGGAATGTACAGGGACACTGAGTGTGAACTCCCTGCTCATTAGACTGAGAGGTGCTCAGGCTGCCTTCTGAGTGTGATCTCACAGACACAACTTGCACTTGATGATGGAGAACGGCTTTGTATGCCCAAGCTTGGCTTGGTGGATCCGTCAAACCCCGGTTCTTATGGGCATCCCAATTTGGGTGGTCATTGATGTCATATCATCAGGTTTTTGGTCTGGCCCTGGGGTCAAGAGCAAGCCAGAAATGGTTTCTTGACAGAACATGAATTGTTTTCTGAAGAGGTCATGGTGACCACAGACCAGGTGGATTAAACATCTGAAATGTATTTCTCTCAGTTCTGGAGGTAGAAGCCCAAGGTCAAGGTGTTGGCAAGGTGGGTTCTGAGGGCCTCCTTCTCCCTAAGTCTTTATATCATTTTTCCACTGTGTTTCTGTGTCCAAATTTTTTCTTCTTATAAGGATATTATTCACAAAATATTCGGGACCAGCCTAATAGCCTCATTTTTATTACTTCTTTAAAGTTGTATCTTAAAATATGGATACATTCTGGTGTTAGGACTTCAACACATGAATTTCAGTTGGGGGGAGCACAATTCATCCCATAATACAGACTAAAAAAAATTACATGATCATATCAATTGAAAAAGTATTTGGCAAAATTCAATGCTCATTCACAATAAAGACTGAGGAAAATAGGAACAGAGGGAAATTCCCTCAATTCAATAAAGAACACCCCCCCCCCAACAATCCTATAGTGAACATTACACTTAATGGGAAAAAGCTGAATGGCTTCTAAGATTGGAAACAAGACAGGATTTTAGGTCCTGTTTTAGTTTTTTTTTCTGCTGCTGCTGCAATTAAAAGAACAATTAGAGAAAGAAAAGTTTATTTGGGGGCTCACAGTTTCAGAGGTCTCTGTCCATAGAAGGCCAACTCTATTCCTTGGGGCTCAAGATCAGGCAGAACCTCATGGCGGAAGAGTGTGGTAGAGGAAAACAACTCAGGACATGATCAGGAAGCAGAGAGAGACTCCACTTGCCAGGGATAAAATATATACCCCAAAGGCACGCCCCCAGTGACCCACCTCCTCCAGCCACACCTACCTGCTGCCTGCAGTTGCCACTCAGTTAATCCTTATCAGGAGATTAATGCACTGATCAGGTTAAAGCTCCCATAACCCAATCATTTCATCTCTAAACCTTCTTGCATTGTCTCACACATGAGCTTTTGGGGGGACACTTCACACCTCAGCCATAACAGGTCTACCATTTATTCAACTCAGTGCTGCGAGTTCTAGTCACTGCAATAAAGGAAGAAAAGGAAAGAAAAGACATGTAGATTGGAAAGGAAGGAATACAACTGTCCCGATTTGCAGAAGACATGTTTATTTACATAGAAAAATCCCAAGAAATCTGTAAAACAGAACTCCTATAAGTAGAAAGCAACAAATTTCAGGAGCTAAGCTCAATATGAAAATTCAATTATATTTTCATATTCTGTCAATGAGCACATAGACACAGACTTTAAAATATAATCTCATTTGTAATTGTTCAAAACAAAAAGAAAATGGATATGAATCTTGCCATAACCAGCACAGCAACAACAAAGTTTCTCAAAGAAAAACACAGAGACAGAAAAGCAGAGACATTAAGAAGAAAGATGGGGCCAGGTGGGACACTGTCCTCGGATGGAGGAACAGGGACCCAGAACTAGCTCAGCATGTATATTATATAGGGCCTGATTATCAGGAAGTTAAACTACAGAAGCTCTGTGTTTTCTTTAAGGTTTCAAAAGGCTTCTTTGGGCACTAAGAAGTTACAGAGTTAGAAACATCTTGTGGCTCTCCTGCTGTTAGTGTTAGGAACATCCTGCAGCTGTCCTGCTGTACCCAGAAAACCCATTGTACTGGAACATCAGATGACTATTGATGTCAGAGGGGAGTGTCAGGCTGTGCACGCATCCCACCTTGGCAAGGAATGTTTTCCCAGGTTTGGCTTTTGCCTCCAATGACCAAGGCTCATTCGCTCTTCATAAAATCTAACAAAACATGTAAAGGAATTATAGTCTGAAGACTACAAAAATCTTGTGAAAGAAATTAAAGATTTAAATAAATGAAGAGAGGGCTGAGAGCATAGCTCACTGGTAGAGCATTTGTTTAGCTTGTGTAAGGCCCTGGTGAGGGATCAGCACTCAAAAAACTAAAAACAAGCAAAGGAGACGGAGAGGGAGGAAGGGGGAAGGGGGAAGGGGAAAAAGAAAAACTTGCCAAATATATGATGTGCTGTATTCAAGGATTGGAAGATAACATAGCAACATAGCAAAGATATCTGTTCTCTCCAAATTGATACATAGATTAATGCAATTCCTACTAAAACCCTACAAGATGTTTTTTCAGCTATAGTTGAGATTATTAAATGTATATGAAAAGGAAAAAGAGCCAGAATAGCTGAAATCATTTTGAAAAAAAAAATTAGTGGAGGAGAGTCATTTTAAGAATTCAAGTCTTGGGGCTGGGGCTCAGCAGTAGAGCGCTTGCCTAGCATGTGCAAGGTGCTGGGTTCGATCCTCAGCACCACATAAAAATAAATAAAATAAAGGCATGTGTCCAACAACAACTGAAAAAATTGAAAAAAAAAGAATTCAAGTCTTATTCCATAGCTATAATAGAGAAGACTGCAGTATCAGCAGAGGGAGAGATATGTGAGTCAACGGAATAGAATAGAAAACCTGGAAACAGACCCATACAAATGCACCCGATAATTTCAGACAAAGTTCAAAAGCTATTCAATGGAAGAAAGGCAGCCTTTTCCACCAGTGGTGCAGCAACCAAACACACATAGACAAAAACTGAGCCACAGCCTAAGTTTCATGCCTTAGGCACAAATGAACTCAAAATGGATCACAGGCAATACGAAATACTGACGATGACACAGAGAAACTGGGTCACTGGTACATGCTGGTAGGAATGTAAAATGGTGCAGCCACTCTGGAAAAGGGAGGTGGCGATTTCTTGACAAAACTAAACTTGCAGCTGGCACGCAAAGCCCAGCAATCACACTCCTGCGAATAATGAAAACAGTCCACACAAAGCCGGTGCACAGTGTTCCTAGCATATTTTTCAGAATAGCCTCAAGCTAAAAACAGCCCAGATGTCATTCAGTGGGTGATGAGAACCAATCTGTTAAATGGTAAATACCATGGGATAGTACTAGGTAGTGAAAATGTATGAACTTCTGATGCATCGGCCATCTGGGTGAAAATGCTAGTCCCCAAAGGCTTCAGACTGTATGATTCCATTTATATCAGATCCAGAAGATGACAAATTTACAGAAAGGGCAGGAGGTTTCTAGGGGTTAAGGATGCTGGGAAAGTGGATTGGGAAAGGGAAGTGGGTATGGTTACAAAAGGGCAGCCTGGGGTCTCAATATGATGGAAAGTTCTATGCCTTAACCATGTGCAACGGTGATGTCTATAGTCCCAAAGATTTGGGAGGCTGAGGCAGGAGAATCTCAAGCTCAAAGCCAGCCACAGCAATGATATCAACAACAGAGCGCATGCTGCAATTCTCTTACTCAGTCTTGTCACAAGCTCCAGACAGTTTCTCCACCTGGCCCCTCAGGATCCACGGAGACCCAGGGCTGGGAAGCAGAGTGCTCGCTCCATAGCCTTGGTTCGGGCCCTGCTGGAAACCCAGAAAGCTGAGCATAACGAAAGATCACAGAGGAAGTGATTTAAGGCAGATGATCTTACAGTTCTGGAGGTCAGAAGTCTGAGCGAGTGTCTCTTAAGGTGTTGTTAGGGCTGTGTGCCTTCTGAGTGATCCAGAGGGCCATCCGTGTCCCTCCTTTTTCTAGAGGACCTGCATCCCTTGGGTTGTGGCCCTTTATCTGTCTTCTAATCCACAGAGGAATGTCTCTCAGATTCTCTGACTCTGGTCCCTTATAAGAACCCTGGGGATTAGTTTGGATCTGCCCAAATCATGCAGCATCATCTCCCCATCTCCAGAACCCTAAATTAATCCTATCGTAAAAGTCCCTTTTGTCACATAAGAGAATATATTCACAGGCTCTGGGGATTACGATGTGGGTTCTTTTGGGGAGGAGGATGGGTTCTCCTGCCTGTCCTGGCGAACGGTGCAGAGGCTCCCACTTATTTTGGCAGTTGTTGCCTTTAAAACTCAAAGAGCTTATTGGTGAGAGATTCAAGTTTCAGTAATTTGAGTACATGATGTTGACATGGTTGATTGATGGTGATTTTAACCTTAATTGCTTGATGAAGGCTGTGTCTCCTGAGCTTTTCCACTGCAGAGTGATGGCTTTTCTCCTTGTAATTAATCAGTGTCTTGTGAGAAGTCAAATGCTTTTAACTTCTCTGCACAGCTTAAAGAAAATGAAAAGCTCAGGGCTTTAAATTCCTGGTTCAGGACACAGAACAGTAACTCCTAACCAGTCCTACAAGAATTTTTTCCTACCCCTGTGTCTACTGGGGCAGCTGAAAATTAGAAGCATAATATAGTTAGAATGATACAATTTCCAGGTTTTTCATGTGGAATTTAGGGCATTGATTGAGAACGCTTGGAAGAATCAAGAACTGCAGTAAAAACATTTAGAAAGAATCAGGTAACTCCAAGCACCCTGAATCTGCAAATTCCATACCAAGGAAGCAAGTAACAACTCTATCCCTACCTTTCCTTATTGACACCAGGCTTTCAAACTAGAGTTCTATCCCCAAGCCTCAAAGGTACAGGTGCATAGTCTGACCCAAGAGAAAAAACCTAGATTGGCTAATTACCCTAATTTGATCACTCCACAGTGTACACATGTGTCAAAACATCACATTGTTCTCCATAAATAAAAATGATTTTTTGTCAATTAAAGATAAAACTAAGTGGGGTTGGAGGTGGAGCTCAGTGGTAAAGCACTTGCCTAGTATATGCAAGTCCCTAGGTTCCATCTCTAGCACTGCAAAAGCTAATTAAAAATTAATAAAATTTAAAAAATCATTATGATGTAACTTAAATATATTTGATGATTTTCAATCTTTTATAATAGTTTTTCTTATTTAAGCTTGAATTATCCCATATTTGGCTGTAGGGGTTGTCGATTCCCAATAACAAAAACACTCAGGGTCACTCCAGGGGAACTGGGCTGTGTGAAATAACCATACAAGAGACAGAGATACCTTTTTATTTGGGGGGTCCTTTGATGGCTCCTCTGACCTTAAGGATCTGCAGAGAGAGTGCTGACCCCTTTTATTGAGGAGAAGCCATTCAAATGGAGCCGGGGTCAGGTTTCAGGGGGCTGAGTCTAACTTCAGTCTGGCTGGGCACAATTCAGGAGCCACTTGTCAAAAGAAACGAACTTTATTTTTAGAGCCACACACGCCAAACAAAACAGCTCCTCAGAAAAAAACCCTCAGAGCCCAACTGCCACCACCGGCTTCCCACAAGCCTCTCACCCCCACAAGCCTCACCACCTCCCACAATCCTCCTGCTCTTGAGGCCGATTGGCTGGGTCGCGTGGGCGGAGCCAATGAAGTCCCCCAATGAGCAGCTCTGTGGTCTGAAAGGGCAGGGAAACAGCCCAAGGAACATCACCGCAGAGGAGCCAATCAGCTAGATGTTGCTGGGGCCGCTGTGAACCAATCATCAGCCGGCAGCTGGAAGTTTGCTGGCAGCTGGAAGTTTGCTGGGGCCCCTTTGGCTGTGGCTCTCAACATCTCCCCCTCTCTGTTTAAACAACAAGCATGTGGCTTAGGGACCGTGCCTGCCTTAGGTTGTCCAATACTACATATGGTCCTTACCTGTCTTCGGATGAGCTGACCTCAGGGTGTCAGCCTCCTATCTTAGGTTGGTACCATTGTAATTGGATCTTACCCGTCATTGACTACAGGTCCAGTATACAGCCACACCTGTGGAGAGGTCTTTGTCATGACAAGCAGAAGGGAGGAAGATACACCAAGCCAATTGACGGCTCTTGTTGGAAAAATTGTACCACCGATGACATCATCAGCAAAAATACCCCAACACTACCACAAGCCGCTACACTAACAGATAGTTCACAATGCATACAGGTGAGTTCACAATGCGTACAAGTGATACATAGTCCAGGCAAGTTCTGAAAGCAGTTCAGTGATGGCTATTGCAGAAGCTGTAGATTAGTTTTATCTTTGTCTTCACCGGCACTGGGATGAAGATAGGAATTCTGGCAATAATGGCTAAAGAAAAAATTATGTAACATTCCAAAAGGCACTAAAAGAAAACAATTTTCTTAACAATTTACATTATCTTGAAGAGAATTATTAAATATAATGAAAAGGAAAGGTGAAAGTAAACAAACAGATCTGTTAACCTCCTTTTTGGTTTACATATTAAAACAATCCTTAACAGTTATTTACCCAATTTAAATTAAACCATTTAAATCACGTGAATAAAAAAAAATTTGGATCCATTTTTTCATGAGCGCTCATCATATATGTTATATGGACATATGTACATTCAAACATATAACACAAAACACAAGTGTGCACACATAATATAATACATACAACACATAACATAATAGTAAAGGCCTTATAACTTTTTACAGGTGAAACCTCCATTGCAATGTTTAAAAACTCTATAGTAAAAAAAAAAAATAGAACTGATCAGCAAAACTTAACCTAGGTCTGTATGAGCTCAAAAAACAAAATAGAACTTCATGATATGGGAAAGGGCAATAATAAAATAGATATTGAAAAAAGCATCCTAGTTCTGTCACAGATGTAAGGATAGCCAAATTGGAGTTTTGGATATCAGCTGTTATGGATTTGAGCCAAATCATCTTCTTTTTGGTCTGTAGAAATCGCTTTAGTTAATCTCTGTGGAATCCAAATCGGCTGCTGTTCTTCCTGTGGAAGCACACAAACAGGCCCCCGACTCCAGACAATCACTGGGTCAGGACCTTGGTTAATCTCTCTGGCATCCAAATCGGCTGCTGTTCTTCCTGTGGAAACACACAAACAGACCCCCGACTCCAGACAATTACTGGGTCAGGACCTTTCCATTGTCCTGTTAGAATATCTTTCCAAAGTACCTTGGGCTTATGTACATTTTTTGGACACATATGCCTTTCTGTAGCACTAAGTCCTGATGAATCCAAATTTAAAAAGTTTAGAGTAAAAAGGGTTATTTTAAGTTTATCTTTGGGGAATATATACCCTTTCCCAATTCCGTCTTTTTGCTTTAATAAGTACATTTTAATAGTTTGATGAGCTCTTTCAACTATGCCTTGTCCCTGTGGATTGTATGGGATTCCTGTTATATGAGTAATGCCAAATGATGAGCAAAATTGTTTAAAAGAGGTAGAAGTATAACCAGGGGCATTATCTGTTTTTAACTGTTTTGGAACGCCCACAGTGGCAAAATTTTGTAAGCAATGAGCTATAACATCTTTAGTTTTTTCTCCGGCATGAAGGGAGCCCATCAAAAATCCAGAAGAAGTATCAACTGTAACATGCAAATATTTTAATTTTCCAAATTCTGGCAAATGTGTGATGTCCATCTGCCAAATATGGTTAGGTATCAATCCTCTAGGATTGACTCCAAGATTAACTTGTGGTAAAAAGGTCACACAATTTTGACATTATTTTATTATTTGTCTAGCTTGTTCCTTAGTTATTTTTAAATGCTTTTGTAAAGTATTAGCATTGACATGGAACCTTTTATGAAAATTTATAGCTTCTTCTATTGTGGAGAAAATATGTATGTCATGTGTAGTTTTATCTGCTAAATCATTGCCCAAACTAAGGGCTCCAGGCAATCCTGTATGTGCCCTGATATGTCCTATAAAGAATGGATTTTTTCTGTCCCAGATTAAACTTTGTATAGTGGAAAACAAAGAGAAAACAGTAGAAGAAGGAGAAATCCTACCAGCATCTTCAAGGGATACTATAGCATTAACTATATACTGACTATCAGAAAATAAATTAAATACAGAATCTTTAAACATCACAAAAGCTTGTAATACTGAATTAAGCTCTACCTTTTGAGCTGATTGTTTGGGTACTAAAAATGTAAAAGTTTGATCAGGTGTAACTATTGCTGCTGTACCATTATTTGACCCATCAGTGAATATATTTGGAGCATTCATGATAGGTGTTTTTCTTGTCATTTTTGGAAAAATTACAGGATGCAATGACCAAAAAGACAATAAAGGATTAAATGGTAAGTGGTTATCAAATGAAACATTAGATTTGCACATGATTATTGCCCAAGTATTTAACTCATTAGCTAATTCATCAATTTGATTCATAGTATATGGAGTAATAATTTTATTGGGAGAAATTCCAAATACTCCCTTTGCTGTTTTTATTCCTTTGAGTATAATTGTCCTAGAGCCTCAGGATACCTAGTAAGAATAGTGTTAGGAGAATAAGATAAATGTATCCATAATAATGGACCTTCTTGCCAAAATACTCCTGTAGGAATATTTTTTGTTGGTAGTACAATAAATAATAAAGGCAAACTTATATCAATTCTATCCAAATGCATATTTTCCGTATATATTTCAATGATTTTTAATGCCTTTCTTGCTTCAGGTGTTAACATTCGGGGTGAATTTGGATCTGATGGACCTTTTAGGATATCAAATAAAGGTCCTAACTCTCCTGTTGGTATACCTAGATAAGGCCTTATCCAATTTATGTCTCCTAATAACTTTTGAAAGTCATTAAGTGATTTGAGTTGATCTACTCGTATTTGAATTTTTGGTGGACGGACCATGGTTGAGGATAATAGAACTCCTAAATAATTAATTGGAAAATTTAATTGTACTTTATCTATTGCTATCTCTAGATTATAATTTTTTAATAAGTTTGTAAGTGTGGCATAACATTCTAGCAAGGAGTTTTTAGCTTTGTGTGCTAATAATACATCATCCATATAGTGAAATATTTGTAGTTCAGGATTTTGATTTCTAAGTGGCTGGATTACTTTGTTAACATAAATTTGACACATAGTTGGGCTGTTAGCCATCCCTTGAGGGAGTACTTTCCATTCATATCTCTGATCAGGACCTTCATGATTCAGTGCAGGGATAGTAAATGCAAAACGTGGATTATCCTCAGGATGAATTGGAATTGAAAAAAAAAAATCTTTAATATCTATAACTAAAACATACCAAGTTTTTGGCAAAGCAGACAACTGAGGAATCCCCGATTGAGCAGGTCCCATAATGACCATTTCATTATTAATGGCTCTTAAATCTTGCAATAATCTCCATTTACCAGATTTCTTTTTGATGACAAAAATGGGAGTACTATGGGGAGATACAGAAGGTTGTATATGTCCTTCCGCTAATTCTTGTTTGACCAGATCATGGGCTACTTGTATCTTTTCTTTAGTCAAGGGCCACTGAGGAACCCATACTGGTCTTTCTGATTTCCATGTAATTTTTATTGTCTCAGTGGCCCTTTGTGAAAATCCAACCCATGTCTGTCTGTTCCTTGATCTATTTGTATTGGTGCTGCTATACCTTGTTCTTGTTTTTCTAATCTTTTTCCTTTCCTAAAACCTTGTCTAGCTATAATAGTGGGTGCATTTTGATTGATGTTATTTGTTAATTTCAAACCTAATTGATCTAGGACATCTCATCCCCATAAATTTACGGGAAGATGATCCAATACATATGGCTGTATAGTTCCTTCACATCCTTCAGGATCCTTCCAATCTAATACCATTGCACTTCTATGGGGATTAGTCGCCACTCCTAGGCCTCGAAGCATTTGAGTGGCTTGTTGTAATGGCCAATGTTTTGGCCATTCTTGACGAGAGATGATGCTAAGGTCTGCACCTGTATCCAGTAGCCCATTAAATTCATGTCCTTGAATATTTAGTTTTAGTATGGGGCGAGAATCTAAATTTAAAGAAAGCGTAGCCCAATCTACACCTGTGGAGCCTAATTCTTTGGAACCTCTTTCTACAGCATGACAGGAAAATTTATCATGTAGTCTTGGTATTATTAGTAACTGTGCTATTCTATCTCCTGGTGAAATTACTGATATACCCTTTGGAGAACTGGCTATAATTTTTATTTCACCTTCATAATCGGGATCAATTACCCCAGGACTTATCAAAAGTCCTTTTAGAGTAGAAGAGTTGCGTCCCAATAATAAGCCTACTGTTCCTTTGGGAAGAGGTCCTTTTACCCCTGTGGGAATGATTTGAACTCCCATCTCTGGAGTTAGTACTGATCTGGCGGGGGCGCAGATGTCCAACCCTGCGCTCCCTCTGGTTTGTCTGATGAGGGATCTGATGGACAATGTGTCCTGGGCACTACCCTGATGGGGTTGCTGGGTTCCTCCAGTGCTCCATATATTTGTGGTTTGGGGCCCCAGAGCATTGGGGCCCCCTGTCCATTTTTTGGCAACGGAGCCCGATGCCTTTGTCCACGATATTGTGGATAAACACTTTGTCTTTGTTCGTTTTTTGATAATGGAGTACCCTCTATGGTGGTTTGAGAACGGCATTCATTAGCCCAATGTCTCCCTGTACGGCATCGTGGGCAAATACCCGGTATTCTACTCCTTTGATACCTAGTTTTGTTAAACGCTCCTCCTATGGGGCAATTCCTTTTAAAATGTCCTGTTTGTTGACAATTGTAGCATGTTCTTGGCCTGGCATATAAAGCCTGTTTTACTGCAGCTGCCACAATTTGCCCTTGTTCATTAATGTCTCTGGCATCTAAAGCCTGTTTTACTGCAGCTGCCATGACTTGCTCTTGTTCATTAAGGTCTCTACATAATTTAATATATGTGTTTAAATCTTCATGTTTCCATGGTCTAATGATATCTCTGCACCAACGATTCGCTTGGTCATAAGCCAGTTGTTTTATTAATGGCATTGCTTGTTCTGTATTCCCCAAAATTGTGGTAGCTGTTTGAATAAGCCTATCTACAAATTCAGCGTAAGGTTCATTAGCTCCTTGTATTACCTTAGATAATTGACCTTGTAAACCTCCATGTCCTTGTAAAGTCTTCCATGCCCTAATCGCCTCTGCAGCAATTTGTGAGTATACGCCAGGATCATATGCAATTTGTTGCTGCTGATCCTCATAAGGTCCCTTTCCTAACAACATATCTAGATTTCTCTGAGGATAACCAGCTGCTGCATTTCGCTTAGCCGTCTCCTTGAAAAATTCCTCATTGGCAACCTTCCATAACAGGTATTGACCTCCATTTAGCACAGCTTTACACATATAAGCCCAATCTGCTGGCGTCATGTTCAAGTTGTTAATGGATTCGACCAAGCTTACAGTGAAGGGTGCTTGAGGACCATAGGTTGTTACAGCCTCTTTTAGCTCCTTCACTGTTTTGAAATTTAAACCCTGGTAAATTCGCTGCCCTCCTACCTCAAATACAGGGCATGTTAATACTTGAGATCCTGTCTCAGGATCCCAACTATCAACTGCGGGGGTTGGGAGCCTCCTAGCATATGGAGGTGGTGCTGTTGATTGGACACTTATGCCCTCTGGTGATAGAATGCTGTTAGTAGCAGTCTCCTGTAGAGGTGGTGCTGTTGGTTGGACACTTACGCTCTCTGATAGAAAGGTGTTATTAGCAGTCTCCTGTTGTAACTTTTCCCCTGATGGCTTTTTCTGCTTTACACTTTCTTCCTCTGTCTGACTAGTTCGAAAGACCTTCTCTTTTACTTGAATCTTTTCCTCTGTCTGACTAACTTGAGAGACCTTCTCTTTTACTTGAATCAATATGTCTTCTCCTTCCTCTATCATTGTCTGAACTGAAGGCTTTGGACTAAGCAAACCAGATACAAATGTCCACAATGACAATGTGCCAACTGGCAGAGTCCCTGGGCTGTTCTTTTCTATTCTTTTTAAATCTTCACCATGATGGTCCCACTGTGATATATTTAACAACTCCTCCTTAAAAAGCCATGGGCTACATTTTTGTATTGTATCAACATATGCCCTGACTGCTCTTGATTTTACTGGGAAGCCTCCTTCCTCTAATAATTTACTTAACAGTCTTTCGGTTTGTTTTTTACTAATTGCTGATCCCGTATTTCTACTATAATACAACCCAACAAGATAACACCAAACAAAACCGAGACAGAATGAAATAAAATTGGAACAAAAATTCATTATATCAGCCTTTCTATCCTCCTGAAATGTGCATCCGTCCTTTCTCCCTATCTGTTCCTCAGACGCAAATAGTTTTTCCTCAGATGTGAGCGGTTTTTCTTCTGTGTCACTCATCTCCAGGGACAGGCAACTTAAAACAAAAATGAAGCAAAACAAAAGAGGAAACTTAGAATGGCTACCCATCCTCTCGCCCTGCCCTCAGGGGCGAGCAGTTTACTTACCCTCAGTCGCTCCCCGTGCGAGCCACCAAATGCTGCAGTCTGGCTGGGCACAATTCAGGAGCCACTTGTCAAAAGAAACGAACTTTATTTTTAGAACCACACACGCCAAACAAAACAGCTCCTCAGAAAAAAACCCTCAGAGCCCAACTGCCACCACCGGCTTCCCACAAGCCTCTCACCCCCACAAGCCTCACCACCTCCCACAATCCTCCTGCTCTTGAGGCCGATTGGCTGGGTTGCGTGGGCGGAGCCAATGAAGTCCCCCAATGAGCAGCTCCGTGGTCTGAAAGGGCAGGGAAATAGCCCAAGGAACATCACCGCAGAGGAGCCAATCAGCTAGATGTTGCTGGGGCCGCTGTGAACCAATCATCAGCCGGCAGCTGGAAGTTTGCTGGCAGCTGGAAGTTTGCTGGGGCCCCTTTGGCTGTGGCTCTCAACAGCTGACCCCTTTTATTGAGGAGAAGCCATTCAAATGAAGCCGGGTCAGGTTTCAGGGGGCTGAGTCTAACTTCATGATGTCTGCTGTCAGCAGGTTGACTGACATCTAGGAAGGCCACACCCAAAGACAGAACAAGAGAAGGGTACACACCAAAGGGCGTTTCCATGGAACATTCTATCCCAAACAGGGCAAAGGGGTAATATCACAAAGGAACAGGTGAGCGTAGCTTGATCCACAGGGCTGCAGGAAGGCATGCCTATGCATGAAGACACATTCTCTACTTCAAGGATTGAGGCAGTTGTCTAGGTCACTTTGAATGTGGCCAGATCACTGGAAGTGACCAACAGAGCCTCAACTGATCAGGGAAGGAAAATGCTGGTCACTCAGTGTGACGGCCCCCCACAGGGGTTCTGTGTTTGGGTCCCTGATGACTTCAGGGCTGTGGCATGCTTGGTGCCTTAAAAGTTTCTGTGCAAAGGCATGGGATGCCCAGTTGCTATGGTAATGCCCTCCATGCTAGAGTCTTATCAACTTTCACCTTAATCTTAGGACATAACTCCTGAGAATAAAGGAATTTGCTTGCTTGATAACTACAATGTTTCACCAAACTCTGGTGCTCCTGGGTTTGCCCACCTAACGGACAATGGACTTTCTTGAGAACTGCACAAGACTCCTAACATTACATATTATAACTATAAAATGTAACTACAAAATAAACAGCCTTACTAATACTCTAAACAATAATGTGGTTACGGTACTAATGACCTAATGTAACCTATTGGTATAAATAAACGTGGCCACTTGGACAAGGAACAACTCTGCCACTTTCCCTGCCTCTGCACCTTGTCTCTCTGTCTCCTCTTCATTATTATTATTATTCCTTACACCTGGCGCCCAACGTGGGGCATGAGAAGAGTTCTCTCCCGCAAAGCCTCCCAGTCCACAGAGAGTTTGGGACAACAAAATCTGCCTTAATAGAGACCCTTCTGGATGTTGACAGGTGTTGGGGAACTTCTGCCTGGAACAGGCTTTTGATGCGTGTCTTTTTCATGGGCTGGTACCCTAATCAGTAGGCTTTGGGTAATTCTCTACCTGACGCTCAACGACGTCATCAGGCTGAGCTTTCTCTCCTGTGTAGTAAGGCTGGACATACCGTAAATAATGCTGATCCTACTGCCTTGCCAGCTTGAGATAAGCTCTTGTTGTCCTTTTTATCCAGAAAGTGGCACACTAAATTTGAAAGGCTGGGAGAAAAATAGGTGAAACGCTACATGAGAAGCCACAAACTTCTATTCCTGTGCTTCAAACTTGTTTTTTGTAGAGATACGATTGATAAAAACCTGTATTTATCAACCTGCCTGCTTTTCTCCTTCTGTGCCTGGCTACGTGCCCCCTTTAAATCCCCTGTCGTCCCCCCCACAGCAGCGGCACAGCCCTGGCAACAACACTCTGCCTTGAGCTGTCCTGGAGCCTCCCACGCATGTGACTCCTCTAACTAACTCACTGCCATCGCCTCCGTGGCCAGCTGTGGCAGCCGCCCCGCCCCCAGCTAGGTCCCAGTTAACTGTTTGGGACAAGCTGTGAAGGAGGGGGAGTCTCATAACTTACCTACCTGTCCTATTAAAATAAATTCTGCTAACCAACCAAAATATGAACAGTTACCTTTTGCTGTATTTAAAGAGTTACATGAAAAGTTACATGAGTTAAATGAAAGGGGAAATACAAGGTTTGACTCTACTGTCATTAAAACATGCTTATCAGTTACTGTAAGTAGACTGAAATTAATTCTTTGTTTAAATGAACAGTCAATTACAGAATTATCAGACACAAATACTAATATCAGGTAATAAATACTTTTATGGTATGGCTTTAAGCAGGGTCTCAAGAGGCCACCCTGGTCTGGGGCAAAGGAAACAAAAATAAACAAGTGTCCAAAGGCTCCCTGTGGCTACCATGCTCTGTCCTTTCCAATCCACAACAAATCATTAGGTATATTCAACCATACGTGGAAACTGTTACAAGATTTGCAAGATTTAAAACAAAAAGAAAAAAAAAAGAACTCTACACAAAAAAATGTAAACTATAGCACCATACTTTAAGAGAATTATCTTATTAAAAAGTGGTTACAACAGTTTTACTTACTTTTAACTTCTGTTAGATCTCTAACTTTCCTAGCCTTATATTTAAAATGTAGATTATAAGACCTACCAGTTTTACTAGGTTTATGAAAAACCAGTTAAGGCAAAAACAAAAAAAAAGTGTCTCTTTTAGATGGAAACTGCTTGACTGGCTGTCTTATCTTGTGTTCAGCTGGCTTTCTTGACCAGTTCCTCCCTAATGTTACAGAAAGAAAAAAGTAAAAACATTCTAAATGTACAAAGCTTTCTTTTTTTAAAAAAAATTTTTTTCTTAAAAATTTCACAGTCTTCCAACTTACTCTTATCTAAGTCAAAAGTACACTCTGACCTGATTTAAAAAAAAAACTTAGTATTATGACAATGTAAGTTTTTAAGTATTCTATGTAAGTTGATATATTTTTCTGATCAGTCCGATTTTATCTAAGTGTAAAGGTTTTTACATTCTGTCTTTATCCAAATGCCAATTTTCCTAGAGTTGACTCTCAAATACATTCAAAATTTCTTTTAATAAGTCCTTAAAAAGATATAAATGTGGTTATGTTGGTGATGAGTCTAATAAGTATCAAGGACAAAAATGCCAGCTAACCTGAAACTCTTGATTTCAGTGTCCATGATACCCGTTAAAATTTCTATACCTGGCATTTCCAATTATACAGGCCTGTTTTATATCTATATATCATGTACCTGATATCAAAATTGACATTTAAGCAAATGAGCACTCATAAATAAAAATTTAAATTAAAAAAGGATGCAAATAACCTAATTCATACAAAGTAATCAAAAATATAAATGTTTTTAAGGTTCTAACTTATGGGTTTTTCTATGTGACCAAACAATAAAGTCTTAATTTCTAAAAAAATATCTAAAATATAATATCCATTACTTCTAAATTTTTTTCTTAAACAAAACAGGGATGATTAATAGTATTAATTATGCTTTTCTTATGTCTTTATATTACAATTAAAATAAGTAAATTAAATTTAACATAAAAATTAATCTTCATATAGTTTCTTAAATACATAAATTAAAAATTACAACTGATGCCAAACTGATCTCTCATTTTTTCCAGTTGTTAAAGAAACAGAACGGGGACTGGGGATGTGGCTCAAGCTGTATCACCCTCACCTGGCATGCGTGTGGCCCGGGTTCCATCCTCAGCACCACATACCAACAAAGATGTTGTGTCCGCCGAGAACTAAAATAAAAAATAAATATTAAAAAAATTCTCTCTCTCTCTTTAAAAAAAAAAGATACAGAAAGCTGCCTCCTTTTTTTTTTTTAAAGAGAGAGTGAGAGAGGAGAGAGAGTGAGAGAGAGAATTTTTAATATTTATTTTTTTTTTAGTTCTTGGTGGACACAACATCTTTGTTGGTATGTGGTGCTGAGGATCGAACCCGGGCCGCCAGGCGAGCGCGCTACGGCTTGAGCCACATCCCCAGCCCCGCCTCCTTTCTTTATTTAATTCCTTCTTTAAAAGAGACTTTACAAAAAATTTATAAGGATTATCAACAATAATGGTGGATCAACATTCAATATCTAATGTGCCATTGTCTTTGATAGTTTTTGTTAAAACACACTATGATTTTACAACAGTAGTTACTATTATAACCAAAAATTATATGTGTGTGTGTGTGTGTGTGTGTGTGTGTGTGTGTGTGTGTATATATATGTTAAAATACTTATACTGTCCTCATTTTTCAGGCTGTGATATTTTACCTCTTACTGTTATCCTTAATAGGATAACAGTAGTAATTTATCCTTAATAGGCATGGACATTCATGTTTTATACCTTACTTATAAAAAAATTTGTATCTCCAATATTTACAGTTCTTCCTTTACTATCAAGTCTATTAACAATCTTTTTAGCACTAATTGATTTTCACATGCCTCATGATGGATAATTCTCTTTGTTATATCGGGTTATACATTTCCTTTCTTCCTTAATTTCTACCATTCCTCTTATAAATGGATTAAAGATATATACAAATAGAGGTAAATAAAGAGGAATAATATCTGTTCTTATTAACGATAAATGGACTAACTATCATGCTCTACCTCAAATCTCTCCACAACAAGCTGAGGTACCTGCTGTTGTCCTGGTGCTAAGACTATTTTCTACTACTTTAAACATTATCACAGATTCTCAATATATTACTAAACTTGTTCCTCATATTTTTGTATCTGTGTAATGTCCTTGTTTAAATTCCAACTTATTATTATTTTTTAACCTTCAAACTCTTTTACTGTGCCATAGTCTCCTATCTTCTTTACTCATATATGCAGCCACACCAAGATTCCTGGACCTTTGATGGAATGTAACACTCATCCTGATAAAGCTGTGAAATCCCTTTGTCCTTTATTTTCAGATGCTGTGAAATCCCATGGATTTTTTCATCAAAATGCTCAATCACTAATAAAACTGTTTTCCATCTCTTCTCAACAGATTCATGCTATAGTCAACAACTGTTCTCACCTTTCAGGGCCCTATGTGAAAATCGGTAAATCCATGAGGCCCACATTCTAATACACGTCCACAAATGGATGTTACCCATTTCCCTCCTTTTCGTCCCTACTCCTTTCTTCATGTTTTTATTGATACTCATTTTGGGTTCATTTGGGCTAGTGGCCAAAGTCTAATAAGGATCTACTTACATTTTTTTATTTATTACTTTGTTTTGCCACATGGATAAGCCTATTCATTTACAAAGAAATAATGCCCCTACATATACATCTCATTCTTTTACACAATTTTATAATCAATAAAATATAATTTTAAATCATAAAATTTCTCATAATCCTACTGAACAGACTTTGGTTAAACAAACATATCATACTCTTAAATCCTGCCTTTTTAAAAAAAAATTTAGGTGTAGATGGACACAACACAATGCCTTTATTTTTATGTGGTGCTGGGGATGGAACCCGGGTCCCGCCGGTGCTAGGGGAGCACTCTTCTGCTGAGCCACAATCCCAGCCCATTAAATCTTGCCTTTTAAAAATAAAACAAAAAAGGGGAACTAGCCTCTCTCATATAAATAATGCTTTAAATATTGTTTTATTTCCAGTTTATGCACTCAACATATAATACAAAGTTAATACTCACAATCGGTCATCTGCTTTGGATAGACATTTTATTCCCAAATAGACCCAGGATGACAGGACCCTATGCCTCTGGTTCCATGGGGAAAAGGACAGACGGCTATGCTCACACCCACAGGTCCAGTTTGGACTCCAGCATGGAGTGTGAGACCTATCAGTTATGAATGGACATCAGGGACTTCACCACCTGACCCCCAAGTTTCATTTGATTATAGATGAGGAGAAACCCGCCAAACAAAAGGACAATGATCACTCTCCTCACAAGGGAAGATAGGCTAAAAGAGGATCCCAAGATATCAGACTTCCAGTGACTTGAGGGGATAGAAAATCAATAACAACACCAGCTCAACAGCTGTTGGCTCAAATGAGCTTAAAAGGTACTCCGAAAAACTTAGTTACTGCTTTACTGCTACACTCACACAAAACTCTGTAAACACTTTGACCTTAATAATACCGTTGTTCTGTTGTTGTACCCCAGCAGTGGGAAATTCAGTACAGTCAGACTCCTTGACTTCTAAAACCCATTATAGTATCTGGGTTCACTTGACTAAAATTGTTATTATACCCACAAAAATGCCTCATAATACCCATTGTTGTCTTAGCAGACTGACTGTGTTCTTACCATCCCCACAGGATAAAATAGGCCACCATCCTGTGCAACGTATTCCTAAAGGTCTACTCCCCTTGGTGAAAACTGTAATGATTCAGTAAACCTTCTCTCTAAGACAAAATTTAAAGCTTTGGCATTTTCCTTAATGAGTATGCCTGGACTAGTTGTTGGGGCTCATAAAACAACTATAAAACTGTCCTGTGCTATGGTAAAAAATATTAATCATACCTCTATGACTATCAATATACTTAATAAAGAACAAAAAC
The DNA here is from genome assembly GCF_964194105.1 of Spermophilus citellus. NCBI lineage: Eukaryota > Metazoa > Chordata > Mammalia > Rodentia > Sciuridae > Spermophilus > Spermophilus citellus. The sequence goes on along the minus strand of NC_138183.1, from coordinate 251,388,297 downwards.
AATATCATCAAGCCATACTTGAAAATTGGGCTGCAATTAATTATTTGTTATTATTATATCATAAAAGATTGTCAGGAGCTTAATAATATGTGTTGCTTTAACTTAAGTGATAATAGTAATTCTATTTCAAAGAAGTTAGATTACTTTAAAGATATCATTGATAAGGTCCTATAAGATGATGGAGGTTTAGACTTATTGGATTGGCTAACTTTGTGGTTACCCAACTTTACAGGTGTCAAACAATTATTTATAGGTGGATGCTTATTAATGTTGGAATTATTATGTTGTGCTTGCTGTTGCCAATGTTTACCCTGTTTTTTGCCTCCACCAACATTTAATATATATAATTTATCCAAAAGGCCTTAAAAAAAAAAAACAAGAAAAGGGAGCTGTGTTTGGGATTAGGGTCCCTGATGACTTCAGGGCTGTGGCATGCTTGGTGCCTAGGAAAGTTTCTGTGCAAAGGCATAGGATGCCCGGTTGCTATGGTAATGCCCTCCATGCAACTCCTGGGAATAAAGAACTTGTTTGTTAGATAACTTCAAGGTTTTACCAAGCTCTAGTGCTCCTGGATCTGCCCGCCTACAGACAATGGACTTTCTTGAGAACTGCACAGAACTCCTAACATTACATATTATAACTATAAAAATCTAACTACATATAAACAATAATGTGGTTATGGTACTAATAACCTAATTTAACCTATTGATATAGATAATCATGGTCACTTAAACAAGGAGCTACTCTGCCACCTTCCCTGCCTCTACACCTTGTCTCTCTGTCTCCTCTTTATTATTATTATTCCTTACATTTGGCTGCTTCAGATTGGCACCTGAGGTCTCTGAACATGACCTTAGCAGCTTCTGATATCTTCCCGCCATCTGTGTCCCAAGAGGGAACAGATTCCAGGGGCTTCTGAATCAAAGATCATATATCTTTTATAGTTTGTCCAATTACTTTCTTCCAAAATGTGACAAATTACTAAACTTTTTTTTAAGTTGTTGATGGATCTTTATTTTTTATTTATTCATTTATATGAAGTGCTGAGAATCGAACCCAGTGCCTCACACATGCTAGGCAAGCGCTCTACCACTGAGTTACAACCCAAATTACTAAACTTTTAATGGCATACCTCATTATCCTTTAATCTCTAACACATTATGCTAAGTGAAAGAAGTCAAACCCCAAAGACTCCATGCTGTTGGTCCCATTTATATGACATTCTGGAAAAGGCAAAACTTTAGAGAACAGACAGGTTCTTGGAGAGGTCTTGGGGAGAGGGGCTGGCTACAATGTGACAGCAGGAGGCAAATTTTTAGGGTGAGGGGGCTCTTCTGAGTTGTGGTAGTGCTTCCAAGAGTCTATGTATTGGTTTAAAAAATGATAAAACTACATCCAAAATGCATTTGAGGGGCTGGATTGTGGCTCAGTGGTAGAGTGCTTGCCTAGCACGTGTGAGGCACTGGGTTTGATTCTCAGTACCATATGTAAATAAATTAATTAAATAAAGGTCCATCAACAACTAAAAAAAATATTTTTTTAAAAAAGTGCATTTGACTATATGTAAAAGTCCTAGCCACACTTAGATCTGTTTTGGGATTTGTAATCTCTTCAATTAATTTGTTGTCAATTACTACTTTGTATCAGTGGTTCATTACTCTTAAATTGCCAGGAGCAGTGGTGCACACCTGTCATCTCAGCAGTTTGGAAGGCTGTGGCAGGAGGATCACAAGTTCCAAGCTGGCTTCAGCAATTTAGTGGGCCCTAAGCAATTTAGAGAGACCCTGTCTCAAAATTAAAAATATAAAAAGGGCTGAGGATGTGACTCAGTGATTAAGCACCCCTGGGTTCAATTCCTGGTACCAAAAGGAAAAAAAAATTGTGAGACGTATTCTTCTGTATCCATACACCCCAATTTGTTTATCCAGCCACCAGCTGATGGGCATTTAGGTTGTCTCCACTGTTGTGCTCTTACACATAAAGCCACTATGAATATGAATGTGCAAGTCCTTGTTTGGACATCTGTCCTCATTTCTCTGAATCAATATCTAGAAGTGGAATGGCTGAATTGTGTGTTTAACTTTTTAAGAAACTGCCATATTGCTTTTCCAAAATCATTGTACCATTTTAAATTCTTATCTTTAGTGTATGAGAATTCCAACTGCTCTTTTATACCAACACTCAATATGATCAATTTTAAGAACTGTTCTGGAGATGGAACCCAGAGCATCGGGCATGTTCATGCCTAACAAGTTCTACCACCAAGCTGTGTCTCCAGCCCTGGAGCACATTTTATTTGTTAATCTATGATCTGTATATCTTCTTTGATAAGGTATCATTTCAAAGCATCTCCATTTTTATGTGGTGTTGTTTGACTTATTATTACAGAGTTATGAGTTCTTTATATACTCTGGATCCAAACTTTTTTTTTTTTGCTTTGCAAATATGCCCTCTCAGTTTGTGTCTTTTTTTATGTTCATAACTGAATATTTTGAAGAGCAAAGTTTTTAATTTTGAAGTGCAGTTTATCATTTTTTATGGGTCATGCTTTTTGTGGAATACCTAAGAAAATTATCCTCAATCTAAGATCCCAAATATTTTATTTTAGGTTTTCTTTGAGAAGTTGTATAGTTTACATGGCACTTACAATTAAGTTTGCTGTTTCATATCCACTCTTTTGATTATTGTATGTTTGTAGACTAGATTAGTTTAGTTTTAATTAAAAATGCAAGAATATTATTTTTTTCTGATTTTATTTATTTATTTTTATTTTTTTTTCTGATTTGATTTTTTTTTATTGTTGGTCGTTCAAAACATTACGTAGTTCTTAATATATCATATTTCACAGTTTGATTCAAGTGGGTTATGAACTCCCATTTTTACCCCTTATACAGATTGCTGTATCACATCAGTTACACTTCCATTGATTTACATATTGCCATTCTAGTGTCTGATGTATTCTGCTGTCTATCCTATTCTCTACTATCCCCCCTCCCCTCCCCTCCCCTCCCCTCTTCTCTCTCTACCCCCTTTACTGTAAATCATTTCTTCCACTTGTATTATTCTTCTCTTGCCCCTCATTTCCTCTTATATGTAATTTTGTAAAACCCTGAGGATCACCTTCTATTTCCATGCGATTTCCCTTCTCACTCCCTTTCCCTCCCACCTCTCATCCCTGTTTAATGTTGATCTTCTTCTCAAGCTCTTCGTCCCTACCCTGTCCTTGGTTACTCCCCTTATATCAAAGAAGTCATTTGGCATTTGTTTTTTAAGGATTGGCTAGCTTCACTTAGCATAATCTGCTCTAATGCCATCCATTTCCCTCCAAATTCTATGATTTTGTCATTTTTAAATGCAGAGTAATACTCCATTGTGTATAAATGCCACATTTTTTTATCCATTCATCTATTGAAGGGCATCTAGGTTGGTTCCACAATCTTGCTATCGTGAATTGTGCTGCTATGAACATCGATGTAGCAGTGTCCCTGTAGCATGCTTTTATTAGGTCTTTAGGGAATAGACCGAGAAGGGGAATAGCTGGGTCAAATGGTGGTTCCATTCCCAGCTTTCCAAGAAATCTCCATACTGCTTTCCAAATTGGCTGCACCAATTTGCAGTCCCACCAACAATGAACAAGTGTACCCTTTTCCCCGCATCCTCTCCAGCACTTGTTGTTGTTGGACTTCATAATGGCTGCCAATCTTACTGGAGTGAGATGGTATCTTAGGGTGGTTTTGATTTGCATTTCTCTGACTGCTAGAGATGGTGAGCATTTTTTCATGTACTTATTGATTGATTGTATGTCCTCCTCTGAGAAGTGTCTGTTCAGGTCCTTGGCCCATTTGTTGATTGGGTTATTTGTTATCTTATTGTCTAATTTTTTGAGTTCTTTGTATACTCTGGATATTAGGGCTCTATCTGAAGTGTGTGGAGTAAAGATTTGTTCCCAGGATGTAGGCTCCCTGTTTACCTCTCTTATTGTTTCTTTTGCTGAGAAAAAACTTTTTAGTTTGAGTAAGTCCCAATTGTTGATTCTAGTTGTTAACTCTTGCACTATGGGTGTCCTATTGAGGAATTTGGAGCCCGACCCCACAGTATGTAGATCATAGCCAACTTTTTTCTTCTATCAGACGCCATGTCTCTGATTTAATATCAAGCTCCTTGATCCATTTTGAGTTAACTTTTGTGCATGGCGAGAGAAAGGGATTCAGTTTCATTTTGATGCAAATGGATTTCCAATTTTCCCAGCACCATTTGTTGAAGATGCTATCCTTCCTCCATTGCATGCTTTTAGCCCCTTTATCAAATATAAGATAGTTGTAGTTTTGTGGATTGCTTACTGTGTCCTCTATTCTGTACCATTGGTCTACCCACCTGTTTTGGTACCAGTACCATGCTGTTTTTGTTACTATTGCTCTGTAGTATAGTTTGAAGTCTGGTATCGCTATACCACCTGATTCACACTTCCTGCTTAGCATTGTTTTTGCTATTCTGGGTCTTTTATTATTCCATATAAATTTCATGATTGTTTTATCTATTTCTACAAGAAATGCTGTTGGGATTTTGATTGGCATTGCATTGAACTTATAGAGAACTTTTGGTAATATCGCCATTTTGATGATGTTAGTTCTGCCTATCCATGAACAGGGTATATTTTTCCATGTTCTAAGGTCTTCTTCTATATCTCTCTTTAGGGTTCTGTAGTTTTCATTGTATAAGTCTTTCACCTCTTTTGTTAGGTTGATTCCCAAGTATTTTATTTTTTGGGGGGATATTGTGAATGGAGTAGTTGTCCTCATTTCCGTTTCAGAGGATTTGTCGCTGATATACAGGAATGCATTTGATTTATGCGTGTTGATTTTATATCCTGCCACTTTGCTGAATTCATTTATTAGCTCTAATAGTTTCTTTGTAGACCCTTTTGGGTCTGCTAGGTATAAAATCATGTCATCTGCAAATAGTGATAATTTAAGTTCTTCTTTTCCTATTTTTATGCCTTTAATTTCTTTCGTCTGTCTAATTGCTCTGGCCAGTGTTTCGAGGACTATGTTGAACAGAAGTGGTGAGAGAGGGCATCCCTGTCTTGTTCCAGATTTTAGAGGGAATGCCTTCAATTTTTCTCCATTCAGAATGATGCTGGACTGTGGCTTATCATAGATTGCTTTTACAATGTTGAGGTATGATCCTGTTATCCCTAATTTTTCTAGAGTTTTGAACATAAAGGGATGCTGTACTTTGTCGAATGCTTTTTCTGCATCTATCGAGATGATCATATGGTTCTTATTTTTAAGTCTATTGATGTGGTGAATAACATTTATTGATTTCCGTATATTGAACCAGCCTTGCATCCCAGGGATGAATCCTACTTGATCATGGTGTATAATTTTTTGATATGTTTTTGAATCCGATTCGCCAGAATTTTATTGAGGATTTTTGCATCTAGGTTCATTAGAGATATAGGTCTGTAGTTTTCTTTCTTTGAAGTGTCTTTGTCTGGTTTAGGTATCAGGGTGATGTTGGCCTCGTAGAATGTATTTTGGAAGTTCTCCCTCTTTTTCTATTTCCTGAAATAGCTTGAAAAGTATTGGTGTTAGTTCCTCTTTAAAGGTTTTGTAAAACTCTGCTGTATACCCATCCGGTCCTGGGCTTTTCTTAGTTGGTAGTCTTTTGATGGTTTCTTCTATTTCCTCTATTGTTATTGGTCTGTTTAGGTTGTCTATATCCTCCTGACTCAATCTGGGCAGATCATATGACTTAAGAAATTTATCTATGCCTTCACTATCTTCTATTTTATTGGAGTATAAGGATTCAAAATAATTTCTGATTATCTTCTGTATTTCTGAAGTGTCTGTTGTGATATTGCCTTTTTCATCCCGTATGCTAGTAATTTGAGTTCTCTCTCTTCTTCTCTTCGTTAGCATGGCTAAGGGTCTGTCGATTTTATTTATTTTTTCAAAGAACCAACTTTTAGTTTTGTCAATTTTTTCAATTGTTTCTTTTGTTTCAATTTAATTAATTTCAGCTCTGATTTTAATTATTTCTTGCCTTCTACTTCTTTTGCTGTTGTTTTGCTCTTCTTTTTCTAGGATTTTGAGATGAAGTATGAGATCATTTATTTGTTGGTTTTTTCTTTTTTTAAGGAATGAACTCCAAGCAATGAATTTTCCTCTTAGAACTGCTTTCAATGTGTCCCATAGATTCCGATATGTTGTGTCTGTGTTTTCATTTAACTCAAAGAAGTTTTTAATTTCCTCCTTGATGTCTTCTAAAACCCAATGATCATTCAGTAACCTATTGTTCATTCTCCAAGTGATGCCTGATTTTTCCTTCCTTCTTTTGTCGTTGATTTTCAGTTTCATTCCATTATGATTAGATAAGATGCATGGTATTATCTCTACTCCTTTATATTGTCTAAGAGTTGCCCTGTGACATAATATATGATCTATTTTTGAGAAGGATCCATGTGCTGCTGAGAAAAAAGTGTAACTGCTTGATGTTGGGTGGTATATTCTATATATGTCAATTAAGTCTAGGTTATTAATTGTGTTATTGAGTTCTATAGTTTCCTTATTTAACTTTTGTTTGGAAGATCTGTCCAGTGGTGAGAGAGGTGTGTTGAAGTCTCCCATGATTATTGTATGGTGGTCTATTAGACTCTTGAACTTGAGAAGAGTTTGCTTGATGAACATAGCTGCACCATTGTTTGGGGCATATATATTTATGATTGTTATGTCTTGTTGGTATATGGTTCCCTTGAGCAGTATGTAGTGTCCCTCTTTATCCCTTTTGATTAACTTTGGCTTGAAATCTATTTTATTAGATATGAGTATGGACACTCCTGCTTGTTTCCGCAGTCCATATGAGTGATATGATTTTTCCCAACCTTTCACCTTCAGTCTATGTATATCTTTTCCTATCAAATGCGTCTCCTGTAGGCAGCATATTGTTGGGTCTTGTTTTGTGATCCATTCAACTAGCCTGTGTCTCTTAATTGGTGAGTTTAAGCCATTAACATTTAGGGTTATTATTGAGATATGGTTTGTTCTTCCAGCCATATTTGTTTATTAATGTTACTAAACCTGATTTGTTTTCCTCTTTGATTACTTTCCCCCCTTTACTGTCCTACCTCCCACTGTTGGTTTTCATTGTTATTTTCCATTTCCTCTTCCTGTAATGTTTTGCCAAGGATTTTTTGAAGAGATGGTTTTCTAGCTGCAAATTCTTTTAACTTTTGTTTATCGTGGAAGGTTTTAATTTCATCTTCCAACCTGAAGCTTAATTTCGCCGGATACACGATTCTTGGTTGGAACCCATTTTCTTTCAGTGTTTGAAATATATTATTCCAGGATCTTCTAGCTTTCAGAGTCTGTGTTGAGAGATCAGCTGTTATCCTGATTGGTTTACCCCTAAATGTAATCTGCTTCCTTTCTCTTGTAGCTTTTAAAATTCTCTCCTTATTCTGTATGTTGGGCATCTTCATTATAATGTGTCTAGGTGTGGATCTCTTTTATGATTTTACACATTCGGTGTCCTGTAGGCTTCTAGGATTTGGGATTCTGTCTCATTCTTCAAGTCTGGGAAGTTTTCTCGTATTATTTCATTGAATAGATTGTTTATTCCTTTGGTTTGGAGCTCTGTGCCTTCCTGTATCCCAATGACTCTTAAGTTTGGTCTTTTAATGTTATCCCATATTTCTTGGATGTGCTGCTCATGGTTTCTTAGCAGTCTTGCTGAGCTGTCTATGTTCTTCTCAAGTTGAAATACTTTGTCTTCATTGTCTGATGTTCTATCTTCTAAGTGATCTACTCTGCTGGTAGTATTCTCAATTGAGTTTTTAAGTTGGTTTATTGCTTCCTGCATTTCTAGGATTTCTATTTGTTTGTTTTTTATTACCTCTATCTCCCTGTGTAATTGATCTTTTGCTTCCTGGATTTGTTTATGTAGTTCCTTGTCAAAGTGATCTTTCATTGTCTGATTTTGCTGTCTCATGTCTTCCTTGAGACTCCAGATCATCTGAAGCATGTATATCCTGAACTCTTTATCTGACATTCCATCTGTTGCAGCTATTACCTCTTCTAAAGTTGAGTTGACCTGCATTGCTTGTGGTCCTTTCTTTCCTTGTCTTTTCATACTGCTCACGTTTCTTTCTGCTTGGTGAAACTGTTGTGTTTTTGAAATTTTCCCCCTATTTATTTATATTGCTCTTGTATAGTTGGAAAATCTCCCTTGCAGGGCAGGTAGTGGCTATGCTCCTCCTCTAATTAGGGTGATCTGTCTACCACGCTGGTCAGTCGCAGGTCTGCCCACCCTGCGGGCACGGGTGGCGGCTCTGCTCTGCCCCCACTCCGATTGTGGTGACGTGTGACGTGTCTACCACGCCTGCAGGCCTCTAGGCCTGTTCCGCCGGTGGGTCGCAGGTCTGCCTACCTTGCGGGCTCCGGCGGCAGTTCTGCTCAGCCCCCACTCCAAATGGGGCTACCTGACTGCCTCTCCAATGGGTCGCTGGGCCTTTTCCGGACACGGGTGGCGGCTCTGCTCCACCCCCACTCCAACCAGTGTGACGTGACTGCCTCGGTGCTACGTGTCCACCACGCTGGCAGGCTACCGGGCCTGTCCTGCCAGTGGGTCGCAGGTCTGCCTACCTTGCAGGCTCAGACGGCGGTTCTACAAAGCCCCTACTCCAAATGGGGTGACTTGGCTACCGCGCAGTCGGGTCGCTGGTCCTGTTCCAGGCGTAGGTGGCTACTCTCTTCGGCCCCAGCTGCAGTTGGGGTGTCATGATACCACGCCGGCGGGTCACTTGGTCTGTTCTGGGCGCAGGCGGCAGCTCCCCTCTGCCCCTCTGGCCCCCACTGCACCCAGCAGGACCCGGACCGAGAAGCAGTTACCGCGGGGTCCCTGTCCCTGGGCCAAAGCCGTTCCGGGAGCCAGAACCCGGCCTCTCCGAGCCTGGTGCACGCTCCGCTAAGAGCAGGTTCCAAGGAGCGATCTCCGCGGGTTCCCCAGCCCTAGGCCAAAGCAGCTCCGGGAGCCAGAGCCCGGCCACTCCAAGCTCTCCAAGCTCGGTGCACGCTCCACTAGGAGCTGGCTTCAATACGCAGTCTCCGCGGGTTCCCCAGCCCTGGGCCAAAGCAGCTGCGGGAACCAGAACCCGGCAGCTCAGAGCTCGGTGCACGCTTTGCTAGGAGCGAGCCCCAAGGAGTATTCTCCACAGGTTCTCTAGCCCTGAGCCTGAGCGATCTGTCTGCGAGATGCAGGTAAATGCCAGCCTGAAATCACCTGTTCCGTAGCTGAATGAGCTGAGATCAGTAGAAAACAGGGATGATTCCATCAGCTCTCCAAGATGGCGGCCGCTGTCCTCCTCCGTGGTCCGACCGGTGTCGAGAACCGAACTGGACCGCTTCTCTCCTCCGTCTCAAAGCCAGAACTCAGCACTAAGCACGGCCATTACGCTGCTGGCAGGAGCCCCCAGAATCCGCATCACTGCACCCCCGCTCCGGCACCTCGCCGCTTCCCAGCGCTCGCCGCAGACTGCAGCAGCGGGGTTATCCGCCGATCAGGCAATGCGACCCTCCATGCTCGCCTGCGACCGAGCCTCCGCCGCCGAACCTCACGCAATGGAAATCCCTCTACTAGATTCTGGAGCACCTCAATTTCGCTGGAATTTCCCAACAGCCTTCAGCTGTTTCACCTCGTCTTTCTCCCGCACAGTGACGCGGCGCACAGGGGTGATGCACTCCCTTCGCCACCATCTTCAATCCCCTCTCTTTTCTGATTTTAAAAATAGAAAAAGTCTTCTTGATTTTCTTTGTTTATTTGTGTGCATGTGTGTAGCTGGGGATCAAACCTGGAGCCTGAAGCTGGGCAAGCACTGAGCTTTGCCCCACCACGACATGTTTTCAAGATTCCTTAGTTCACGTACCAAAAAATGCTGTATGCTACTGACATGACAGTATGGTGATAATTGTGCCATTTTCCATAGCTGCTTCCTCCAAAGATGATAACATAGTCTTTGTGTCATGATGAAAACTTTGTGCATGCAAATTTAAGTTTGAAACCTAACTCCGAAGGCTCTGATGACAGAAGAAATCCCTGTGAGCCATCACTATGTCTTCCTATGTCCTGGGACTAATGTGAGAACGCTTTCAGTTTGTGCTAATATCTCTCAGAAAGAAAACTCCAAAAAGAAAACTGAGCCAGGAGCCTCCTCACTGCAACCGACCCCACCTCCCAGGGGTCATGTAAGCATTCAGCAGTTGTTGCTGTTTCCTAACTTGAGCTGTCAATCACTAGGGCCCAGATTCTCTACTTTTCCCAGTGACCTCGGCCTGGAAACAGCAAGAGACACACGAGAGTCTTTATTTGACATGAAGTCCAGGAAAGAGCCACTAGCATCTCCAAGTGAGTCTCCAACCTTGGCCTCATCCAAAGGCTGCAGGGATGTTCCTGCTCTGCTTCAACTGGAAAATGATCTTGGCACGATCCCATCTGCCACTGGGTCCCGCTAGTCATCCTCCACTTTCTTACTGTAACTGACATCGCTCACAAATCCCTGCGGTCTGATCTCTGTGGGCAAAACAGATCATATGAGTCATCGACTATTGAGTCTGCACTGAAAGAACAGTACTTACAATTAAAAATGGAACTTTAGGGGCTGGGGATGTGGCTCAAGCGGTAGCAAGCTCGCCTCGCATGCGTGCGGCCCGGGTTCGATCCTCAGCACCACATACCAACAAAGATGTTGTGTCCCCCGAGAACTAAAAAATAAATATTAAAAATTCTCTCTCTCTCTCTCACTCTCTCTCCTCTCTCACTCTCTCTTAAAAAAATAAATAAAAAATAAAAATGGAACTTTATTTCCTCAGCCGTCTTTGAAGCCTCGAGTAGAAGACCAACGAGCAACTCACTTGCTCCAGGAGCAGATTCCCCCCCTGAACTGGGGCTCTGACTCTTGCTTCAGGCTCCCCTGCCTTGATTCCCCCCCTGGGCTGGGGATCTCACTCTGGCTTCAGGCTCCCCTGCCTTGATTCCCCCCCTGGGCTGGGGATCTCACTCTGGCTTCAGGCTCCCCTGCCTTCGGAAGCCCATTTCCTGAAAACCCTGCGCCGCGCCTGCCAACAGGGGGCGCCGAAGAGACGCCTGGGGAGGAAGGGTTTTCCTCAGGCAGAGCCTGCAGAGCCCAGCTCTCAGGCAGGAAGTTTTCCATACCAGACTCCTGGGGGCACAGCGTTCAGAAACTTCTGGCCATGAGAAAAAGTTTCTCCACTGCCAACTTCCTGAGCACACGGTGGCCAGTCGTGCCCAGCAGCCAGCAGCTGCCCCTGGAATATCCGGAGTAGCTTTGCAGTGTCGCAGGAAATGATGTGCTTAGCGCTGTCACATTGGCCTTGCCTGCTTCCACCAGCTCAGGGTCGCGTCTTGGGGGAGGCTTCTCCCTTATGCTTTATCTTTGCCCTCAGCGTAATGGCTGCTTCCTGTAGGTGCTATTCCTTGGTCTTTAGAGTTCTCTTTAACTTTTTTTTTTTTTTTTTAGTTGTAGATGGACACAATAACTTTATTTATTTTTCTATGTGGTGCTGAGGATCGAACCCAGGGCCTCACACATAGGAGGCAAGCGCTGTACCACTGAGCCACAGTCCCAGTCCTCTCTTTAACTTTTACTAGTCGACTCCCCATTATTCCAATCCCCTGGTGACAGTGCTGTATATTAAACTTTCTGAAAGGCCAAGGCTCGTCGTCGGAGATCAAAACGCACACACAGATAGCAGTGACAAAGATGAAGCGCGAACTGCTTATTGCGAACTGCTTATATAGAAAGTGAAAGTCAGTTATCTCAGACCAGGAAGCTCCGGGGACCAATCATAGTAAAGGTCAGGTCATCACCTGCGGTGCATGCACGTCTGCCCTGCATAAGATTCATGGAGATCACGAACTGTTCACCAGGGCGGAAGACCAGAGGACCAATTAGTGAATTTTCAAAACAACTTGTTATCCGCCCACTGGCAATCTGCCCGCCGCCATATTGCATTAGGGGCTTCTTATCTGAAAGGCCCAGCGAGTTCTAGCTGCCCACTGGCAGAATCTCTAACATCCTTACAAAAACAGGTCACCTCATTGGCACAAGTCACCCTTCACAAGTCACAACATGGTGGAGAAGCAGAAAGGGAATCCGCTGCATGCAGAAAGCACCAAGCACCTGGGGTGGGGTGGCCTCACTTTTTAACAGTCTTCTCTTTTTTTTTTTAATTGTACATAACGAGATTTTTTTATTGGATATTCATACTTGAACACAATCTAATAACGATATAATTTGGCCAATATTGCTCTCCAGCACTTCGCCCTTCCCTGCCTGCCTCCTGCCCCTTGGTCTGTTTCCTTTACTGATCTCCCTTTGATTTTCCTGAGATAATCCCCCACACCTTTTTTTTTCCTATTTCCTCTCTAGCTTGCCCATATGAGAGAAAAAATATGACCCTTGACCTTCTGAGTTTGACTTATTTTGCTTAACATAATGATGTCCGTCCATTTTCCTGCAAAGGACATGACTTCATTTTTCTTTATGGATAAACCTCCATATTACCTCACTTAACAGTCTTCTCTTGAGAGAACAAATTCAATCACATGAGACTTAACCCTCTCCCATGAGAAGGGCATAAATCCCATCCAAAGGTCCTATGACCTAATCATCTCCTGCTAGGCCCCACCTTAAAGTTTCCACCACCCCAATACTGTTACCTTGGGGACTGAAACTTGGGGGGATAAATCCAAAACATAATGTTACCAGGGGAAAAAAAACTAAATAAACCCTCTAGTTTCCTTGAATGAAATTGACTTAGAAGTCACTCATTTTGGAGGTTACAGAGCAGGGCAATATGTATTAATGTCCCAACTAGCTCTGCCATAGATTCCACTGCATGTGACATATGGGTTATGACGACTAACAGTGACCTTGGTTACTTTTCAAGGACTCAACTTGCACAGACTCTTCACTTGGACTGCAGATGCCCAGTGGGTGACTGGCACCGGAGGAACAGGCCTGGCATCTCCGTCTTCATATTGTGTCCCTCACTTTTGCTGCCTTAACCTTGGGTCACATTCGACTCAGCAGAACTGTAATACAGGTTTACTCCCTCTAGACGTGCTCAGCCTCTTTCCTCTCACTTCAAGGCTAAAGACGCCACCAGCCGCCATGACCAGAAACACAGGGAGCAGTAAGTGGTGACACCTGAGCCACGATCGCTGCCTGTTCCCAGAATTCAGATGGGACATCCTTCCCTTTGTCATCCTGGCCCTCCCCCTCATTCTTCCTACCTGTGTCTGCCCCCAGAGTACAGAGGCTGATCTGAGAGCAGAGCCCCCACTTCTCCATTCCATGGCCTCTGAATAAGCCTCCTCCCCACTCGGACACTGGTTTATGGGTGGATTAGCTTCTGGACCTGGGTTTGGTAACAACAGAAGGGATGTTCTTGAGGTGCGAGCCTTTCTGGCTCACGGGATGCACCTGTCTTAATTTGTTCGGGCTGCAGTAACAAAATCCCGTAGACTGGGTAGCTTATGAATAACAGGAATTCATTCCTCACAGTCTGGAGGCAGGGAAGTCCACCATCGAGGTGAGAGCAGATTCGGCATCTGGCAATAATCCACTTTTTGGTCGACAGGTGGCATCTTCTTGGTGGAAGGAGCAAAGCGTTCTCTGAGGCCTCTTTTGTGAGGGCACTGCCATGATTTGCATATCCTCCAAAACCCATGTGGAATCCCCACTGGGAGGCCTTTAAGAGAGGATTCAGTCATGTGGGCTCTGACTTCATGAATGGATTGATTCATTCATGGATTAACAGATTAGTGGATTAATGGTTATCATGGGAGCGACTTTGCCGTGAAACTGAGTTCTCCTGATTTGCCCTGTATTTCTATGTGATGTATTCCACCATGTCATGACCCAGCAAGAGGGCCCTCTGATAACAAGCAGATATCCACATAATGCTCTTGGCTTCCCAAACTGTGAACTCGATAAGCCTGTTTTCTCTATAAATTACTCAATCTGTGGCATTCAGTTATAGCAACAGAAAACAGACTTGTGACAGGTCTCACCCTACCCTTGAGTTCTCCACCCTGTGTTCTAATCATCTCCCAAATGCCATGCCCCCAACACATCCCAATAGTGATTAAGTTTCAACAAATGGATTTGGAGAGGCACCAACACTCAGACTGTAGCAGCACCCAAAGCAGAGAGACAGCCTGGGATTGATTTCTATGATACTTTCTCAGCTTGAGTTTCCCACGTAATGGGCTGATTTAGGCTCCTGGCTGTGTGCCTGGAGATCAAGGAATCTTGTTTCTTCCAGCCACAGCCACCGCTGAGTCAAGCTTCCTACTTACCTCCTTGAACCAGGGGGACGTTTATTGGTCTTTCTTATAAAGTGATCACAGCCCTCCAAGGGCCCTAGTTTTGTGCCAGGGCCTCATTTCTAACTTATCCCCTGGCAAAGCCTAGATTTCATCTTTTGCTCCTGAATGAAGTTGAAAACCAAGGCTTTCACCCTTGGGAAGCCTGGAAGCAAGTCTGTGACTGCCCCCTTGTGGAGATTCAAGGCACAGGTGACCTTTTAGGCAACAAGCAGAGGTAAGAAATTAGAGTCCTCCTCCTTTATCCATGGGGTTTGTTCCAAAACCCCCCAGTGGACACCTGAGACCTCAGATTGTGCCAAACCACAATATATACGTAATGTTTTTTCCTATGCGCCCTGCAGCATGGCCTCGTGGCACCATGGCGGATCTGTCCCTCCATGTTTTGTGCCCTAGTGCCTCCTCAGCATCCCCACTCCTGCACTTTGGTGGCCATTATTAAGTGAAATAGTGCTGCAATGCTGTGACAGTCCATCTGGTAACCAAAATTGCTACCAAGTGGCCAAACCTGTGTGTTCACCTCTACAGAGTGGACAAGCTGGACAGGGGATGACTCACGTCCAGGGAGGGATGGAGCAGAGCAGGGCAAGATTTCATCACATGATTCAGAACAGCACACAATTTAAAGTGTGAATTTTTACTTCTGGAATGTTCCATCTGATATTTTCAGACCATGGTTAATCTCAGGTAATGAAACTATAGAAAGCAATACCTCTGATAAGCGGGGACACTGTAGAATTCTTTTACTGCCATCTTTCTGTAATCTGAGGGCTCTTTCCTATGTTTGTGGCGGAATACTATATTTCACCACATAATTGTTGCACATTTTGTGAATTTTTGAAATTCTTTTTAAAAACTGTGCTAGTATTACTTAAAAATTGTTTATTAGTAAACTGTCATTGGTGCAAGGTTAGGATGCACAGAATACTCATGAATATACATTAAAATAGAATAGTACAGGGCTGGGGATATAGCTCAGTTGGTAGAGTGCTTGTCTTGCATGCCACAAGGCCCTGAGTTTGATCCCTAGTACTACACAAAAAATAAATAAATTAAATAAATAATGATAGAATTGTCCAAATCCACATGTATCATTTCCTTCCTGACAGTTGAGGGAACATTTTTCCTGTCTGAAAAAAAAAAAAAGTTAACACATTAGTTGTAACTTATTTGTTATAGTAGAAATATTACTATATTTCTTGAGAAAATTTACCACAATGTTACAAATTTTAGACTCACAAAATGTAATCTTCCATATCCCAAGGTTCTGTACCACAGTTCTTGGTATCACGAGGTCCTCATGAGTGCCACATGGAAGATGTATTCACCATTAATTCTGAGGTACTCTAAACAAGGCTGGTGAGTTGGCTTTTGGAAATATACTCATAGATCACAGAGCAAGAGAACAGAAACATGCACCTATATGTTCCTGGCAAATGAAATCATACCATGCAACAATTACACAATAAAAGATTATAAGCCAATTTTTGGATCCAAAAAAAAAAAACAGGGCACAATGATTATGTGGTGGTGATGATTATGCTGTGATATATGGCACTTCTGCACAGAATGACACAAGTATGATGCGTATCTGGAGGATCCCAAGGACATGAAATATGGGTTGCATCTACCTTATCCAAAATGCTTGGGACCAGAAATGTCTTGGATTTGGGAATCTTCCCATTTTGGAATATTTGTATATACATAATGAGACATTGGGCTGAGACCTGATCCTAAGCAGGAAATTCATTTATGTTTCATATATGATTTATTCAGAGTCTAAAGGTGCCTTAATAAAATATCTCACATAATTTTATGCATGAAGCAATGTTTTATGATGTGGAATTTTCCGCTTGTGGCAATATGTCAGTGCTCAAAAAGTCTCGGATTTTAAAACATTTGGGATTTGAGATTTTGGGATTAGGGATGCTCCACCTGTAATGTAGGGTTCCTGATCCCTGTTCCTCTCTGCCTATACCCAACTGTAGCTCCAGAAAGGGAAATCTGAACTTATTTCTAATAGTAGCTCATGTGGCCAATTCCCACACGACAGCACTACCCTGCTGATCCCCAGGAGGCTTCCCAGGATAGGTGGAGCACAGGGGGCTGTAGTACTGTCTCCTTGGGCAGAGCCTGGTAGTAATATTACAAGGCCCAGGTCTTCAGAAGGGAAGAACGTAGTGAGTAAGAAGAATTTAAACCTCCTCCCCCACAGACCTGAACTGGCAGGGCTACTGACAGCTTGGAAAGCAGGAGGAATAGCGCTGTGGTTTGCATGTGTCCCTGGAATTCAGGTTTTGGAAACAACTCCCTAAATCATCTATTAATGGTATGGTGAGGGCTTGGGGAATTAATCCATTATTCATAACACAAATAATGTTATGAGCTCTCTCTGATGCACCTTGCTATCTC
This sequence comes from Spermophilus citellus, assembly GCF_964194105.1. Taxonomy (NCBI): domain Eukaryota; kingdom Metazoa; phylum Chordata; class Mammalia; order Rodentia; family Sciuridae; genus Spermophilus; species Spermophilus citellus. Next base: position 251,371,479 of record NC_138183.1, on the reverse strand, counting down.
ACCATAGGATGCCTCTGTCATTCCGATGTGATAAGAAGCCCTGACCAGAGACCAAAACCATGTTCTTGGACTTCCCAGCTTCCAGAACTGTGAGCTAAATAAATCTCTAATCTTTATAAATCACCTGGTCTCGAGTATTTTGTTATAGCACCAGAAAATGAATTAAGGTGAACAGAGTTCTGTTCTCTGGTTTAATGCAGGAGTCCTGCTGGGACACAGGATGTGTGTGGGTTTTGATGGAGGCATGTGGGACCATCACTCCCAAGGTAAAAGCTGGTCCTGTTTTTACTCATCTTTCTACTTATGACCCTGGCATACTGTAGTGACTTATGGTGCCTTAAGAACACTGACTCAGAAAGCCATGTGTCCTGGGTTCAGTCTCACCTCTAATCTCTTTCCAGCCTGAGATCAAAGACAAGTAACTTAATTTCTCTATGCTTTGGGCTCCTCATAAAGTAAGGACATTAACAGCACCTCCCTCCTAAGGAGGTGATAATTAAATGAGCAGGTGCCAGTCAAGAGCTCTGCAGAGGGACTAGCAGACGACAGTCAATGCTCATTTTGTGGTGCTGGGGATTGAACTCAAGGCCTTGTGCATGTGGGGCAAGCACTCTACCAATGAGCTGTATCCCAGCCCCCACTGAATGCTACTTTGAAGTCACTAACAGAACAACAACTGCTGAGGGCCATTACCAAGTAGGAAATTTCCTTGCCAGCGTACCCCATGTTAATTTCGCTGTTGACATTGCATGTTAGGTGACCCTGCCCAAGGACGAGGGTGGATCCAGGATTAGGGTGTATCCTGCAGTTTGAGGAAGTATCCCAATCCTTGGGTTTAGGGCGTTCCCGGTTTAAGACAAGGCGTTCCCAGTTTAAGACCTTGGATTTTAGGGAAGTTCTATGTTGAGGATTATTGCTGCTGGAATTAGGGCGTTCCTGCTGCCTAAGCTCCTGTTGAACTCTCGTGAGATTCAGAGGGCATTTTGGGAAATAAGCCTCGTGGAGTAGGTGAATTGGGCGGCAGCAGAACTGGGATTGCCCCAGAACGTGTGTGGAGGCCGGTGTGAGTTCGGGAATAAAGAATTGCTGTTTGAATCTAAAAAGCTGTGTGGTGGCTCGTGATTCTGTGCCCAGCCAAGACTGCGGCATTTGGTGGCCCGTACGGCCATATTAGGGCACATACAGGATTGCCTGGAGCCCTTAGTTTGGGCAATGATTTAGCAGATAAAACTACACATGACGTACATATTTTCTCTACATTAGAAGAAGCTACAAATTTTCATAAAAGGTTTCATGTCAATGCTAATACTTTACAAAAGCGTTTTAAAATAACTAAGGAACAAGCCAGGCATATAATAAAACAATGTCAAAATTGTGTGACCTTTCTACCACAAGTTAATCTTGGAGTCAATCCTAGAGGACTGATACCTAACCATATTTGGCAGATGGACGTCACACACTTGCCAGAATTTGGAAAATTAAAATTGAAAGAGTAAAGTTTCTAAGCTGGAAAGTTTGAATTAAAATGTAAAAGATTAGGTACTATTAAGTTCCTCTTTTACACCCAGATTCCTGAGATAGTTAAGACAACGCCCTACTGGCCATTCAGCCTAGGGCCCTGTGCAGTTCGTCACAGGGTCCGAACCAATCAGTTTGAATGTGTACTCAGTTTGGAAGTGACCAATCACCCCTGCCCAGCCTGTTCCCGCCAATGAATGGACTAATCATGTATCAGAGTTGTTGTGCAATTTTCCCGCGCCTCATGATGATTTGTTCTGATGTATGCAAAGCCCCCCACCCTCTCCAAAAAGTGTACTTAAGCTCTGCTTGACCTCTGCTCTGGGCTCCGGGCTGCTCTCCCTTCTTGAGTGAGCATGGAGTCCCAGCGCGCTGGAATGGATCCAATAAATCCCCCTTGCAATTGCATGAAGCTAGTCTCGTGGTCTCTTTCTCCGACGTTTCGCCTGACCCTTACATTTGGTGCATTGGCCGGGAACTGCGCATCGCCGGACAGGGAGACCTACGAACTGCTTTGGGGGTAAGTAAGGCGCCTTTCTCTCTCTTTCTCTCTCTCTCTCTCCCCTCTCCTTCTTCTCCTTCTCTCCCCCTTGTTCTTCTTTCGCAATTGCTCAGGTGCAATCGCTCAGGTTTGGTCTCTGGCGGCTCAATGGTGGGCGTAAGTCCCCAAAGAACATAATTGCTCAGGTGCGATCGCTCAGGTTTGGTCTCTGGCGGCTCAATGGTGGGCGTAAGTCCCCAGAGGGCATAAGCTCTCAGAGCCTTGGGTGGGGTTGGCAGTGTGTGTGTGTGGCTGTCAGTGGAGAGCGTAAGCTCCCCCTGGCGGTGACTGGCAGACGTGCCTCAGGAGTCACAGGCCACGCCCCCAAGGGACGCTTTGGGGGACTCGGGGTGACGGAGGTGCTCCCCATCAGGTAGAGGGGCGGATGAACCCTCCTCGGTGTATTTTACTGCCAACCCGTCTGGTTTTGCCGGCAACTCTTTCTGTTGAATTCACTGTCTGTCTTTAATTTTTGCTTCTGAATTTGTGTTAAACGTTTACTGTGTGTCCGCGTTTGCGTCACGTTTGTGTTGTCTCCCTGCGCTTCAGAGTGGCCCACCCTCGGAGTTGAATGGCCCCCAGGAGAGTCCCTCCCGTTTCAGCCAGGGCCGCATGGCCATCCAGATCATGGTGATCTAACCTTTCAGGACCTCTGCGAATCTCCTCCTGTATGGGTGGGGTCTGCGCAGTCTGCCGGGAGGATTCCGCGGTATGGCGGATTCATCCTGTCCCTGTTCCTCCTGGCCCTTCCACCCATCTGTCCTCTCCGCCCATGGCCGTCTCCCCTGGGGGGGGGAGGGGGAATGCTCCCGCAGGTTTGGGGGATGGGCGGACGGAATCAGGGGTGAGGTCCGCGGGGGACCGCCCCTCCTCCCCCTCCTCTGCCGGCAACCAGTTGCCACTGGGCCCATTAGCACCACAGCAGAGCGGGCGGAGTTGGCGGGGGATTGCCCCCCCCTTCCGTCCTCCCGGCGAGCAGAAAAGGCAGCTCTGGAGTACCTGGCCCTTTCCCTCCTTCGTGGGGGTAAAAGGGACCGGGTCCCCAAACCCCCCCCGAATGTTACAGCCCTCCCCGGCTGCAATCACCAAATCCCGGCGCAAAAGAATCGAATGGGTCTTCCTCGAGTCGGGCTGCTTAAAAATGAAGCCCAAAGCAGATGATAGATTCCAACTAAGGTTAATACTGAGACTAGGAAAGCGATGTTTTCTCTCCCTCCCGTAATCAGCTTGAGTGCAAATAGAGATGCTTGCTGGAGATTTAACAACTTTGACATCTCGCTTTGACTTTTCTCAAAGCCCTGTCCTCATTATTAAATTGGTGTTAATTGGCTTTAGAGATGTTTTATTGGGGAAGCCTAGCACTCGAAATAACTGTAAGCAGAGGATGGGCTTTTTGGGAGCTGGCTACTAAAAAGTTAAAAAAAAAAAAAAAAAAAAAAAGCCTAGTGCCTAAGGTCAAACCAAACTGGAGGAGCTAATCTTGCAAGTGAAAGGGAAACTGAGGAATTCCCAGCAGCTGCCAGAGCCATTTTCGCTTTGGGGAAAATTTCCTCATAATTTCCCTGCACTTAAGGATTACTCCACCTAAATGCAGTAAAGCCAGTCACACTGAGACCCTTGATTTTATACGTGAAAATATCTGGTCCACTCGTGGGAAAGTCTATGGTGCCACTGATGGGAGTCATAATTAAATGAAAGTTCAAAACTTGGAGGGATATATTCTTATCTGGTTGTCTGATTGTTTCTTAAAGATAAACTAGGTTAAATGTGTGTCTAAAAAAAATAATTTCTTTATTGTAACAATCTGGTATCTGAATGGGTTTCTAAAGCATTGCACTATCTTGCAGTTAAAAGTTGGGTTTAAGCAATTGTTTAGTTTGATTTCAGATACTTCTAAAGAGTTTCAATTTTGAACTGGGTAGTCTAAGGAGATTTCACTAGGTATACAGTGCATTGATTTGGGCAAGGATAGTAAATTATGATTTGGTATCTGTTTCTCTGTGTGTAAGATTTAGGAAAAAAGTGTTGAATTAAAACATTGGTCTGGCTTATTGAAATGATATTAATTAGCAACAGTCTTGGGAATTTTCAAAGCTTAATTTCAGATATGCATGGTAGTGTGTGGTTCTTTCTAAAATTTTTTAGGCAAATTTAATGTAACTTAATGCTACTTTAGGAACTTCAGAACAAGGAAAGTGGCTTAGAGGTCCTAAAGAAATTTCTTCTGATGGTAGAGATCCTATTTCCAGTCTTATGTAAGCAAGTTTTTCTAGTATAAAAAGATAAAATTTTGGGAATTGCTTCTTAAATTTGTATCATAATTTTCAACATCCAAACCTGGAAATATGACTTATGGCTAAAATGCCTTAGGCCTAAAGTATCTGTTCAAAATAGCAGTTTTTCCCTGCCCCTTCCAGACCTTAGCCAGGGCTTAAGCTGATGCAAACAGAAGCAGCTTGGAACTCAGGCCCAAGGAAAAAAAAAAAGGTAAAGGTATCTTTTTATGGGAACTCAAACTAGATTAAAGGACTTTTGCCTTTTCTTAAGATTCTATGTTTTTTTTGAGCTCATGATTTTTACCCTACAGACGTTAATGTTTTTTTTTTGATAAGTTCTATTTTTTGATCAACTGGAGTTTTTTTTAAAACATTGCAATGGAGATTTCATCTGCGAAAAACTACGAGGCCTTTATTATTGTTATGTGTGCACACTCTTGTTATGTGTTGTATGTCGGTATGTCTGTATGTGTGTATGTCCATATATCCTGCAGTGATATGACAATTAACAGATGAGGAGCGCTCATAAAAAAATTAAAAATGGATCCAAATATCTTTGATTCACGTGATTCAAATGGTTCAATTTAAATTTGGTAAACAGATAAAAAAGGAGGTCTTAAATTAAGCTTATAAGTTTTTCTAGGTGTTCAAAAAGGCCCTAATAAAATGTTAAATCTGCTTAAATTAAAAAGTTTACAAGTATTGTTTCAAGATGTGAACAGAAAGAGGTTAACAGATGAAAAAAAAAAAACTAGAAGGTTCTAGGTATGGATTTAATAGAGGGAAAGTGTGTTTCTGGTTAAGAGTTTAAGTAATTAAGAGGGTTTAAGTAAGTGATGAAGAAGGTCTGTGCAAGTTGGTTATAAGTGTAAGTTTTTGAGCAAGTAATCTTAAAGAAATTAAGCAGCTGGTTAAACAAGTGCTATTGTTTTAGAGAATTGTGTTATGTTATTTCTTTAAAAGCCAAACTTGGTTAGCATAAAATCATCAATGTAATTGTGATGTTACTAATGTGTTCATATCTTCCAGGTATACAAGTCTGTAAGGTAGAAGCTTTACAAGCTGGTGTTCTAAAGTTGTATGGTAATTTTAGGTTCAAGAAAAAAAAAACCAAACATGTTGGAGATTCAATTATATCATTTGTGTTCTATAACTGGACTTGTTATCAATAAGATATGGATATGTAAAGTTCTATGCTGCCTTCTACACTGAGATACAATTTAAATGTATTTTTAAGTTAATGAGAGCCTAATCTATGTAAAGGTTTTATTGCAAAACACAAAAGTGCTTTGCTACTTTCCTACAAGAGGTTAAAAGCTTTCAGCCTTCCTTTAATTCATGTTTTAGATATGATATTATGATATTATGATATTATGTTGTGTTAGCTAATATTCATGTGAACTTGAGCAACAATTTATGTAAGTTTTGTAAAATGATTTAAGACTTATGAAGAGCCCCGCCTTACTTGAGATAAGGCTCTATGTCCCAACTCACTGCATGTGAAAGTGACTATGAAAGAAGTAGGCCAGATTTTAGTGCATTTAAAGTTGTGCCCAAAAGTTGGTTTTTGTCACGATTGCCAGGATATCAAACAGGGGATGTACTCTGCCAAAATTCTAGGTAGCTATTACATAGACTAAATATGTTTTTACCCTAGTTAGTTTTGTTTTGTAGTTTGCCTATAGATGGTTTAAGAATCGCCTGTTAATGTTTTAAAGAGGTACTGCTTTAAGAACACAACCTGGGTTAATTTAAGATAATGAGTTATAGGGAGTTGCCACCTTCAGGATAGAGAGATAGACATTAAAGCCCAGTACCCTTAATATAAGGCTGTTAACTTATTTTGCTGGATGTTTAAGATTAAGTTTTAAAATTAAAAATTTGGCTCTTGCCCTCTGAGTCAGTCTGAATCAGGGAATAGGGAACTTTTTCAAAGGGCTCTGCAACTCTAGGCCACATAACTTCCCGAGCAGGGAGATTAATGAGACCAGTGGAGGACAGAAGGCCAATCAGTGCATTTGCTGTGAAGAGGAGGGTCATCAGAAAAGGGAGATATCCCTGATGCTTCTGAGGTAAGCCGTATGGTCAAGCAAGGCCTGGACCCATCCTAGCGCAAATGGCACTAAGCTGCTGTGAAGTTCCCGAGGACTTCCCAGAGACTCAGCTGACTGTTAAGAATAGGTAGAAACAGAAGTCAGTTTGACTTGCTTCATCTTAAACACTTAGCAAAGACAGTCAAAGCCAAAGCACGGCTGTTCCTGGACATCTTAAATGATAATAATAGTTAAATGTAACTTCCATAAATAAGTAGACTGGAGGCTACAAAAGAGAATCTTAGACAGAAATGCCTGATAACTGTCAAAGGGACTGCTAGAGTAGTTTTAGTCTAAGGCCTTTATTTCTAACCAATGCAGGTAGGCTTGATGTTTGCTAGTATGGTTATCCAGCCCTGAGTAGCAGAATTAAAGATTCCTCTATTAGACACAGAGGTCATACTAGCAAAGGATTTTGCAGGATCAGATGGCATTAGATTATTAGACTATATCTTAATAAAAAGGACATCTGTAACCCTAAATGTTAGTTGTTGTGTTTACATCCCTGGCATTTCTGACAATGTGACAAAATATCCTTAAAGATTTACATGCTCAGATGGAAGCCATGTCCTCAGCAACTTTGTTGTGAAAACAATATCTTAGCTCCTAGTTCCTGGTACTGCCTTATTGGAAAACATTGTTAATCTTTGTCTTGGTCATTATACTCATTGGCATATTTCTGTGCTGTGGCATTTCTTGCTGCATCAATCTGGTTCCAGTACTAATGAATTCTTGTTTCTCTTATAGACCACCTATCACTCGAATGGCCCTCCAGCCTATTACTTCTCAATTGGACTTTTAGCATGGACCACTCGATAGACCCGATATTTCTAAGGGGGACTCCAAACTGCTTGCCCCACACCGTCCCTTTTCAGCCTGAAGAAGCCAGAGAGATCCTCTTCGTCCCCCTTCCTCACAGCAGTAAGGAGTTCCCAAATTAGAGGGGGGAATGAAGCCAGATTTAAAGTTAGGTAGTCAGTGTAGTTAGATAAATCGGGGTCTAATACCGAGTGAAATCTAAAATGGAGGCCATGCTAAAAATGATTCCAGGAAACACAGGACAACCCATGGTAATCAGAAGGCAATATGCTCCACCGACAGAGATGAAAAATGAGACTCCCCAATATTCATTACTTTTAAGATTAAAAGTAGTCAGAAAAAGGGAGTGGGGAATGAAAGAGTAAAGTTTCTAAGCTGGAAAGTTTGAATTAAAATGTAAAAGATTAGGTACTATTAAGTTCCTCTTTTACACCCAGATTCCTGAGATAGTTAAGACAACGCCCTACTGGCCATTCAGCCTAGGGCCCTGTGCAGTTCGTCACAGGGTCCGAACCAATCAGTTTGAATGTGTACTCAGTTTGGAAGTGACCAATCACCCCTTCCCAGCCTGTTCCCGCCAATGAATGGACTAATCATGTATCAGAGTTGTTGTTCAATTTTCCCGCGCCTCATGATGATTTGTTCTGATGTATGCAAAGCCCCCCACCCTCTCCAAAAAGTGTACTTAAGCTCTGCTTGACCTCTGCTCTGGGCTCCGGGCTGCTCTCCCTTCTTGAGTGAGCATGGAGTCCCAGCGCGCTGGAATGGATCCAATAAATCCCCCTTGCAATTGCATGAAGCTAGTCTCGTGGTCTCTTTCTCCGACGTTTCGCCTGACCCTTACAAAAATATTTACATGTTACAGTTGATACTTCTTCTGGATTTTTGATGGGCTCCCTTCATGCCGGAGAAAAAACTAAAGATGTTATAGCTCATTGCTTACAAAATTTTGCCACTGTGGGTGTTCCTAAACAGTTAAAAACTGATAACGGTCCTGGTTATACATCTGCCTCTTTTAAACAATTTTGCTCATCATTCGGTATTACTCATATAACAGGAATCCCATACAATCCACAGGGACAAGGTATAGTTGAAAGAGCTCATCAAACTATTAAAACGTACCTATTAAAGCAAAAAGAGGGAATTGGTAAGGGGTATATATCCCCCAAAGATAAACTTAAAATAACCCTTTTTACTCTAAACTTTTTAAATTTGGATTCATCAGGACTTAGTGCTGCGGAAAGACATATGTATCCGAAAAATGTACATAAGCCTAAGGTACTTTGGAAAGATGTTCTAACAGGACAATGGAAAGGTCCTGATCCAGTTATTGTCTGGAATCGGGGTTCCGTCTGTGTTTTTCCGCAGGGAGAACAGCAGCCGATTTGGATTCCAGAGAGATTAACTAAAGCAATTTCTACAGAAAAAGAAGATGATTTGACTCAAATCCATAACAGCTGATATCCAGAGCTCCAGCTTGGCTATTCTTACATCTGCGACAGTGATTAACCATGGTGCTTTTTTCAATATCTATTTTATTATTGCATTTTTCCCACATCGTAAAGTTCTATTTTATTTTTGAGCTCATACAAACCTAGGTTAATGTTTTTCTGATCAGTTTTATTTTTTGACTGTATTTTATTTTTTGACTGTGGAGTTTTTAAACATTGCAATGGAGATTTCACCTAGGTAAAACTACAAGGCCTTTATTGTCTTATGTGTTGTATGTTATGTGTGCACATTTCTGTTTTGTGTTGTATGTCTGTATGTGTGTATGTCCATATTTCATATTTGAGGAGCGCTCATGAAATAATGGATCCGAATTTTTTTTTTTATTCACGTGATTTAAATGCTTTAATTTTAATTAGGTAAACAGCTGTTAATGATTGTTTTTAATGGTGGTTAACAGGTCTTTTGTTTACTAATTTAAATTAGGTAAACAGCTGTTAAGGATTGTTTTTTAAGGAGGTTAACAGATCTGTTAGTTTACTTTCACCTTTCCTTTTCATTATATTTAATAATTCTGTTCAGGATAATGTCTCTTTAGCATCATTGCCAGAATTCCCATCTCCATCCCAGTGCCGGTGAAGACTAAGATAAAACCAAACTACAGCTTCTATGATAGTCATCACAGTAAACTGCATAAACTGATGCATCAATGAAATTAACTCAACAAGTAATGCTCAATCAAGGACTCGATTTACTTTGGGAGGAAATGGACATATTGATAGACTCCTCCGATTTGAACTGCCTGCAGAACTTGCCTGGACTATATATCAGTTGCATGCATTGTGAAATATCGTCTGGTGCAGTGAATTGTGGTACTGCTGGCATATCTTTGCTGATGGTGTCACCAGTGACGCAATTTTTCCAAAGGAGCCGTCAATTGGCTTGGTGTCGTGGCATTTCTGTATCCTCCTCCCTTCTACTAGTGATGGTCTAAAATTTGGGGGCCAACAGAGGTGAGGCAAGAACCTCACCCCCCCACTGGCACCAAGGATATTTGGGGGCCAACAGAGGTGAGGCTAGAAACCTCACCCCCCCACTGGTGCATAGGCCTTTCCACAAGCTTGGCTGAATGCTGGACCGGTAGTCAGTGACGGGTTGATCTGATTGCAGTGGATTCAACCTATGACAGGAGGCTGACGCCTAAAGGTCAGTTTTCCCATGACGGGTAAGAACCATATGTTGAATTGGACAACCTACCAGGCACGGTCCTTAAGCCACATTGCTTGTTGTTTAATTAATCAGAAGGGGGGAGATGCTGAGGGCCATTACCAAGTAGGAAATTTCCTTGCCAGCGTACCCCATGTTAATTTCGCTGTTGACATTGCATGTTAGGTGACCCTGCCCAAGGACGAGGGTGGATCCAGGATTAGGGTGTATCCTGCAGTTTGAGGAAGTATCCCAATCCTTGGGTTTAGGGCGTTCCCGGTTTAAGACAAGGCGTTCCCAGTTTAAGACCTTGGATTTTAGGGAAGTTCTATGTTGAGGATTATTGCTGCTGGAATTAGGGCGTTCCTGCTGCCTAAGCTCCTGTTGAACTCTCGTGAGATTCAGAGAGCATTTTGGGAAATAAGCCTCGTGGAGTAGGTGAATTGGGCGGCAGCAGAACTGGGATTGCGTCAGAACGTGTGTGGAGGCCGGTGTGAGTTCGGGAATAAAGAATTGCTGTTTGAATCTACAAAGCTGTGTGGTGGCTCGTGATTCTGTGCCCAGCCAAGACTGCGGCAAACAACAACAAAAAAAAAAAAAAAGCTTCTACCCATCACCAGCCCCTGGGGCTGCCAACCTCCCGGCTCACAGCTGCTCCTCTAGAGCTCAGGCTTCTCTTTGCTTCTGGTACTTGCTTCTTGCAAGCTTGGGAAAGTTCCTGGCACTGCATTTGTGAGGGTGGATATTTTATTCCACATCTCTAGGGTTGTCATTGAAGTATACAAAATGCATAATAAACCTACTCTTCCATTCAGACTCAAAGCCTTCCCTTTACTCCTTCAGCCTTTTGCTGCTCGCCCCTGAACACATGTGAACTGAACTAGAAGGTTCACATTGGCATAGGCTAAGCTGCAGGAACAAATAGGCCCCAGAGATGTGATTCTCCCTCCTAGAGCAGTTTAGACCAGGGGTCCAGGTTGGTGGGGCTGCCTGCCCAATGCTGTCATCGAAGCACCCTAGTAGCACCCATTTGCATGCCACTCCCATGATCATCTGTAGTAGTCTGGGGTTTTTTGTTGTTGTTATTTATTTATTTATTTGGTCATTGTTATGAAACTATCAACAAGAACAACTTAAAGGAGGAAAAATTTATTTGGGGTTTACAGTTTCAGAGGTTCAGTCCATGGTCGGCTAACTCCAATGCTCTGGACCCACGGAAAGGCAGAACACCATGACAGAAGAGCAAGGCAGAGGAAAGTTTCATTGCAGCCAAGAAGTAGAGGGACAGGGAGGACGAAGCCCTCCAGTGTACATGCATCCTCAAAAACCCAGCTTCTCTAGCACACCCCACCTGCCTCCAGTTGTCACCAAATTAGTCCAATCAAACTAGGATGGACTGATTAGGTTACCATTCTCATACTCTGATTATTTCACCTCTGAATATTAACAGCAGCTTTTGTGGGGACACCTTATATCCTAACCATAACAGGGTCATTCCTGCCCTTGGGATGGAGGGCATGCATAGGAATGTCTATGGGCCACTCCAGAGAATGGCACACATCATCCCAAGTCAAATTCCACTAAAGAGAACTTGTCACATGGTCCAACCAACTTCAAGGGAGGGTTGAAATGAAGTGTAGATGGGTATCACATGTCCAGTGGCAAGTTCATTACTACCAAAGAAGAAGAGAAAGGATTTGAGTGACCACCAGGTACTATTTGCCACATGAGGAAAAATACTGGGTCTTCACAGGGAGGTCTATGAGATTTGGGATTGGGAAGACTTTTCTGGAGAAGGAGCATTTCGGGAGGAGTCAGAGTTGCTCAAAGGGCTGCATTCTCAGACTCTTTGACTTTTCAATTTGAGACAGAGTCTTGCTAAATTGCCCAGGCTGGCCTCAAACTTGCCAACCTCCTGCCCCAGGCAAGATCTCTCAGGCCAGGCACAGACTCACCTCTCACTCTGCGCACAGTGGGCAGCCATCCAAAAGCACAAGCAGGAAATTTGATAAAATCCAGCTTTCATCATTAAAAGGTCACACAGGGGGCTGGGGTTATGGCTCAGTGGTAGAGCGCTCACCTAGCATGTGTGAGGCCCTGGGTTCCATCCTCAGCACCACATAAAAATAAATAAATAAAATAAAGATATTGTGTCCAGTTACAACTAAAAAATAAAAAAAATGAATGTGTGAGGCACTGGGTTCAATCCTCAGCACCACATAAAGGTCCATCAATTAAAAAATATTTTTTTAAAAAAAACTACCATTGGCAAAGTTAAGTGCCCATTCTCCAATGAGAGGAAACAGGTTCCTGAGGAGATGGCTGGTCAGGGCTGGGGTAGAGGAAATCCAAGAGGAGACTAGAGCACTTGGTAGTCCAGAAACACAGAAAACACTCAAATGAACAAACAGATACAGGGACAGGTGAGCCCACTATAAAGAACTCTCAGCAGCCAATGATGGGACAATTTGAGCAACAAAGTAAATAACATAGCCTAGGATTATAACTCAAGGTATGTAGATATTCACATACACACAAAAAAAAATTCCACGGCCATATAAATAAGTAATTGAATAAATAGACAAATAGGGAAGAGAAGACTAATCTCCCTTCCTTATAGAAGAATCACACATAGTACCTGTAGTTCTTTCCTCTCCAGGAGGTATAGGCTAGTCCCACCCTCCTGTGAGATGGATGTAGCCACTGGCTTCCAAAGAATAGAGCATGGAAAGTGTGTGGGGGTAACTTTATTGTGGATCAATCTAGCAATTGTGACCTTAATCAAGTGACAAAGTTAACATCAAAAAATATCTACATATAGGGCTGAGGTTGTAGCTCAGTGGTAGAGCACTTGCCTAGCACATGTGAGGCGCTGGGTTCAATCCTCAGCACCACATAAAAATAAATAAATAAAATAAAGGTATTGTGTCCATCTACAAGTAAAAATATTTTTTAAAATTTACACACAAATACTACCATTGGTGGACTGGGGCTGTAGCTCAGTGGTAGAGTGTTTGCCTAGCATGTGTGAAGCACTGGGTTCAATCCTCAGCACCACAGAAAGATAAATAGAGGTCCATCAATTAAAAAATATTTTTTTAAAAAAACTACCATTGGCAAAATTAAATGACAAACTAGAAAAATTCACAATTCAAATGACACACAGAAGTTTAATTTGCATAAAATATAAATATCTCCTACTATTCATTATTAAGAAGAAGAAAGAAAAAAGACCAACAACCTGGTAGAAAAATAAGCAAAGAACAAAAACTTCTCTGAGTAAAGCGGCTCTTAAATATACTAATGTTTTTGGTTTTTGTGGTGCTGGAGATCAAACTCAGGCCTCAAGCATTCTGGGCAAGCTCTCTCCCACTGAGCTACCTCCTCAGCCCTTTTGATTTTTATTTGAGACAGGGTCTACTACTCAGGCTGGCCTCAAACTTGCCATCTTCCTGCCTCAGCCTCCTGAGTAGCTGAGATTACAGTTGTGCACCAGTACTAACAAATATGTTACTTTGAACTATACAAAATTGTCAATTTTGACTTATAAAAATGACAACTTCATATACTTTAACCTATTAAAAGTTGCTTAACCACAACAAAAGATAAATGCCAATTAAAACTACATTAAGATGCCCTTTTGGGCAAGTCTTGGATTTTTGTGCCGCTGGGGGAATTTAGGGCCAGTGGCAAACCCGCCGGCATGCGCACTGGCATGGCGGATGGTTGCGGAGAAGAGAGCTGTTTGTAGGATGGTTGGCCACGCTGGGGAGCCTCGGCTCCCGAGCGAGCGTGTGTGTGTGCACGTGCGCCTGCCAGAGGCCGGGGACCGGCCAGACTCGGGGCACACGCAGCCGCCAGCCCAGCTCTCTCCCTTATGCAGCTCTTGGGACAGTGGGTGGCCGTGGGATGCGCATCCTCGGTGGCTGCTTCTAACTGCTGAGCGTCTTGCAAACACATCTTTTTAGAAGTTGGGTTGCATACGGGAGAAATTTTGTTTCGTTTGTCCCAGCAAAAGGATCTCAGAGTAAAGAACTGAAAGAAATTCAGATATATAAAGTTGATTTCCATGGAAACCTCGTCACCCTCTGATGACAGTTGTGACAGCTTTGCTTCTGATAATTTTGCAAACACGAAACCTAAATTCAGGTCAGATATCAGTGAAGAACTGGCAAATGTTTTTTATGAGGACTCTGATAATGAATCTTACTGCGGCTTTTCAGAAAGTGAGGTGCAAGATGTGTTAGACCATTGTGGATTTTTACAGAAACCAAGGCCAGATGTCACTAACAAAGTGGCCAGTATTTTTCATGCCGACTCTGATGATGAATCATTTTGCGGTTTCTCAGAGAGTGAAATACAAGATGGAATGAGATCGCAGGCAAACCAGGAAGGCTGTCAGACCCGCAGCCAGTATAGGACCCGCAGCCAGTACAAACTTTCTGGACCTCTCAGGGTGGCGATGAAGTTCCCAGCACGAAACACCAGGCGTGCAGCCAACAAAAAAGTGGCACCCCACAAGCCCTCCGAGAATTTCACTATTGATTCCAATTCTGATTCAGAAGATGAAAGTGGCATGAACTTTCTAGAGAAAAGGGCTTTAAATATAAAGCAGAACAAAGCAATGCTTGCAAAACTCATGCCAGAATTAGAAAGCTTCCCTGGTTCCTTCCCTGGAAGACGTTCTCTCCCAGGCCCAAGATCAGTAAATCAGTCAAAGACACCCTGAAGGCGTACATTCCCAGGTGTGGCTTCCAGAAGGAACCCTAACCCGAGGGCTCGTCCTCTGACTAGGTCAAGGTCCCGGATCCTGGGGTCCCTTAGTGCTCTTCCCACTGAAGAGGAGGAGGAAGAAGAGGAAGATGATAAGTTTATGCTGGTGAGAAAGAGGAAGACTGTGGACAGATACATGAACGATGATGATACGCCCAGAAGTCGGCGCCCAGGATCCATGACCCTTCCGCCTATAATTCGCCCAGTGGAAGAAATCACAGAGGATGAGTTGGAGAACATCTGCAGCAACTCTCGAGAGAAGATATAGAACCGTTCACTGGGATCTACTCGTCATCAGTGCCGACAGAAAACCATTGATACCAAAACAAACTTCAGAAACCCAGACTGCTGGGGCATTCGAGGCCAGTTCTGTGGTCCCTGCCTTCGAAACCGTTATGGTGAAGAGGTCAAGGATGCTTTGCTAACTCCAAACCGGCATTGCCCACCTTGTCGAGGAATCTGCAACTGCAGCTTCTGCCGCCAACGAGATGGACGGTGTGCAACTGGGGTCCTTGTGTATTTAGCCAAGTATCATGGCTTTGGGAATGTTCATGATTACTTGAAAAGCCTGAAACAGGGATTTGAAATGCAAGCGTAATACCCACCAGATGCTGGCCTTCTGCTTCTCACACCGCCCTTAAAGTTCTCGGTTTTGTCATTGATTAAGAGTCTTGACCATCAGTCTGCCTTATGGGAAACTCGAGTCAAGTTCATCTCATTAGACTGGCACATGTTTCTGGAACATCACGGGAGACATGTGGCTGGTTACACTTCACCCTCGTGTAGTTTCTCCTCTGCTTCCCCTGGATCCCATCACATAGCCCCTCTCTCTTTTTCCAGGAGTCCTCTCTAGTCACTTAGTTTCAGAATTCTTTTTAAATCGGAGTTTTAACAGCATATTTGATTTAATTGGTGTTGAAATATCCCTGAAATCTACCCGTAAACCCTGAGCACTTAAAAACATGGTATAAAAATACTAACTGTTCTGTCGAGTTCCAGAGAGCAGCCCTCTGACTTGTTTATACAAAAACAATGGTTATGACTTTAATGTTCACACTAATTGAAATTTTTAACAGAATCAAGGCATGAAAATCTTAGAACAATGTGGAAAAACTAGTAATTGTTGGGAAATGAAGTATATTACTGTGAATGCCTCTCATGAGAATACCAGCATGTATTGTGGTTACTATATAACTTGTCACAGTTGAGACTTTGTTGCCTCTGATTTCTTCCACCCTAAAGTGAAGTGGTGCATCCTGTTTACAATCTTCCAAAGGTCTGTGGGCAACATGACACTGCACTACTTAAAACAATTGTCTTAAGAGAAATTCTGGGAATTTAGGATGGGGAACCTCAGAGTAGTCTGATATAAATTCTTGCTGTAAAAGTTTTTAGAAACTTGATAATAACTAGACTATTGTTCTTTGCAGTTTCTTATATTATCCCTGGGTGTTGCTGTGTACAGGGATTTTTTTCAGGTTTTAAGCATTTTTTTATAACAATGAGAAGTCCCTTTTCAGAGATGAATAACTTTCAATGGTTTTTTAACTTGGTATCTCTGCCATTGTAGTTTCTGGGCAGATTTCTTGGAATCTTAAATTGTAATTCATCCTTATTAGATATGTAATTGGGAAGCTTTAAATGTTTAGAGGTTATGCAAATTGATACTTACTTGGAGTCTGTCTGTGTGGTGCTGGGGATTAGAACCCAGAACCTTGTTCCTGGCCAAGCCCATATTCCACTGAACTACATCCCCAGCCTATTTGGAAAATTTGGGTTGTTAAAAAAGATTTTGTCTTTTTCTTTCCTTTCACATAAATCATTATATGGTAGAAGTGGAATTTTAAGTGTTTGTGTGTCCAGTGTATTGCATGTATAGCCTGTTGCTGTACCCTTTCAGAGTTTGATACTTAATTGGACTTTGAATCAATAAGTGTAAATATAGCTTTTGATCTGTAATACTTTTATACAAAGGTTTTTATTTTAATAGTAAAACATTTTGTCATTAAAAAAACTACACTAAGATATCATATTTCAGTTACAGTTAAGAACAAAAAGTTAGATAATATCCTGCTGCCTGGGATGGGGGTATTCTATGTTCATGATTGGAAGACTCGGCATTGTTAGTACATCCCTTCTTCTCAACTTGTTCTACAGATCCAATGAAATGCTGATAAAAATTCCAGGATATTATTCTGGGATAGCATCAGACTAGTTCTTAAGTTTAGATAGAGAGGCAAAAGACCCGGAACAGTCCATACAATATTGAAGAACAAAGGCAGAGAACTGACATGACCCAGGTTCATAACCTAATATAGCTTCAGTAACCACAGGTGGTATTGATGAAAGAACAAATACATCAATGTAATATAATGGGGGGGGTGGCTCAGTGGTAGAGGGAGTGGTTGCCTAGCATGCAGGAGGCCCTGGGTTCAGTCCCCAGCATGAAAACCAGAAACAAAAAATAGGAGGGATGGGGTGTGGCTCAGAGGTAGAGCACTTGCCTACCATGCGTGAGGCACTGGGTTCGATCCTCAGCACCACATAAAAATAAAAAATAAGATATTGTGCCCACCTATATAACTAAAAAATAAAAAAAATATTAAAGAAACAAAAGATAAACCTCATAGAATGTACACCACCAAGAGTGAACTCTAATATAAACTATAGACTTTGAGTGATAATTATGTGTCTGTGTAGGTTCATGGACTGTAATAATGTGCCAGTCTTGCACACTGTTTAATTGTACAGGATGTCAGTAATGGGAGAGGTGGTACACGAGCCAGGCAGAGGTACATGGGAATTCTCTGTACTTTTCAATTTTGTGTTGAACCCAAAATTGCTCTAAAAAATAAAGCTTGTTTACTTAAAAAAAACAAAAACAAATAAAAACTAACCCGCTAAAATAGGAGGCCAATCCCACTTTATAGTGTCATGTTTGTAGAGAACTTCCAGTTTCCATTTTTGTAGGAATTTAAGAGTTTCTATTTTGGACACAATTTTAAAAGACACAAAGACCAGATTTAAGGATCAGAATGAAATTGCAGCACTGGTTGGGGTGATGAATCCCTCTAGAATTAATACAGACAGTTAAACAAGGAGAGTTAAATGCAGTGACATATGCCTGTAGTCCCAGCGACTGATGAGACTGAGGCAGGAGGATCACTTGAACCCAGGATTCAGAGCCAACACAGGCAACAGTGTTGGCTCATTAAAAAGCAAATGCATACATACGCATCAAGTGAGCTGAAGAGAACATTTAAACTCCAAACGTGATTTTATCATCTTCTTCAGAAAGATCTGTGATCCAACTATGACTCTTCTCTTCTTTCACAAGAACTAAACCATGTGCCAGAGCATTTTTAGCAAATGCTTCTTTCAAATTCTCTTACAGCTGCGTGGTTGCTGCAAAAGCAACAGAGCCAGTGGTGAATATATATTGGAGGAAATCTGAGGGAATTTCATTTTAACAGACTTGGGACAAAATATTATTAATTAGTACCAATAAGTGAAATGTTGGGATGTCATTGTTTAATTGACAAAGGTTACTTTAAAAATACTCCATATTATTAAAGTTGTGTTTTAACATATTTGAAACCCAATGGTAAGAATCTACATTAAGGAGACTCATAGGAGAGAAGGCCACATGAAGACAGGGCCATGGTTGGAGTGATGTGGCCGTCAGCCAAGGACTGCCCTCAGTCACCAGCAGCACAGGACAGAGACTCCAGAAGGAATCAGCCCTGTCTATGCCTCGGATTTTGGACTTCTGGCTGCCAGAACTTGGGTGCTGTTATTCTGACTGAAACTGGGTCAGAGAAGTGGAGTGTCTGGCCCAGGATCACATAGCTGGGATTTTCCATCCCATCATTGGGCCTGTTCAGAAAAAGCTTTCTGGCTGAGGTCTGCAGCACAACATCAGAAAATACAGCAGGGATGTCTAGCACAGCCAAGCCATCACTCCCTGGGCACTGGGTGCTGGGCGATGCCCTAATGTCATGGCCCCTGGTCCCCACCACACATCTGGTCAGAACAGGGCACACAGTGGACTTGCAGAGTGGCTGTTTATTAGTTACCCAATAACCAAGAAGAGTCTCCCTGTTGTGAATTAGAATTAAGAGACCCCAGGGATGGAACTCCACACACAAGAATGGAGTCTTGGGCTGGGGATGTGGCTCAAGCGGTAGCGCGCTCGCCTGGCATGCGTGCGGCCCGGGTTCCATCCTCAGCACCACATACCAACAAAGATGTTGGGTCCGCCGAGAACTAAAATAAATAAATAAATAAATTCTCTCTCTCTCTCTCCCTCCCCCTTTCCTCTCTCTTAAAAAAAAACAAAACAAAGATGTTGTATCCACCGAAAAAATAAATAAATAAAGATTAAAAAAAAAAAGAATGGAGTCCTAATTAGAATAAGATATAGCCTATGTTTGTATAATTTTATCAAATGAATTCTACCGTCATATATAACTAAAAAGAATAGAGAGAGAAAGAGAGAGACCCTTCCCCCGCCCCGCCCCCCCCAGGAATGGGTCTTACCATTCCTCCTCGGTGCTTGAACTGAGCCTCTACTTGGACTGCTGCTAGTGCAGTGGTCTTGTGCCGGCTGCCTCTTAAGAAACCAGGAAAGGAGAGTTTGTTTTATGAACGTTGCAGCTCCATTGTTTGGTGCATACAAATTGATGATTGTTATGTCTTGTTGGTGGATGGTTCCTTTTAACAGTATATAGTGACCTTCTTTATCCTTCTTGATTAACTTAGGTTTGAAGTTGATTTTATTCGATATGAGTATGGCCACTCCTGCTTGCTTCCGAGGGCCATGTGAGTGGTATGATTTTTCCCAACCTTTTACCTTCAGCCTATGTATGTCTTTTCCTATCATATGAGTCTCCTGAAGGCAGCATATTGTTGGATTTGTTTTTTTGATCCAGGTTACTAGCCTATGTCTCTTGATTGGTGAGTTTAGGCCATTAACATTTAAGGTTACAATTGAGATATGATTTGTACTTCCAGTCATGTTTCTTTATTTATTTATTTTAGTTTGGCTAGTTTTGCTTTTTGGTTATTTTCCTCCCCCTTTACTGAGATACCTCCTGCTGTTAGTTTTGGGCACTATTTTTCAATTCCTCTTCTTGTAGTGTTTTGTTCAAAATGCTTTGCAGAGCTGGTTTTCTTGCTGCAAATTCTTTTAGCTTTTGTTTATTGTGAAAGATTTTAATTTCATTGTCAAATTTGAAGCTCAGTTTTGCTGGATATAGTATTCTTGGTTGGAATCCATTATTTTTCAGCGTTTGAAATACATTATTCCAGGATCTTGCAACAAAATGAAATTGAATCCCTTTCTCTCGCCATCCACAAAAATTAACTCCAAATGGATCAGGGAGCTAGATATCAAATCAGAGACACTGCGTCTGATAGAAGAAAAAGTTGGCTACGATCTACATATTGTGGGGTCGGGCTCCAAATTCCTTAATAGGACACCCATAGCACAAGAGTTAACAACAAGAATAAACAAATGGGACTTACTTAAACTAAAAAGTTTTTTCTCAGCAAGAGAAACAATAAAAGAGGTAAATAGAGAGCCTACATCCTGGGAACAAATTTTTACCCCCCACACCTCCGATAGAGCCCTAATATCCAGAATGTACAAAGAACTCAAAAAATTAAACAATAAGATAACAAATAACCCAATTAACAAATGGGCCAAGGACCTGAACAGACACTTCTCAGAGGAGGACATACAATCAATCAACAAGTACATGAAAAAATGCTCACCATCTCTAGCAATCAGAGAAATGCAAATCAAAACCACCCTAAGATACCATCTCACTCCAGTAAGATTGGCAGCCATTATGAAGTCAAACAACAATAAGTGTTGGTGGGGATGTGGGGAAAAGGGTACACTTGTACACTGCTGGTGGGGCTGCAAAATGGTGAGGCCAATTTGGAAAGCAGTATGGAGATTCCTGGGAAAGCTGGGAATGGATCCACCATTTGACCCAGCTATCGCACTTCTTGGACTATTCCCTGAGGACCTTAAAAAAGCGCTCTATAGGGATACGGCTGCATCAATGATTATAGCGGCACAATTCACAATAGCTAGACTGTGGAACCAATCTAGATGCCCCTCAATAGATGAATGGATAAAAAAATGTGGCATCTATACACAATGGAGTATTATGCAGCACTAAGAAATGACAAAATCATAGAATTTGCAGGGAAATGGATGGCATTAGAGCAGATTATGCTAAGCGAAGCTAGCCAAGCCCTAAAAAACAAATGCCAAATGTCTGCTTTGATATAAAGAGAACAACTAAGAACAGAACAGGAAGGAAGAACATGAGGAAAAGACTACAGTAAACAAAGACGAATGGGGGGAGAGAAACGGAGAGAGAAGGGAAAGCACATGGAAATAGTAGGAGACCTTCAATGATACATAGAATTATAAGAGGTTATGAGGGGCAAGGGGGAGGGGAAAAAAAGGGAGAGAACTGAACAACAGCAGGGGAGGTAGAGAGGGAAGATGGGAGGGGAGGGGAGGGGAGGGGGGATAGTAGGGGATAGGAAAGGTAGCAGAATACAACAGTCACTAATATG
The DNA here is from genome assembly GCF_964194105.1 of Spermophilus citellus. Classification (NCBI taxonomy): domain Eukaryota; kingdom Metazoa; phylum Chordata; class Mammalia; order Rodentia; family Sciuridae; genus Spermophilus; species Spermophilus citellus. Next base: position 251,350,207 of record NC_138183.1, on the reverse strand, counting down.
GCATTATGTAAAAGTGTGAATATGTAACAGATGTGATTCTGCAATCTGTATTTGGGGTGAAAATGGGAGTTCAAAACACAATTTGAGTCAAATGTATGAAAGATGATATATCATGAGCTATGTAATGCTTTAAATAATCAATAAAAAAAAAAAATACAATTAAAAAAAAGAAAGAAAAGAAACCAGGAAAGGAAGGCCTGAGGCAAGAGGCCAAGCCTGCATGTGTGCACGCTGGAGCTGCAAGGGGAAGGAACCTCGATTTCCTCTCAGCGGTGTTCCTGCTATGGTGAGATTGCAATAAATCGTGGAGGGGATCTTAAAGTAGGAGAGGAAACCATCTTTATTTACCAGCTGGAGGGGGCACAAGCTGGTGGGGTGAGAGCAAGCTGCAAGGCTCCTCGACCCCCTCCAGGAGTTGGGGCACACCTTTTAAAGCATGCCAGTACATTAGTCATAAGTGGCTGTTGCTATGATTTAAAACTACACACAAACATCATGGGGTCTAAAATTATAAGCAGGAGAAGTAGGTCAAAATGACCCTAGTTGAGTACAGTTTAAAGAATGGTTACTGGGCTGGGGATGTGGCTCAAGCGGTAGCGCGCTTGCCTGGCATGCAGTGTGGCCCAGGTTCGATCCTCAGCACCACATACCAACAAAGATGTTGTGTCCGCTGATAACTAAAAATAAATATTAAAAAAAAAAAAAAAAAAAAAACCTCTCTCTCTCTCTCTCAAAGATTACAGGCTTGTGCCATGGTGCCCAGGAGTAGACAGATTCTTTAAAAAAAAAATAAAGAAAGAATGGTTACTAAGGTCTAGACAAACATTCTCTGACAGGGTACACTGCCCAAGAAAAATGGGAACCAAAAAAAAAAAAAGAGAGAGCAATTTTACATTGTATAAGAAGAATAGAAACATTTGCATTTCTAAGCAGGATGTGCTAAGCAGGATCGGGACAGCAGAGGCAGAGTTTTCTCGTGGGAGAAGCATTTCTTACATGACACGAGTCTCAGGGTCAGATGGAGTCTGTTTGCTTATTGCCCACATAGCCTGGCCCATAACATCCCCATTTGATATGAGCTCACTGAGTGGCTTTATGATTCCAGCCACCAATATCCAGAAACTATGTTTACTGCATTAAGTGATCCCTGAATAAAACAGAAACCGATGATTCCAGAGCCTCAGACTCAGGGCTCAGAGAGCCTGAGCCATATGCCTTCTATGGTCTGCATGGCGGGGAGGCGGGGAAGCAGGGAGGCAGGGCGGTGCTCCTCTGAGTGGCTTAGGAGGAAAGCAACTCAAAGCTTCCCGGGGTCACATCTAACTGGGGCTTCCACACACTTCTGGAAACCACTCTACAGTAGGATTGACCCCCAGCTTCTGCACACAAGACTTAGCAGCATTCAGAATATAGCAGAATATCTGAACAGGTAGGGTCCAAGGACACCCTCCAGCCCATACTCTTCCCTTACTGACGGCAGCTGCCTTCCCCAGTCCTGACCTGCAATGTGGATGAGTTGGTGGAACTGTGCTAAGGGCGTGGGAGGCACAGAGTGAAGGACAGCCCTGGTGTCAGTAAGCTCCAGCCTCAGCCTCAGCCTCAGATCCTGGCTATGTCACAGCGGCACCCTAGTGGTACCTTCAGTACTGCACTTGTTTATGATTTGGCAATAGCTCCTTTCCGGTGGCATGTGGCAAATTCAGCTGTCCAGAACACAGCTAAAACCCCTTAGTAAACCAGGCATGGTGCGCAGGCCTGTAATCCCAGCAGCTAGGGAGGCTGAGGCAGAAAGATCACAAGTTCAAAGCCAACCTCAGCAATTTAGCAAAGCCTTAAGCAAATCAGTGAAATTGGGTTTCTAAATAAAGTATAAAAAAGGTCTAGGGAATGTTGCTCAGTGGATAAGCACGCCTAGGTTCAGTCTCCAGTACCAAATAAATAAATAAATAAAACCACTTAGTATTTTCTTAACCTTGAAAAATCAAAAGAGACAGACAATCTGGAGCATATATATTTCACACTTTGAAACTTCCTTGCTTTTAATCTCGTTATTTTTATTTTACCCCTAATTATAACAAGTTGGTAATTAATTGTCCCTACCTAGAATAGATTAGAAGGTAGCCACTGAGGGTAGGTGCTCTGAATCTGGTAAGAAACTAACAAATCTAGTAAAAAAGAAAGATTAAATACAGTCCTAAGCCTTGAAAAAGACCAAAAATTTGGACCCTTCACCATAGGAAATCATTCAACTCAGTTTATAGTCCCCAGGAGCATAACTGAATTAAAGCACAATGTAATAAGCAATAGGAAAAAGAAAGAATGATCTACAATATGAAAAATACATAATAAAATATTTACTTATTTGAGAGTACCTGGAGTTTAAAAAAGAAATCTTAAATACTAGTCCCAGAAATCTATCTAACCAACTCTACGTCTTCATATATGAATGCTTGGTTTTTCTGACCCCTCTATTCTTTATGTACCAAAAGACATAACAGTCTCCAAGTTTTTACATACCATAGACATGCAAAACATGAGATTTCAAAACAGGAGACAGAGCCAGGCACATGACCAGCTTTGTAGTCCCAACTGCTCAGGAGGCTGAGGCAGCAGAATCATTTGAGCCCATGAGTTGAAGACCAGCCTAGACAACATAGTGAGACCCTATCTCAAAACAATCAAACAAAAACAGGAAATAGAGGCTGGAGAAAGAGCTTAGTGCAGTAGCAGAGTGCTTGCTTAGCATGCATGAGACCCTGGGTTCAATCTGCAACATTGCAAAAGAAAACAAAAAAATCCCAATGGTCACATCTGAGATATTTCATCACTATCCCAAATTCCTATCATCACTTAGGAAGGGTTTTGTCACTCAACTTATAAATTAATCTCAAGTTATTTACAAAATACCACAGCTTCTCATTTTCTCTACTTTGACAGCTTACAATTTACTTTGGCACAATATTCAGAGTTTGGCTAAAGTTACTTTTTTAGTACCAGGGGTTGAACTTAACTAAGCCACATCCCCAGCCCTATTTTGTATTTTATTTACAGACAGGGTGTCACTGAGTTGCTCAGTGTCTCGCTTTTGCTGAAGGTGGCTTTGAACTTGCAATCCTCCTGCCTCAGCCTCCCGAGCCACTGGGATTACAGGCGTGTGCAAGAGCAAGCTGTGGCCTTTTTACTCTGCAGTCCACCTGGGTCATTGCACTGTCCTCTTCCTTTTGTCCTTCTGTCAACTTGACTTCTGATCTTCCAAATTCTATTACCCATAACTGCATTCATGAGAAACAGATGGAAGCATCAAATCTTCATTTTAGAATAGTAGTGCCCAAAGATTTGCATACTAAAATATTATTTTAGTATAAATTTCTTTTCTCTATTTTTTTCCTTTGTGTCACACTTATGGAATTTGTTTTAAAAATTGTGTGGATAGGTTACATTACCTGCTAATCTCTTTTGGGACCATGAAAATGGTGTTACAAAATGTGTTCTCAGGGCTGGGGTGTAGCTCAGTGTAGCGCATTCGCCCAGCATGCTTGAGGTTCTAGCATCATATAAACAACAATAATAGCAACAATAAAAACACTTCTACAAAATGTCCTAAAAAGGGAATTTTGAGTCTTAGGAGCAATTTTGTCCTCAAAGGATATTTAGTAATGTATGGAGATATTGTTGATTGCCATAATTGGATGCAGATGACACTGGCATCTAGTCTGCATGGTCCGGGGTACTCTACATTTCACAGTACAATCCTCACAACAAAGAATTACCTGGCCCAAAAGTCTATAGTGCTGCTGTTGAGAGACCCTGTACATAGACAATTCTGTACAGGTGCAGGGTAGATATGTCAAGGGCACCATGTCATTCAGAGCAGCATTGCTTATAGTAGAATGCAACTGAAAACGAGCTACATGCCTGCAACACGCATCCAACAAGAGTCATGAAAGTGGACTACTATACATTTTTAAACTGTGAATGAATGAATAGTAACATCTATCATTATGAATGAATCTCAAAAAATAGTCAATTTTTTATAAAGCAAGTTATACTTCCATGAAGTTTGAATTAACAAGCAAACAAAAAAATCATTTGGTGTTACAGTTTGGATTCTGAACGTCCTTGAAAGGCTCACATGCTAAAGGCCTGGTCCCCAGTCCATGGTGCTTTTGGAAGGTGGTGGATCTTTAGGAGGTGGGACCTAGTGGGAGGAAGCTAGGTAACTGGGGGTGTCCCTGGAAGGGGATCTTGGGTCCCAGCTCACTCCTCTTCTCCCTTGCTTTCTGGCTACCAGAGCACAGACACCGTGGAAAACAGCATGGAGTTTCCTCAAGGAACTAAAGTGGAACCACCATGGGATGCAGATATAGCCCTCCTGGGCGACACCAGAAGGAGTTAAAGTCAGCACACTGTGGCAATGCCTGCATCTCCAGGTTTATCTCAGCACAGTGCACATTAGGCGCCTCTCTATAGTGTCTGTGCTAATTCACATTCTCACCAGCAGTGGAGGAGGGCTCCTTCCCCCCCACATCCATGCTAGTGTTTATTGTTTTTTGTATTCTCAAAGATCTTGTTTTAACTTGCAATTTCCTAATGACATATGATGATAAGACTTTTTTTGCATGCTTACTGCCCTCTGTGGATATTCTTTGATGAAATGTCCCTTGGGTCTTTGGTCCATTTTCATTTTTATTTTTTTAAAGAAATGGGGTCTGGGGCTGGGGTTGTGGCTCAAGCGGTAGCGCGCTCGCCTGGCATGCGTGCAGCCCGGGTTCGATCCTCAGCACCACATACCAACAAAGATGTTGTGTCCGCCGACAACTAAAAAATAAATATTAAAAAATTCTCTCTCTCTCTCTCTCTTTCCTCTCTCACTCTCTCTTAAAAAAAAAAGAAAGAAAGAAATGGGGTCTGGCTATATTTCCCAGGCTGGCCTTGAACTCCTGGGGTCAAGTAATCCTCCTGCCTCATTCTCCCAAATAGGTATGTCCCATCACATCTGGCTCCCTTTTGCCCATTTTTAAATAGTGTTGTTCGTTTTGTAAAAACTGGTACATAAAAATTGTACCTATTTCTGGGCTCCCGCATGATGTTAAATACATGAATACAGTTGTATGATGTAAAAGTTCCTCAACAGATGAATGGATAAAGAAAATGTGGTATATATACACAATGGAATATTATTCAGCATTAAGAAGAAAATCATGGGGCTGGGGTTGTAGCTCAGGGGTAGAGGGATCAGCTAGCACATGTAAGACACTGGGTTCCATCATCAGCAGCATATAAAAATAAATAAAATAAAGATATTGTGTCCAACTACAACTAAAAAAATATTTTAAAAAAGAAGAAAATCATTTATAGTAAAATAGATGAAACTGGAAATCATAATGTTAAGCAAATGAAGTCAGACTCAGACCACTATCACATGTTCCCCCCCCCCCATGTGAAATCTATGGAGAAAAGACGACATGAAAGTAACAGAGACTATTAAAGAGTAAAGGGATCAAGGTAGGAGAAGGGGAGAGTAAAGGAAGGTAATGGAAATGGTATGATATCCCCATGTACTAATATTCCATGATGAAACCCATTAAAATGCACTAATAAAAAATGTACATAAGCCAGGTACAGTGGCACATGCCTGTAATCCCAGTGGCTTGGGAGAATGAGACAGGAGGATCATGAGTTCAAGGCCAGCCTCAGCAAATTAGGAAGACCCTAAGTAACTCGGTGAGACCTTGTCTCTAAATAAAATGTAAAAAAAGGTTGGGGATGTGGCTCAGTGGTAAAGCACCCCTGGTTTCAATCCCCAGTATAAAAATGAAAATTGCACTTACAATAAAACAAGATAATACTACACACCTATTAAAATGGCTAAAACCTAAAACATAGACAACACTAAATGCCCGTGAGGATGTGGGACAAGAACTGTCTCATTGCTAGGGGGGACACAAAGTGGTACAACCACTTTGGAAGAGTTTGACAGTTTCTTACAAAACTAAACCATCTTACTATATGATCTAGCCCCAGTGCCCTTGGGTATTTGCCCAATTGAGTTGGAAACTTCTGTTCACACACACACACACACACACACACACACACACACACACATACCTATACACAAATGTGAACAGCAGTTTTATTTTTGATGACCAAGAAGTGGAAGCAACCAAGATGTCCTGAAATAGGAGAGTGGATAAACAAACTGTAGTAATCCACAGAATGGAATATTATTTAGTAATACAGAGAAACGAAATATTGAGCCAAAGACAGAGAAGCCTTAAGTGAAAGAAGCCAGTCTGGAAAGGCTACATACTATATGATTCCGACTATATGACATTTTGAAAGGCCAAACTTAGAGACATAAAAAGAGCAGTGGTTGCCAGGTACTCAGGGGATGGCAGGAAGGGGTGATGAATAAGTGACACACAAGGGGTTTTAGGAAGGTTAAATTATTCTGTAGGACCCTGTCATGGTGGATCCAAGACACTATGCATTTCTCAAAACCCATAGAATGTGCAACCCAAAGAAAGAAGACTTTAGTGAATAATACTGTATGGATATGGGTTCATTAATTGTAACAAAAGTATCCCATTAACACAAGACATTAATTATAGAGGAAAGCAGGTTGGGGTGCATATATGGAAATCTGTAGTATCTGCTCATGTATTCTGTAAATCTAAAACTGCACTAAAAATAAAATATATTCTTTTTTTAAAAAAAAACCATGTTGATCATTTTCTGAGCCTGGACTGTAAGTCCAGTTGACATATGGACACATGTATTATTTATAAGGTTAAATATACACAGCATTTTCCAGTAACTCAGCTACTTACTATCTCTGTAGAGGGACAGCTGCTCTTTGTTTTGCTTGGAACTTTGCCAAGACTTGGTCAGTGTTGCAGAATATCACATCACCATCAGCAAGCTAATGATCTTTACTGGTTTCAGCACATGCCTGTATGGCACGGGTTTTGACAGCTTCATGTGTCTCGAGTGTTAACATATTCACATACATATTATTTTATTCCTAAAGGCTTTTTAAAATATATCTTCTGTTGTACACTTGGGATATTATATTGACGTGAACATCTTTCATGGGTGGGTTTTGCTGTTCAAATTCACTGCAGGATAGTAACAAAATATTGCTTTTGACAAGCGTGAATGAGCCTGTGAGCTGGAATCCCAGTTCCACGCTCAGCCTTCAGCCTGTTTTGGACAGGCTCTGTTCCCTCCTCACGCGCCAGCCAAAGGCACTGATCCAAAGGCATTATCGTATATCCCAGCATGCATCAGCCGTCTCCTATGCCCAGTCTTGGTACAGACTGTTCTCTCCCTTCACAGATGCATTGCTGCCCAAAACTCCATTCTTCACGTCCTGCCTTCGAGACTCGGGCAGAGCTGTCCTCATCTGCAGTCACGCTTATTTTCTTTAAAGGATTCATTTTTCATAAATATACTGATTTTTTTTCAAAGAAAACTTTATATCACTGTCATAAATAGGAAATCAGTACTGCAGCCCTAAAATAAGTAGAAGAATAAATATAAGGAAAAAGAAAGTTACTAACTTGTATTTAGATAGAATTGTTAAGACAGGTCCTGAGGTCCCTGTAGGGTGGGAGGATTTAGAGGGTGCTAAAAAACGTGAACTGAGACTTTCCCCTTTGATATATTCGGAAGCTTGGAAGAAAACTGAAGAGAGTAACTTTCTCTTAGTGTAACCCAATGCTGTCCCCGGTCTCCCTAAACTCCCCTGCAGAACACTGCAATCCAATCTATTTGTCACCAAGCATTCATCCCACGCCGCAGGGGGCGGGGGAGGATGGTAGTAATAAAGCCGTGAACCAGACAAACACCGTGGTTGCCCCACAGATCCACAGGTGGCTGGAGGAAAAATACAAGTAATCTGGAGATGGTTACAAAATGTCGTTACTTATGAAAACAATTTGTGCTTTAGAGCCTCTAGCTTCTCCAGCATCCCAGAGAAACCACACCCATTCATAAATTATGAGACAGACCAAGCAAACCAATTTCGAAACTGCAATGGTTTGGAATCTTTTCAAAGTTTTCCCACGAAAACAAGAGCGGGATGTGGCTGCATCTTCATTTTGATGAGATGTGATGTAGACAGCTGAGGCACAGAGCGCGCGGGGAGGGAGCGCACTTCCGGGGCACCCTTCTCTCCCAGCCTCTGCTTAACCACTCACGGCTCCCAACGCGGCTCAGCTCACCTCGGCCCGGAAGCCCGCCCCGGCGCCCCAGCAGGGCCAGCACCTCGGCTGTTCTGCCCAAAGGCCAGGCGCTTCCCTAGGCACCTGCTGGAGAAGGCTAGTCTGTCTGCCTGTGTTCCAGATCCGCCTGGGGGTTCCGCCAGCATGGGCATCCAGCCCGCTCCTCGGCCTCCGGGGGGACCCAACTCCGCGCAGCCTGCCAGGACCACATGCGACAAGCGATGGCTCCTGCTTTCCCGCGCGCTGGCCCTGCTCGAGTTATGCCCTGGGACGGGGCTCTGCAGAGGCGCCCTGGGTGAACCCCAACGTTAGGGGGCGCGAACGCGGCTTCCGCAGCACCTTGCAGCCGGCGAAGGGAAGAAAAGTCCGGGCCAGGGGGGCCGCAGAGCTCTCCGCGGGGGAGTGGGAGGGACGCTCCCCTTCCCTCCCTCGACGCAGGGATCCAGGACCGACGCCCGCGGGCAAGGCAGCGGGCTGCGGAGAGGTGCAGCGGCGACACCCATCGGGTCAGCTGCCCCAAGCCACACTGGTGGTGTGGGCTGGCCGGTAGGGAGACCCTAAGGTAGGACTCGGCACAACGCCCCCAAAGAGCCCAAGGTTTGGGGTGCGGAGGAAGGTGGTGCGACCCTCTGTCCCCGCCCCGGAGGCGGAGCTAAGGCCCGAGCCTGTGGAGATTGAGACCCGCGGAAATCCTCCTGGAGCTCCCACCCCACCTCCAGCAGCCCGAACTCGGGTTCAGGGACAACGGCCCCCAGTCCCCGCGGCCTCCGGCCTCCGGCCCCGCGTAGGAGCGAGTGCAGCCTCCCCTCTGCGCTCCCATCCCGGTGCATTCCGTTGCCAAGGCCATGGCGCGAGGAGACGCTCCGCAGGACAGGTGAGATGGGAACCCGGTGCCGTGTGTCCTGGGGCCCGGGTGGCGGTCGGCAGAACAATCCCGCTCCCCTAGACACCCCGGGGTTCGTAGAAGATGTATTGGACTACAATTCCCATCAGCCGACTCCCTCGGCTGCTGCGTGGGGGTGATGGGGGTTGTAGTACGCTCTCCGGAGGATGGCCTGGGAGGCGGGAGGGGCGGCCCGGCAGGAGGCCTTGGGGTGACCTTCTCACTGATCCCCACAGCTACCACCTGGTCGGGATCAGCTTCTTCATCCTGGGGCTGGGCACCCTCCTTCCCTGGAACTTCTTCATCACCGCCATCCCGGTGAGACAGCCCGGTGGCCACAACACCCTCCATCCCTCCAGCTGCCCTGGACTGAGGCTCACCAGGCGCTTTTTCCCCTTGCTGCCTTAAACTCCTCACTATGCCCATTTGCTCGCCGAAGCATGGCGCCTCAGAGAATGGAAATACTCTCTCATGGCTGAGAAGGCCAAACTTTGGGGAATGCCCACCAGCTGGGGGGGGGGGGGTCTAAGACCAGCAAAAGAGCTACACACCCACCTTCTCTGTCGTTATTTCTGGTCCAGTCACTACAAAAGTGGGTAATCCAAGCCTCTGATTTTCTTTACAATGGAATTAAATACATTAGGCAAACATTTAATGTGCTCCTACGTGGACCAGCCACTAGGAATAAAGAGAAACCATCCCAGAGGGAGAGTCTATCCTCAGTGTTGGTTCTCTGAAAGGAAGGCAGAAGTGTGGACTTTGCATTCTTTTTAGGACTGGGTTATTATATTCAGTGCAGTAACTTTGCAGATGTGCTCTGTTCTGGACCCCAGAGGCCCAAAGATGAATCAGTCTCTGGTCTTAAGAATAAGATGGGTCAGAGCCATTAATAATGTAAGGTGACACGGGCCTTCCCAGGCTTGGATCAGAGTGCTGTGGTTCTCAGGGGAGGGAGAACACAGAAGATTTATAAGCTGAGTGTGGGGTAGGCAAAGTTGGGGGATGGAGGAGTGGTCAGGAGGAAAGAGGGCATTCCTTACAGAGACAAGGGCCTATTCAGAGAAAGATCCAGAACCTGGGGTGCTGGTGCTTAGTGGGATGGAGTGAGAGATGGGACACAAAAGGGAGGGTGGGATCTGATATTGCAGGGTTCCTAAATATTGTTCCAAACTCTTGGGGTTTACCCTGTACATAATAGGAAGGTGTGGGTAGAAGGTAAATGGTGTTTAAGCAGAGAAGTGACAGGATATATGTTCCAGGGAGAAAGCAGTGGGTCAGCACCTAAGCCAGAGCCTGACTTCTGTAGATACTTAGTAAATACCCATGGAATGAATGAATCTAGAGACTGCTGTGGGAGGACTAGGGACTAAAGATCAGGGTGATCCAGAGATGCGTGGAGGCTTGAGCTGGGGGTTCTTAGTGCTTGGGCCCTGTTCCATATGCCAGCCATTCAATTTAGTGCATAACCATGGAGTTTCCACTGTGTTCCAGGTGCTGGGGACAATGCAGGGATAAGGCAAGTAGTCCCCAAAGCATTAACCAAGCAATCACACACCTGGGAGGAGGCAAAGGGACAGACTAGGGATGCCTAACCTTACTCCTCCTCCCCATCTGGCAGTACTTTCAGGGGCGGCTGGCAGAGGCCAACAGCACAGCTGGGACCCTGAGCACCAACCACACAGGCCCCACAGACACCTTCAACTTCAACAACTGGGTGACGCTGCTGTCCCAGCTGCCTCTGCTGCTCTTCACACTCCTCAACTCCTTCCTGTATCAGTGGTGAGACCCCATCCCCTGCCAAGGCAGTACCTAACATCTGGGCCCAGGAAGACCTCCCATCCTTCCCCTGCTCCACCTGCCTGGCCCTCCCAGCCCCACTGTCCTGCCCCTGGCAGCGCCTCTTGCCCACCACCCCCTGCCTGGCCGGGGCCCATGTGATGCTCTCTATCCCTTTCCGAGTAGCATCCCCGAGGTGGTGCGCATTCTGGGCAGCCTGCTGGGCATCCTGCTGCTCTTCGCCCTGACAGCAGCGTTGGTGAAGGTGGACATGAGCCCTGGGCCCTTCTTCTCCATCACCATGGTTTCTGTCTGGTTCATCAACTGTGAGCACTTCTGTCCCCCACCCCTGCCTCCTCCCTGTAACAGAAAGGGCCCAAGAGATGCAAGAAGATAAGACAGCACCACTGATCTCTAATGGGGAAACTGAGGCCTGGAGGGAGAGGAAAACCCCTTTGTCCCAGGCCCCACAGTGACCTTGGAGCTGGCCTCCTGGCACCTAGCCCCACAGGCCAGTGGTTGTTTCAGAAGAGGAATGAATGGGATGTTGCAGTAGAATGTCCAGAGTCCCAAGGACAGCTCACCCCAGTACAGCCAAGTCCAGAGTCCCCCTGCGCTCTGCCAAGGCCTCCTCCAAGAAGCCCCTAAGGCTGCCTTATTGAGCGGCAGCCATGTCCCTGTCTCTCTTCAGCCTTCTGTGCAGTTCTGCAGGGAAGCCTCTTCGGGCAGCTGGGCACCATGCCATCCACCTACAGCACCCTCTTCCTCAGCGGCCAGGGCCTGGCTGGGATCTTCGCTGCCCTTGCCATGCTTATGTCCATGGCCAGTGAGTGGACTTGGATTGCTGGAGGTGTGGGGTGGCCTCTGAGGTTTGGGATCACAGAGGGTGTGCAGAAGGTGCCTGGATTTTTGGTGGAGACAGAGGTGATGGAGTAATGGAGAAGTGGGGGTTGGGCCTGGGAGCCAGACTCTTGGGCTCTGCAGTGAGGGAGAATGACCAGGAAGGGGATCCTGGGGTCAACCCTGATATGTTCTAGCAGATTGAGGTTAAGGGACGGGGCGTAGGTTTGAGATAGACACAAGCTTTAATCCATCTCAGCCTTTACTAGCTGGGCACATTGGATGGGGCATTTAACCTCTCTGCCATAATTTCCCCACATAAATGATTATTACAGTTCCTGCTGAGATTGTACTGAGCCTGCAGTAAGAGAAAGCCACATAGTAGATGCTCAACAAAATGGCATGTAGAGGGCCAGGGTTGTGGCTCAGTGGTAGAGCGCTTGCCTAGCATGTGTGAGGCACTGGGTTCGATTCTCAGCACCGCATATAAATAAATAAAAACAAAGGTCCATCAACAACTAATAAAATATTAAATGGCATGTAGAGAAAAGAGAAGGATGAAGGGCCAGACTGGGGCATCATATGAGACTCAGTCAGTGAAGGAAAAGGGAAGAGGCTGGGCATCTGAGAAGTGCACTCTGGGAAGGAGGACAGGAGTTAGAGGCTACATGGGAGCTGCAGAACCAGCCCCTTCTCCTCTGCAGGTGGTGTGGATGCCCAGACCTCTGCCCTGGGATACTTCATCACGCCCTGTGTGGGCATCCTCATGTCCATCGTGTGTTACCTGAGCCTACCACACCTGGTGAGTCTGCCATTGGGTTCCAGGGCCCATCTCAGGGCATCTCAGAGCCCTGAGTGAGGCTCTGGGAGAGCACAGGGGAGGCAGAAGAGACCCATGTCCACTCACTGGGGTGTCCTGGCCTCCAAGCCAGTGGTGTGGGGAGGGATCCAAACACCTCACCTAGCCGTCCTGATACTCTCCATGCTTCTGCAGGAGTTTGCCCACTACTACCTGGCCAAGAAGCCCTCACGGTCCCCAACTCACGAGCTAGAGACCAAAGCTGAGCTCCTCCAGGCTGGTAAGCCCCAGGACCTCGCTGAGGAGGTGGGATACCCAGAGGAAGCATGAGCCAGCTCTGCTGGAAGCATTCCACTCTGTCCCTAACTAAACCTGGCTCCTAGGAGCCTTGTGTACTCTCTCTCGCTTTTTTGTTTGTTTGTTTGTTTGTTTGTTTGTACCAGAAATTGACCCCACCAGTACTTAACTACTGAACACATCCCCAGCCCTGTTTTTACTTTGAGACAGGGTCTTGCTACATTGCTGAGACTGGTCTCAAACTTTGAAACCTGCTGCTTTACCCTCCCCAGCCACTGGGATTGTAGGTGTGCACCACCATGACCTGCTCCAGAGCCTTGGGTGAGCACAGGAGGATCTCAAAGGGAAGTCTGAAATTAAAGTCATGCCTTGCTGCTCTTTGGGCCTCAGTTGTCTGCTCTTTAAAATGAAGAGGCTGAGTTCAAGGCCAGCCTCAGCAACTTAGCAAAGCCCTAAGCAACTTAGTGAGACCCTGACTCAAGAGAAAGGTTGGGGACATAACTCAGTGCTAAAGTGCTCCTGGGTTCACTCCCCAGTACCAAAAACAAAAACAAAAATGGGAAGGCAGCGGAGCTTCTTGCAGGCGAGCTCTGAATCCTGCTTCACAACACCTAAGCCGAGTGGCCTTAGAAAAGTCACCAGACCACTTCACTCCTCCAGCCTGTTTGTTCATTTGCAAAGCAATGGCAGGCAATGGGACAACTCATCTGAGACACTTAACTTGTTGCCTGGCACACACATGGGCTTAATAGGTGGCATACTGCCACCGTTGCTTCCCTTTGCTGGTACCCTGGGCTGGAGAAGGGTCACTTGTTTTAACTGCTGGGAATCCTCCTCCTTCAGGGCTGACTGTTGGGAGACCTAGATCACATGACCCCACACTCCCTTCTTGCCCCAGATGAGAAGAATGGGATTCCCAACAGCCCCCAGGTGGCAACTCTGACTCTAGATCTTGACCCTGAGAAGGAGCCCGAGCTGGAACCAGAGCTAGATGAGCCCCAGAAGCTAGAAAAACCTTCAGTCTTCATTGTCTTCCAGAAGGTACAGCTGGGAGATGACCCCCAGCCACCACTCCTGGGGAAGAAGGGTGGGACACCCTCTCCAGTCCTCAGCAGACACTCTTAGGCTAGAATGGGGTCTTCATATCCACTTGTCATAGGGTCATGGCAGGTCATGGACACAACTGGGCCAGGCCCCTGGTGTCCTACACCCCGGCAGGGCTGGGGTGAGAAGGTTGGGGCCCGTGTTGGGCCGGGGCTGCCCTGCCCGCTCACACCCCTGCCTCCGGCTCCCAGATCTGGCTGACGGCGCTGTGCCTTGTGTTGGTCTTCACAGTCACCCTGTCGGTCTTCCCTGCCATCACAGCCATGGTGACCAGCTCCACCAGTCCTGGGAAATGGAGTGAGTGTTGGGGTACAGAAAATGATAGAGGGAGACAGGAGAGGAGAGTCAGGGACCAGGGTGAGCCACCCTTTGTCTCCCCCAGGTCAGTTCTTCAACCCTATCTGCTGCTTCCTGCTCTTCAATGTCATGGACTGGCTGGGGCGGAGCCTGACCTCATACTTTCTGTGGGTGAGCACAGCTGGGCTGGACAAGCTGCCAATTTATAGGAAGCAGTTGGGGGTGGCCAGAGGACATGAAATTGCAAAAAGTGACTTCCTAGTAGTCCTGTTGGTCTGCAGTGAAAGAGCCTGCCAAGCAGCAGTAAGCGCTTGGCCTCTGGCACATGCAAGCCTGGGCTGAGCTTCTCGAAAATGGAAGCTATCCAGAGTTGACCTCTGTGTCCACAGTGTCCAGCCCAGGGCCCAGCCCTCCGTGTTCAGAGAATGTCATGTGGAGTTTCCTATACCTGGTGAGGGGTTGAACAAGATTCCTTGTTTCCAAATTGCTTCTAGCAAGGTGCTAAATGAAATCTCCCTTAGAGACATTAGAAATGCAGCAGAGCATTGCTGTCCGATCCAGGCAGGATGGGCCCGGATCTCCAGCTTCCCATCCTACTAAGAAACCCCATCTGGGAGAGGTCATATGTTGAGTATTAAGTTATATTTGTATAGGAAAAATATGTTGTGGGGTTCTGTTGCACAGTGGGGTGGCTATAGATGATGATAATGTACTATATACTTTGTAAAAGCTAGGAGACAGAATTTTGAATGTTTTTTTTTTGTTGTTGTTTTTAATATTTATTTGTTAGTTTTCGGCGGACACAACATCTTTGTTTGTATGTGGTGCTGAGGATCGAACCCGGGCTGCACGCATGCCAGGCGAGCGTGCTACCGCTTGAGCCACATCCCCAGCCCGATTTTGAATGTTTTTACCACCAAAAAATGATAAATGCGGGGCTGGGGATGTGGCTCAAGCGGTAGCGCGCTCGCCTGGCATGCGTGCGGCCCGGGTTCGATCCTCAGCACCACATACAAACAAAGATGTTGTGTCCGCCGAAAACTAAAAAATAAATAAAATTAAAAAAAAAAAAAGAAATGATAAATGCTTGAAGAGACAGATATGCTCACCGATTTGAATGCTAGAAGTGTACCTAATTGAAACATCACACGGTACCCCATAAGTATGTGCAACTTTTATGTGCCAATCAAAAAACTAAAAGGAAAAGAGGGCTAGGGCTATAGCTCAGTGGTAGAGCACTTGCCTAGCACACGTAAGGTACTGGGTTTGATCTTCAGCAGCACATAAAAATAAAATAGAAAAAAAGGATGGTGTCCATCTACAACTCAAAATTTTTTTTTAATAAAATAAATTTAAAGGAAAAGAAAGCCATCTGCCCCTAAGGAGGATATGGAACCCCTAGGGATGCCCTGGGGAACTAAGTTTGGAAGCCAGGGATGCTTTCTAAGGCCTCTTCAATTCTTCCCTGGAGAAAGCCCAAACTAGAGCTAGGGCAAGGCCAAGGCTAGCCCCAGGCCTGTCCTGGTTGTTGGGCGGCCATGGCCCAGTCCTTGTTCCTTAGAGGCCCCAGTCCTGGGTCAGGGCAGAGGAGTTCGGGGGATGGTTGATGGGTCTCTCATGGGTATCCTGGGGAAGCACTCACCGAGCCTGTGCCACAGCCAGATGAGGACAGCCGGCTGCTGCCCCTACTGGTGTGCCTGCGCTTCCTGTTCGTGCCACTCTTCATGCTGTGCCACGTGCCTGAGCGGACCCGGCTGCCCATCCTCTTCCCTCAGGACGCCTACTTCATCACCTTCATGCTGCTCTTCGCCGTTTCCAATGGCTACCTGGTGTCCCTCACCATGTGCCTGGCGCCCAGGTCTGGGGGCAGGTGCTGGGGTGCGGAGGGGGCTTGGCTTTTTGAGGAGGGACAGCTGCCAGGGAGGGAGCTGGCCATCTGGCTAGCCCTGCTGGCTGTGCCCATGCCTCACTGGCGCCACCCTGTGGGTCAGGCCTTCACTGCTGAGCTGGCCTCTGGCTGGAAGGTACCTGCCTACATAGCCTGGGCACTGGTTCTGGGGCCTCTGGGATGGCCTCAGTTTCCCCTGATATAAATAAATGGGTTGGACAGTCCTTCCTTGGAGCCCATTTAGTGCAGAGATTCTCATTTAAAAGGGCGCTAAGGTTTTTTTTTCAAAAGCAAAGCTCATGGGCTGTTTCCTCTAGGGGCAGAGGAGTTGGGAATCTCAGGAGAGTCAGGTGATGTGGAGAACAAGCTGGAGGGCATTTTGTCAAGAAGGAAGGCCATGGGATCTAGAATCCTATAGTGTTGGACCCCAAAGGCCCTGAAAGGTGTCTGTTCAGTGGCCCTATTTTATATATAGGGAAACTACACACAGGAATGGGGTCACACACAGACTGGAATTCAGGTGTCTTGTGTAGGGGCGAGTGGGGAACCACAGGGCTACTCCGGGGTTTGGGCCTGGCATTTTCTAAGAGCTTCTATTCCCCTGTGTTCCAGGCAGGTGTTGCCACATGAGAGGGAGGTGGCTGGCGCCCTCATGACCTTCTTCCTGGCCCTGGGACTCTCCTGCGGAGCCTCCCTCTCCTTCCTCTTCAAGGCACTGCTCTGAAAGGCCTGTCAGGGCTCCTGGCAGTCCTCTTCTCAGCACGTCTCCGGGAGCTGAGACCCAGCCCAGAAGGGATGACAAGCTGAGCTCAGGCCTCTGCTGGGCAGGCTCTTGGCTGCAGGCACAGGAGGCGGCAGAAGCCACTCTCCATCCCTGGCTGCTGTCTACTTGGGGTTCTGCAAGAAAGAATCCACCACAGATCATTCTACACCTCACAGAGAACGGACTTCATCTAGACTCACAGAAGACCACATTGAGAAGATGGCAATCAAGGAAAAGAGGGTGAAGACCAAGGTCCTCCCCCAGCATCAAGACTGCATCTGTTAATCAAGAACTCCACCTGCTGACCCCGGAGCAGAACTGCCAGCAGGCCTGGCTGCAGGTGCAGCTGATGCAGCCTGGACCTCCAATCAAAGTGGGAGGTGGGGGCACCCAGGGCAGGGGCTCTTCCTTGTCCTGGACCCCAGCCACCCAATAGTCCTCTCTCCCACGCAGGGAAAAAGGTGCTAGGGAAGTTGAAGGGAGCATGAAGGAAGAGGTGCTGAGGATCTGAGGGTACTCAAAAGACCTGGCTCTGAGCCTCAGTGGTTTTTTTTTTTTTTTGGTTTTTTTGTTTTTTTTTTTTTGTTTGTTTTTTTCTTTTTGGTACCGGGGATTGAACTCAGGGGCACTCAGCCACTGAGCCACATCCCCAGCCCTATTTTGTATTTTATTTATTTAGAGACAGGGTCTCACTGAGTTGCTTAGCACCTTGCTTTTTGCTGAGGCTGGCTTTGAACTCACAATCCTCCTGCCTCAGCCTCCCGAGCCACTAGAATTACAGGTGTGTGCCACCGTACCTGGTCCTCAGTGTTATTGTTTTGTACTGGGGATTAAACTCAGAGACATCATTGAACTACGTCCCCAGCCCTTTTTATTTTTTATTTTGAGACAGGGTCTTGTTAAGTTGCTGAGGGTCCTCCTGCCTCAGGCTCCCAAGATGCTGGGATTATAGGTTTGCGCCGCCATGCCCAGTTAATACAGTATTTTTCTTGGCCAACATTTAATATCCCCACTTCCCAGAACCCAACCGGGCCTGGCTTCAAGAAGAGCAGTTAGCCTGCTTGCATACGGTGGACTTTCCATTTGTGAAGAGCTCTTCCACACCCACTCCTTCACTAAGCCTCATTAAAGCCCTTGGAAGGAACTGGGCAGGGACTGTGTCTCCCTTACTGTACAGGTGAGGAAACCAAGTCCCATGAGGAAGTGACCGGCCCATGGTAGAGCTGGGACACAGCCCCCATCTCCCTCCATGAAGGTGCTGTCCCTCCTGCCCACCACGTGCTTCTTTTCAAGGGACTTGGGACAGGATCCCTAAGCACATACTCTGGCTTTTGCCCTGTTTCTCCCTCTGCCCCAGCTCCTGGGTCTAATTACAACCTGTTCATTTGTATGATGCATTCATGGAGTCTTTATTTTCAAAGTGCAGCTGGCTCTGTGTGCAGCTGGCCACAGTGAGCTCAGTGGGGTGGGAATGATTGTGCCTACTTGACAGGTGAAATGACAAGCCCTGAGAGGGACAGGGATTGGTGTTGGTATGCATCCCTGTTTTGGTTCCTCTGAGCCACATGACAGACAAGGGTGTTTGGCCCTATAAGGAGCAGGAGCCCTGTATTTTCCTCCTGAGAGGAGCACCTGCTGGACGGACAGCTGTCCCCTGCCATTAGCCCTGGCTCTCATCTGCGTCCTCTGCCAGGCCAGGGCTTCTCCTTAGAAATGTATCCTGAGAGAGGCAGTCAGCCCCGAAAGGGTTTGACAGCACAGCCAGTTCTCAGAATGAAGTGCTGGCTTCATCTTCACACATCTGCACCAACTGCCCAGCCCAGAAAAGAACAAGCATTTTCTGCCCACCTGCCGTGTATCAGGCGCTGAGCCAGCACGGGGCACCTGCCCAGAAACCACAGGGCAGACCCCAAGTGAGGGTTCATTCCTCTGACCACTGTTCACAGACACCTGCCCTGGGCCAGGCCCTGGGTCTGGAGACCCTGGAATCCGGGGGATGCAGCCCCCACTGCCAAGGCCATGGGAAGCAGAGTGTAATGTGTATTAAGGCCTGTGAGAGCCTGTGATGCAGGAGAGGGAGCCATGGATCCCACCTGGGAGGTCAGGGCAAGCATTCTGGAGGCAGTGTTTTCCAGCTGGGCCCTGAGGGGTGAGTTACTGAGGTGGAGAAGGGGCACCTCCATCAGGGGTGCTAGGTGGGAGGCGTGAGCATGGAGTACACTGTGGGGACTTCTGATGACGGTTCCTAGGGGGTGAGGGAGGGTTAGGAGAGAGGATGAAGGGCCTTTTGTACAAAGTCAAAGCATCTGAACTTCGTATTGCAATCAAGGAAAAGCAACCCTGGAGCCCTCTGCTGGAACGACTCCCCTGTGGCTGCCTGTGGTAAGTGAACCACAGAGAAGGGACAAGGAGAGAGGCTTGGCTGAGGCTATTCCTGCAGCCCAGGGAGGCAGAGATGAGGCCTGAGCAGCAACTCGCAGAGAGGAGGATGGACACAGGAGAGCAGCTGCCCCTACAGAGGCCATTTAGTCCCATGGTTAAGTGCACATAGGCTGGTCAGGTGTCCTGGGTTCGAATTCAGTCCTTTATTTAGAAGCAGCGGACATTTGATACTCAAGTGTGGAATCCTGGAGTGAGGTCATAGCTAGAGCTCAGACTCATGATCCCAGGGAAAAACAGGAGCTGGAGTCCCCAGAGTCTTTGGTAAAGAGGACTAGGCTTAGCTGTACTCTCTGAGATAAGCAGGGAAGAAGGCAACCCCCTCTGGCATGCCAGGCAGACTCATGAAAACCACAGAGGTCACCCAACACCTGGACCAAGACCAAGGTAGGGCTGAGCAGTGGAGGATGGGCCCCAGAAAGAGCACAGTCCCACCACAGGCATCCTTCACAACCTGGAATTCCATCTTCCCGTCCTGTCCTCTTTCCCTTAGACGCAGCCCAAGTTTTCCTTCCAAGTTTTGGGCTAATGGGCTACACCGGTTTGTCCCTCTCCTGATGTCCAGTCCCCAGGTATTGCCACCTCCCAGGTCCTGACATGGCTTTGCCAATAGTCTGAGACTCCCTTAGAGCAGCCAGTTTCCATCAGCAAATCCTTGGAGGGGTCTCCTCACCCTCAAGTTGCTCTGTTATGAGCCCTGGTTAGAATTCTTCTACACAAGAAGCATTTCACACCACAGCTCTGGTCATGCTACACATTGCCAGCAGGCCTCCCGGCCTCAGTCTCCGTCCCAGGTCTGAATGAGAATGGCCTCTCTCGCTGATTGGACCAGGGGTGAGTTCTGAGCCAGAGAAGCCACCCATTGGCTGACCGGCAGCCTGTAAGGTAGCCTGGTCCAGCTTTCCTGGTGAGAGGAACCAATCTCCTCCTCTCTCTTGGGAGAATGAAGCCACAAGGCGAAGGGGAGAGGTATGGGTCTTGAGGCCATTGGTACATTAGAAGGAACCGGACATGGGGGCCATCTTTGGCATGACAGAACAGGGCCCTGCTTTGCAGTCATTGGAGTTGCCATGATACCAAGATGGAGCCAATTGGCATCCTGTTCTGCTCTTTCTTTCTCCTCAGGGTTCTCTCTCTCTCTCTCTCTCTCTCTCTCTCTCTCTCTCTCTCTCTCTCTCTCTCTCTCATATTTCTTCTTAAGTTTTAGGTGGAAACAATATCTTATTTGGGAGAAGGGAAGTAAACCTCAAGCTTTTCTTTATTCAAGATTCAGCTGCAGAGTCAATTGGTGGAACCTTGGTGTGGCTCATTTTCAGGGCAGAAAGCGGCGTCAGGCAGAAGCAAGGGTCTGGTTTATATAGGCTTCATTTAGGGTGGGACAGGAGGGCAATTCCTGGGGTCCATTGTATTGGGGTCTCGCTGATCCATTAGGGCGGGACAGGAATGTGAATAGGGAATTTCCTGGGGGTTATTTTACTGGGGTTGTCCAGACTCCGGCTGGAAACTGGAACAGACTGGTAACCCTCTCAAGTTGCCTGTCCGTCATGTGGGTAGGGCTATGGATTCTTCCCCTGACCACCAGCAGTCCTAATCCCCATCAGCCTATTCAGCAACACTGGCAAGTTATAAATCCCACTGGACAAGTAGTATGGTCTATTTCACATACACCCCCCTTATGGACTTGGTGGCCATCTCTCCATCCGGACATTTGTCAACTGGCCATAGGCCTCTCTGACTGGGACCTCCCTGACATAAAGGACCCCACACAGATCCCGTTCAACCCCAAACCAGGGCAACATTATAGGAGAAATCAATGTCACGCAGGGCTTTCTAGTCCCTGAGAAAGGAACATGGTGGGCGTGTGACTCAGGATTAACTCCTTGCATTTCAGTTCAGGTGTTTGACAGCTCTGCAAACTATTGTGTAATGGTACAAATACTCCCCAGGGTGCTTTTTCATGATGCAGAATCATTTGAAGGTTTAATAGGGGGACAAATAACCCGTTTCTGCCGGGAACCAGTGTCCCTCACTCTGGCCATACTATTGGGGATAGGAGCTGCTGCAGGAGTGGGTACGGGAGCAGCTGCTATGATCCGGGGGACGCAACAAATGGCCCAATTAGAAACAGCAATAGATCAGGACTTGAAGACATTAGAGACCTCCTCTTCATGAGGAAGGGGGGCCTCTGTGCTGCACTGAGAGAAGAATGTTGTTTTTATGCTGACCATACTGGAGTTGTAAAAGAATCCATGAGTAAACTAAGAAAACGCCTTGAAGAGCACCAGAGAGAAAGGGAAACTCAACAAGGGTGGTTTTGAAAGGGTAAAGTTTCTAAGCTGGAAACCTTGAATTGAAATGTAAAAGATTAGGTACTATTAAGTTCCTCTGTTACACCCAGATTCCTGAGATAGTTAAGACAACACCCTACTGGCCATTCAGCCTAGGGCCCTGTGCAGTTTGTCACAGGGCCCGAACCAATCAGTTTGAATGTGTACCCAGTTTAGAAGTGACCAATCACCCCTGCCCAGCCTGTTCCCGCCAATGAATGGACTAATCATGTATCAGAGTTGTTGTTCAATTTTCCCGAGCCTCATGATGATTTGTTCTGATGTATGCAAAGCCCCCCCCGCCCTCTCCAAAAAGTGTACTTAAGCTCTGCTTGACCTCTGCTCTGGGCTCTGGGCTGCTCTCCCTTCTTGAGTGAGCACGGAGCCCCAGCGCGCTGGAACAGATCCCCAATAAATCCCCCTTGCCATTGCATGGAGCTAGTCTCGTGTGGTCTCTTTCTCCGACGCTTCGCGACCCTTACAGTTTGAGTCTTGGTTCACCCAGTCCCCCTGGTTAACTACCCTTCTATCAGCCCTAGCTGGACCCTTGATCATTCTTATGCTATTACTAACTGTGGGACCCTGTATACTTAACCGTATAGTTTCTTTCCTCCAGGCTCAGATTGGACAGGTGAAACTCATGGTTATCAGACAGCAGTATGCTTCACTGGCAGAAACGGAAAGTGAGACCCCTCAATAATTATGATCCATTACTTTTAAGATTAAAAGTAGTCAGAAAAAGGAGTGGGGAATGAAAGGGTAAAGTTTCTAAGCTGCAAAGCCTGAATTAAAATGTAAAAGACCGGGCATCTTAAAGTTCCTCTGCTACACCCAGAACCTGAAATTCCTGAGATAGTTAAGACAACGCCCTACTGGCCATTTAGCCTAGGGCCCTGTGCAGTTTGTCACGTAAGCATACAGGGCCCTAACCAATCAGTTTGAATGTGTACCCCCCCCCTTAGGAGTGACCAATCACCCCCGCCCGACCTGTTCCCGCCAATGAATGTGCTAATCATGTATGAGAGTTGTTGTTCAGTTTTCCCGAGCGCCTCATGCTGATTTGTTCTGATGTATTCAAAGCCCCCCCTCCCCCTGCCCTCCCCAAAAAGTGTACTTAAGCACTGCTTAGCCTCTGCTCTGGGCTCTGGGCTGCTCTCGCTTCTTGAGTGAGCCTAGAGCCTCAGTGCGCTGAATTGGATCCTCAATAAATCCCCTTCTGCATTTGCATAAGTCAGTCTCTTGGTGGTGTCTTTCTCTGACTTTTCGCTGGACCCTTACAGGGTCAGCTGACCCTTTAGGGTGAGGAGTCAGGTGCCAGTCAGGTGGAGTTCCTTTTGTGTTCCTGCACTTTAGCTGAGGCCTGGGACTTTATTTTATTTTTTGAGTACTGGGGATTGAACTCAGGGGCACTCAACCACTGAGCCACATCCCCAGCCCTTTTTTGTACTTTATTTAGAGACAGGGTCTCATTGAGTAGCTTAGCACCTTGCTTTTTGCTCAGGTTGGCTTTGAACTCATGATCCCTTCCTCAGCCTCCTGAGCTGCTGGGATTACAGGCTCAAAGGAGTGTGCCACTACGCCTGGGTCTGGGATTTTAAATGACAAAAGCTTAGGGAAGATTTCCTTGGACTTATTTTCCATATCCTTCAACTACTATCCCCATTTTAAGAAGAGGAAACTGGCTGTAAGTGCCCATCCCTCCAAAGAAATGCTAAAAAAGTGAGTAAGAGCTATTGGGCCACACCTGAAATCCCAGTGTTAGACCAGGACACTGACTCCAATTAAAATCAAATTAAAGCAAGCTTATTATTTCAACCGGCCAGGCTGCCTCTCCCCACAAAAACCACAGGAAAAAGACAGCCCCCACAGCTTTCCTGCAGCCCAGCTTTATAGCCCAGAAAGTTATACAAAGAGGGGTTACAGATGACAAAACTCTGACGAGCATAACAAAAATGGTAGTTTACATTTTTGCTGGCCCCGACATCAGAATTTATGAAGGTCATTAGAGCCTCAGAGAGGGTCATTATCTGGCCAGGGAAGGCCAAGATTTGTGAGGCCTCACTAAAGTTTAGAGAGGGCTGCTATCTGGTCAGAGAGCCAGGCATGGGTGAGTTCAAGGCAAGGGGAAGGAAATCCAAGCAGGTTCAGAATTTGCAGTAATTTATAGTAAAGCTGAAATTATCTTTTCATGGCTTTGTGGCGAGATGGCTCCCAATTTTAAGAGAAAATCAGGCTGGGTCTATCACCCAGCAGCTCAGGAGGCTGAGGCAGGAGGATCGAAAGTTCAAAACCAGCCTCAGCAAAAGCGAGGCACTAAGCAACTCAGTGAGACCCTGTCTGTAAATAAAATGCAAAATAGGGCTGGGGACATGGCTCAGTGGCCCAGTGCCCCTGTGTTCAATCCCCAGTTTACCCACCCACCCCCCACCCCCGCCAAAAAGGGAATATTTGAAGATATAATAGCCAGAACTACCCAAATTTGATAAAATACATGATCCACACATCCAAGAAGCTCAACAAATACCAAGGAGGTAAACACAGAGATCCACACTCAAGCACATTATAACCAAACTGTCAAAAGTCAAAACAAAGAGAGAAGCTGAAAAACCAGCCTCTATCTCAGAGCAAAGCCTGTCCAAGGAAGGAACATGACTTTGTCCTTGGAAAAACCCACAGAGCACTCCTAGGCACATTCCCACCCTGCTAAGTTGTTTATCTACAGGAGAGATCTGCTGCGCCAGGTGTCCCTGACTCAGTCAGGCTAGGTGGGGATCCATAGCAGCCCCCTAGCAGCCACCAATCAGCATGAGACAGGGAAATACCTGGGATGCCAGATGACCCTCCCAGTAGTTTATGGTGGTTGATAACATATTGGGAAACCATGTAGTTCAGCACGTACACCCCTCTTGGCTTAAACCAATCGGTTCAAACGAATACCCCTTTTGTACTGACCAATCACCCCTACCCAACTTGTTCCCGCCAGTGAATGTGCTAGTCATGTTTTAGAGTTGTTATTTGATTTTCCCACGGTGTGTGATGATTTGCTATGATGTATGTGAAGTCCCTGCCCTCTCCAAAGAATGTATAAAAATGCTGCAAACCCTGGGCTGTGGGGGGGGGGGGCTCTCAGCGTCACCAGTTGCTGTGTGTGCATGCGGAGGACCGAGCTAGCTCGCAATAAACACCTCTTTGCTGCTTACATCGATCTTGGGTCTCTGGTGGTCTTTGGGGGTCCTGAATTAGAGCATAACAAAGCGACTTTTTATACAAGAATTCATTAATAAAAGTAACAGATTATTTCTCAACAGAAACCATGATACTCAGAAGGCAGTGGGATGATATAGTAAAATGCCAAAAAAAAAAAAAATCAACCAAGAATTTTTTTTTAAGAGAGAAAGAGATTTTTTTTAATATTTATTTTTTAGTTTTCGGCGGACACATCTTTATTTGTATGTGGTGCTGAGGATCGAACCCAGGCTGCACGCATGCCAGGTGAGCGTGCTACCGCTTGAGCCACATCCCCAGTCCCAACCAAGAATTTTATATCCATAAAAACTATCCTCAAAAGAGAAGAAGAGGGGGCTGGGGATGTGGCTCAAGCGGTAGCGCGCTTGCCTGGCATGCATACGGCCCAGGTCCGATCCTCAGCACCACATACCAACAAAGATGTTGTGTCCGCCGAGAACTAAAAAATAAATATTAAAAATTCTCTCTCTCTCTCTCTCTCTCTCTCTCTCTCTCTCTCTCTCTCTCTCTCTCTCTCCTCTCTCACTCTCTCTTAAAAAAAAAGATTTAAAAAAAAGTGAAGAAGAGGCTCTGGGCTCCACTTGGCCACTTTGTTCACTGCCATCTTGATGTCTGCCACTGCCACCACTGAAGCCAGATTTAAAGTTAGGTAGTCAGTGTAGTTAGGTAAATCGGGTCTAATACCGAGTGAAATCTAAAATGGAGGCCATGCTGGGAATGACTCAGAAAAACACAGGACAATGGAATGTTAATGGAGCCCAGGAAACAGCCCCAACAGATTTGAAGATAGCCCATCACAAAGAAGTGTTAATAAACAGCCCCCAGCAAACTTAAAGATAGCCCATCCCAAAAGTCCTCCCTGTCCTTTTGGCCCACCTGTGTCCCAACCCCTCCCACCTACATTCCATCACCAAAACTATAAAAAGGGGAGACAACAGCCCTTCCTCGGATTCCACCTATTGGGTCCCCTTCTTCCTCCGGGAGAAGTCTTTTCTGCTGTCCTTTAATAAACTTCTACTTTCTACTCTGACCTTGCCTCGGCGTGCTTCTTTGGTGTTATTCTTCAACATCGGGGAAGCAAGGACTCGTCACCGGTCAACAGCGGTAACATATATTGGAGGTCCCATTACCGAGATTCTACACCGAGGTAAGCGCTTCTCTACGCACCCCATGTCTGTTTGAGGTGCATCTTTCTCTTTCTTTCTGGAGGGTAAGGTGGGCACCCGACGGCTACTTAAACGCAATTAGTGCAGCCGCCACTCTACAAGACTCGGGTGAGAGGTTTCCCGGCCTAGGCAGCTCTCAATCACCTGTTCAATACAGAGCAGGCATGTTGGGTTCTACCGAAGCCGCTTCCAACTTTTCTGTCTGGGCCCGGAGAGCAATTGGCGTGAGTACACAGTGTCCCGAATCCCGATCTGCCTCGGATGCGTGGAGGTGGAGGAAGGAGTTTGGAACAACTGCGGAATTCCGGTCTGGGCTACCCTCAGACGTTTCCAAAGGTTCCTTTCTCTTGAGCCCCCTCCCGACAGCCCTCAGGGGTATCTAAGGTGATCGGTAGATGAATGGCACTGAGGGAAAGCCCCAATCACATTTGCCTCCGTATGGGCCATGCAACACTCCCAACCCCGCATCCAATCCCTCCTGGATGTTCCCCTTCCTTCGCAGGTCAGAAACGTTAGCAATTCAGCCTGTAGGACTGAGAAAAAGGCATGGGATAATTAGTAAGATCTACCCAGGTTCCCTAAGGTGCATAGGTAACTTTCAATAGTCTGTTTTACCGCCCCAATGTTTAAAATGTGCTGTGTTCCTTAAGCTGCTAAGAGAAGCATTTTTAGAATCAACTCCTCTGGTAATCTGCTACCTTACAACCAGTAGATATCCCTTAACACTTAGGCGGCTCCTTTAGTCTACAGAGCAAAGGCAACAAAAAGTGCACGATTTTCTTTTTCAATGGGTTTTAGTGGCCGGGAGGATAAGCAGTAAGGCCCTTAAGTCTGAATCCTCCCAGGGTCTCTGGCACAGGGCAAACTGAGACCCTAGCACTTTGCTAAAGGGGACCAGAAACCCCTTGGCAAAGCAAGGTGAGAGACGGGTTTTCTGGACCGTTTAGGAGGCTCAAGCTTAGGGAGATCAACAGTTTTCTCCGGCGCGGGCGCCTGAGTTCTGTTTTTTCCTCTCTTCACTCAGATGGGAGCCTCACTCTCTAATGCGTCAGGTATGCCACTTACCTGCGTATTGAAAAATTGGGATAAATTTGACCCTCAATCGCTCAAGAAAAAGCGCCTCATTTTCTTCTGCCGCCAGGCCTGGCCTCAATACAAACTCCCTGATGGAGAAACCTGGCCACCAGAGGGAAGTATCAATTTTAATACTATTTTACAACTTGATAAATTTTGCAAAAAGGAAGGAAAATGGTGTGAGGTGCCATATGTTCAGGTTTTCTTTACTCTAAGGGAAAATCCTAAATTATGCGAATTATGTCCACAATGTAAAGTAGACTCAGCCATGGTATCTGCCATGAAGAGAGAAAGTCTTGGGGACTCACCTACTGAGGAAAAAGAATCAGGAGAACCCACAAAATCCCCATCGGCTGTTGGTGCGCAACAACAGCCTTCCTGTCCTCCATATCCTGGCCCCCCTGCGTCTGCCCCAACAGACAAACCAAATGTATTACCTCTCCAGGAGATGCCAGGAGGAGAATTTGGGCCAATCAAAGTGCATACCCCCTTCTCCCTTCAAGACTTAAGGCAGATAAAAACTGATTTGGGGAGATTTTCAGAGGACCCAGATAGATATATTGAGGTATTTCGAAACTTATGCCAGGCATTTGACCTTGCCTGGAAAGATATTATGCTATTACTCAACCAGACCTTGACTTTCAATGAGAAAGAAGCAACTCTAAGAGCAGCTGAGGAATTTGGGGATGAACTACACCTTGCTCCTTCCCCAGCAAAACAGACTAGGAGCAAACCTAATTACCCAACTGGAGCACAGTCAGTTCCCAGAAATGATCCTGAGTGGGACCCAAATGATGAGCAAGACGCTTGGAAAATTAGCCATTTTCAAGTATTGATCCTTGAAGCCCTTAGGAGAATTAAGCAAAAGCCCATTAACTATTCTAAGATTTCAGAAATTGTTCAGGGCCCCCAGGAAAGCCCTGCTGTTTTCATGGAGAAACTCAGAGGCAATGAGAAAACACACCACCGTAGATCCTGAATCCACAGAGGGCCAACTACTTTTAAAAGACAAATTTATCACCCAGTCAGCCCCAGACATCCGGAGGAAGTTACAAAAATTGGCATATGGCCCTGATCAATCTTTAGATAACATCCTCCGAATTGCTACTTCGGTTTTCTATAATAGAGATATAGAGGAAAAAAAGGAGAAAGAGCTTAGAGACAGAAAAAGAACTGAAACGCTGGTATTTGCTCTCAGAGGAGTAAGCTCCCAGGGTGCAGGAGGACGAAATGCTCCTCAATCCACGAAAGGGACTTGTTTCCAATGTGGAGAAGAAGGACATTTCAAACGGGATTGCCCAAAGGCCAAGCGACCGCCTCCACGGCCCTGCCCTAAATGTCAAGGCAATCACTGGAAGAGTGACTGTCCTCAGGGGCGTAAGTCCTTGAAGTCAGACCCCTCTACACAGGCCTGACGGGCCCGGGCTCAACCTTGGCTCCCGTGACTCCTATCACCACATGTGAGCCCCGGTATGCTTCTTCGTAGGGAGCCAAAAGGTCAACTTCCTTTTAGATACTGGCGCCAGTTATTCTGTACTCACCTCCTATCCTGGACCTCTTTCCTCTAATACTGTAACCATACAAGGGGTGTCTGGACGGCCTATTACCAGAAGGCTTACTCCCCCACTGAGTTGTGAGTGGGACGGGGTGATGTTTTCTCATGCATTTCTGATAGTCCCAGAATGTCCTACCCCTTTATTGGGGAGAGACATACTTTCAAATCTTCAAGCGTCAGTTACAATGAATTTAAGACCAAGAGGACCATTATGTCTGCCTTTATTAGAATGTGATATAAATCCTGAAGTGTGGGCTACTGAAGGCAAAATTGGAAGGGCGAAAAGTGCAGTTCCAATCAAAATAGTCTTAAAGGACCCTTCTGTCTTTCCACATCAGAGACAATATCCCCTACGCCCGGAGGCAAAAAAGGGTTTATTGAAGATCATTCAGAACCTCAAAAGACAGGAACTTTTAGTGCCCTGCAATAGCCCATGTAACACACCCATTTTAGGAATTCAGAAACCCAATGGGGAATGGAGACTAGTTCAGGACCTGAGAATAATTAATGAAGCAGTTGTTCCCCTCCACCCTATGGTTCCTAATCCATACACTCTGTTATCTGAGATTCCAGCAACTGCTGCCTGGTTCACGGTGTTAGATTTAAAAGATGCCTTTTTTTGTATACCCTTAGACTCCCAATCCCAATATCTGTTTGCCTTTGAAGAGCCAGATAGTGGATCTCAATTAACTTGGACTGTATTACCCCAAGGGTTTAGAGACAGTCCCCATCTGTTTGGCCAAACCCTAGCTAAGGATTTAACAGAGTTTAGAGATAAGACATCTCTGACTGTCCTGCAATATGTAGATGATATACTTTTGTGTGCCTCCACTAAAAGGGAATGTCAAGAGGCTACTAAAGAACTTTTAAACTTCTTAGCTGATAAAGGTTATAAAGTCTCAAAGAAAAAAGCTCAATTGTGCCAAAAACAAGTTCAATATTTAGGATTACAGCTGTCTCAAGGAACTCGCAAACTAGGACCAGAAAGAATAACCCCCATAGGACAATATCCTCTACCTCAGACCATAAGACAACTTAGAGGCTTTCTAGGGATAACTGGATACTGCAGGCTTTGGATCCCTGGATATGGGGAAATAGCTAAACCTCTCTATAGCCTCCTCAAAGAAACACTACGCCAAGGAACGACTTCCCTCATATGGGAACCAGAACAGATTAAAGCCTTCAAGGCATTAAAAGGGGCCTTACTCCAAGCCCCTGCCCTCAGCTTACCCACTGAACAAAAATTCAACCTATTTGTTACTGAGAGAGGAGGGATAGCCCTAGGAGTGGTCACACAAAAGAAGGGACCAGCTCAACAGCCAGTAGCTTATCTCAGTAAGGAGCTTGATCTTGTGTCTCGAGGATGGCCTCATTGTTTGAGGGTAGTAGCTGCTGTGGCCTTGCTAGTTCCTGAGACAATTAAAATCACCCTGGGAAGAGACCTTATTGTCTACACCTCCCATGATCTCTCAGGAATTTTAAATGCAAAAGGTGAACTATGGCTCTCAGACAATCGCCTTCTAAAATATCAAACCTTACTTTTAGAAGGACCTGTAACTCAAATAAGGACTTGTTCTAGTTTAAACCCAGCTACCTTCCTCCCAGAGAAATTAGAGGGAAATCCTGAACATGACTGCCAACAAGTCCTATCTATAAACTACTCAGCTAGAAAGGACCTTCAAAACCTTCCCCTATCCAATCCTGACCTCACCATGTTCACAGATGGGAGTTCCTTCATGGAACAAGGAGAACGCAAAGCTGGATATGCTGTGGTGACTTTACATGACACCATAGAGGCACAATCTTTGCCCCCAGGCACAAGCTCTCAACTAGCCGAATTGATAGCCCTAACAAGAGCATTAGAAATAGGGAAACAACAGAGAATTAATATTTATACTGACTCCAAATACGCCTACCTAATCCTGCATGCACATGCAGCAATTTGGAAGGAAAGAGGATTTCAAACTACTGGGGGAACGTCTATAAAGAACTATGAACAAATCTTAAGACTGCTAGAGGCTGTCCATTTACCCAAAGAGGTAGCAGTAATTCATTGCCAAGGGCATCAAAAAGGAATAGATGAGATAGCAGAAGGGAACAGACTAGCAGACCAACAAGCCAAGGAGGCTGCTAAGGGTAATTCACAGATAACTACCTTAGCCCCTTTGATATGGACAGGTCCTCCCCCAGAGATAAGACCTCAATACACCCAGGAGGAAACTAACAAGGCACTATCTAAGGGAGGTATTCTTTTACCCTCTGGGTGGATTCAAATGGAAGACAAACTTTATTTACCTGCTAATTCCCAGTGGAAGATTTTACATACCTTACATCAATCTTTCCACTTAGGAGAAGAAAATACTCTCAAATTAACCAGAGAGATATTTGAAGGAAAGGATCTTTCAAAAACTATTCACCAAATAGTCAAAGCCTGTGGCACATGCCAAAGAAATAATCCACATAATTCTACTCAAAAGCCCCCAGGATTACAAAGAACAGGACAATTCCCTGGGGAAGACTGGCAACTTGATTTTACTCATATGCCTAAGAGTAATGGATTCCAATATTTATTAGTTATGGTAGATACTTTTACTGGGTGGACTGAAGCCTACCCCTCCCGAACTGAACAAGCAGGAGAAGTAATCAAGGCATTATTGCAGGAAATAATCCCACGATTTGGGTTGCCTCGAAGTCTACAGAGCGACAATGGAGCAGCATTTAAGGCAGCTGTCACTCAGGGGATATCAAAAGCCTTAGGCATTAAATACCATCTCCATTGTGCTTGGAGACCTCAATCCTCAGGAAAGGTAGAAAAAACTAATGATATTTTAAAAAGACATCTAAGAAAACTCACTCAAGAAACCCACTACCCATGGCCTAAGGTGCTTCCTTTAGCACTGCTCAGAATTAGGAACACCCCAAAGACATTAGGGCTTAGCCCATTTGAGCTCCTATACGGGAGACCATTCCTAAGAAATGATATTCTTAAAGACCAAGAAACTGCAGATCTAGTAACTCATATCACAAAATTGGCCAAATTTCAAGCTGAAATTCGCAAATATCCTATGTCTGAGCCAGGTACTTCTCCACCTCTATATGAGCCTGGAGATCTAGTTATGATTAAGACCATCCCTTCAAACTCTCCAAACTTAGACCCTATTTGGAAAGGACCTTTTTCTGTAATCTTATCCACCCCTTCTGCAGTAAAGGTGCTGAAGCAGGAGAATTGGATCCACCACTCTCGGATTAAGGCCTGCCATCCTGAGCCGATACCCAAAGAGACTTCTTCTTCCCAAGAAACTGAGGAACGATACTCCTGTACTCCAGTAGAGGACCTAAAATATCTCTTCCGCAGAGAAAATGGTGATATGTAAACTTTTCCTTCTCTTTCTCCTTGTTACCATAAACAGACCAACTGAAGCTAACTCTTTTCTAATGTGGGCTCAACAGTATGCCATTAGGATACAGAAAGATAACAATATCTTAGCTCCTGGTTCTCCGGTACTTCCTGGTGGAAAACATTGTTAGTTTCTGTCTTTGGTATCATACTTATTGGCATATTCCTGTGCTGTGGTATTTATTGCTGCATCAATATGGTTCCGATATTAATGAATTCTTGTTTCTCTTATAGACCGCCCATCGCTCAAATGGCCCTCCAGCCTATTACTTCTCAATCGGACTTCTATCATGGACCACTCGATAGACCCGATTTTTAAAAGGGGACTCCAAACTGCTTGCCCCAACATCGCCCCTTTTGTCAGCCTGAAGAAGCCAGAACGGTCTTCGCCCCCATTCCTTACAGCAGTAAGGAGTTCCCCAAATTAGAGGGGGGAATGAAGCCAGATTTAAAGTTAGGTAGTCAGTGTAGTTAGGTAAATCGGGTCTAATACCGAGTGAAATCTAAAATGGAGGCCATGCTGGGAATGACTCAGAAAAACACAGGACAATGGAATGTTAATGGAGCCCAGGAAACAGCCCCAACAGATTTGAAGATAGCCCATCACAAAGAAGTGTTAATAAACAGCCCCCAGCAAACTTAAAGATAGCCCATCCCAAAAGTCCTCCCTGTCCTTTTGGCCCACCTGTGTCCCAACCCCTCCCACCTACATTCCATCACCAAAACTATAAAAAGGGGAGACAACAGCCCTTCCTCGGATTCCACCTATTGGGTCCCCTTCTTCCTCCGGGAGAAGTCTTTTCTGCTGTCCTTTAATAAACTTCTACTTTCTACTCTGACCTTGCCTCGGCGTGCTTCTTTGGTGTTATTCTTCAACATCGGGGAAGCAAGGACTCGTCACCGGTCAACAGCGGTAACACCACCATGCTCTTGGGCAGCACCCCACTTGCCACCACCGAAGACCAGCAGCAGCTGCAGCTCTTGTTGCTGAAGGGGCTCAGCCTGGCAGACAAGGAGGACATGTTCCCGGCCCTCAGTGGGACCAGTGTCCCGGCCAGCAAGACTGCGAGGAGGGGGCTGGGGATGTGGCTCAAGCGGTAGCGTGCTCGCCTGGCATGCGTGCGGCCCGGGTTCGATCCTCAGCACCACATACCAACAAAGATGTTGTGTCCGCCGAGAACTAAGAAAAAATAAATATTAAAATTCTCTCTCTCTCTCTCTCTCTCTCTCTCTCTCTCTCTGACTCTCTCTTTAAAAAAAATAAATAAATAAAGTTTGTGTCACTTTCTTCCCTTACTGACTCAGTGACTCCCCCTTTCCTTAAAAAAAAAAAAAAGAAAAAAAAAAAGACTGCGAGGAGGATCTTCCAAGGAGTCCTGGAGCCTAACTAAAGTTCCTGCCCCCAGCGTAGGGGATGGACCACTACTGAGAGAGAACACCCGCCACTTTGTCATCTGTCGCAATGGGCAAAGTGCAACATCTGCAGCTGAGGGGAAAGAAAGAATTTCCACGCGCTTTTGCCCCTTCAATGTTTTATTCACTCGAATCACTTAATACAATTTCACTCTATAAGTTCTTAGTCTAAGGAATGCAATCCTTAATGCTGGGCACTGCAATAGACATCATCAACTCAAAGCAAACCATTCTAAGTTAACTCTAAGCACTGTGAACACACTTCATCATGAGAGACCCATTACAGACATTCCCTCTGCATGCTGAGCTTCAGAGCTAGATTTAAAGTCTTAAGACCTAAGGGATCTCAAGTCCAGCAGATGCATATTCAGACCACAGCGACCAGGTCAGGAACCAATAGAGGCTTCCCCTGGAGTGGAGTTGACCACTGGCTGAGGAGCCAGTTGTAAGGAGACGTAAAGACGTCCTTTTCTCACCAGAGTCAAGAGGCTGCTATAGAGTTTGAGAGCAGTGAGGACGGTGCAGAGGATCAGGCAGATGAGAAGAGTTGGGGTGTCAGTCCAGGGCCTCATCAGGCGCTCCAGCATGTGGGCATCAGTGTTGGCTGGCTGAATGTCTGTTCATTTGCTCCAATATTTATATTAAATTTTGGGAGCTTCTGTTCACCGTTTGGGTCCCTATCAGATGTTACCAGGTTTCTTTTTAAATATTTTTTAGTTGTCAATGGATCTTTGTTATTTATTTATTTATATGTGGTGCTGAGAATTGAACTAGTGCCTCACACATGCTAGGCAAGTGTTCTACCACTGAGCCACAACCCTAACCCCTCTACCAGGTTTCTTAGTAACATCTTTCATTCTTAGAGTTAGGACATGTGGTTTGCTGATTTCTGACTCTTATCAGGATTATGACAAATGACATGTGACTTCACTTTTATCACATGTGACTTGCTTTTATCAGGCTATGCCTGATTGACATATTGGAGGGCTCTGCAGCTTGCCTGGTGAGACTGCAGGTTTTACTTATTTATTTTTAATATATATTTTTTTAAGTTTTCGGCAGACACAACATCTTTGTTTATATGTGGTGCTGAGGATCGAACCCGGGCCGCACGCATGCCAGGAGAGCGCGCTACCTCTTGAGCCACATCCCCAGCCCCTGCAGGTTTATTTTTAAATGGAGTTTATTTTTAAATGGAGGCTAAGGCCTAAGGCCATCCTTACATCATCTTTCCTATTGAATACCATGTTATTTGGCAGATATGCAAGAAAGTGAGGCTTCCTTTTGGACAGCCAAGGAGGTGGATCTTTCCAAGGACATTCAGCATTGGGAAGCCCTGAAGCCTGAGGAAATATATATATATATATATATATATATATATATATATATATATAATATATATATAATTTTATTGTGTGTATATATACATGGGTATATATATATATCATATATATGATACGTTTATATATGTGTATATAAATATATATATGATATATTTATTTATTTATTTATTTATTTATTTATTTTTGGTACTGGGATTGAACTCAGGGGCACTTGACCACTGAACCACATCCCCAGCCCTATTTTGTACTTCATTTAGAGACAGCATCTCACTGAATTACTTAGCACCTCACTTTTTGCTGAGGCTGGCTTTGAACTCTCAATCCTCCTGTCTCAGCCTCCCAAGCCACTGGGATTACATGTGTGTGTGTTATGCTTGAATTCGGGACCCCCAAAAGACCACCAAAGACCAAGATCGATGTAAGCAGCAAAGAGGTGTTTATTGTGAGCTAGCTCGTTCCTCTGTGCACACAGCAACTGGTGACGCTGAGAGGCCCCGAGCCCAGGGTTTGCAGCAGTTTTATACACTCTTTGGGGAAGGCAGGGACTTCACATACATCATAGCATCTCTTAGCAAATCATCACCCACCGTGGGAAAATCATAAAACAACTCTAAAACATGATTAGCACATTCACTGGCGGGAACAAGTTGGGTAGGTAGGGGTAATTGGTTAGTACAAGAGAGGGATTCATTTGAACTGATTGGTTTAGGCCATGAGGGGAGTACATGCTGAACTACATGGTTTCCCAACATGTTATCAACCACCATAAACTACTGAGAGGGTCATCTGGCATCCCAGGTATTTTCCCTGTTTCATGCTGATTGGTGGTTGCTAGGGGGTCGCTATGTGTCCTCACCTAGCCTGAGTCAGGGATACCTGGTGCAGCAGATCTCCCCAGTTATTTGTAGATAAACAACTCAGCAGGGTGGGTATGTGCCTAGGAGTGCTCTGTGGATCTTTCCAAGGACAAGGGTCACTCCCCCTTCCTTGGACAGGCTTTGCTCTGAGGTAGAGGCTGTTTTTTCATGTGCCACCACAAACAGCCCTGAGGAATGATATTTTATATTGCTTGTTCTGGCTTTCTTTGAAGCAAGTGATGGCATAGCAAATGAAAATTTGGTGGAATAATTTAGCCAAGAAGTTCAAATTACAGAAGTGGGCTGTTTCTATGGCTTCCAAGTTGCCACGGAAAACATGCATTCTAAAATGTAGAGTCTCCTTATTGACACTTACATTAAAGATTCTAAAGAAAGGGAATTTCTCTCCAATGCTATTGAAAGGATGCCTTGTGTGAAGAGGAAAGCAGATTGGGCCTTGAGTTGGATTGGGGAAAAAGAGGCTACCTACAAGAACATGTTTTAGCCTTGGCCACTGCGGAAGGATTCTTCTTTTCTGGTTCTTTTGTGTCAATATTCTGGCCTCACATTTTCCAATGAACTTATTATCAGAATCAAGGGTTTACACTGTGACTTTGCCTGCTGAATTTTAAACACCTGTTACACAAACCATCAGAGCAGAGAGCAAAAGCAATAATCATCAATGCTGTGAGGATAGAACAGGAGTTCCTCGCGGTGGCCTTGACTGTGAAGCTCAAGGGATGAACTGCATTTTGATGAAGCAGTACATTAAATTCGTGGTAGACAGGCTCATGCTGGAGCTGAGCTTTCACAAGGTTTTCAGAGTAGAAAATCTAGTTGACTTTATGGAGAATAATTCACTGGAAGGGAAGACTAACTTCTTTGAGAGTAGGTGAGCATCAGAGGATGGGAGTGATGTCCAATCTAATAGAGAATTCTTTTACCTTGAATGTTGACTTCTAAATAAACAGAAGATGTGTTCTTATTTGGCTGACTTTTTTTTTCCCTTATCATCCTCCGCAAAAGAAATAAAAAATCAGCTAAAATGAATCAACCAGTTATGCCATTGTCCACAAATGGCACCTAAAAAGCTGTGTAGCTACTGTCAGATCAGGCAAGGCGGGCAGCAACCAAAGGAGGCAGATTTAAAAGGGCCGCTGAACAGGCTTTATTGAGATGTCACTCCCGGGCGGAACTCGATCAGACCCACAGAGGGGACAGGAGAAGAAACCGCGTGGAAGCTCGACTGGACTGGACTTTTATGGGGCTTACAGCGGGAAGGGAAGGGCTTGGGACAGGAAAAGGTATTTTTAGGGTCTCTTGCCCCCTTGGAGTTGGTCAGGGGAGTTGGCTGAACTCCAGGATTGGCCAGCGGGTCCTGCTGATTGACAGGCGTTAGTCAGGAGATCTGGCTGATTGACAGGCGTTTCTGCCGGCATCTGATTGATGTTCTTTTCCCACGCGGGCTGCTTGGTTCTAAATAGCCACCAAGTCGCAGCCACCGACCAAACATTCCAGCCTTTTTGGTGATATAGGGCGTCGAATTTCATCTGGCTGTTTCCTGTTTGTTTAGGAGCGTCATGGGGGGGAGTGGCTCGGGTGTAGGTGGGGAGGCGACTGTAGGGGTGTAGGAGCATCTGGTTGTAGGTCACTCTGGCAATTTCACTCACGCGCTTTCAAGCGAACCTGAGGAGGCAGGGAGCAATCATTAATAGAAGTCCTATTACTAATATAGGAGTGAGAATGGGAGTCAGTCACACAATGAGGGTTGAGTTTAGCCAGCTTGGTCAGGGGTCATTTGATGGTTGCTGTTTAAGCCTTTCACCCAAATGACTGACGGTGTCAACATTCTCTTCAACCAATCCAGTTTCATTGATATGGTAGCAGCATTCTTCTTTCAGGAACAGACAGGTTCCCCCTTTATCTGCATCAAAAGATCTAGAGCTCCACGTTCTGCAATGAGACTTGGGCAAGAGATGTTATTTGCCTTTGTAGGGAAGCGAGAGAGGCGGCTGATGCCTCTACTGCTTCCCGAAGTTGTTGTTCAAGCTTCTGAGTAGCTGTTACTGCAAAAGTCCTCCTGCCCCAAGTCCAGAGGCAGTGAGGGAGAAGGCCAGGGAGAGGCCAACTACTACTGGTAGAAAGACAGCCCTTCTTGTTCTGGAAAGGGAGGTAGTAACAAGCCATGTTAATTCAGCCTCACTGTACAGGGTTAATTGAGGAACCAAGGTGGAAGGAACACAAAAAGCAAACGGCATGTTGAGGCTTAGATTTTTTGTCAGGGTACCATTGCACCAGAAAAAGAACCCAGGCAGAGCAGAGGTTGAGGAAGAAATTCGAACAATCTGGTCACAGGTGCTGAGCAAGAGAAGTTCCCTGATGAGTTGCAAAAAAAGAGGTACTTCCTCAAAGGCTGGAGAGGGGGGCCTTGGAGTCTAGTTGAGGTATTGAGCAGAAAATCAATGGGAATCCACAATTAACGGAGTACGATCCAAACCTGCTCAGAGGAAACAGTCTGAAATGTCATTTACTTTGGACAAATTGAGAAGCTGAAGGCCCTGACGTATTAGGGCCACCCATGAGAAAAGGTCAGCTTCAGGATGGGCAACTGCATCCAGCTGGTGTTGGAGTTCCCTTTCTTGCTCCTGGGTGGTTATGTGAATTTGAGGGAGCACTTGTATATAAGTTCTCCATATTCTGATAGAGGCTGAGGGGTGTTTGGCAAAACCCCATGAATAAAATTTACCATCAACACCAGAAGCCCATTTTGGGTTCCATGGGTCCCAAATAGTCAATTTGGTGTATGCTCGATTCTCATAGCAAGGCTTATCTAGAAAGCGTTTTTTGCATGAATTATAAGGGCATCCGCCATAGGTGTCAGGCCAGCGCTTACAAGATTCCTCAGTTTGGTCTGCTATGAAGCATACCATTGCTGTACATAAGTGGGATGGCGGCCTGGTTGAATCCAGTAACATTAAGGGTGACGGCCCAATTACAGCCAGTGAAAGGGCAATCGCCTAGACCCATAAACTGAGAATGGGTGGTGCCATCCTGTTGCCATGTCGCTTGGATGTAGAAGCGCCATCTGTGGGTTGGGATGGAAGCTTGAGAGAAATTAATGATTAGTACCAAAAGGAGAGGGTTGGCAAGAAATCTTGAGTTTGGTGGGCCCCAGCATGGAAGTATGACTGTATGGAGTCAGTGGGGGATGGGGAGCCTCCAAGTGATGTTGAGGCCTTTGGAGACTAGTTGAACAACCTGAGAAGTGAAGGCCAGACTGTTGTCTGACTGGATAGAGGAAGGAAGTCCAAATCTGGAAATGATCTGCTCAGTGAGGATGGAGGGGACGGTGTCAGCAGTTTCCCTGGAGGTAGGGAAGGCTTCTAACCAACTCTAAGAGAGTGCTATCCCCAAATCACAAACAGTTAAATCCTGTGTCAAGGCCTGACCAAAGAGGTAGGGACTGTCCCTGAAGCCTTGGGGTAGGCCTGTCCATGTCAGCTGTTGAGACCTAAAGGAGGTAGCTCTTCCCATGTGAAGGCAAAGAGGTAGTAAGAGTCAGGATGCAGAGGCACTGTAAAGAAGGCAGCTTTAAGATCCAGGACAGTAAAGTGAGTGGTCAAAGAAGGATATGAGTAAGAAAAGTGTAAGGGTTGGGAACCACCGGGTGGATGGGAATAATGGCCTTGTTAATTAGGTGCAGGTCCTTGTTGCAGTCTGGCTGGGCACAATTCAGGAGCCGTAAGGTGCAAGACATCCTAGTGTCATGATGTAAAGTCTCTTCTGATTCTGTGAATGATCCACCCTGCAGCATACTGCACCTACAGCAATATCATTGAAATAGGCAAGTTTTGCTAGCTCGCCAACCTCCAGCACATCCTTGTAGAACTTGTCATTGTAGCATGTTCTTGGCCTGGCATCTAAAGCCTGTTTTACTGCAGCTGCCACGATTTGCCCTTGTTCATTAATGTCTCTGGCATCTAAAGCCTATTTTACTGCAGCTGCCATGACTTGCTCTTGTTCATTAAGGTCTCTACATAATTTAATATATGTGTTTAAATCTTCATGTTTCCATGGTCTAATGATATCTCTGCACCAACGATTCGCTTGGTCATAAGCCAGTTGTTTTATTAATGGCATTGCTTGTTCTGTATTCCCAAAAACTCTGGTAGCTGTTTGAATAAGCCTATCTATAAATTCAGCGTAAGATTCATTAGCTCCTTGTATTACCTTAGGTAATTGACCTTGTAAACCTCCATGTCCTTGTAAAGTCTTCCATGCCCTAATCGACTCTGCAACAATTTGTGCGTATACGCCAGGATCATATGCAATTTGTTGCTGTTGATCCTCATAAGGTCCCTTTCCTAACAACATATCTAGATTTCTCTGAGGATAACCAGTTGCTGCATTTCACCTAGCCATCTCCTTGCTTACAGTGAAGATTGCTTGAGGACCATAGGTTGTTACAGCCTCTTTTAGCTGCTTCACTGTTTTGAAATTTAAAGCATGGTGAATTCACTGCCCTCCTGCCTCAAATACAGGGCATGTTAATACTTGAGATCCTGTCTCAGGATCCCAACTATCAACTGCGGGTCCAACCAACAGCACCACCTCTACAGGAGACTGCTACTAAAACCTTTCTATCACCAGAGGGCGTAACGTCTCCACACTAGTTAAAAAATTTAACCTAAATTCTAAGTGTTTGTAAAGGGTTAACTGTCCTACATCAAACTTGTGTTAAATAATTCCATCCACTTATACAAGAAGAAGATTTGGAAGAAGTAGAAGTTGGGCACTAGTTTGTATGCCTATGGTTCAGTAAAGACTAAAGTAATACCCCATGTTGAGTTGATTATTTTGATATATGATAAAAAAATCTTTGAGGTAAAATAGTAATTCTGTTAACTGGAAGATCACAGAATATATCCATCATATTTTTCAGGACAGATAGTTTTTACAGTGGGGCAAGTAGGTTAAATTTATACTGTATGGAATTTGCATTTAGGTTCTAAAGAAAAGAATCTGTAGAGAAATCTATGCAATGTATAATTTGCCCAGATTAGTTTTCATTTGAGGAAAGGAGTTCTGAAATATCTTCAAAGTTTACTCATCAATTGAAAATCTTTCAAAAAGAGATTATTAGGAAACTGGTGTGTGGTGGTGGAAAAGAAAAGCTCCCTCAGTTTTTGGAGGGAAAACTTTAAAATTACTTTAATGGCTAAGTTTACTTGGTGCTGATAACGCCAAGGTCACGGGTTCGTTCCCCGTACAGGCCACCAAATGCCGCAGTCTGGCTGGGCACAATTCAGGAGCCACTTGTCAAAAGAAACGAACTTTATTTTTAGAACCACACATGCCAAACAAAACAGCTCCTCAGGAAAAACCTTCAGAGCCCAACTGCCACCACTGGCTTCCCACAAGCCTCTCTACCTCCCCCACTCCTCCTGCTCTTGAGGCCGATTGGCTGGGTCGCATGGGCGGAGCCAAAAAAGTCCCCCAATGAGCAGCTACGTGGTCTGAAAGGGCAGGGAAACAGCCCAATGAGCATCACCGCAGAGAAGCCAATCAGTTGGCAGCTAGAAGTTGCTGGGGCCCCTTCGGCTGTGGCTCTCAACAGGTCCTGGACTAAGCAATAGGCTCCGGAGAGTTTGCATACAAGAAATATGGGAGTGTTGCAGGGGGAATCAGTAAGTATTAGGAGTCCCTGGGCAAGTAACCGGTCTATCATGGGTTTAAGTCCCTCCCTATGGGTTTTGGAGATGAGAAATTGGGAATGCAAAGGAAGTTTAGTTTCTGGCTGGGGATGTGGCTCAAGCGGTAGCGCTCGCCTGGCATGCATGCGGCCCGGGTTCGATCCTCAGCACCACATACAAAGATGTTGTGTCCGCCAAAAACTAAAAAATAATTATTAAAAATTCTCTCTTGGGGCTGGGATGTGGCTCAATCGGTAGCGCGCTCACCTTGCATGAGTGCAGCCCGGGTTCGATCCTCAGCACCACATACAAACAAAGATGTTGTGTCCGCCGAAAAACTAAAATAAATAAATAAATACTTTAAAATGAAAAAAAAAGAAACTCAAATGAGCAATTATTTAAAAAAAATTCTCTCTCTCTCTCTCTCACACCTCTCTCTTTAAAAAAAAAGGAAGTTTAGTTTGGGGTTTCAGCTGGATAGGGACTGACTTGTGATGGGAGGCTATGACTGGCTTGGAGATGTCCCAGATCTGGGGATCAACTAGGTCAGGGGGCAATGGCACAGTAGGTATGGTCAGGTTATTACAGAGGGTAAGAATTAGAGGAAGGAGATGGCTGGTAGTATTCTTGGGGTGTAGTTGGAGGGTGGCTCCTAGTAATTGGAGAACATCTCTGCCTAGGAGAGGAACTGGACAGGATGGAATGACCAGAAGAGTATGAATGGGTGTCCTTCCAGGGCACAGGCCAGCTTTATAGTTCCGTTTGGGGAGGAGGGTTTGTCATCAATCCCCATAACTGAGACCTGGGAAGGAAACAAAAGCCTAGAGTGGGCAGGCAAGACAGAATAGGTAGCCCCTGTGACCACAAGGAAGGTTATGGACTTACCCGCTGCCTGGAGTGTTACCCTGGGCTCGGCGAGGGTGATGGGGGTCTTCGAGTCTGGGCTTCTTCAGTCTTCTGCAAACTCCAATAGTTCAAGAGAAGTGACCGCCTGACTGGTCATACCCCTGTGTAGAGTTGCCAAGGAAGGGCCAGCCATGGGGCAGTCACTCTTCCAATGTCCTGTCTGCTTACAGGTGGGGCATAGCCTGGGAGGAAGCCATGGATTTGGGCATTGGCGAGCCCAGTGACCTTCACATCCACATTTGAAGCAGGTCCCTGACAGAGAGGAATGCTGGTTCCCCTCTAAAACTTTTGCTGGGGACCTAGGCCTCAGGGCCGCTGCCAAGGCCTGGGTTTGGGGTGTTACCTTTTTCTGCAATGGAGCCTGCTTTAAAGGCCTTTTTCACCAGATCTCAGATAGGGGTCTGAGGGTCCTCCTCAGCTAATTTTGAGCTTTTTCTAATATCATGGGCCAATTGAGTAATGAAATGGGTTGCTAACATTGTAGCCCTGGTGGGAGACTCAAGATCCAGCTTAGTGTATTTGGTTAGGGTCTCTGTAAGGTGGTTGAGAAATAAGGCTGGATTTTCATCTGGATTCTAGGAAAGATCTTGAAATAAGAATGGGATGCATTCGAATGATCCCTTCAGCAGCAGCCATTTCCTTGAGAAGACAAAGGAGCTTTGGGTTAGCTGATGGGAGGGCCTGGTGCGACTGGATGTAGAACTGATGGGAGAAGAAAGGCGTGAGTGGGGGGAGAGGAAAGGGCTTATCAGTAGAAGAGGTGAGCAGAGTGGGGGAGAGGCTTGGAGAGATCCGGAGATCCCACCCACTGCAGCCAGGTGGGACCCATTCAGCCTGCCTGGGTGGCAAAGGGAGGCGGAGGGAGGCGTGCGTGAGGAGCCAGCGAGGGAGGGAGGAAGGGCACATGTGTCTGGTGGCAGCAGCTGCAGAGGTGGCAGCAGGGAGGAGGAGGGGATGCGGTACCGCCAGGAGGGAGAGCAGATGGGAAGGACAGGAGCGAAGAGCAGAGAGAAGATTGGGAGCAGAGAGCAGGGGGCAGGATGGGAGTGAATCTCAAAAAGCCTGAATGTTGTTTCCCACTTCCCTGTCCGGCGGCAGAAATTGTCCAATTCAGTGAAGGTTTAAAATCAACAGTTCCTTCTGGGGGCCATTGTGACCCATTGTCTAACTGCAGTAAAAGACCAGGTGGTTCTTGAATGAGCCCTAACTTGGCAAAATTTGAATATAGACACCCAAAAGACTTTGGGGTCTAAGGAGAGGACTCTGTGTTTCCCATGACCTTCCAGCACCCTCGGGGGTGAGTGGGAGCAGAAGAAGGCGTCCCAAATTCTGTCTGCACTCACCTACGGAACAGATACAGGCCAGGGCGGAGGTTGAGGCATCCCTGCAGCCTCCGTGGGCCCCAGTGGTTGGCCAACCTGGTTGGTGGGGGGCTCTCAGGATGACTGGGACGTCTCCATAGTCCCCAGAACCCTGAACAGAATGGGTGGGGCCTATGGGCATGCGTGACTTACAGATAGACCCTTCGGACAGACAGAAAGAAAGGGTCTGGAAGGTCAGGGGAAAGGAGGAACTTACC
This sequence comes from Spermophilus citellus, assembly GCF_964194105.1. NCBI lineage: Eukaryota > Metazoa > Chordata > Mammalia > Rodentia > Sciuridae > Spermophilus > Spermophilus citellus. Next base: position 251,306,340 of record NC_138183.1, on the reverse strand, counting down.
CCACTCCTGTCAGCCGGATGAAGGGAGAGGGAAAGAGCTGCTTAGAAATTTCCTAGTTTGTTTCAAGGGGGAAGGGATGGGCTTCAATTTCCTGAGGGAGAAGCCCAAAGATCCCTGCCAGGGTTTCGGCATCAAGATGTCAGATCAGGTGAGGCGGGCAGCAACCAAAGGAGGCAGATTTAAAAGGGCCACTGAATGAGGCTTTATTGAGATGTCACTCCCAGGCGGAACTACATCAGACCCACAGAGGGGACAGGGGAAGGGTCTGAAGAGAAACCGCGTGGAAGCTCGACCAGACTGGACTTTTATGGGGATTACAGCAGGAAGGGAAGGGCTTGGGACAGGAAAAGGTGTTTTTAGGGTCCCTTGTCCCTTTGGAGTTGGTCAAGGGAGCTGGCTGAACTCCAGGATTCGCCACGGAGTCCTGCTGATTGACAGGCGTTAGTCAGGAGATCTGGCTGATTGACAGGCATTTCCGCCGGCATCTGATTGATGTTCTTTTCCCGCATGGGCTGCTTTGTTCTAAGTAGCCACCAAGTCACCACCACCGACCTAACAGCTACCTCAATCAACCCTTATTGGCTTTTGCAAGCAGCCTGACAATCAATCTTCACCATAGCACTAACGATGATGATCCCAGCTTCAAAGTGAGGGGGCTGTCAAGCAAGCCTGACCCTGTGTTGGGACCTTTTACCTCCCTTGGGACCACGGCCATTATTGGGTGTTGGCTGAGGTGGCCTCTTGTGTTCTTCCAGAGTGTTTCCATATAGGTGACCTGGCTGGATTGGCGTTCTCAGGCTTTTAGCCTGCGAGGGCTTTTGACTTTAGCCCCGCCTAATGGTTTAATCTGAAATCTGCCTAGGCCCCTTAGTGATAGTGACGTAACTGCCCCTTATTGGTTCTTGCTACTGTCTCTTCTTACTTCCTCCTATCACTATATAACCTTGTCCCTGACACAATAAAGTTGAGATTGCTGCACCTCCATGGTTGACTCATCTCTCAACTTGGTGTGATTCTGGGCCAGGTTGGGTGGCCGGGTCACGACACTTACCCTCTGGCTCAGCCCCGGAGACACTAGCTGGTCTAGTGTGCTTCACGACCTCTGTCGGAGGGCGGTTCCGACAGCTGGTGCCTCAGAGAAAACAGGCTGGATGGACTGATCCTGCCTGTCTCCCACTTACCCTTGTTGAAGGGAGCGACAACCCTGCAGGATTAAACACCAGTTACAACTACCAGGTAGTTGAAAGTTGTCAGTTTCATTGCTACAGAGCAGACTCAAAAGTGTACTTAACTAATTTGTAAATAAAACTGGCACTTTACATGCAAATGAACATTGTACTGAAGTGTCTACCACGCGGCCTGCGCAGTGGTTTCATTAATGAGGTTCTAGGCATTAAGTTAGTTAGAAGAGATCAAAATAAAACACACAAACCAGTACCTTATTTTACATTGCTAGGTCCGAGACGGCTCGCCTCCCTGGTTCCCGCCTCTAGCCGCCCAGCAGGGCAGCGAGGATTACTCTGGGCTAGCAGGAGAGAGAGAGAGTGAACATGCCGGGGAGTAGCCTTTTATTTGGGGAACAAGAGATTCAGGGGAGAATTCCATCCAATGAAGGTTGAGGGGGGGCTGCACTCCAAGGTCAGGGCCAGTGATTGGGTCTCCGGGGTCAGTGGTCACGCACACCCCCACACGGATGGGCTCTCTCATCAGGAAAGGGTCGGGAAAGCTCCGACACAGCCAGAGCGCCTCAGGCCCTTAACGGGAGTCACCCAATCACGTGTCAGAATGGCTCTCCACATATTCCCCCTTTCTTTTCTTAACAATGAGGCGGCGGTTCACTCTCTGGAGTCCCTGGATTCTTGATTGGAAGACTCGCCATCCTATAGTTACAATACAAAAGAGAATTAACAGCAAAGAGAATAATCCAATAATGTACCAAGCGGAGTGTTTAAGAATATTTCCAGGGTTGAATCCATTTAACTCCTTCAATATTTGGTTAGCCAAAGAAGAAGGATCTGAAAAATCAGCTCTATTATTTTGAATGTCTTGGATATGGTGATGAAGTTCCAGAATATCCAAGCTATTATTACTATTTTGCCAAATACCTAATAAATGGTTTTTAACCTTCTCCCAATCCCAGAGAGAAGCATTGTACTTTGCAGCTGTAACACATACATACTTATAATTAGCATGGCATTTAAGCCTTTCCTTAAATTTTAAGGCTGAAAGTTCATTACCAATGTTTATAACAGTCGCCTCTAAGGCGTTTAACTTAGTCTCAATCCTTTCATCAATATTTACTTGATTACGCAGAGCCTTGGAAGTATTTTGAGCTAAATTATTAAGAAATTTTGCATGCTGAATATTTTGAGACAATGTCAGAGATGCAGAGACAGTTGAGGCAATAAATGAGACCAGTGCTAAAACACCAACAATTATGACTCCAATAGCACGCTTAGGTCTTGTTAGCTGGGCATGAATTTGCTGCAAGACTTGTAAACCAGCATCAGCATACCATGGCTCTGAAATATTAGCAGGTAATAAAACAAAAGAGGGCTGATGAAGTATCAGCACTCCTTTTCCTCCATTATACCTAGAAATACAATTAGTTAGGTTGCACTTATTACAAGTAACAATATGTCTGTCATCTATCCATCTAACTTTTACATTTCCAATAATTAAAACATAAGGAGATTGGATATAGGCTCTTAAGCCATAGCAAGATCCCTCTTTACAGTTCTTGCCAACAAATTTTGGTAAAGGTTTATCTGTAAAATGTAAAAATTCTGAGGCAGCAATTAAACGCCAAATATCTTTTTGAATACCTCCTTCACTATAAGTCAAAATATTACTAACAAATCCTGTAGGTGTCATAGCAGAATTTCTTCGTAATTGTCTCTTATCAATTTTTGGAGACCAGTCTAAAATATACCCACTAGCTTTAGACACCTTATGTTGTACAGGAAAGGTATTTACATAATCCATCCATTTAGGAAAGGTGCCAATTTCAATTATAGAACTATTTGGACAGTGGGGTACCGGTGGAGGTTTTGCAGAAATGACTGGCTTGTTATGGGAAAGTCCCATCTTAATTACTGATCTAGTATTAGGTTTTAAGTCCCCATAAATAGAATTATTTGTCAGTCTAGGTTTACCAATTGCTGTCTTTTCTTCAAATGATACTTTCAGACAGCCAGCATGTTTATCATGTGACCAACATAAAGGTAATTGGGCACTGTAGCCAGAATAATTAAATCTAGTCACATGATTGGGAGTAATATGAGTATCTGTAAATCCTCCCATCATGAATGAGTCATTAGTAAATACTGGAATAGATTCTCCAGTCCACACAGCTGGGTGTACCAGGGGTGGATCTGGGAAATATGTCCAATAAGTGTCTACTTGATTCCCTTTTACCTGACAGCCCAGTAGGGCAATTACTATCGCTACCATCAAGACTGGGGTCCTGTTCTTTCCTGCTAGGAGCCACAAGCAAATATACGATGTATGGCACCTTTGGTTGTAAAGTGATGCCAGCTAGCCACTGAGATATGATTATGTTAAGATTTACATTCATATGGAAATTGGACTCCCGCTGTTCACCTTGGCCTGCTACCGGACTCCTGTTATGGGACTCATGGAGAGTTCCCATTGGTTGGGGAAGGATAGTAGGAGGGAATTCCGGGGGAGGTCCGGGGGACCCCCGGTTCCGGGAGGCGCGCGGTTCCGGTAGACGCCCGCATGGGAGGACTGGGTTTGGCTTGCCGGCGCCTAGAGAGTATCGGCGGCTTTTTCAAAATAAAGTTTTGTTCCTGCTTGAGTGGCTCGTGATTCTGTGCCCAGCCAAAACTGCGGCATTTGGCGGCCCGTACAGGGAACGCCTGAAACTTAGAGGTGAGTAAAATTGCTCGCCCCTGAGGGAAGGGGACAGGATGGGTGACCATCTCAAAAAACAACGTGTTCTTGTTTTGATTTATTTTGTTTTTATTTCAAGCTCCCTAGCCCTAGAATTTTCTCAGGCGAACTGGGAAAAATGGTTGGCTCAAGGTTTGAAGTTATTCGGCCCTGAGAAAGAGAAAATTGATATAAACATTCTCTGTTCCATTTTTGTTTCATTCTGCTTCGGCTTTGTTTTATCCTATCTTATTGGGTTACGTTACCTTTATAGTAGATTAGAATCTAGTAAAAAACAAACCGAAAAACTGTTAAGTAAATTCTTAGAGGTCCAAACTATGGTAGAAAAAACGCTAGGTCAACCAAAAGAGAAGGTCTCTCAAGCTAGTCAGACAGAGGAAAATTTAAAGAAAGAAAGCTTAGAGGAAAAGCAGCCATCAGGTGGAGAATTACAACAGGAGGTTGCTACTAACTCTGTTCTATCACCAGAGGGCGTAATTCAACCAACAGCTCCATCTACAACTGAGCGGCCCTCAACTCCCGTAGTTGATGGACGGAATTCTGAGGCAGGACCCCAAAGATTAGCATGCCCTGTACTTGAGCAGGCAGGAGGGCAACGAATTCACCGTGCTTTAGATTTCAAAACAATAAAGCAATTAAAGGAGGCTGTAACAACCTATGGGCCACAAGCTCCCTTCACGATAAGCATGGTCGAATCTGTTACCAACTTGGACATGACACCAGCAGATTGGACTAACATGTGTCGATCTGTGCTAAACGGAGGACAATATTTGTTATGGAAGGTTGCCAATGAGGAATTTTGCATGGAGACAGCTAGGTGAAATGCAGAAGCCGGTTACCCTCAAAGAAATATAGATATGCTATTGGGAAAGGGACCTTATGAGGGTCAAAGACAGCAAATTGAGTATGACCCTGGCGTATACGCACAAATTGCTGTAGATGCAGTTAGGGCATGGAAAACTTTACAGGGGCATGGAGACTTACAAGGTCAATTATCTAAGGTAATACAAGGAACTAATGAACCTTACGCTGAATTTGTAGATAGACTTATTCAGTCAGCCTCTAGGATATTTGGTAATACAGAACAGGTAATGCCATTTATAAAACAACTGGCTTATGACCAAGCAAATCGTTGCTGCAGAGAGGTCATTAGACCATGGAGACATGAAGATTTAAACACATATATTAAATTATGTAGAGACATTAATGAACAAGGGCAAGTCTTAGCAGCAGTACAACAGGCTTTAGATGCCAGGCCAAAAACATGCTATTATTGTAATCAAACAGGACATTTTAAAAGGAGTTGCCCCATAAGAGGAGGGTTTAACAAAGCTGGGTATCAAAGGAATAGAATACCGGGTATTTGCCCACGATGCCATAGAGGGAAACATTGGGCTAATGAATGCCGTTCTCAAACCACCATAGAGGGTATTCCATTATCAAAAAACGGACAAGGACCAAGTGTTTACCCACGATATCGTGGAGAAAGGTATCAGGCTCCATTGCCAAAAAACGGACTAGAGGGCCCAATGCCCCGAAAAAACCACAAATATATGGGGCAATGGAGGAACCCAACAGCACCATCAAGGTAGTGCCAAGGACGCATTATCCATTAAATCCCTCATCAGACAAACTAGAGGGAGCGCAGGGCTGGACATCTGCTCCTCTGCCAGAGCAGTACTAACTCCAGAGATGGGAGTTCAAATCATTCCCACAGGAGTAAAAGGACCTCTTCCCCAGGGAACAGTAGGCTTATTATTGGGACGCAGTTCTTCTACACTAAAAGGACTTATGATAAGTCCTGGGGTAATTGATCCCGATTATGAGGGTGAAATAAAAATTATAGCTAGTTCTCCAAGAGGTATATCAGTAATTTCACCAGGAGATAGAATAGCACAGTTATTAATAATACCCAGCCTGCATGATAAATTTTCCAGTTGTAATGTAGAAAGAGGTTCCAAGGGATTAGGCTCCACAGGTGTAGATTGGGCTATGCTGTCTTTAAATTTAGATTCTCGCCCAGTGCTAAAATTAAATATTCAAGGACATGACTTTAATGGGCTGCTGGACACAGGAGCTGACCTTAGTGTCATCTCTCGTCAAGAATGGACAAAACATTGGCCATTACAACAAGCCACTCAAACGCTTCGAGGCCTAGGAGTGGCGACTAATCCCGATAGAAGCGCAATGGTATTAGATTGGAGGGATCCTGAAGGATGTGATACAGCCCTATGTATTGGATCATCTTCCTGTAAATTTATGGGGACGAGATGTCCTAGATCAATTAGGATTGACATTAACAAATAACATCAATCCTAACGCGCCCACTACTAGGGCTAAACAAGGCTTTAGGAAAGATTAAGAGAACAAGAACAAGGTATGACAGCACCTATTCAAATAGATCAAGAAATAAATAGACATGAATTGGGTTTTCAGAAAGGGCCACTGAGACAATCAAAATTACTTGGAAATCAGAAAGACCAGTGTGGGTTCCTCAGTGGCCCCTGACTAAAGAAAAGATACAAGTAGCCCATGACTTGGTCAGACAACAATTAGCGGAAGGACATATACAACCTTCCGTATCCCCCCATAATACTCCCATTTTTGTCATTAAAAAGAAATCTGGTAAATGGAGATTATTACAAGATTTAAGAGCCATTAATAATGAGATGGTTATTATGGGACCTGCTCAATCAGGGATTCCTCAATTGTCTGCTTTACCAAAAACCTGGCATGTTTTAGCTATAGATATTAAAGATTATTTCTTTTCAATTCCAATTCATCCCGAGGATAGTCCACATTTTGCATTTACTATCCCTGCACTGAATCATGAAGGTCCTGATCAGAGATATGAATGGAAAGTACTCCCTCAAGGGATGGCTAACAGCCCAACTATGTGTCAAATTTATGTTAATAAAGCAATCCAGCCACTTAGAAATCAAAATCCTGAACTACAAATATTTCACTATATGGATGATGTGTTATTGGCACATAAAGATAAAAACACATTACTAGAATGTTATGCCACACTTACAAACTTATTGAAAAATTATAATCTAGAGATAGCAATAGATAAAGTACAATTAAATCTTCCAATTAATTATTTAGGAGTTCTATTATCCTCAACCATGGTCCGTCCACCAAAAATTCAAATACGAGTAGATCAACTCAAATCACTTAATGACTTTCAAAAGTTATTGGGAGACATAAATTGGATAAGGCCTTATCTAGGCATAACAGGAGAGTTAGGACCTTTATTTGATATTCTAAAAGGTCCATCAGATCCAAATTCACCCCGCATGTTAACGCCTGAAGCAAGAAAAACATTAAAAATCATTGAAACATATATGGAAAATATGCATTTGGATAGAATTGATATAAGTTTGCCTTTATTATTTATTGTACTACCAACAAAAAATATTCCTACAGGAGTATTTTGGCAGGAAGGTCCATTATTGTGGATACATTTATCTTATCCTAACACTATTCTTACTAGATATCCTGAGGCTGTAGGACAATTAATACTCAAAGGAATAAAAGCAGCAAAGGGAGTGTTTGGGATTTCTCCCAATAAAATTATTACTCCATATACTATGGATCAAATTGATGAGTTAACTAATGAGTTAAATACTTGGGCAATAATCATGTGTAAAACTAGTGTTTCATTTGATAATCACTTACCATCTAATCCTTTGTTGTCTTTTTGGTCTAAGCATCCTGTAGTTTTTCCAAAAATGACAAGAAAAACCCCTATCATAAATGCTCCAAATATATTCACTGATGGGTCAAACAATGGTACAGCAGCAGTAGTTACTCCTGATCAAACTTTTACATTTTTAGTACCCAAACAATCAGCTCAAAAGGTAGAGCTTAATGCAGTATTACAAGCTTTTATGATGTTTAAAGATTCTGTATTTAATTTATTTTCTGATAGTCAGTATGTAGTTAATGCTATAGTATCCCTTGAAGATGCTGGTAGGATTTCACCTTCTTCTACTGTTTTCTCTTTGTTTTCCGCTATACAAAGTCTAATCTGGGACCAAAAAGATCCATTCTTTATAGGTCATATCAGGGCACATACAGGATTGCCTGGAGCCCTTAGTATGGGCAATGAACTAGCAGATAAATCTACACATGACATACATATTTTCTCCACAGTAGAAGAAGCTATAAATTTTCATTAAAGATTCCATGTCAATGCTAATACTTTACAAAAGCGTTTTAAAATAACTAAAGAACAAGCCAGACATATAATAAAACAATGTCAAAATTGTGTGACATTTTTACCACAAGTTAATCTTGGAGTCAATCCTAGAGGACTGATACCTAACCATATTTGGCAGATGGACGTCACACACTTGCCAGAATTTGGAAAATTAAAATATTTACATGTTACAGTTGATACTTCTTCCGGATTTTTGATGGGCTCCCTTCATGCTGGAGAAAAAACTAAAGATGTTATAGCTCATTGCTTACAAAATTTTGCCACTGTGGGCGTTCCAAAACAGTTAAAAACGGACAATGGTCCTGGTTATACTTCCACCTCTTTTAAACAATTTTGCTCATCATTTGGCATTACTCACATAACAGGAATTCCATACAATCCACAAGGACAAGACATAGTTGAAAGAGCTCATCAAACTATTAAAATGTACTTATTAAAACAAAAGGAGGGAATTGGAAAGGGGTATATATCCCCCAAAGATAAACTTAAAATAACCCTTTTTACTCTAAACTTTTTAAATTTGGATTCATCGGGACTTAGTGCTGTGGAAAGACATTTGTACCCAAAAAATGTACATAAGCCTAAGGTACTTTGGAAAGATATTCTAACAGGACAATGGAAAGGCCCGGATCCAGTGATAGTCTGGAATCGGGGCGCTGTCTGTGTTTTCCCACAGGATGAACAGCAACCGATTTGGATTCCAGAGAGATTAACTAAAACAATTTCTACAGAAAAAGAAGATGATTTGACTCAAATCCATAACAGCTGACATCCAGAGCTCCAGCTTGGCTATTCTTACATCTGCGACAGTGATTAACCAAGGTGTTTTTTTTTTTCTCAATATCTATTTATTATTGCATTTTTCCCACATCATAAAGTTCTATTTTAATTTTGAGCTCATACAAACCTAGGTTAATGTTTTTCTGATCAGTTTTATTTTTTGACTGTGTTTTATTTTTTTGACTGTGGAGTTTTTAAACATTGCAATGGAGATTTCACCTAGGTATAGTTACAAGGCCTTTATTTACTATTGTCTTATGTGTTGTATGTTGTGTGCACACTTCTGTTTTGTGTTGTATGTCTGTATGTGTGTATGTCCATATTTCTTACATGAGGAGTGCTCATGAAAAAATGGATCCGAATTTTTTCTTTATTCACGTGATTTATATGGTTTAATTTAAATTAGGTGAACAGCTGTTAATGATTGTTTTTAAAGATGGTTAACAGATCTGTTTGTTTACTAATTTAAATTAGGTAAACAGCTGTTAAGGATTGTTTTTAAAGAAGTTTAACAGATCTGTTTGTTTACTTTCACCTTTCCTTTTCATTATATTTAATAATTCTGTTCAGGATAATGTCTCTTTAGCATCATTGCCAGAATTTCCATCTCCATCCCAATTCCGGTGAAGACTGAAATAAAACCAAACTACAGCTTCTATGATAGCTATCACAGTAAACTGTATAAACTGATGCATTAATGAATATAACTCAACAAGTAATGCTCAATCAAGGACTTGATTTACTTTGGGAGAAAATGGACATATTGATAGACTCCTCCAATTTGAACTGCTTGCAGAACTTGCCTGGACTATATATCAGTTACATACATTGTGAAATATCATCTGGTGCACCGAATTGTGGTACTGATGGCATGTCTTTGCTGATGGTGTCACCAGTGATGCGATTTCCTTGCCAGCTCACCCCATGTTTATTGTGGTAATACTGGCATATCTTTGCTGATGGTGTCACCAGTGACGCAATTTTTCCAAAGAAGCCATCAATTGGCTTGGTGTCGTGACATTTCTGTATCCTCCTCCCTTCTACTAGTGATGGTCTAAATTTGGGGGGCCAACAGAGGTGAGGCAAGAACCTCACCCCCCCACTGGTACATAGGCCTATCCACAAGCATGGCTGAATGCTGCACCGGTAGTCAGTGACAGGTTGATCTGATTACAGTGGATTCAACCTAAGACAGGAAGCTGACGCCTAAATGTCAGTTCTCCCATGACGGGTAAGAACCATATGTTAAATTGGACAACCTACCAGGCACGGTCCCTAGCCACATTGCTTGTTGCTTAATTAAACAGAAGAGGGCAGATGCTAGGAGCCACAAGCAAATATATGATGTATGGCACCTTTGGTTGTAAAGTGACGCCAGCTAGCCACTGAGATATGATTATGTTAAGATTTACATTCATATGGAAATTGGACTCCCGCTGTTCACCTTGGCCTGCTACCGGACTCATGTTACGGGACTCATGGAGAGTTCCCATTGGTTGGGGAAGGATAGTAGGAGGGAATTCCGGGGGAGGTCCAGGGGACCCCCGGTTCCGGGAGGCGCGCGGTTCCGGTAGACGCCCGCGTGGGAGGACCGGGTTTGGCTTGCCGGCGCCTAGAAAGTATCGGCGGCTTTTTCAAAATAAAGTTTTGTTCCTGCTTGAGTGGCTCGTGATTCTGTGCCCAGCCAAAACTGCGGCACTTTCCTAGGCGTCGAAGTATCTGGGAAGCCTGGGTTGTCAATTTCTTCACATCTTTCCACGAAATCAGCTTCTCGGCTGGTTCAATCTGGTCTTTCTTCATCTTTTTCCGATATCTCCTCCTTCTGGGTAGTGGCTCCTCCGGGTCGATCCTCAGTCGCTTGAGTCTGGGTTCTATCTCCTCCATGTCTGATAGCACGTTCAGGCACCCAAATAGGACGGAAAGCACCTTCTGGAAAAATACAAGCATGCCTTTTCCCCGCATTATTACCGGGTTTGGACCCTTCCACTGACTAGTCTGTAAATCTTTCCACAAAACTCTGCCTAAGGGGCCTGTCACTGAGGGAGACATTTGTTTCTCAGCAGCAGTGTGACCTTCTGTGTCACAGTTTAAAAAATTTAAAACAAACAAGGCATGATTAAGGCTATTTTGGGGAGTCACAATCTTATCCCGCCTTTTTAATTTTTGTAATTGAAGCTTAATAGATAAATGAGCTCGTTGTACAATGGCTTGACCTTAGGGGTTATAAGAAATTTTTGTTTTATGATTAATTTTAAACTCTTGGCAAAATTGTTGAAAAGAAGAGCTTACATAAGCTGGAGCATTATCTGTTTTAATCTGCATAGGGCACCCTAAAACGGAAAAAGCTGCTAAGCAATGAGAAATTACATGTTGAGTATTTTCTTTAGTACGTGTTGTAGTAAAAATAAATCTAGAATAAGTGTCCACTATGACATGTACATAACATTGTTTACCAAATTGAGGAATATGAGTTACATCCATTTGTCATATTTGATTTGGTTTTAATCTACGGGGATTTACCCCTGATGGCAGAGATGGAGTGTGAATAACACACTTAGGGCATTGGCTTACAATCTGACGAGCTTGTTTTCTGGTAATATTAAATTTTTTACATAAGTTAGAAGCATTTTGATGATGTAAGGAATGGGAAGCTAGTGCACAGTCATACGAAGACATCTGTTGACAAAAAGCTACTAATTTATCAATTGTGTTATTACCTGTAACTAGAGGTCCAGGAAGGTTAGTATGGGCACGGATGTGTCCAATGAAACATGGGTACTTTTGCATTAGCACTGTCTTTTGTAAATTATGAAATAATTCAAATAACTCCTGTGATGAAGTAAACCCAATAACTGAGGTTTCAATATTTTTGGTAACTCCGACTGCATATAAGCTGTCAGAATAGATATTAATAGGCTCATTTGAAAAATAATCTAAGGCACAAATCAGAGCTTGAAGCTCTGCCCTTTGAGCAGAAATATAAGAAGTTTGTATTACCTCTGTGTGAACACGGCTGAAGAAACCTGCCTTACCAGAGTTGGAACCATCCGTGAACACCGATAAAGTTTCCTCTATTGGATGAGAACATACAATCTTTGGAAAAATAAGTGATGTTAATGATGCAAATTGTACAATCTTATCACGAGGATAATGGCTATCTATCTGGCCAGGAAAATCTGCAAAAGCTATCTGCCAGGAGCTAGAAGTTTGAAAAAGCCAATTAGTCTGTTGAACAGAAAATGGAATAATTATGATATCAGGCTCAGATCCAATTAATTGTAAAATCCTAGTTCTACCTTTGATTACTAATTGAGCTATAGAATCATGAAAAGGAATTAATGTTTTTTGAGGGGAATGGGATAAATAAATCCATTCAATAACTCCTAATCTTTGCCATATGGCTCCTGTTGGGGTATGCTCAGTTGGAAATATTAATAAATACATTATTTCTTTAGGATCTATTCTAGTAAGCTGTGCATTTTTAATTGCAACTTCAATTTTCCTTAAGGCTGCCTTGGCCTCTAAAGTTAGTTGACGTGGAGAGGTTGGAGAAGGATTTCCTTGTAATATCTGAAATAAAGGACTTAACTCAGAAGTAGTTAATTTTAAAGATGGTCTTAGCCAGTTAATATCTCCTAATAGTTTTTGAAAATCATTAAGGGTATGTAACTCCTTAACTCTTATTTGAAGATTTTGAGGACGGATTGTACGCCCTTGAATTATCTGACCTAGATATTGAAAAGGAGATACCTTTTGAATTTTTTGAGGAGCTATACATAAACCCATTGCTGTAAGTGAAGTCTCTAACTGAGTAAAAATTTCTGAAAGTACTTCTGGATTAGCATGAGCCAATAATATATCATCCATAAAATGAATAATATAGGCATCAGGAAAGCTATTTCTAATGGGATCTATTGCCTGGTCAACATATTTTTGACACAGTGTAGGACTATTATGCATTCCCTGAGGAAGCACCTTCCAACAGTATCTTTTAACAGGTTCCTTAAAATTAATTGCTGGGACAGTGAAAGCAAATCTTTCACAATCTTCAGGATGTAACCTTATAGAGAAAAAACAGTCTTTCAAATCTATTACCATCAAGCTATAATCTAAAGGAATGGCTGTGGGGGAGGGAAGCCCTGGCTGTAATGATCCCATAGGCTGAATTGCCTGATTTATTGCCCTTAAATCCTGTAGTAATCTCCAATTTCCTGACTTTTTCTTAATAACAAAAATAGGGGTATTCCAAGGACTAAGTGTTGGTTCAATATGACCAGCCTGAAGTTGTTCCTCAACTAATCTATGAATTATTTTAAGCTTTTCCCCTGAGATGGGCCACTGAGAAATCCATATAGGCTCCTCTGTGAGCCACGTGATTTTTTCAGCTGTCTTAGGGATCGGGGAAGTACTCAGGGCCCCTAGTAAAAATTTTGGTCTGGAGTATTTACTAATCTTTGTCGTGGAGACTGGCTTGTAAACAGATATTCTTCCTGAAAGGTCTCCTTATCATCTCTAGGAAAATACCTCTGATTAATTTCCTCAACTGATCTTATAGAATTTGGAGTAACTAATAACAATCCCATTCTGGCTAAAATATCTCTCTTAAAAGCCTTGAAAATCATTAGGGGTTTGTACGGAAACTGTGGTTCCGCTCCGGTAAAATTAAAGATGGCGGCCCCCATGGTTGGCATGGAAACTGTTTGTTTTGCTCCGGTAAATCTAAAGATGGTGGCCCCCATGGCCGGCGCGATGACGTCACACTGTGCGACCTCCCCTGGAATTCCCGGGCTCCCGCTAGGAGGAAATGCCGGCGGCGGTGAGAAAGCGGGCTGATCCGCGCCATCTGAATTCTCCGCATGGGGCTGCGAGTCTAAGTTCACATTTCTAACTTTGGTCCCTAAAAACATCGTTACTGGCGTTTCTATGCCCTGTCTTCTGTTTCTTTCTGCCTGTTCATTACAAAAATCAGTCCAATAAGTTTTCCAAAGCAAGTAACCTCCCCCGCTCAGACAAGATTTGGCTAAAAAAATCCAATCACTAGGAGGAAGGGGTTGTGAGCAAATATTTTCTATCAGACTCTGAACAAAAGGCGAATTTGGGCCGTACGTTTCACATGCATTTTTCAATTCCTTGATAGTTTTAAAAGGGATTACAGCATGAACTTTAACTCTCTGATCTTGTTCATTAGTTTGCTCAAAAACTGGAAAGAGGTGAAAACCGGTAGCATCTTCTCCCATTTCTTGAGCCTTCCTAATACCTTGCTGAACTGGGGTAAGAAAAGTCATCTTTAATTCAGCATACCTGTTAAATTTGGTCCTTCTAGCAGGTACCGGCCGAATTTGAAAAGCTTGGGCAGGTGGTGCTAAATGCAGTCTATTAAAATTTCTCTCTAAGTCCTGAGTTTCTATGTCTAATTCTTCTTCCTCAGATTGTGAGCTGCAGTCAGACTCTGCACTATCGCCATTTGGAATTTGGGTTTCTAAATCACGTGGTTGAGAAGAACCCTGAGCCCCTCTAGGAGTTTCTTCCGTATTTTCTTCTCTAGGAATATCACTTACTTCTTCCGGAGGGCTCTCTAAGGTTAGAGATGTTTCTGTACAATCTGCCTGCGGGCTAGCCTGCATAATTTTAACCTTTGTCTTGGCTTTTAGCGCTTTTGTTTTTAAACTGCTCAAAGGAAAGGAAATTAACTTAGCTTCAGGCTGATTTTCCATTTGAATAGACCTAATAGCTCTTTGAATGCCTTTTAAAAGGTCTTCAGGGGGCCACGAACTCTGGCCCATGTATTCAAAAAGACAGACTTCTAGGGCTGTCCACGTTTTCTGTATATTCTCTATACCTCCAGGTATTTCAGTAGAAAGACAGACTCTCTGTAACTGTCTTCCTAATTTCTCCCAAGTAAGTAAATTTGGAGACTCTTGGTCACAAAACCAAGGACAATATTCACTTACAATCTTTAAGAATTGTAATAACTGAGTTTTCTTTATCTGTTTTCCTTTCTGATTAATTATACTGTCTAAAATAGTCAGATACATTTCCTTATCCGAAGAAGTAGAATTTCCCATTTTAAGTAATTTAACGTCTCTTTCCTTCAATATCTCCCGGTACTTTTGTGACCCAAATGTCACCTCTTCCTTTATCTTTATCTTTATTCCTTATTTTCCTTATTTCCTCTTTATTTCTTTTTCCTTATCTTCCTTTATCTTTATTTCTTTCCCTTATCTTTTTAGCGTGCGCTCCCACTCAATCTAACTAATCTAGAATGCCCCCCTCTTGGGCGCCAATTCTACCACGCGGCCTGCGCAGTGGTTTCATTAATGAGGTTCTAGGCATTAAGTTAGTTAGAAGAGATCAAAATAAAACACACAAACCAGTACCTTATTTTACATTGCTAGGTCCGAGACGGCTCGCCTCCCTGGTTCCCGCCTCTAGCCGCCCAGCAGGGCAGCGAGGATTACTCTGGGCTAGCAGGAGAGAGAGAGAGTGAACACGCCTAGGAGTAGCCTTTTATTTGGGGAACAAGAGATTCAGGGGAGAATTCCATCCAATGAAGGTTGAGGGGGGGCTGCACTCCAAGGTCAGGGTCAGTGATTGGGTCTCCGGGGTCAGTGGTCACGCACACCCCCACACGGATGGGCTCTCTCATCAGGAAAGGGTCGGGAAAGCTCCGACACAGCCAGAGCGCCTCAGGCCCTTAACGGGAGTCACCCAATCACGTGTCAGAATGGCTCTCCACAGAAGTGGCACCCCCTCTCTCCACAGAAAAGCCCGCTTCACCATGGTTGATTTTAGGACTGTCAGCAAAAGAGTCCATTCTAGATAAACTTCCTATTTTCATGTCACCCTGTTTACTTGGCCACTGGCCGAGAAGATTCCAGCACTCCAGGTGCTAAACACCCCCTTACTAGTTTTTCACAAACGTATCCAGTATAGTACTTTGTAGAAATGTGCAAACAAGGCCTCTGGCCTTGAGCTGAGCTTCACAGAGATGACTACATTTTTAAGATAAGTTACAATTGAGCTCCATGGTAATAGCTGGCAGGGGGAGGAAAGAGAGGGGAGAAGAAGCTCCCCCCTTCTCAGGTGTTGTCATTGAAGGGTTAACTTGCCCAGAACAGTGAAAGGAAAAGCTGCTTTTATGTGAACTTCTGCAGACTGTGAACTTCTGAGCCCCTCCCCTTACACGCTGGGTATAAAATTCTGAAACTCCCTGAACTCGGGGTTCAGGGGATTGATTGATTACAGCAAAAGCTGTACCCTCTAGACCTGGCTGCAGCCAAATAAAACTGTTTCCTGCTATCTTCGGTGCCTTGTCTCATTTGTCCCTACAATATTTTTGGTGACCCAGATGGGACAGAGGAGGTAAAGAAGGCTAGTCTGCCTCTCTTGTCTCTGGGGACTGGCTTCCCTGGGGTGATGGGGGACAGCAGTCCCCTTGGCACGCCCAGGCCACTCTTGGTCTGAAAGAGGATCGACTCACCCAGCACCCTGGGGCTGTCACCCCAGAGCACAACAGAACCCACAGGCAGCAGGAACCAGAATTAGGGTTTTAGAGCACCACCCAGCTGAAAGGTAGGACCCAGGTCCATTTGGTTTTGCAGCCTACCTGACTTTCCCTTCGAGGCCTAAGCGGGTGGAAGAGAGGCTTGATCACCTTCTGTTGGGTCCCGAGTACCCTCCAAAGTGGTTGGAGCTGAAACGGACCCAGGGAGTCAGCTGAGTAGCCTCTGTTCAGGGTCAGCGAGCAGAGGGGAAACCGTGACTCCCTTTTCTGTTTGGTTTGGAATTGTTGGAATTTGGGTGGTATAGAAATTCTGTCCTGGCCATATTTGTGTGAAAGTTGATAGACCCAACCTGATCTTTTCTTAAAAATGGGAGCCATCTCACCACAAAACCATGAAAAGATAATTTTGGCTTTACTATAAATTACTGCAAATTCTGAACCTGCTTGGAATGCCTGCCCCTGCCTTGAACTCACCCATGCCTGGCTCTCTGACCAGATAGCAGCCCTCTCTGAAACTTTAGTGACGCTTCACAAATCTTGGCCTTCCCTGGCCAGATAACAACCCTCTCTGAGGCTCTAATGACCTTCATAAATTCTGATGTCAGGCCAGCAAAAGTGTAAACTACCATCAGTGTTATGCTCGTCAGAGTTCTGTTATCTATAACTCCCTTGTGTAACTTTCTGGGCTATAAAGCTGGGCTGCAGGAAAGCTGTGGGGGCTGTCTTGTTCCCGCAGTTTTGGGTGGGAGAGGCAGCCTGGCCGGTTGAAATAATAAGCTTGCTTTAATTTGAGTTTAATTGGAGTCAGTGGTCTTTTCTTGCGTCCTGGTCTAACATTTTGGAGGCCCCAGCGAGATGACCCTGCCAGACCAGACCATAAGACCGGACTGCTGGAAATTCTAAAGCCGGCCTTCGCTTCAGGGTCCCGGGCTGGAGAGCCACTTTAGGGGGTTCCAAGGCCTCAGAGTGAGCCTTTGGTCCCTGGAGCACTGCAGTGAACTGCCGCACTAAAACTATCAGCAAGCACCTGGTGGAGGAGGCCTCCATAGGTAAGTGGCACCTTTATAACATCTGGTATCCGGTTAAGGGAGATCTCTTCTGATGACAGAGAGGTGGCCTGGCGAGGCTCACATATACTCCTGTCTGGGACAGTAACGAGAAATCGTTCTGTCTTCTGTTCTGTTCTGTAGGGAATTCCTCTGGAAGGATAGAGAGGTGCTGACGAGCACGCATGCACTCCTACCCCGGAGCTTTAGCAAGATGTTGCACTGCTCCTCTGTTTTTCTGTTTTGGCGCTGGGTTTCTGTTTTCTTGTGTTTTGTTCCATGTTCTATGTGTTTTTTTGTTTGTTTGTTTTTGTGCCTTTTGTTGTATGACTTCTGTGGTAAAAACTTAAGGATATTGGACATGAAAATGGGTAATAAAGCAAGTCAGCCTGACACCCCTTTGTACTGTGTGTTAAGGAACTACGATGATGAACTTTACCCTCCTTTGTTAAGCAGGATGAGAGAAGCCCCTAGTTGGCTGCCTGGAGCACACCCACTGCAGGAGGGCAATGCCTGCTGGGGATCTAAGAACTGAGTATCTCCCAGACTAACAAGTGAAACTCCTTTAAAATCCCTTGTCCCTCCAGATCAAGAGAGTCACAATCTTTGGGGCAGAGTCCCCTGTGTTTCTCCTTTGTTAGCAAAGCAATAAACCTCACTTTTTCTTTTCTCAAAACCCTGTCCTCATTATTAAATTGGCATTAATTGGCTTCAAGGTCAGGAACCGAACTTTCAGTTACAAATTTTGATACCCCCCCCCCCGGCCTGGAACTTTTTGAGAGCTGACTACTGAAATGTTAGGAGATGGAACCGAACCAGAGGAACTAATCCTGTAAGTAAAAGGAGAGACGGAGGGACTCCCAGCAGCTGCTGAAGCCCTGTTGCTTTGGGGAATTCCCTCCTTCCTTCCCTGCACTGTAAGGATTATGCCACTTCTGTCTTCTTAAAAAAAAAGAGAGAGAAAAAGAAAAAGGGGACACTAAATGCAGTAAAGTTCACAGCCTGCAGAAGTTCACATAAAAGCAGCTTTGTTTTTTCACTGTTCTGAGCAAGTTAACTCTTCAAGGACAATATCTGAGAAGGGGGGAGCTTCTTCTCCCCTTTCTTTCCTCCCCCTGCCAGCTGTTACTATGGAGCCCAATTGTAACTTATCTTAAAAATGTAGACATCTCTGTGAAGCCCAGCTCAAGGCCAGAGGCCTTGTTTGCACATTTCTACAAAGTACTATACTGGATACGTTTGTGAAAAACTAGTTTGTGTAAAAACTAGTAACCTGGAGTGCTGGAATCTTCTCGGTCAGTGGCCACGTAAACAGGGTGACATGAAAATAGGAAGTTTATCTACAATGGACTCTTTTGCTGACAGTCCTAAAATCAGCCATGGTGAAGAGGGCTTTTCTGTGGAGAGAAGGGGTGCCACTTCAATTCCCACCTTTAATGATGCTCTTCATACTTTTAATCCTTTAAATTTAGGAGCATCATTACCATTATCTTGGCTTAAAGCTTTATGTAATGTCAAAACCTTAGTTGTTGTCATCCTTTCAACAGCAGCTTCTTTAGTGGACCCAATAGTTTTAATGCACAGTGGAGCCAAACGTGGGTGCAATGAACAGGTTAACAGCAGAATACCCATTATACCAGTTAAACTTTTAAATCTACCAAGAGTTGAAAACCATCTCCCTGGGCTGGGGATGTGGCTCAAGCAGTAGCGCGCTCGCCTGGCATGCGTGCGGCCCGGGTTCGATCCTCAGCACCACATACCAACAAAGATGTTGTGTTGTGTCCGCCGAGAACTAAAAAATAAATATTAAAAATTCTCTCTCTCTCTCTCTCTCTCTCTCTCCTCTCTCACTCTCTCTTTAAAAAAAGAAAAAGAAAACCATCTCCCAAAAGCATGTTTGGGACCCAAACTTTAATGCCCTTCTAGGTATGAACGAGCACATGTGCTAGTTCTCTTGTGTTGTTGGCTATATTCTTAACTGTCTATTGTGATCCATTTGTATGCAACAATCTGAGCTTTTGAACTCTCCACATATTTCTTTTTCCTCAGCCAGTAGGTAATCTAATGCCAAGCAGTTTTGATAGTTAGTCACTCACATCTGGTCTGTTGTGTGGCTAGGAGGTCAAAGGCTGTGGCAGTGGGATTAATAATAGTTTCTAGTACAGATTGTAAGTGAATAGTTCTGTTTAACATGTCAATAGGAGTTCTGTAGCTCCAACTGTCATTTTGTGCCCAGGTAGCTGGAGCATAAGTGGCAATAATCCTCTGGGGTGGCCAGTTACCTTCACCCCAAGATTGGTGACCTAAATCAAGTTTCTTTCCAATGGACCTCTTTTTCCTTTCCAAACAGTCATCCATCTATAGCATTCCTCTGGTGGGACAAGTCCTAAATATATGTTTTACCACCTCTTGGTTATAGTGGATTGTCTTGACACATGGTTCACATGATCTCCATGGTTCACATGATCTCCATGGTTGGAATAGGAGTAGAGCAGAATCCCTTATGGTTATCAAAGGAAACCAAACTAAATAATAGACTAACATTTTGGTTAGCATAGGTTAAACAGCATAAATTTTTTTTAAAGAGAGAGGGAGAGAGAGAGAGAGAGAGAGAGAGAGAGAGAGAGAGAGAGAGAGAATTTTTTAATATTTATTTTTTAGTTTTCGGCGGACAGAACATCTTTGTTTGTATGTGGTGCTGAGGATCGAACCCGGGCCGCACGCATGCCAGGTGAGCATGCTACCGCTTGAGCCACATCCCCAGCCCAAAAACAGCATAAATTAACGAAGCCAAACTAATAACACCAAACAAATCCTAGAAAACTTATATAAGCAAGATAAAAAAGTCTAAGTGAAATTTTGTTACCCAGAATTCAGTCAGTAGGAGTTACTGTTATCAAACCAGTAGCAAAAACCAGAGAACTGTGTATATATCTAGAAGCAAGGGTGGCAATGCATTACAGCATAAGAACTATCTCAGAGGTTGAAAGAGTTAACTAGTTCTGGTGGGAAGTTTATCTTTCACCAGGCATTGATCAGCCAGTCACTCCTGTGTGGCTGAAACAGGGCCGTAATCTCCTCAAGTTTGGGCCGTGCATAAATCAGTTTTAGCTTCCAGAGTGACTGGAGCTGTTGTCCTTCTGATCCTCAAGCTTCTTGGGTGCTCCTTTTTCTTTGGGAGGGCCAGCTTCAAGGGCATAGCAGCATCTGGAGAGCACTCCCAGTCCTCAGCTACAGGCATGAGTCTGGTATAGTGAATCCAGGGACCTCTCTCTCTCTCTCTGCAAACTTGACTGCAGTTGGGGTGGATAAAATAACAGTGAAAGGGCCCTTCCAAACAAGTTCAGGGGTTGAATATTTCATTCTTTGACCCAGAATCTATCTCCAGGCTTGAAGGAGTGTGCACCTGGGTCAAACTTACTGGCAATCTTTCTCTAACCATTGGTTGAGAACCTGTAAAATTTTTTCTAAGGCCTGAAGCTGTCATCTCAGGGTTAACTTTTCTATCTCTCTTAAGTCTCCCTGTAGTCCCCTAATAAGAAGGGGGGCTCCCATATATTATTTCAAAAGAAAAGAATCCAATCCTCCTAGTGGATCTAATCCTCAGCAGTATAATAGGGAGAAGTTCATCACAATATAACTGAGTCTTCTGACACAGCTTACCCAATTGAGTCTTAAAGTCCTGTTCATCCTTTTAACTTTACCAGAACTCTGTAGCCTGTAGACAGTATGTAACTTCCATCTGATGTTTAAACTCTTGTCAGTAATCATATCACCTCTGCCCAAAAGCTGGCTCATTTTCTGAGCCAATAGTTATTGGGACACCAAATCTGGGAATAATTTCCCAGAGAAGCATCCTAGTATCTCCCTAGCCTTTTCAGTGCAGGTGGGAAAGGCTTCCACCTATCAGAATATGAACACATAAAAACCAAAAGTTATTTATAGACCCGTGAGCATGGTAGTTCAGTGAAGTCTACTTCCAAGTCTTCAAAAGGTGCTCCTCCTATAGTTTGGATTCCTGGTGGGAGCTTTGGCCCCTGAGAAGGATTGTTGTGAGCACAAACCTCACATTGTTTGCAGATCATCCAGGTGTTGCTTGTGTGACATTTCTAGTGATTCAGAACTGTCTCAAGTGCTGTATGTCCAACATGTTTTCCTGCGAAACTGTCTGATAAAAGCTGGGGCTAGAATCTCTGGGATGGCTATTCCAGCCATCAGAAAATCTCCACCATCCACCTGGAAGAAAAATTTATTTTTTAGTCTTAAATCACTTACTTTCATGTTGGGAGTGTGTTGGCTCCCATTCTGTTAGCTAGTCAGCCAGGCAGAAGAGCAGCCTTTAAACCTGGGACTGGATTTTCTGCCCATTTCTTGCAGACAGCTAACCTGGCCTCTCTGTCCACTCTCCAGTTGCCCTGAAAAACCATAGTGTTTCCCTTTCGATGACCTCGGCAATATATAATCACAACTTTCCTGGGAGCCCACAGTGCATCCAAAAGTTTAAGAATTTCTTGCCCATAAATTATGTCCCTTTTTTTTCCTCTCCTGAGTTAATTAGCCTACATAAGGCCCTATGAACATGAAGGGTAGCAAACGCTTATTTTGAGTCTATGTAAATATCTACACAGACTCCTGCTGTCAACTGAGGTGCTCACGTCAAAGCAATAAGTTTTACTTTTTGTGCTGAAGTTCCCTGAGGCAGAGGTTCTGCCTCAACAGTAAAGTCCAGAGTGACCACTGCATATCCAGCAAAACATATCCCATCTTTTATAAAACTGCTTCCATCTGTGAAGTACTCTGCATCAACATCCTTGAGAGGCTGGTCTGTTAGGTCTGGTCTGCTGGAGAACACTTCACCCATGACCTCAACACATTGTGATAAGATTTTCCAGGTCCAATGGGCAGCAAAGTTGCAGGGTTTAGAGTTCTGATGACCTCAATGTGGATGTGTATTTGATCAATCTTTCATTAGTCAACCAATAGTGTCCTTTATATTTTAACAATGTCAAAATTGAATGAGGAACTCTGACAACCAGTTCTTGTCCCATGGCCAGTTTATCAGCTTCCAACACCAGAAGAGCTGTGGCTGCAAGGGCCCGTAAACAAGGTGGCCAGCCCTGGGCTACAGAGTCCAGCTGTTTGGACAAATAGGCCACTGGACGGTGCCATGTCCCCAGCATCTGAGTCAAAACTCTTATAGCTACTTCAGACAGATCATGGACATACAGAAAGAAAGGCTTTCACACACTTTCACATGGACATGGCCAGGACAGAATTTGTATACCGCCCAGATTCCAACAATTCTAAATCAAACAGAAAAGGGAGTCACGGTTTCCCCTCTGCTCGCTGACCCCGATCAGAGGCTACTCAGGCAACTCCCCGGGTCCGTTTAAGCTCAACCACTTTGGAGGGTACTGGAGACCCAACAGAAGGTGATCAAGCCTCTCTTCCACCCACTTAGGCCTTGAAGGGGAAGTCAGGTGGGCTGCAAAACCAAATGGACCTGGGTCCTACCTGTTCAGCTGGGCGGTGCTCAAAAACCCTAATTCTGGTTCCTGCTACCTGTAGGTTCCGTTGTGCTCCGGGTGGCAGCCCCAGGATGCTGGGTGGCAGCCCCAGGGTGCTGGGTGAGTCGATCCTCTTTCAGGCCAAGAGTGGCCTGGGCGTGCCAAGGGGACTGCTGTCCCCCATCGCCCCAGGGAAGCCGGTCCCCAGAGACAAGAGAGGCAGACTAGCCTTCTTTACCTCCTCTGTCCCATCTGGGTCGCCAAAAATGTTGTAGGGACAAATGAGACAAGGCACTGAAGATAGCAGGAAACAGTTTTATTTGGCTGCAGCCAGGTTCAGAGGGTACAGCTTTTGCTGTAATCAATTAATCCCCTGAACCCCAGCAGCTTTTTCTTTCACTGTTCTGGGCAAGTTAACCCTTCAATGACAACACCTGAGAAGGGGAGAGCTTCTTCTCCCCTCTCTTTCCTCCCCCTGCCAGCTGTTACCATGGAGCCCATTTGTAACTTATCTTAAAAATGTAGACATCTCTGTGAAGCCCAGCTCAAGGCCAGAGGCCTTGTTTGCACATTTCTACAAAGTACTATACTGGATATGTTTGTGAAAAACTAGTAAGGGCGTGTCCAGCACCTGGAGTGCTGGTATCTTCCCGGCCAGTGGCCAAGTAAACAGGGGGACACAAAAATAGGAAGTTTACCTACATTGGACTCTGCTGCAGAGACTCTTTTGCTGACAGTCTTAAAATCAGCCATGGTGAAGAGGGCTTTTCTGTGGAGAAAAAGGGAGTGCCACTTCATCACAACTTCCTCTATTGTACTGGAAGTCCTCACTGGAGCAACTGGGCACAAAAAGAAATAAAAAGTATTCAAATTGGAAAGGAAGTTGTCAGGAGCCAGCCATGGGCTGTGTGTGTGTGAGCTATGCACATTTGAGCCTGTGAGGGAACTGGCTGAGGTTGCTTATGAGGCTGTGCCCCATAAGTGTGCCTTTTCATGTGCCACACGGCACCTGACGTGGGTGTGGCTTTCCAAGGTATCAGTCAATCTGCTGACCACTGACATCAAGACATCACCAAGCAAGACTCCACCCTCTGAAATCCAATCCCTTGCCTTATTTGGGTGGAATATTCTAAGACTGGCTTCTCCCCAGTAAGTAGGGAGGGGTTCAGGTGTGCTCTCTCTCTTGCCTGCCTCTTGCCTCCCTTGCTCTCCGTGTCTTCCAACATGGGTGCCTTATTCTTAAGGGTGCAAAACTGTCCTGAGCCCTGAAAAAAGTATTTTATGTGTTTGTGTGGTTTTCTCGTTGCCAGCCCAATCCACCTGGAATGACCCTGATTCCATCGCGTATTGCGACAGGAAGGAGTAAAGCTATATCTATTCACTGCTCATGTAACATATATAGAAAATTTTAATGAATATAGAAAATTTAATGAATTTTAATGAATACACAAAAACTATAAGAGCTAATGAGTGAATTTGGCAAAGTTACAAGATTCAATGTTAACATGCAAAATTAAGTTCTATTTCCACATGTTAGCAATGAACAAACTAAAGAGGAAATTAAGAAACAACTTTAGTAAGATCTAAAAGACTATAATACCTACTAATAAATTTAACCAAGGAGGTAGAAGACTTGTACATTAAAAATTATAAAACATGGTGGAATAAGTTAGACATCATTACCCTATGTACATGTATGAAGACACAAAAGGTGTGAAAATACTTTGTGAACAATCACTGACTTGAAAAATTGTGCTCTATGTGTGTAATATGAAATGAATTGCATTCTGCCATCGTGTATAACAAATTAGAATAAATAAATAATAATAATAAATTATAAAACATTGCTAAAATAAATTAAAGAAGACCTAAGGAAATTAAAATACATCCCATGTTCATGGGTCAGAAGATATATATTGTTAAGATGGCAACACTACCAACCTACACTCTGCTGTCCTGCCCCTCAAGTAAAGTAGCTTCAGAGCCCCCAGGGTGCCTCAGAGGACAGTAGATAAATAGTCGAACATTAATTTGTTTGATTCAAACAATAATTGGCCTTCCAGCATGTGAGGTAGAGGATTCCTTCCAGGTGAAGGGATACTGAGAGTTGGGAAATCCTGAAGCAGGCCACTGAAGGCCGCATAGCTGTACAGGCTGAGAGCATTCTGGAAGGGAAATAGACAGACTACTCTCCAGGGACAGCTGGGAAATTTCAGAATGGACAAAGCCCTTGGCTTGGTCTGACTTATAACAGGGAAGCACCCTAGCTTGGGGGTACCAAGCTAGGAAACTATAGCCATTGGCCATCACCTTTGGCCAAGTAAAGGGCCTGGTTAACTGTCTTCAAGGCTCAATCAAGCCTTCATCTGACTGGGGATAGAAATGTGAAGCTGGGGCCAGGAAGTGGCCCATACCTGTAATCTCAGCTACCCGGGAGGCTGAGACAAGAGGGTGGCAAGTTCAGGGCCAGCCTCTGCAACCTAGTAAGACCCTGTCTCAAATTAGAAAAAAAAAATTGGTAATGTGGTCAAAATACCCCTGAGTTCACCCCAGTACAATAAATAAAGAGAGAAACCAAGATTCACCCGACAGACACCCATCTCTGAATGGCCCAGTTTGAGACAGAACCAACTTGGTTCTTGAGGGGTGGGGTGGAGTGTAGACATCAGAAACCAGCCCAGAAAGGGGACTGGGGTAGAATCTGTAGGGCCAGTGAGTCTGGGGTCTGACTGGAGCTGTGTGGAGGCAAGCAGAAAGAGCTCAGTGCCCTGAGTCAGAGAGCAAAAGAGCCTTAGGGTGGCTAATTTTGTGTCAACTTGCTAGGCCACAGCACCCAGATATTTGATGAAACACCAGTCTGGCTGTCAATGTGAGGGTATTTTTTGGGGGGGATACCAGGGATTGAACTCAGAGGCACTCAACCACTGAGACACCTCCCCAGCCCTATTTTGTATTTTATTTAGAGACAGGGTCTCACCGAGTTGCTTAGTGCCTTGCCATTGTCGAGACTGGCTTTGAACTGATGATCCTCCTGCCTCAGCCTCCCAAGCCACTGGGATTTCAGGTGTGCACCACCACATGTGCACTGCCACACCTGGCTACTATAGGATATCTTAAGATGCGATAACATTTAAATCAGACTTTGTATGTGTGGTACAGGGGATCAAACCCAGGTCGTTGCACATGCTAGGCAAGCGCTCTAGCACTGAGCTACACTCCAACTCCTAAATCAGTAGTCTTTAAGTAAATTCTCTTCTCTGAGGGGGAAGAAATAAACCAGTATTTTTTTTCTTTCTACTATCACTTTCAATATAAACTTTACCTCTAGTCACCAAATGTGTACGGTCTCCCCACAAACCAACCACGCAATTCTCCAGGGTACACCAGCTGGGAGTCCCACAATTCAATTTGATTCTGACACTGTCTGCCTGGAGATGGTTGTAGATCTCAAGTGTGGAAAGCTCAATCCAACAAGCCTGCCCCCACTTCAGGTCCTCTGATGACAAGCTGTAAATCAAAGTTACAGCAAGTCCCTACTTGGGTTCAATTCATTTGCTAGAGTGGCTCCCAGAAGTCAGGGAAATACATTTACCTACTCATTTTATAGGATATTACAAAAGATGGAGCCGGATGGAAGAGATGCATAGGGTATAACATGGGGGCGGGTGGTGGGGCCTTCTTGGGGCAAGTCATGCCATCCTCTTGGAACCTTCAGATATTCAGCTTTCTGGAAGTTCCTGAATCCAGTCCTTTTGGTTTTGTGTGTTTTTTAATATATATTTTTTAGTTATAGAGGAACACAATATCTTTATTTTATTTATTTTTGTGGTGCTGAGGACGGAACCCAGTGCCTCACATGTGCCAGGCAACTGCTCTACCAATGAGTCACAAATCCCAGCTCCCTTGGGTTTTTAATGGAGGCTTCATTATGATTGATTGCATCCTTGACCCATTTACCATTGTTGATCAATTCAGCCTTCATTCAGTCCCTCTCCCCACTCCCTAGAGGTGGGGAAAGGGATTGAGAGTTCCAAACATCTAATCACATAACTGATCTCCCTGGCAACTCATCCTGGATCCCTGCTATCGAGGAACTCACCAAGACTTGCTCATTAGAACAAAAGATGCACCAGTCACCCAGGAGATTCCAAGGGGTTCAGAAGCTGTGAGTCAGAAGAAGCCAGGCACAGAGACCAAATACATATTTCTTTCTTTCTTTTTTTTTTTTTTTTGGCTATGGGGGGGCAGTATCAGGGATTGAACGCAGGAGCACTCAACCACTGAGCCATACCCCCCACCCTATTTTGCATTTTATTTACAGACAGGGTCTCACCGAATTGCTTAGTGCCTCACTTTTGCTGAGGCTGGCTTTGAACTTGCAATACTCCTGCCTCAGCCTCCTAAGCCGCTGGGATTACAAGTGTGTGCTACTGCGCCTGGCTGTATTTCTTTTCTTTTTTCTTTCTTTTTTTTTTTTTTTTTTTTTTGTAGTTATAGATGAACAGCATGCCTTTATTTTATTTTTATTTTTTGTGTGTGGTGCTAAGAATCAGTGCCTCACATGTTCCAGGCAAGCATTCTGCCACTGGGCTACAGCCCCAGCCCCAAATACATATTTCTTACTATATCATAATATCGCACATTTGGCAGTGTGGGTGGGCCTCCTCCAATCCGTTGAAGGTCTTAAGGAAGAAAGGCTGAGGAAAAGGGAATTCTGCCTCCAGGTGGCCTTCACATTTGGGCTGCAACCTCAGCTCGTCCTGGGTCTCCTGCCTGCCTGCCTGCCCTGCACAATTGAGACCTGCCAGCCTCAAGATCACAATTCATAAAAATCATTCTACTAATATCTTTTTTCTCTCTCTCTCCCTCTCTTTTGGTTCTGCTTCTCTAGAGAATCCTAACAAATCCAACCTCTCCAGGACCCAGAAGGCATAGTGCCCTGCCACTTGGCCTGCAGTAAAGTCACTCAGATCCATCATTTATAGTTATTTACACCAGTCTTTGAATCCCCCATGTTCCTCTCTGCCACAACCAGTCCCTCTCCCCAGCCACCTGCCTCTGCCCACCTTCTGGACCCTCAATATTGCTTTTCTTGATTTTGACACCTCACCAAGGTCTATTCATTACTTTAAAGTCTCCCTTTAGTCTAGGGGCCTTGAGGACACTTCATAAGTATCTTATTCGTTTATTAATAACATGTAATGTGCCTAGCATTGGGCATGATGGGGGGGGGGTTGTGGGCAGATGACCAGGAGAATCTCAACAATGGAGATAGAGACTGGGGATTGTGTGAACACTGCAGATAAAACTCAAATGTTCAAAGGGCTGGGGGTGCATAGGGAGGAAAAGAGAAGACTGTTAGGATAGCAAAAACGGGAGCCACTCTGATACTCGGGCCAGCGGTCACCCTGTGGGAATGCAGAATTGTCTTTGCCAGATCTTCCAGAATTAAACAGAATGTGGATTTTACATGAAATCTACCAGTTCACTAAAATTAACCACTAATGTGATTTGAATTGTCATTTTTAAACCCTGAGTAGTTCTAAGAAAACCCACATGCCACCAAATGTGGCTTCTGAGCCTTCCGCTTACAAGGTCTGTGCTGAAGGGCTTTCCATTCTCCACTCTTTGTACCTGCCTCTGGTGAAAACCTTTAAGTACCCTTGTCTCCCAGGCTCCGTGTCCCTGTGCCTAACACAGCCCCTGGCAGGGAAGGTGCCTTCTAGGTATTATTGAGCTGCAAAATATGTCTTTTTGGAGGGGAGGAGGTACTGGAAATTGAACTCAGAGGCACTCAACTACTAGCCTCATCCCCAGCCCTATTTTGTATCTTATTTAGAGACAGGGTCTCTCGATGAGTTGCTCAGCTTCTTGCTTTTGCTGAAGGTGGCTTTGAACTCGCAATCCTCCTACCTCAGCCTCCTGAGCAGCTGGGATTACAGGCATGTGCACCACATTCTGTGCAAAATATGTCTTAAAGGTCGCTCTTTACCCTCACAACCTTGGCACTTTACTGCCCATGAGTCTGGGGTCAAATACCTTATTCTGGCATTCAAAGCCCACCACAGTCTGTCCACCCCTTCCCAAGATTCACAGTGCTCTGTTCCATGGGGGCCCTCCTAATTTGGCCAAAAAGGGAACATTTATCATATATAATTGATTTAGCAGTGGAGGTGCCAGACTTTCCCCAAACCACTCCTCTTTTCAAGAGCCCATGGATCAACTAATCTACAAGCATTAAGTGCCCTCCATGTATGGTAGCTGGTACTGAAATGTTCCAGGCCTTCAGCTTAAATGTGTATGTGTTGGGGAGGCGGCTGTGGGCAGAAGTTCACCACCTTGGGAGGTGATGGTAAGTGGGGACAATCAGTAGGCTGAATAGAGAAGTGCAGGCTTCTCTAACTCCTGCAGATAACCCATCCAGCCAACAAGGAATGGCCCGGAATCTCAGTGCCAGTCATAGGTGTCACCCACCCATGAGCCCTCTTTATAGGGAGAAGGAAAAGTACACCTGTGGCCTGGCCCGCGAACGCTCTAACACCTGCGAGGGAGAAGACGAACGATGGGCAAATACGGGAGAGAGACGGAAAGTGCACCGAATTCCACCAGCATCCTCAAATTCAGTTTGCTTCAACTCACTGCCCAGGCAGGGGGACGTAGAAAATTAAGGAGTGTTCCTTGTAAAACAGATCTCGACGAGGATGGGATTCGAACCCACGCGTGCAAAGCACAATGGATTAGCAGTCCATCGCCTTAACCACTCGGCCACCTCGTCCCACATGCAGTGCTTCTTCCACATTCTCTTATCTCTCATCTCCTCCGCGCTTCCGTGTCTCCAGCATTCACTTCTTAGTACCAACCTGGTAGGACCCAGGGGAGAGAAACGCTGTAGAAAGGAGCTTTTTAAATTTCCTTTTGGCCCACTTCAGCCTGCAACCGCCCCATCTTTCACTAAGCTACAGCCTAGTTCTGCCACAGCTTCCCCTTCCGGAGTCTGGGCGAGAGCGCCTGGATTTCAGGACCCGCTGGACCAGGGGCTGCGCACGGATCCGGAGGGAGCGGTGCGCGTCCCGGGCCGGAGGCAGGCGGCGGGCGGCGGGTAGGTTCGGCTTTTGCAAAGCGCGCGGCGCGGGCGGCGGGTGCAGTAGCTCCTCCTCTCTCGCAGAGGGCGAGCTGGCGCGCGCCGAAGCCCGCAGGCGGACGGCGGGCGGGGCTGTGCGCGGGGCTCGGCTCGCCTCGGCTCGCCTCGGCGGTGCTCGGCAGGCTGCGGTAAATCCGGGCTTGCGGTCGCTGGCAGAGTCTGCGGCCCGGTGGTCCCTGCTGCGTGTTTCAAGCCCCGAGAACCATGCAGATGTCCTACGCCATCCGGTGCGCCTTCTACCAGCTGCTGCTGGCCGCGCTCATGCTGGTGGCGATGCTACAGCTACTCTACCTGTCGCTTCTGTCCGGACTGCATGGGCAGGAGGAGCAGGATCAATATTTCGAGTTCTTCCCGCCCTCCCCGAGATCCGTGGACCAGGTGAAGGCTCAGCTCCGCACCGCTTTGGCCTCAGGAGGTGTCCTGGATGCCAGCGGTGATTACCGTGTCTACAGGGGCCTACTGAAGACCACCATGGACCCCAACGATGTGATCCTGGCCACGCATGCCAGCGTGGACAACCTGCTGCACCTGTCCGGCCTGCTGGAGCGCTGGGAGGGTCCGCTGTCCGTGTCAGTGTTCGCGGCCACCAAAGAGGAAGCTCAGCTAGCCACGGTGCTGGCCTACGCGTTGAGCAGCCACTGCCCTGATATGCGCGCCAGGGTCGCCATGCACCTGGTATGCCCTTCGCGCTATGAGGCAGCAGTGCCTGACCCCCGGGAGCCTGGGGAATTTGCCCTACTGCGCTCCTGCCAGGAGGTCTTCGACAAGCTAGCCAGGGTGGCCCAACCAGGGATTAATTACGCACTAGGCACCAATGTCTCCTACCCTAATAACCTGCTGAGGAATCTGGCTCGTGAGGGAGCCAATTATGCCCTGGTGATCGACGTGGACATGGTGCCCAGTGAGGGGCTGTGGAGAGGCCTGCGGGAAATGTTGGATCAGAGCAACCAGTGGGGGGGCACCGCACTGGTGGTGCCTGCTTTTGAGATCCGCCGAGCCCGCCGTATGCCCATGAGCAAGACTGAGCTGCTGCAGCTCTACCAGGTGGGCGAGGTCCGGCCCTTCTATTATGGGCTGTGCACACCTTGCCAGGCGCCTA
Source organism: Spermophilus citellus (assembly GCF_964194105.1). Lineage (NCBI taxonomy): Eukaryota > Metazoa > Chordata > Mammalia > Rodentia > Sciuridae > Spermophilus > Spermophilus citellus. The sequence goes on along the minus strand of NC_138183.1, from coordinate 251,275,123 downwards.
CCAACTACTCCCGCTGGGTCAATCTGCCAGAAGAGAGCTTGCTGAGGCCTGCCTACGTGGTGCCTTGGCAGGACCCCTGGGAGCCATTTTACGTGGCTGGAGGCAAGGTGCCCACCTTTGATGAGCGATTTCGGCAGTATGGCTTCAATCGAATCAGCCAGGTACCTAAAAGGGAGAGGGCAAGGGGGATGGGTAAAAGTGGTGGTGGGGTCAGGGATGGAGTGGCCCTGGATGGAAGGAGGCAGTAAAGCAGGGGAGATCACAGTTTGGGATGGATAGTGCAGTTTCTAAGATGCCTCCAGAAGGGTGAGGAAGCCCATCTGAGCCCGGGAACTCAATTAAACTTTGCTGACTCTTTTCTCTCTCTCTCTCTCTCTACAGGCTTGTGAGCTGCACGTGGCAGGGTTTGATTTTGAGGTGCTGAATGAAGGTTTCCTGGTTCATAAGGGCTTCAAAGAAGCCTTGAAGTTCCATCCACAAAAGGAGGTTGAAAATCAGCATAATAAGATCCTTTACCGCCAGTTCAAACAGGAGTTGAAGGCCAAGTACCCCAACTCTCCCCGCCGCTGCTGAGTCCATCCCTCCCCTAGTCTGAGAATTCTCAGCCTTTGGCTCCTCAGGTCGCCCCTCAGGCCTGACTGGGGTAAGAAATGTCACTCCACTTTACAGAGGTAGCTATGGTGTTGGAACACTGGACTTGAATATGGGGTGCTGGGATCAAGTCCTAGCTTTACCACTAACTAGCTGTGTGGCCTTGAGCAAATCCCATTATCTCTCTGAGCTTCAGTTAAGCCGTCTGTAAAAAGGGAGGTGAGAATACCTACCTCACAGAACTGTTGGGAGGCTCAGATGAGATGCGATATGTGAAAACATTCTGTAAGCTTCGTACAAATGTGAAGTATTATTAATATTATTACAGTATTATTATTGTTATTATTGTTATTATTATTAACAATTTTGGGTGGATGGACAATAGAAGAGTTAAAAGTATGAATGGTGCAGAGTTAAGTTGGAATACTTAATGAAATTGGCCTTTTGGAAAGAAATAGGATGAAAGCATACAGTTTAATTTTTAGCAGAATCCTAAACTTCCTGGTTCTTCCAGGCCTCCATCCTCGGGGGCTCTGGAGGAGGGAAGGGTCCGCAGGCTCTATGAGTGACAATCTGAGATCTGTACCCTCCCATAGGCTGGGCTGGGTTTTTGCTTTCGGATGACAATGTGTAAATAAACGAGTGTTCACACCCACAGCTGGCTTCGTTACTCTCCTGAGCTGGGGCCCCTGGGTTCTCCCTTTACACTTCTGGGGGAGAGGGCCACGGATCCAGGGGCACCTGCAGCAAAGCGAGGAAACCGCTGGGGCCTTCCCAGCTAGCCTAAGGCCTGCGTGAAAGTCGGCGGGTTGCTATGGAGACTGGCCCGCGGTATCCCAGCATGCCTCGGCCCCAGCGGTCCAATTGTGAGCTCCCCCGGCGGGCGCCTCCTGATGACTCACACGGAAGCGCCGGCAGGCCCCGCCTCCTGAAGAAGAGGGGTCTGCGCTGCGCTTCCGGAAGCCCGGCGGCTACGGCCAGTACCGGCAAGTTCGGGCACGTCTCAGGGAGCCTCGGACGTGAGGCCGGAGGCCCCAGTCCCCGCGGTGCGTATCGCCTTGCCCGGTGCCTGGTTTGGCCTCTCTGTTCAGTCGGTCCGAGACGGTACCATTTCCTCCTCTGGAGCCTAAGCAGAGACTTAACCGGCCTGACGCGCGCGGGGCCGTGGGGCCGAAGCCAGCGGCGGAAGAGCCCCCTAGCTATTCTCTGGCCCGCGCCGGCGCATCTGAGGGTAGAACGGGGCGACAGGCTCCCGAAGGGCCGCGGAGTGTCTTGAGGTGGCTCTGCGATTGTGGGGAGGGGTCCCTCTTCTCCGGGGGCGTGCCCTCGAGGAGCTTACTGTCTGGAAACTGCTGTTCGCCACGCTTTACGGTGTGCTTTTCCGTCCCTTTTGCACCCGGGTTAAGGAGGTGGTGCGGGGTGGGGAGGGGGTTGCGACTTAATTTAACACATTTATAATCAGAATAAGCTGGAAGGGAGAGATGCTTCTGAAAGAGATAGTACTCACACAATGAGTCTTTACAATTTACATACACTTAATGGTGAAGAGGAATTGCCAGCGTTAGGAACTGAAGCATAAAAATGAATCAGGTTTGGAGAACCGAGATTTTCAGGTCAGGTCCAGAACCTTGGTGAAATTATTGAGGAATGTGACTGAATTCTGTCGAGGCCAGGCACTAAGCACTGCTTGACTTGGTGTCAAGAAACATTAGCACCGGGGCTTCCAAGAAGTAAAAACTAATCCCTGCCTGCAAAAGTTTATTTTATGGTTACTTTGTTTTTGAAAATTATCCAGTGGTTAAGTGAGCCAGTATTGTGCTAGGAAGGAGCACAGGAGCTTGTGACCTCGCAGGGCTCCCACATTCACTGGAGAGAGACTTCAGCATGGACAAATAGGAGAAGTAAACAGGAAGGCTTCCTGGAGGCAGTGGTGTCTCCATCATTCTAAAGGCTTACAGAGCAGCCACCAGAGAAGTTGGAAGAACATCACACTGAAATAGAAGGCCCTGGGTGGCAGAAATGATCTGTGGAGAGGAATGTTTAGTTCTTAGGCCATCTCTTGGCAGCATTGGGCACTATCACTGCACCTTCCTTTTGAAATATTCCATGATTTTTGGTTTTTCCTTCTCTGCTGATCCTGAGAATTTCATCACAGGTCCCTTCTCACTCCCCACATTCTTTCTGCCTTGATGGTTGCATCCTCCTGTGGACTGAGGAACTTTGTATATGCTGATGATTGAATCTCTGTAGCCCAGGTCTTGAGGTTTAGAGCCTAGTTGTACCTCCCAACCCTTCTCTCATTTCTGGGTCTTTGCATTTGCTACTCACTCTGCTGGAATGTTCCCTCTCTGTCAGCACAACACCCTACCCTATCTGTTCTGTTTTCCTCTGGAAGCCCTGGCTATAGCAAGCTCCAGATTCTGGCTAGATACCCCTCCTGTACACCCCAGTGTTTAACGCTCCTCATACTGTAGTTACTGTTCCTTTGCCCCCTCTCACAGGAACTCGTAAGCTTCTTGAGGTCAAAAAGTGTGTCTGTCAGAGTTGTACTACTACAGTAGCTGATGGTACCTAAAATATCTTAGGTGCTCAGTAAATACTAGATGAATGAGTAAAAGAAGGAATGCTTGTCAGGGTTCCTGAAAGGTCAACATAGATAACCACTGAACAATATTGGCATTAGCCAAAAGGGCTCATTGGTTAACTCTACAGGGTCAGTTTCAGTGAGAGCAATGGGTATAGAAACAGATCAAAGGAGTGAGAGATAAAGTAGGAAGAGCAAGTATGCATATGCCTGGAAATATATAGCTATGAAATGGATGATGCAGTGGTTAAGTTGGTGTGGTTAAGGTTAAGGGTTAGTGTTTGTTTGCAGTGTTAGAGATGGAGCCCAGGGCTCTGTGCATACTGCAAAGACTCTACCACTTAGTTACACCCCTAAACCCCTCTGCTTTTTCTTAATGGTAGAGTATACCTGAGCACATCAGAAATTCTATGGGAAGGATCCTGCCATCTTGGTCTATTTTGTGCTGCTATAACAATACCTAAGGACTGGTGATGTGGCTCAGTGGTAGAGCTTTTGCTTAGCAAAAACAAGGTCCTGTGTTCAATGTCCAGCACTGCCACACATGTAAAAAAGAAAACAGTAATACCTGAGACAGGGTCATTTTTAAAGAAAGAGATTTATTTCTTAGGATTCTGGAGACTAAGGAATCTTTCCTTTGGGAAGGTCTCTCAGCACTCTTGCATTGGGGATTAAGTTTCCTGCAGGTGAACTTTGGGAGACACGTTCAAACCATAGTATCTGCCAGAAACTGAAGACACAGGGGAGCACTGAGGTCCCAGAGGAAACGAGAGATGGGATTTGACCCAGAGACCAGCAAAAGACAAAGATTGTAGAGTGTTATCAGGAAGAGAAAGCAGCTGAGGGAGTCATAGACAGAGGAACTATATGGGCAGTGGGAGGGAGAGAAGTGGGAGTGTGAGAACTGGCCATTAGATGAGGTGAAGGAACTGGATTGGTAGTTCAAGTTCAGTCCATGAAGGGCCTTGAAAGCTCTAGTCAGAAGGTTTGGGAGTCTCAGCAGTGGGAAACCTGCCGTGGGCCTCTCCCCTAAGTGGATCACACTCTTCGCCAGTATTATAATTGGGGTTGTCCTCAACATCCAAGGGCAAGAGGATTTTCAGTCTCCTGCAAAAGGTACAAATGCCACCCAGTGTAATGCTCATGTGGTAGAGCCAGTCACTGCTCCCCACCCATGTCTCCCTTGGGGGTCAGTGGAGCTCGACTCCCTGCTTGCCTCTGTGCTGCTCTGAGCTATAGGCACTAGTGAGTGATGCTTCACTTCCTCCTGCTTCCAGAGCCCAGATGCCTGTCCAGCCTCTGAGTAAAGACACAGAAGAGATGGAAGCAGAAGGCGATTCCGCCACTGAGATGAATGGGGAGGAAGAAGAGAGTGAGGAGGAGCACAGCGGCAGCCAGACCGAGTCTGAGGAGGAGAGCTCAGGTGAGCCCCCACATACAGGTGCACGTGTGCACACAGGAGTAGCCGCCCACCCCTCCAGAGCCGGCCCTGACTGGCCTCTTTCCCAGAGATGGATGACGAGGACTACGAGCGGCGTCGCAGTGAGTGCGTCAATGAGATGCTGGACCTGGAGAAGCAGTTCTCAGAGCTAAAGGAGAAGTGAGTATGGGCACACCTCCGGCTGGGCTGATGCACCTGGGAGTGAGGAGCTAGTGGGGCTGGTGCTGACGTCCAGAGTAACAAGCACCCAGCAAGCGGCCTGTGGGGAGCAGTGTTTGCCCGAGAGTGATGGTGCCCATGGGAGGAGCCAGTGGTACTCAGCTGCCTTTCGCCTCCCAGGTTGTTCCGAGAGCGGCTGAGTCAGCTACGGTTGCGGCTTGAGGAGGTGGGGGCTGAGAGAGCCCCTGAATACACAGAACCTCTTGGGGGGTTGCAGCGGAGCCTCAAGATTCGCATTCAGGTGGCAGGTCCGTGGTCATCCTGTGCTGTTCCCCTCCTGGAACCCACAGCTTTCTGTCCCCCTCTGCTCTCGATCCTGCCCTGCCTCACCTTGTTCTAGTAGCCAAGCAGAGCCTATCTCCCTCCTTCTACAGGGATCTACAAGGGCTTCTGCCTGGACGTGATCAGGAATAAGTACGAGTGTGAGCTTCAGGGGGCCAGACAGCACCTGGAGGTGAGCTGACTGTCTGCCAGTGGATGATGGGCAAGGCCAAGGGCCTAACTGGGCCCACCTGGTTCCACCTGGTTGAGCAGCTGTGCCTTTTCCAGAGCGAGAGGCTCCTGCTGTATGACACGCTGCAGGGGGAGCTGCAGGAGCGGATCCAGAGGCTGGAGGAGGACCGCCAGAGTCTGGACATCAGTTCTGGTGAGGGCGGGGCCCAGCTCTGCCAGTGCCCACCCCTCCGGACCTCAGCTTTCCTGGCTGCACAAGGGAGGGTCTGAGGGCCTGCCTCTTGGGCGTGAGTGAGTGCCTGGAAGGGCACAGCCCAGTGTCTGGCATAGTGGTGGCTCAGGCAGAGTGGGCCCCCTTTACCCCTTTCCAAAATGGGGAGTTGTAACTGACATGCCAACATATACAGTGGCCACAGTCCCCTCCACATCCAGGGCACCTATGTTCGTAGGGGTCTTGAAGAGGTGAGAGTTGTCTTCGTTGTGCTCTCTACTAAACACATAGTTAACTGAGGCTCACTGAAGGGCCGTGGCTTCTTCCCCAAGCCCCACCATTGTTCAGTCAGGAGCTAAGCCGCCCTAAGGGGATCCTAGCCCCAAGCCCAGGGTTAAGTCCTTGGGTGGTGATGGGGAAGGATGGGGAGGCCGGGCTGGCCCATGGGGGGACACAGAGGCCACAGGGGTGGAAGTGGCCTAGGGACCTTCACCCTGATCCTGACTCTGGGTCTGCGGGCACAGAATGGTGGGATGACAAACTGCACGCCAGAGGTAGCTCAAAGACCTGGGACTCGCTGCCACCCAGCAAGAGGAAGAAAGCACCTCTCGTCTCTGGTATCCTTCCACCCAAGGTGGCCTAAAACTGGACAGAATGGCAGGCAGGCTCCAGATTCCAGAAAGGGGACTGGAGGGGACATGAGAGACAGTGGGACTAGATACATAGATGGTTCAGTGTCATGTGATCATGCCCAGGCCAGTCCAGGAACTTCGTAGGGAATACTGGGTATTCCCTGCCTATATGGACCCTAGAAAAATAGAAAGCTCACCTCAGTGACTGCCCATAACTTCTGAGTGAGGATGAGCCTTTGAGCTCCTGGCGCTCTCTACATGCCAAGTGTGGGCCCCAGTAGTCTGGGCTTTCCTGCCCCAGCCCTGCTGCCTCCCACTCGGAGGTTCTGCCTGTCCCTGCCTTTTTAGTGTCATTGCACAGGCTGCCTCTTTTGTGAAACTTCTTCTGGTCTCCCTGTGCTTGTGGCGTCTTTGCGACCACGTCCTGTCTCTAGGTGCCCATATCCCAGAGGGAACTTGCTGCCTTCACCCCTCCTCAGGCAGGAGCCCCAGGCTGGAGCTTGCTGTGTCTTCCACCCACCTGCTCAGGCAGCAGCGATGAGCTGAGTGCCCCTTCCCGTGCAGCCAGAGCCTTTGCCTTGTGGTGATGGAGACAGGGAGGGAGGGACCTGGAAGGTAGTGACTTCCCGGGGAGCCATCGGGGGCTGAATGTGCAGAGACCTCCTGTGCAGAGCACAGGTGAGGGGGGACCACAGGAGTGTACTTTCAGGATGGAAGAGGCCAGAATTTGCCTTTAGGTGGGGGAAGGGGTCCAACGAGAAGCCAGTTGGTGACATGGCCAGATAGAAAAGAAGGAGCAGGGCCCCTGAGAGTGGAATGGGCCTCTGCCACCTGATCTGGAGAAGGGAGGTGAGGGTGCAGGGTAGGGGAGCTTGGTGGACTCTGAAACAGGCTGTGGGGATCCCTAACAACCAGAGGGACCTGAGGTAGGAGGCAGAGGCTGTGTTCAAATCCAGACTCTGAGGGACCCCTCAGTACTGTCCACACACCTCTTATCCTGAGCATTGTATAGGTGGCACTACCACCTCTGGCCTCCCCAGCACAGCCCCCATCACCTGTCCCCTCCAGCAGCTGTCCAGCTTCCTTGACCCTGTCACAGGCCCTTATATCGTGTACATGCTGCAGGAGATTGATATTCTCGAGGACTGGACGGCTATCAAAAAGGTGGGTTCTGGCTGGGGGGTGGTGGCTTACACTTGTAATCCCAACAATTTGGGAGGCTGAGGCAGGAGGATCTCGAGTTCAAAGCCAGCCTCAGCAAAAAGGGAGACTCAAAGCACTCAGTGAGACCCTGTCTCTAAATAAAATACAAAATAGGGCCAGCCAGGGCTGGGGCTCAGTAGTCAAGTACCCCTGAGTTCAATCCCCAGTGCCAAAAAAAGATGTATCCACTCCTGCCTCTGACAGGGCCTGCAGCACAGGTCCCCCACTTAGGTGCCGGTATCTGGTATCTGAGAAGTTCTCTGCTCTCCCTGGGCACCCCCTGCCTCAGCCCAGGTGCCCTGACATTGCAGCAGCTCATGGTCTTCTTAGTCCAGGCTGCTCTGAAGAGAGGGATGTGCACCCTGTCAGCCCCTTGTTCCAGGCAACTCTATGGAAGAAAAGGAGGGAGGGAGGAAGGGAAGGCCATAGGACTGGCTGTGCCTCTGACAGGAGACCTCCAAACTTTGCCTAGAAAGGGTGTCCTGCTCCCCCTGCTCTGTGCAGCCCCCACCCCTCAGAGGCCTTCATGGAGGGGGGGCTTGCCAAGCTGGAGGCGGGCTCTCAGGGAGGCTTTTCTCACTACCCAGGCCAGAGCAGCAGTGTCACCTCAGAAGAGAAAAGCAGATGGTAAGAACCTCAGGGTGTCCTGCTTCCCCTTCCCATCCTGTCCCCACACGTGCCTCCAGCAAAAGAGCCAGAGAGAAGACATTGGCTGTGTCAATCAGTGGCCTGATCTAGGACTGAGAAGTGTGTGTAGCAGGAACCAGGATGGGGAGTCTCTGGGTTGATGGAGCGAGGTGGATTGGAGGCCCCAGCCTAGATGGGCCAGGGTGGGCCAAAGCCCCTTGTATGAGGGCTCCCAGAGAGAGGCACCCAGTATCCTGAAAGAAGTGGCCTCCTCCTTTGTAGTTTAACTTCCTCTCAGTGATTTTCCCCTTCCCACAACCCCCAGGACCATGACTGCTGTTCACAGCCAAGGGTCCCTCGGAGCAGCTGGCATCACACCCAGAATTCACGTTTTCCAGCAGACAGGCAGACAAGCTCCTGGGGCTGCACAGACCACTCTCCTGTGTTACTGCTGGGCCCCACTCTGCCCTCCTCAGAGCCTGCACAGCTGTGGCCCCAGAGCTGACCTGGCCAGGCAAGACTGTTGTCTCCATCTCTGACCACCTCTCCCTCCTGAAGATAAACCTCCTCTGTCCTCCAGCCAAGACAACAGGCCTTCCTAAGCCAAAGCAATACCCCTCCTGCCAACCTCTCCACTGAGCCAGGGAGCTGGGCCCGTGGCATGGGAACTGAGCCAGACAAGGGGCTGACATATTATATGTTGGGGGCCTGTCCATTCTGGCTGGAGCTGGAGGTGATAGCCAGGCTTTCCAGGTTTTCTCAGGGCTATTCCTGGTGTCTGCCTCCCAGATTTTGAAGACTAGAATTAAAACCTTTGCTGGGACTCTAGTGTGACCTGTGTGTGTATGATTTACCTTGCAAGGAAATCAGGGCTTCCCTGGGGAGCACCTGAGACAGACTTTCTTCTGGGGCCTCTGGAGTCTGGGGTACAGGCTGGGGGAAGGGAGGCAGGCCTGGAGTCAGAAGCTACATGTGGCTCAAGGCAGAGCATGAGAAGCACGCAGCCCCTGGTGGGGAAGGGACTGGTACACGTGCTTAGAGACAGGTCATGTCTGCACCTGCCCCAGTTGCTTGGCAGATTGGCAAGGCAGGCTGGCAGGGCCTGTGCGTGGGAGGCAGCCGGCAGCAGCACCATGTGCTGACGACCTCACAGCCACACTCCCCCTGGTTAGCACTGAGTGTCAGAACCACCCCCAGAACCTCAGTTAAGCAAAGGGGTTGGTTTCCATGGAGACACAGCATCCTTTCTCCATGGCAACCTGAAATCCCAAAACCCAAGTTAGACTCAGGAATGAGTCATGTGTGACCAGTAGGGGGTGCTCTCCCACAAGGCTGACCCACAAGGCAGGGACAGATGAGCAACTGACCACAGACTTAAGGTGACCCAAAGGCGAGGCTTGTGCCTATGGAGACTGAGCCAGTCCGTGCTTAACCCCTCCCCACCCAGCTGCACTGGGTGAGGAGGCTGGCAGACTGCAGGAAGCACTGTGCAGAGGTGGTGCCCTGCAGCTGGGGCTCCCAGAGTGGTGCTGGCATGGAAGGGATCCTTGCTTCTTGAACCTGGGACTAGAACAATGAGCGAGCTGTCACTGGCCAGGAGGAATGGGGCCAGGCAGAGTGGACACACAAGAGTTAACGGTTGGGGTGTGACAGGGCGAACCGCCCTCAGGAAGTGTTACTCACCACCGGGAATGTGCGCGCCTGTGCCTTGGGGGCTGGATTCTCTTCCTGAGTCCCAGAGAAGCCAAAGGAGCTCCCAGCCATGGAAGACGCTGGGCAGCCAGGAACACATCCTCTCAGAGACCCCTGCCGGAGCTTCACTCCCAAGCACCTGGAGAGAGAAAAGTTAGTGAAGTTGGAGGGACAGCCAGGTGGGGCAGGGAGGGATCTGGAGGGGAGGTGGGAACCCCCGAGGGGAAAGGGATGGGCAAAGCCCTCCTCCCCGCCTCCTGCTCAGGTCTGGGTGCCCACCTCCAGGCCAGCCCAGGACCCGCTGTACGACATACCAGACACCAGCCGGGGGCAGACAGGTGGACCCCAGCAGCCGGTGCGCACTGTGAGCCTGCGGGAGCGCCTGCTGCTCACCCGACCCGTGTGGCTGCAGCTGCGGGCCAATGCAGCAGCTGCACTGCATGTGCTGAGGACCGAGCCCCCAGGGGTGAGTGTAGGGACTGGCCAGCCGAGACAGGGAAAGCGGGGCTGAACACTGAGGTCTTGAGCCACGTGACTGTCCACTCACAGACATTCCTGGTGCGGAAATCGAACACTCACCAGTGCCAGACTCTGTGCGTGCGGCTACCAGAGGCCAGTGGCCCCTCTTTCGTCTCCAGCCACTACATCCAGGAGAGCTCTGAGGGTAAGAGGGACAGCCTGGCAGGAAGGGGCTGGAGATGGGGGGATGGACCCTTCTCTGGTCTCACTTCTCTCATCCCCCAGGCGTCTCCTTGGAGGGTTCGGATCTCATGTTCCCCGACCTTGTTCAGCTCATCTGTGCCTACTGCCACACCCGGTGAGTTGGCCCACAGACCCTGCTCCCCGGACAGCCTGTCCTCCCCACCCCACTGTAAGATTCCTCCACCTGACTCTGCCCCCCTCTCTGGCCTCAGAGACATTCTTCTCCTCCCGCTCCGGCTCCCCAGAGCCATACACCAGGCAGCCACCCACAAGGAGCTGGAGGCTATCTCCCATCTGGGCATTGGTAAGGGCTCCCTGCACCTGTTGCACAGATGGACAAGCTGAGGCCAGAAGGGGAAGGGAGGGCACCAGAGCCACAGCCTGCCTGTGCCTTTCCTTGGTGGGCACCCTCCCTAGCCTTCTCTGAGACCCCATTGGTTTCTGGTCCCTAGAGTTCTGGAGCTCCTCTCTCAACACCAAAGCTCCGCAGGGCCCACCTGAAGGCCCACCCCTGCCCAGGCTGAAGGCCCGATCCCCTCAGGAGCTGGACCAGGGCACTGGCGCTGCCCTCTGCTTCTTCAACCCCCTGTTCCCAGGAGACCTGGGCCCCACCAAGCGAGAGAGATTCAAGAGGAGCTTCAAAGTGCGGGTGTCCACAGAGACCTCTAGTCCCCTGTCACCACCTGCTGTGCCACCTCCCCCAGTCCCTGTGCTGCCAGGGGCCGACCTCAGTCACACAGAAAGGCTGCCCCCTGGGCGGCTTCTGAGAAGGGAGAGCTCAGTGGGGTACCGTGTGCCTGGAGGCACCAGCCATGTCCTCCCACTCCTGCCCTCCCTCCAGGAGGTGGACTGTGGCTCTCCCAGCAGCTCTGAGGAAGAGGGGCCAGCTGGGTCCAGGGGGAGTCCCATGACATCCCCTGGCCTTGGCCGCCGCAGGCCTCTGCTCCGGTCCATGAGCACTGCTTTCTGCTCCCTGCTGGCTCCAGAGCGGCAGGTGGGCCGAGCAGCTGCAGTGTTGATGCAGGACAGACACACAGCTGTGGGCCAGTTGGTGCAGGACCTACTGACCCAGGTGCGGGCCAGCCCGGAGCCCCAAGAGCTGCAGGGCATCCGCCAGGCACTGAGCCGGGCCCGGGCCATGCTGAGCGCAGAGCTGGGCCCTGAGAAGCTGCTACCGCCAGAGAGGCTGGGTAAGGCCCCAGCCTGGCCTCAAGTTTAGCCCCAGCTCTTCAGAACTCCAGTCCTTCCCCACCGCCCCTACTCGCCCCGTGCCACCTGGCTCTCTGATAACTGTTCTGCTGCTCACAGAGCACCCTTGTCTCGGCAACATTCAAGTGAATTCCACCCCCTGCCTCCTGCTCTTCCTGCTCCCCCACAATTCTGCCCCTTCCCCCCTCACCCCTGCCCCTCCTCCCGCAGAACACATCCTGGAGAAGTCCCTGCATCGCTCAGTGCTCAAGCCTCTCCGGCCCATCCTGGCAGCCCGCCTGCGGCGCCGGTTTTCTGCAGATGGCTCCCTTGGCCGCCTGGCTGAGGGCCTCCGCGTGGCCCGAGTGCAAGGCCCTGGAGCCTTCGCGTCCCATCTGAGCATGCCCTACCCGGTGGAGACCGAGCAGGTGCGCCAGAAGCTGCTGCAGCTGCTCCGCACCTACTCACCCAGTGCCCAGGTGAAGCGGCTCTTGCAGGCCTGCAAGTTGCTCTACACGGCCCTGAGGACCCACGTGGGTATGGCCCCCTCACTGCCTTGCCCTGTCCTGCCCCCCCAGTCTGAAGCAGGCCCCCCAGGAGAGCAGCACAACAGGGGAGAAGAACCTGACCCTCCCATCTCAGATGGTGAAACTGAGACCCACAGAGGAGAGCACCCTGCAGCCCTCCTTATGGTTGATAGAACACCCCATTTTCTAGCGGCTGGTGCGCTAAGGGGAGGGGTCACTATCTAAGAAAAGGAGAGGACTCTATCCTAAGTTTCTTCTTCCTATGTCCCCACAGGGGAGGGCGCAGGTGCAGATGAATTCCTGCCTCTGCTGAGCCTTGTCTTGGCCCAGTGTGACCTTCCTGACCTCCTGCTAGAAGCCGAGTACATGTCGGAGCTGCTGGAGCCAGCTCTGCTCACTGGAGAGGGTGAGGGCCCTACCTGCCCTCTCAGTGGGCGCAGGGCTAAGGGGCCTTAGCTGTTATATGGGCCCTGGGAAGCAGGGCCAGGGAGAAGGTCACCCCATGCCCAGCCTGAGCTACACTCTGCCCCCTTGTGTCCCAGGTGGCTACTACCTTACCAGCCTGTCGGCCAGTCTGACCCTGCTGAGCAGCCTAGGCCAGGCCCACACCCTCCCCCTCAACCCCTCCCAGGAGCTGCAGCGCTCCCTGAGCCTCTGGGAGCAGCGCCGCCTGCCTTCCACCCTCCACTTCCAGGTAAGAGGCCTGCCACAGGGTCCACATGAAACCCGTGAGCCCAGAGCAACTGTGACAGCACCCAGTCCCCTCTAGTCCTACATCACACTGCAATAGGAGCAGCGCCCTACCTGAATGTCAAAGCCAGCCTTCGAGGGAGGGGGTCCCCTGTGCCCAGCACTGGACTGAGTGCTCCAGGGCAGCCTCCCTGGATCTTCACAGAAACACTGAAATGGGACCATTATTATCCCCACTTTACAAATGAAGAAACTGAGACTGACATAGAAAGGAAAGGGACACCCAGCCCCAGCCAGGGCTCTCCTTCCTTTGTCATCAGGCTTCAGTTCTTGAATCCACCTGGGCTCTGGCCTGGGTATCCCCAGAGCTGTCCACTGCCCCATCCTTCACTCTTTCCAGCCTTGCTTGTGAGTACAGACTCTAGCCAAGTCCTGGGTTCATCCCAGTTCCACCATTTCTTGGTTTTGGGGGCTTGGACAAGTTATTCTTTGTGTCACAATTTTCTCTTCTGTAAAATGGGTACCCAGGGCTACCATGAGGATTGAAGTGTGTTGGTGCAGGATAAATGCTTAGAGCACAATGTAAGCTCTATCTGAGTGTCCCTTTAGACTCATGAGACTCTTCTGGGCTGGCCTTGCACCTGCAGCCACGACCTACTAGCTCAGCCACACTCCCCCTGCCCCAAACCCCTCTCATTATTTACAAAGCTTCTGCCAACTGGTTCCACCACTGGGTACATACCACCCACGCCGTCCCTGTGTAGCCTTCTCTGGAGCCACATACTCACCAGAGAGCGCTGAGTACTTGTTTTTGCTTCTTTTCCTGCACAGCACCTCCTTCGAGTAGCCTACCAGGAACCTGGCAGCGGTTGTACCTCCAAGACTCTAGCTGTGCCTCCTGGGGCCTCAATTGCCACCCTGAACCAGCTCTGTGCCACTAAGTTTCGAGTCAGCCAGCCAGATGCTTTTGGCCTATTCCTGTACAAGGAGCAGAACTACCACCACCTGCAGCCTGGAGCCCTGGCCCACAAGCTTCCCACAGATGGCTATCTGGTCTACCGCCGGGCAGAGCGGCCTGGGACCCCAGGGACTGCAGCAGAGGAGGCAGGCAGTGGGCAGCCAGTGTCAGGTAGCCAGAATGAAGAGAAGGGGGTACAGGGAGATGAGGATGTGGAAGCCAGAGCCAGCCCCAGGGACAGTGGGGGAGAGTCAGAGACAACTGCTGAGGGAGGAGAGGGTTAGGTCAGGGGGAACCTTCAAGAGCCAGAGGCTGCGGGAGCCAAGCAGCAGAGGAGTAGCTAGAAGGGGCCAGAAGCATCACCTGGGGCAGAAGCCTCTGAGCTGGTGGGGAAGGCCCTCATAGCCATCAACCCCACCCCCCAAGGCCACAGCCTTCTTGGCAACCCCACCCAGCCATCTCTGGTGTCCGCCACCACCTCTGAGTGGCACTTGTCTCCGTGAGCCTATCTGCCAAGGAGCTGGGAGACTGGCCACTTCTGAGTAACTAGAGTAAAGTTGAGGAGGTTTGGGGGATCCCAGACTGTGTTCAAGCACCCTTGCTTCTTGTTCTTCCTCCCCAGCCACAGGGGTGAGTGTGCCCCACAGGGAACAGATCAATCTGATGCCCAACCTATGGCATGGGGGTGGTTTCCTTGCCTTCTGTGACATAGGCAGGGCTACTGTGGACTTTGGGGCCCTGAAAAGCTCCAACTATGCCTGGTGTGGGAAGGAGGCAGCAGAATGGCAGCAGAGGACCTGCTTCCCCCAGCCTCAGCATCCTCCTCTGCAAAGTGGGTACACTATTGTTGTCCTGCCCTTCACCCAAAAGTGCTTGAGGGTCCTTAATGGATTGTTTCATTGCAAAGCAGAGCTCTTACTAGGGGAAGGGGGAGGGGAGGTGGGCGTTAGCAGCCCCCACCTGCTCTCAGGTGCCTGCTCCCTGCCAGGCGGGACCCTCTGCTGCACAGGAGTCAGACCCCGGGGAGAAAGTACCCTTGTTCCAATCTTTCCCGAAAATTGGCAGTCCTCCTGGGACTCCAGCATCCCCAGGGAATTGGGCAAGGGCAATAATGCCCACCAGTGGCCCATGCGCTTCCAGGATGGGGTGGAGGGCAGGTGGAGCTTGGAAATCATTTACTCTGCATCAGATCTTTTGGTCCTCACAAAAGCTCTGTGGGCAGGCAGGCTATGTTCTTGCTGGCCCCACTGAGGTGTGGGAAGGCAGCTCCCAAGAGTCACACAGCAAATCAGCCTCAAAAGAAAGCCCAGAAGAGGCTTCAAATGTAAGCAAAGAAAAACCGCTGACCACCAACCACGAGGGGGCGTGCACAACCCAGAGAGCTGCCGAGAGCGGTTAGGACAGCCAAGGGCCATGGAGCACAAGCAGTTTCTGTTTGCCACCATGGAACAGCAACAGCATGGGGGCTGAAGCTACTGGCCCTCAGGTCCTTCAGAGTTGGGTCTGGGTGAGGCCAGCCTCTCAGTGGCCATTCTTCAGGAAAGGATTGTCCCCAGATGGAGGAGGGCCCCAACCAGTCTCAGAGACACCACCCTGAGGTGCTAAGCACAAAGGGACATCAGCCCATGTGTCAGACATGACAACTGGGAAGTAAAAATTGTGGACATTTGCTTTCAGGTGATCCAGATATAGCCCAGGTGCAGGGCTTCCAAATTTTTCACTAGGTCCCAGAAGTTCTCCCCGCTTCCAGCTACTTGCTAGTAGGGAGTCTCCCCTTTATTCTGTTGTATGTCCTCCCCCTACCCAACCTCTGGCCCCAGAGCCTTACAGTGCTTAGCATGCCATAAGTGCTCAATAAATGTTGTCCCTTAATTAGAGGTTGATAACTAGGAATGAGGGGCCCTGGGGATACGGGGATACGGGAAGAGAGATTCTGGGAACTAAACACAGGATGTGTCAAGCTCAGTCCCAGAGGAGGGACCTGGAATGTCTGCAGGGGTGCTCAGAGAACCCCCAGGGCTGGATGTGGAAGCGGGTGCTCACAGGAACAGTCAGAGGCTTCTGAGCCCCTGACTCTGGACCATTTGCAAGCCCTTCCCATGTTCAGTCCCAGTTCCTGGCCTGGAATTCAGTGATCCTCCAGCAGTGGCTCATGGGAGCACTGCCAGGTCCTGCCTGCATCCTGGGGACTTTTTGTTTATCTGATTCTCAGGGGCCCAGGCCACATCAGCATGACCAAGAGTGATGATAAAGGGGCAGGGGCTCCAGGCAGGGTAGGAGATAATAAGCCAGCGTCATCCCTACTTTACAGATAGGAAACAGGCTAGCTTGGGGCATGTGGCTCCTTACAGGACAAAGGACTCAAACACGAGGTTCTCCAACACAGACTCATTTACTCAATACTCAACAGTAATATATTGAGTGTCCTGTGTAGATCAAGCACCAAGCAGCCACAACCCACAAGGAAACGGGTGGAATCTCATCTTCCTCATGCTGTTGAGGAAGCGAAGAGCCTGCTGCATTTTAGGGGGTTCTGCACCACCCCTGCCACCAACCACGCTTGTCCTTATAGAAGAGGAAGCCAAGGCTGATAGGTCATGCACTTTGTCCAATGTCCACTGCTACAGGGCAGGGCTGGGACCCGGAACTGATGTTTGGCTCTGTGGAGAGCAGCAGTCATTTCCTTGCTTGGAAATGTTGCACTTATCACTTCCAAAGTCACCCTAATTGAATGTGTGAGTGTTTATTGTCTCCCCCACTAGCGTGCCAGAGCCAAGTTGGCCTTGTTCCCAGCTAACTCTCGGGGGGCCCTAGGACAATGCCTGGGCCGGAATTGGCACTTAGTAAATCTGTGCAGAACAGTGTGGAATGATGGGTCCAGGATGACTCTACTGAAAGGGCTCCTCTGAGTTCCTGGGGTGGCATGTTCTCCCTCACTGCCACCAGGGGGTGTGCACACCTCATTTCCAGCTCCATGCCAGGTATCTTCTAAACGGAGTCCCATACATAGGAGACTCAGGACCCTGGGACCCATGCCCAGCCTGGCCCTAGCAGTGGAGTAGGGATCTTGCAAAAGCAGGTCAGGACAGGGATGAGGGAGGGGCCGCCTGTCCCAGGTTCTACAGCCTCATAGACCAGGAGCCAAGGCCTATGGGATGGCCTGGGAGAGGTGGGGTGGACAGCAGGCACCTGACTCACCTTCAGTACAACATTTAACACCCTGCAGTGACCCATGTTCAACATTTAACATCTTCTGACCCATGTTAACTCCCACAATTCCACACACAGAGACTCCTGACCCCCATTCCAACAGAGTGTAATACCCATCCACCACAGCAGGCACAAGAGCACCCAGGCACCAATAGGGCACCCATGAGGACGAGTTGGCATAGAGACCTTAGTGATCAGCTGCACAGGATCTCCTGACACACTCAGACCTACCTGTGCAGAACTGCCACAACACCCACATCACCTGCTCAGATATGGCCACACACACGACTTTGCTATAGCACAGGGCTGCCATTACCTGCAGTCTGAGCCCTGAAAGAGCAAATACCCACACAAACACACAGACACGTGCACACACACACCATACTTTTTTTTTTTTTTAAACTCTCGAGCATGCCCAAGAGGTCCAAGCCCCTCTCCTGACTAATCTTCCCAGCCCTGGCCCACCCCTGCCTCACTCACCCCCCACCAAACCCGGCCCCTGGCAGACCCTGGGGGGGGGGGGCTGTGAGTGCTAGGAAGACCCCTGTGAGGGGCGTGGCAACCCCACTGGCCAAGCAGGAGGCAGAAGCCGACTTCGCTGGGTGGGGAGGCCTGAGCTCATCAGATTCCAGCCGGCCTGATTCACAGGAAGAGCCGGGGAGGGTCTGGGAGGGGACAGAGCCCAGGGACTGGGGTTCTGGGGGCCTGGGTGGGCTTTAGGAGAGTCCGGTATCTAGAGCAAGCCTTTCAGTTGGGGTTGGGGTTTCCTGAGGGGGTGCCTGAAGGAGAGCCTGCGAGGCGGGGCTACTGGGAGGGGCTTACGACCCTGAACTGAGCTGCAGGATGAGACAATGGGCCCTGCCCGCCCCACCCAGCCACCAGGCCCCACGCCTTTTCAGCAGCTGGGTGTCTTTAACCAGGGTTAGCCCAAGGGCGGGATGGGGGAGCAAGGATAGGGTGACCTTCCCTGCCCATCTGGCCCCTCAGGCTCTCGGGCAGGCAACCCATGAATGAACTTCAGAGGTCCCAAGGGGCTGGGCCTGCTTAACTTAGTCTGTTGGGGCCGACAGGGTTACAGACCCACGGGCCCTGCCAGGCATGGATTCTTCCAGAGAGACAGAATGCTTGGGCTGTACCAGCGCCAGGGATGTTGCTGAGATGGAGCCCTCTGTGCCTGCTACCCCTAGAACTCTGTCTCCCCAGCCAGGCTGATGCTCGGAAGAGGTGGGGGCCCACAGTGCCTAGACCCAGTTGCAGGGTGACAGGAAGAAAGGATGGGGCTGGGGGCAGGACAAAGGCAAAGGAAGTGCCTTTCTTGGAACTCTGCACCAAAATAGCCCATTCTGTTCCTACACTTGGTCTCCAAGTCCCAAGGGGAGGTGTGTGTCACCAAGGAGACCCTCACCAGGGAGGGGCCTGAGTTGACCTCAGTCTGGCTTTTGCCTGTCAGCCATTCAACCCCCACCACGGGTTGCGCTCCACTTTGAAGTCCCAACATAAATATCATGTCTGCTTGGTTCTCCTTCCCGGCCTGGTCAGGCCCCCAGACCTGGCTCCCACCCCAGCCAGCCCTGGGGCTGCAGTGCTGGGAGAGAAGAGAGGCTGGACCACCCAGGGTTGGGGGCAAGCTAGAGACACTGTGACAGACAGAAGGACCCTGGAGACAGAAAACACAGAAAGAGGCAGAGCACCAGGAGACAGTAGACAGGGAGACCCCCAAGACCCACAGGAGAGCTGCAGACCCAGACACGGGGGAGAGAAGAAAGGGAGGCGAGACGCTGCAGTCAAAGGGAGAGACACCGAGATGCAGAGATCCTTGGGGACACTGAGGGGGCAGGAGGAGGAGGCGTTGACAGGAAGAGAAAGGAAAGTAAGAGCCTTCAGAGAAAGTTCCAGAGGTGAGGGGTTGTGGGAGGCTGGGACTGGGGTAGCTGGGGAAGAATGTCGTGGGACCAACCGTCTCATTTGCTCAGGCCTGAGGGGGTTCCTAGGACATGGGGTCTGTAGTGCTGAAATCAGAACGTCCTCAGAAAGCTGGGACAAATTGGTCACCCTAGGTGGCAGGCTTAGGAGGGAGGTTCCACCCCCACAGGTAGCCTTGGATCACTAAAGAAGCTTCATCCTTGAGAAGGGCTGTGGACATGCGCAGGGGCAAGTCTAGTTCCTTTTAGCTCTGACATGGGCTCAGGATTCCCTTTCTTTTCTTTTTCTTTTTCTTTTTTTTTAAAGAGAGAGGGAGGAGTGAGAGAGAATTTTAATATTTATTTTTTAGTTCTCGGCGGACACAACATCTTTGTTGGTATGTGGTGCTGAGGATCGAACCCGGGCCGCACGCATGCCAGGCGAGCGCGCTACCGCTTGAGCCACATCCCCAGCCCCTTAATATTTTTTTAGTTGTAGTTGGTACAGTATCTTTATGTGGTGCTGAGGATCGAACCCAGTACCTCACACGTGCAAGGCAAGTGCTCTACCACTGAGCTACAGCCCCAGCCCCAGGATTCTGTTTCTTGAGGGCAGATGTGGCCAGATGTTCATGTCAGGCATCTTCCAGGAGAGCGAACGGGGCTTCCAGCTGGGTCCAGGTTGGGCAATCCAGGGGCAGCCATATGCTTCATTCACACAGCTGTGGGCACAGGTGTGGACTAGCCGAACACACACATCACCCAGCTGTGTGTGTCCACAACAATGCCGGGCCTGTGCAAACAAACACTTGTGTGCACACAGGCAAGCACATGGCCATGCACAAACATGGGCTCTCTCCAGGGTAAAGGCACCCACGGCCGCCTCCACCTTTGGGGATGCTGAGGAGGGACTGCACCCCTTCTACCCTAGCACTCCCACCCCATCTACAGGGAGGGGGGCTCCCTGCAGGGCTGTCCTACCCAGAAGCACACCGGGTGTGGTGCAGCAGGGAGGAGGCTGCCAGGTCCCCCTTCCCTTCTCCACTCCCACCTCCCCTCGGGCTCCCACCCAAGACCAGGCGCCTCCCACCCACCCTTCAGCCTTTCCTCTTGACAGCCTCATGGCTGGATTGGTTTGGGAAGAATTTAGACATGGAGGGAGATGGGGGATGGGACAGAAGGAGGCAAGGAGGTGACTTGTACACAGAACAATGTGCTGGCTCAGCAGCCTGGGTGCCAAGGCTCTCCAGGATGCTGGCTGGCTCAGGGGGCGCCCCCCAACCACACCCGACCCCTGGCCCTGGCTGTTCTGGGGCCTTCTCCAGGCCAGCCCCTCTGCAGGCTGCCTACCTCTCCCCCATGGCCCACACATTGTATCCATCTGCCTCTTGCTTGTCCCAGTCGCTGCCAGCCAAGGCTCCTTCTGGTGGCTTGGGCTTGTGTTTTCGTGTCCTGTTGAGGTGTGTGAGCACTCCCTATGTGGGCCATGATCAGAGCAGGGAACCCCAGCCACCTGACCCTCAATGTGAGCTGAGCCTGGTGTCCTGAGCTTGGAAGATACATTGTCCCCTTCCCCAGTGGGAGTTTCATTGGCCTCAGGCCCCAGCAGAGAGAATGACTGTGTAGTATCAGGGAAGAGTCCCTCTTGATCCCTACAGTGGTAGCCCAAGCTGTTCCATGTTCCTGGGATGTCCTCCTGCAGAGATGGAGAGTTCCGTTGTGAGCATGCCACACACCATGGTGGCTACTAGCTCTGAATCGGGGCCTATGACTTTAACCTATGTCCCTGTACCCAACCATGCATCTAAATATCATCTTATCCACATACTCCTCCACTTAATAATTCCTACATCTATCCATCTGTCCATCATCCACCAACCATCCATTCATCCACACTTCCTCCTGACCATTTTTCCACGTTGGTATCCATACAACCATCTGCCCATGCATGCATACATGCATCCATTCACATACCCACCCATCCATGCACCCACCCATGCATCCAAATGACCATCCATATACCCACCACATATGCTCCAAGCATTCATTTCATTAATTAACATCTTCTCTGTGCTGTGGATAAACCAAGACCAATCAGGCTCAGCAGGAAGAGTAAGCCCCCGACCAGCCCTGTCTCCAGCTCCTCACCCCAGACCTTTGATGTGGTTCTCACTGTGTCCCCCATTCCAACTAGAGCAGAAAGTTCTTAGGGAACTGCTACCCTACTCTCCCAACTTGGAGGAGACAAGTGAGTACTAGGAACCTTCCTAAACTAGGCATCCAGAGTGTCTTCAAGTCCCTTTAACTTTGTTGGGTCCAGAGATGCCCCTCCTCTGCTCCCCAGCCCCCATCCTTCTCAGGCTTCCCTCCACTGGTAACTACTAGTACATCTGGAATGTGACCTTTGACCCTCCTCCTCCTATTTCCTATTTCCCTTGCCTGTCCCCAACCCCTTGACCCCACTGAAGCTGGGGTCCTGACCTCTGATCTGACCCACCCACTTGCCAGATGGCCTGCAGCCTTCTCTTAGACGCCCCAGCACTGGCCATTGCCCGAATCATGACTGGGCTCACCACACCCTTGGACCAGGCTCAGGACCGCCCCTAAGGAGCCTCCAGAGGCTGCCTCCCCCAGCCCGGCCCGCCCTGCTGCCCTGCTCTCCAGCCAGCTCCTTCTCCTTTCCCAGACTATTGCAACAGCCTCCTCACTGGTCCCTGGCCTCCAGCCCCCCTCCACCCACCGCACACCATCCATGAACATCGCTCCTCATGCCTCTGTCCCCATGGCAGCTGCCGAGCCAGGCCTCTACTCCTCTCTGCTCGCTCTCTCCAGGCCTCACCTCCTCCTGAGGCTCTCCCTGGGCCCAGTGCAGTGCTGTGCTCTCCAGGCACATCTGAGCCCTCTGTGCTTTCATCCAGGCTATGCCTTCTTCCTGGTCTGCCTTCCTGCCTCCAACTCCATTTCTGCCATCATTCCTGATTCCCAGTCTCTGCTCAAATGGTGCCACAGGGTGCTACAGCAAAAAGAGAACTGGACTAAGAATCAGGAGACATTGGTCCTGGTCTGAGCCCTACCACTAAGTGGTTCTGAGACTCCCTAGGCCTCAGTCCCCCCGCCCAATGCAAAAAGACTTCCTGTTTGCAGGGTTCTCCCAGTTCTGGGATGGTCAGACTTCATGGGGATGGCCAGCAAGTGTGGGGAGCAAGTGGTCTCTGGTCCCAGGTGGGATCCCAGCTCACACAGTTCACCTTCTTGAGCCAGGCTCTTCACACATTGGAGTCTTGTTCATTCATTCCACAAACCCTTAGAGCTCAGCATCTATGGGCCACGAGTTTTCTACACTCTGGGCATGGAGTAGGGAATAGGAGAATGAATGACCCTGCCATCATGAGCTCACAGTCTCCAAGGGCAGAAGTTCTCTCTGGAGGTAATATTAACATTTGGTAATGTCTGGAAACTTTTTTTCTGCTGGTGGGTTTACAGGCAAGGAACCCAGGGGGCACATAACCACTGAGCCACATACCTAGTTCTTTTATTTTTTTATTTTGAGACAGGATCTTGATAAGTTGCTTAGGGACTCTCCAAGTTGCTCAGGCTGGCCTCAAGCTTTTCTTTCTTTCTTTTTTTTTTTTTTAAAGAGAGAGTGAGAGAGAGAATTTTTTTTAATATTTATTTTTTAGTTCTCGGTGGACACAACATCTTTGTTGGTATGTGGTGCTGAGGATCGAACCTGGGCAGCATGCATGTCAGGCGAGCGCGCTACCGCTTGAGCCACATCCCCAGCCCTGGCCTCAAGCTTTTGATCCTCCCACCTCAGCCTCCCAAGTTGCTGGGATTGCAGGCATGTGCCACTGCATCCAGTTGGGGACATTTTTGATTGTCCCAACTAGAAGGATGCTACCAACATCAACAAAAACCAAGGACACTGCTAAGCATCTTACAATGCAGAGCACAGACTCTGTAACAAGTAGTTATTCAGCCCTGAATATCAATAATGCCAAGGCTAGGAGCAATCAGGTCATAAGGAAAGCAACAAATAAATATATACATTGTCAGAGTAATAAGTGCACAGCAGGGAACGCAGAAAGATCCAGGGCCAGGGAGTCCCTGGGA
Organism: Spermophilus citellus; assembly: GCF_964194105.1. NCBI lineage: Eukaryota > Metazoa > Chordata > Mammalia > Rodentia > Sciuridae > Spermophilus > Spermophilus citellus. The sequence goes on along the minus strand of NC_138183.1, from coordinate 251,252,181 downwards.
TGGTGGAACAGTGTGAGGTGGGGATCAGGAACTGACACTTGAACCAAGACCTGAAGAAAGTGGAGAAGCAGAGCATTTGGACATTGCTGGTACAGTGTTCCTTGCAGGGGACCACAGGGAAAGAGCTTGAGGTAGAGTGCCTGATGCCACAGTAAAAGGGGGCGGAGTAGTTTAGGAGCAGATCACATGGCAAGGACTTGGGGTCATTCCTCTGAGTCAGATGGGACCTCAGAGGGTTTTGAGCAGGGGAGGGACCAGATCTGACCTAGGTTCTATTTATTTATTTATTTATTGCGACAGGGTCTTGCCAAGATGCCGAGGCTAGCCTCAAACTTGCAATCCTTCCGCCTCATCTTCCTGAGTTACTGAGCTAAAAAACCTGGGCCCATTATCCCCATATTGTAGATAAGAAAAATGGAGGCCCAGAGAGGGTCAGTGACTTCCCCAAAGTCACACAGCAGATTAGATTATAGGTATGTGCCACCATGCCTGCCTGGTCCACTGTGTGTGTGTGAGAGAGAGAGAGAGAGAGTGTGTGTGTATGAGAGTGTGTACAGCTGGGGACTGAACACAGTTTCACACATGCTAGGCAAGTATCCTAACACTGAGCTACATCTCCAGCCCTGACCTACATTTTCAAAGGATCCCTCTGGCAGGGTGGCGAGGGCAATAGAAAGTTAGGAGGTCTGGAGATGGGAGGTGGAGTGTAAGGCTCTAGATGGGTGATGCTAGTGGCATGGCCAGGGGTGGGTGGCAAAGATGGTGAGAAGTGCTCAGATTCCGGGTCTATTTTGAAAACAACAGGAGACTGATGTGGGGTGTGGGAGAAAGAGACAAGTCAAGGATGAGCTCAAGGTTTTGGGCCTAGGCCAAAGAAAGGGTGAACTGCACCATATTGACTTTTCTTTCCTGAGAAGGGGAGTAGTTCTGTGTGCTTCCCAGGTGTGCACCCTGTAAGAAGGAACTTCCAGGCACATGGCATGCATTTCGAAAGCCCTGGTTCTCAGACACTAGCTAGGACTGAAGGCCTCACCCAGGTTTGTTGGGAAGACTAAGGAACATATGTTTCATGCTCACTGCTGACAGAGCACATTTGCAAATAGTGATGATACAATATCCCAGCTGAGCTAAAAAAAACTGGGCCCATTATCCCCATATTGTAGATAAGAAAAATGGAGGCCCAGGGAGGGTCAGTGACTTCCCCAAAGTTACACAGCAGATTAGCAGCACAGCAGGAAGCTAGACCAGGGCAGTGTCCTATGGGGCAGTGTCCTCCACAGCCTCACCTCAGATTCAAACATCACCTCAGATTCAAACATCTGCTAAGAACATCTGCCAAAGTCATACACCTGTAGTCCCAGCTACTCAGAAGACTGAGGCAGGAGGATCACTTAAGCCCAGGAGTTTGAGGGAGGATGTTCCTAGGCAACATAGCAAAAACCATCTCTTAAAAAACAATAAATAGGGGCTGGGGATGTGGCTCAAGCAGTAGCGCGCTCGCCTGGCATGTGTGCGGCCCGGGTTCGATCCTCAGCACCACATACCAACAAAGATGTTGTGTCCGCCGAGAACTAAAAAATAAATATTAAAAATTCTCTCTCTCTCTCTCCTCTCTCACTCTCTCTAAATAAATAAATAAATAAATAAATAAATAAATAAATAAATAAATAAAATAATCCTGTAATCCCAGAAGCTCAGGAGACTGAGGCAGGAGGATGGTGGGTTCAAAGCCAGTCTCAGCAAAAGTGAGGCGCTAAAAGCAACTCAGAGAGACCCTGTCTCTAAATAAAATATAATATACAAAAAGAATACAGTGGGTGTGCACGGGTTAATCTTTCAGCTGGCTCCCCAGGGGCCATCCTGGGTGACCAGCTTGGCTCAAGTTCCTCCAGAGGCCTCCAGGAGAGACAGGAAGAGGACCCCCACCAGGCCTGAGCAGTGGGCCCTGGGGGCAGGAAGGGGGCTCCACGAGGTGATGCCTATGTCATATACATGCAATGTGTCCTTGCGTGCCCTGTGCCCATACATGGCTGTGCACTGGTCCCCTTGCAGCCAGTCCTGCTCACCCAGAGTGTAGCCCAGCCCCCACCCAGCCCCCTAACCCACTGCACCCTGCAGCAGGAGCCCAGAGAGGCATTTCCTGTTTGGGGGCCTCCTCCTCCCCCTCTAAGCCCAGGTTCCCAGGGCCCCAGGCTGAGCAGGGGTGAAGGGAAGACAGCCCTTGTCCCTCTCCCTCCCCTCCCCCTTAAGCTGGCCTAGCTGGAGCCAGAAAGCTTGAGGGTGGGGTGAGTTGAGGAAGGGGCTAGAGAATAGTAAGCCGTTGAGGATTCCCGCGCCTGGGTTATCGAGGTGGTTGCCGTCAGAGCCTGCACAGGAATTCCAGGGACTTGATGGGTTAGGCCACGTAGGATGCCACAGCATTTTCGAAGGTGCACCTAAGGGATGCAGCACGTCAGGCGGACTCTGCGCGTGGGATGGGGTCCACAGGCCCGCGTGGGCCCTGGCGAGGTGCGGGGCTTGGCTGAGAGAGACACTGGGTGCCCACGCGCCCTTGCTCTCGCGTGGGGAGGGGGAAGAGAAGCATGCGCATGTGCGACGTGAGAGGGGTGCCGGGAGCAGGTTGGGCTGTGAGATCGTTCAGGGCTGTGTTGAGCTTGGTGTGTCCTGATTCGGGTCCCTGCGAGTGTCTGGGACTCGACCTCACCCCGTGGCCTGAGCCCGGTCTGGGGTTCGCTGGGGATCTCGGAGGGTCGGGCTGCCTCCGGGCAGGCGTTCCCCTCTCCCGGGACTCCCCGCCCTGCGGGCCCCGGGGCGCCAGCTAACGCGCCTCTCCCCCTCCTCCGCCCCCACCCGGAGCCCCCACCCCACTGCTTCCTGCTCCCTCGGCCCCGAGGGAGCCCGAGCCGGGAGCTGGCCGCGGCCCCAGCCCGCTCCTTACAAGGCCCGCCCCCGGCCCGCCCGCCAGAGGCCCCGGCCCCTCCCCCTGTCAAGAGCCGCCGCGAGCCCGGGCCGGGCCAGTCGGGGGGCGTCGCGATGCTGCTGCGCCTGCTGCTGGCCTGGGCGGCCGCGGTGCCCGCGCTGGGCCAGGACTCCTGGGACGCCGAGCCCCGCGCCGCCTGCGGTCCCGGCAGCTGCTACGCGCTCTTCCCGAAACGCCGCACCTTCCTGGAGGCCTGGCGGGCCTGCCGGGAGCTGGGGGGCGACCTGGCCACGCCACGGACCCCCGAGGAGGCCCGGCGCGTGGACAGCCTCGTGGGCGCTGGCCCCACCAACAAGCTGCTGTGGATCGGGCTGCAGCGGCAGGCCCGGCAATGCCAGCAGCAGCGCCCGCTGCGCGGCTTCACGTGGACCACGGGAGACCAGGACACGGCCTTCACCAACTGGGGCCAGGCTGCCCAGTTAGGGCCCTGCCCGGCCCAGCGCTGTGTGGCCCTTGAGGCTAGTGGTGAGCATCGCTGGAAAGAGGGCTCGTGCACGCTGCCCGTGGATGGCTACCTATGCCAGTTTGGCTTCGAGGGAGCCTGCCCGGCGTTGCCAGATGAAGCTGGCCAGGCCGGCCCAGCTGTCTACACCACCCCCTTTCACCTGGTCTCCACCGAGTTTGAGTGGCTGCCCTTTGGTTCTGTGGCTGCCGTGCAGTGCCAGGCTGGCAGGGGAGCCTCTTTGCTCTGCGTGAATCAGCCTGAGGGTGGTGTGGGCTGGTCCCAGACTGGGCCCCTCTGCCCAGGGACTGGCTGTGGCCCGGACAACGGGGGCTGTGATCACGAGTGTGTGGAGGAGGAGGATGGTCATGTGTCCTGCCGCTGCTCTGAGGGCTTCCGACTGGCAGCAGATGGGCACAGTTGTGAGGACCCTTGCGCTCAAGCCCCTTGCGAGCAACAGTGTGAGCCTGGTGGGCCACAAGGCTACAGCTGCCACTGTCGCCTGGGCTTCCGACCAGCAGAGGATGAGCCCCACCGCTGCGTGGACACGGATGAGTGCCAGATCGCCGGTGTGTGCCAGCAGATGTGTGTCAACTATGTTGGTGGCTTCGAGTGCTATTGCAGTGAGGGTCACGAGCTTGAGGCGGATGGCATCAGCTGCAGTCCTGCAGGGGCCATGGGCGCCAGGGCTTCCCAGGACCTTGGTGATGAACTGCTGGATGATGGGGAGGAAGAGGATGAAGATGAGGCCTGGGAGGTCTTTGATGGTGGCTGGACAGAGATGCCTGGGATCATGTGGATGGAGCCTACACAGCCTCCAGATTTCGGCCTGGCCTATAGACCCAGCTTCCCAGAGAACCGAGAGCCCAGGAGACCCTACCCTGAGCCCACCTGGCCACCCCCGCTCAGTGCCCCTAGGGTTCCCTACCATTCCTCCGTGCTCTCTGCCACCGGGCCCATGGTAGTTTCTGCTACACGCCCCACACTGCCTTCTGCCCGCCAGACCCCTATTATCTCCGCCACATACCCACCCCTGAGCCCTGCCCATCAGCCCCCCTTGGTCCCTGCCACACGCCCTGCTGTGCCCCCTGACCACCAGCTCCCCATGATTGAGACCAACTATCCAGATCTGCCCACTGCCCACCGGCCCCGAATTAACTCTGTCACTCACCCAGCACAGCCCCCTGCCCATCAGCCTCCCATGTTCTCAGCCAAATATCCCAAACTGTTCCCTGGCCACCACTCCCCCATGTTTCCAAATACCCAGGTATCAGATACCCAGACCACCACTCATTTTCCTGGAATCCCGTCTAACCCTGTCCCTCTTGACACCACCCCCAGTGCCCATCAATCCCCTCTGGCCCCAGATGTTCTAGTTCTTAGAACCCAGGCTCCCCAGCTGTCCATCATCCCTACTGTCCAGCCTTCTCTGCTCCCCACCTCCAGGTCCCCTGTGACCCCTGCCTATCAAGTCCCTGTGCCTGCTGTCACCCAATCCCCAGCTCTCTCCACTCCCCTCCCTCCTCAGACCCCTCCTAACCAGACCTCACCTATCATCCCTACACATCCCCATTCCAAAGCCCCCCAAGTCCCAAGGGAAGGGGGCTCCAGTCCCAAGTTGGCCCCATGGCTGCCCTCAGTGGCACCTACAGCAGCCCCAACACCCTTGGCAGAGGCTGGTCTGGCAGGTCGAAGCCAGAGGGATGACCGATGGCTGCTGGTGGCACTTCTTGTGCCCACATGCGTCTTCTTGGTTGTCCTGCTTGCACTGGGCATTGTGTACTGCACCCGCTGTGGCCCCCATGCACCCAACAAGCGTATTACTGACTGCTATCGCTGGGTCACCCATGCCGGGAGCAAAGGCCCAACGGAACCCATGCCCCCCAGAGACAGCCTCACAGGGGTACAGACCTGCAGAACCAGCGTGTGATGGGGCACAGATGTCCCCTGCAGGGTAGGGGGAAGGGACATGCGCTGGACACATGGCTGGGGCTGCACCAGAGACCCATGGGGGGCTATCCGGCTGGACAGAAGGCTTCCTGCTCACTGGGCTCAGCACTCATGGCAGAGGACACACCAAGGCCCTCAGGACCTCAGGGGGTGGGTGCTGGGATCTTCTCCAATAAATGGGGTGCCAACCTCACTCAAAGCTCTTGGCCCCCATTGATGCCTGAGGGGGAGGGTCTGGGAGGACTCAGGAAAAAAGGAATGGCTCTTCCTTCAGTTTGTCTAGGTAAGGTAAGACCTCTTAAGGGAGAGTACTTCGGGGAATTCTCAGGAAAGGAGGAGTCCAGAGAGGGTAGAGACTTGCCCATAGTCACACAGCAAGCCTGGGAATCTGAGGTTTGGCATGGAGAGAATTCTATATTTGTTCCTCTTTATTTACCAAAACTCCAAGAAAGTGGGACTGAATCTGGGGGAGGGTCCTGAGATTATGGCTTCTGTTGAACTACAGCCAAACTGGGATTTAGGGGAAGACTCTGGGGCTGGTGAATCAGGAAAGTAAGAGGGCATTTAGGGGCTGAGTTTCTCCTAACTTTCTTCTGAACATCCCTTCCCTCTTCCCAGGCTGCCCAGAAACTGGGGCCTGGTACTTAGGGACACCCAAGGATGCTGAGGCCCTTGGGTTGTGGGTGCTCTTGGAGGCTCCTCCCTCCTGCTCTGGGGAAGCTGAGATGGAAAGAGAGCCCAACTCAAGAGAGAGGTCCCAGATCAGCTCCCCAGCAGCCTCAGGAGTAAGAGGGACCCCTAGGGATCCCACTTTGCTCTTCTCCTTGTGGAATGGGGGTGGTGCCGGGTCTGAAAAACTCAACAGGGCCCAGCTTGAGCGAGGGTGCAGGCTCATCCGGACTGCGGTGTCTCGGGAACTGGAGTATAGGCAGGTCAAAGATCACAGCGTGTGGGGTAACCTCCCTCCTGCTGGGCTCACAGCCTTGGGGGGAGGGGGCGGGACCTGGGCCAGGGTGGCGCCGGTTCCCACTGCCTCTGTAATTTTTCAGTTTCAGTCTCTGGGGCCTCTAATTAAGAAGGGGCAAAGCCGCCACCACCACCCGGGCAGGCGAAGAGGGGTGGCCCAATGCCCCTTTTCTACCTGGAGCACTTTGACACCCTCTGGCTCAGGGACTGGGTCCCAGGCGACCAGGAGAGGAGGGCCCGGAGCTGTGGACTAACGGGGGAGGGGGGGAGTGTAGAGGGGGCGGAGGGAAGACTACGCACCGCCCCTGGTCGCCCCTCTCACATTCCCCTAACTCAAACCAGACGCCCCCGCCAGATACTGCCCAGCTTTTAACCTCCCAGATGCCGCCAGGGAGGTCTGCTGTATGGGGCCGGGAGTCGCAGGGCTGCTCAGACGCCTGCGTCTGGGAAGGAGGTGTGGGCGAAGACTGGGAAATGGCAAGATCTCCCGGGACGCAGACTGTAGTTCACTGTAGTTCCCTCAGCTGACCCGGAGCAGGGGTTCTAGAATGCCCCGAGGACAAGAAGGAGTTAAATGTACTGCAGTTGGAGGGGGGATGGGAATAGGGAAGGGGGCCCAGAGCCGGCTCTTTGTCATCCGGTAATGAGCACCAGATGCGGAGCTGCGTGCGGGCCTAAACAGACGGCCTCCCAGGGCAGAGCCCCCGCTAGCACCGAGCCCTGGCTCCTCCCAGACCCAGAGCTGGCTCTCAGGCCCCGCCCAACCCAGGAGCCGCCCAGGAGCCCGGCGCTATCAGCCCCGCCCCTTGAGGCCACGGGCCACGCCCCCCCCCCCCGCTGTCTGGAGACCCCGCCCCCAAAGCCTCAAGACGTGTCCGCCTACCAGCTCAGAGATTCCTACAGAATTATTGCCCCGCCCCTCTGACCTATCAGTCCCGCCTACCAACACCATAGGCCCCACCTCCTCGGGTTGGTCCGAAGACTGGCAGAGCTACCAGTCCTGGATTCCTGGAGGTGCGACTCTATCCAGACTTTACCTACTCTCTCGCAATTATTTGCCCTAACACGACTGCAAGCTCCGCCCTCCACAGAACCTGAGGCTCCGCAGCAGAGATATTAACTCTGTCCAGGAGAGACGACGCAAACTCCGCCCTCCAGGGAAACGTGCGAAGTTCCCCTTCAACTCTTCCGCAGGTTCCGCCCCCGGCTACAGGCCCCGCCCCTTCACCCCGTAGATCTCGCGGAGGAATTCGGGCCACGTACAGCTCCCACACTTCACACAGGTGAGGGCTCACCTACACAGAGCCCCTCCTCTTGGGTCCGCCCACTGAAGATGCCCACAAGTCCCGCCTTTGACAGTCCCTTAAAATCCGTGCACTCTCAGGCTGGAGTGGTGTCTCGGTGGTAGAGCACTTGCTTAGCATGTGTGAGGCCCTGGGTTCGATTCTCAGCACCGAATATAAATAAATGAATAAAATAAAGGTCCATCAACATCTAAAAAGACATTTAAAAAATATCCGCCCACTCTCCACAAACTGCGCACAAATACGGTCTAGGTAAAGAACGAAGCCCAACCACTCTCTCAGCCACGCTTCCAGCGAATGCACAACTCCTCCCACACTTCTGGGGAGGCGAGCCCCGCCCACTCGGGCGGCTGGCTTCCCTACCTCCAGGGTATGCCCAGACCCGCTAGTCGTCCCAACTCCTCATCTTTGACCCGGATGCTCCAAACTCGGTCCTGGCGCCCTCTCCTTCCTACACTCACCGGATCCGTCAGATTCCCATTCTCTGGACGTCTGTGAATGAGTCTTTAGCGCCACCTGTCTTTGGCACCGCGGACTTACAGCCACTGGGAAAAGCCTTAATCAGGCCTTTTTCCCAGAGTATACCAATTGCTCAGTAATTAGCTGCTTGATTTGTTAAACGTTAGTGTTACTTAAAAATCTGCTGACTCCCTCGTCTCCCCTGGCAGGATAGGCACCTTTCGTGCTTTTTAGAAGTCCGTCCCGAGGGGTCTTCACATGGGCTGACATGGCACTGAGAGTCTTTAAAGTGGCTGGTGGGACTCTGGGTGACCCTCTCCCAGGAATCCTGTTCTTAGGAATGAAAGCACAGCTTCTCACCTGGGAACCCAGCATTCCTAGAGCTGGGTTTCCCTTCTCCCCAGCCATCGCTCCACAGAGTGGGGACTTTCCCTAGGGGGCTGGTTTGGCTATGTGGGTTTGGGCCAGAAGCTTTGCTTGAAAGTTGAAGGTCGTGGTTTTTAGGGACGTTGATGTCAAACAGTGCTTCAGACCTTTCTTTCAGTGCTCATCCTTATATCTGAAAATTTTCTCTGGGTCACTCCTTCACTATAGAGGGGACTCTGGAGGGCAGGAGAAAGGTTCAGTCCTAGGAGCATTACAGGGACAGAATGGGCACTACAGGGGTGGAATGGGGACTGTCACCTGCTAAGCTCCTGATGGGCACCACCTTTCCTCCCTGTTGTAGGCATTAGGTGGCCCATGCATGCCAACCTTGCCCACAGCCATGTGTGGACAACCTCAGGCTTGAGGAGTGGAGTTCTTCCCACTACAAATGGCAGTAGGGTTTGGTGCCAAAGAACAGTGAAAATAACTGTATATACTTGAAGTACTTAGTATGCCCAGTCCTATTCGAAGGGTTTAACGTGTCTTAATCCATCTAAAATCCATAACGATCTCCATTCTTAGTGTCATTCTTTTCACAATTTACAGATGTGGAAGCTGAAGGTACTAAGCCATCTGCCCTGATTAGGAAGCAGAGGTTTGAACTCAGGCACATCCTGGGATCGTCACTCCTATGACAGAGCCAGGCCAGACCCGACAGCCAAGTCCCTAATAAAAAAAAAAATGCCCACCTCTTGGAAACTAGCTCTTACAGGTGAGACTCTCGGGCAGGCTGATGATACTAGACTTGGGCAGGAGAGGAAGATTTCCCCCTCAGGAGGAATTGGTCATCTGTGGTTTGGGTGGGTGATGCTATTAAATAAGATGATGAGCTGTAGTTTCAGAGCACCTGGCAGCCCATAGCTTGGTGTGGTTTCAGTGAGTTCAGGGAGGTTTCACCAGGAGGTCTACCAGCACAGTGGCAGGAGCCAGCACTCTGCATTTTGTGGCCTCCGATGGCTTCCAGCACCACTACTTGATGACTGACGAAACTTCATCAAATTCCTTAATGGTTCTGTGGTTGCCTTCTGATCTGAAAAATGGGGATGCTCTAGAAACTATCATAACCACAATAATCTGTCACTCATCCATCTGTTCACTCATCTATCCAGTATTTAATGAGACTCTATTATTCTTCACAGACTCCACTAGGGATCAGGATACAAAAGTGACCAAGAGGAGAGCAGTGCTCATGCACAGTGAGACCACTTAGGGTACTGCCCAGGCAAGAGAGGATGGTGATGTGAACTTTGGCAGCTGAGGTGTTGGAGTGGGAGGAGACACCAAAACCAAGAGGAGACACGAACAGGACCCAGCGGCTGACTGAATGTGGACAAGAGGCCAACAATGGCTGTGGGGCTAGACTCATCCCCTGGGTGGCTCCATTCACAGAGGAGACATAGGAGAGGCCACTTTGGGGAGACAGCATGATACGGTCAGTACTGTGGTTTTGATGTGCTTTGTCCCCGTTAAATCTCACATTGAAATTTTATTCCTAATGTAACAGTTTTGAGAGGTGGTGAGGCCCACTGAGAAGTACTGGGATCATGGGGGTGGACTAAGGTAGTTGCTTTGGGTTATATAGAGTCTCATCCAGGTGGACTCTCCCCAAAACTCCCATCCATACATACCTGAATTGGGAGCTCAAAACAGAGTCAAGGTTGAAAATACAGATGTGAGTTTCCATCATGCCTGCCAGGAGGGTCCCAGAAACTGCCAGTGCTGCCACCTCAGATAGTGAGTTCTAACACTCCCACCCTTGGCTTTCCAGTTTGGCTAGGGAAACAGATGTTCTTAGTCTGCTTTCTGTTGGTATCACAGAATACCACAGCTCAAGTATTTATAAACACTAGAGGCCAGGAAGTCCAAAATCAAGGTGCCAGCATCAGGTCAGGGCCTTCTTGCTGCACCCTAACATAATGGAGGGTGTAGCATGGGGACACAGCTAGCTGCTCGCTGAGTCTCTCTTCCTCTTCTTATAAAGCCACAAAGGGATCCCAAAATCATAACTTCACCTAACCCTAATTACTTCCCCAAGGCCCTACCTCCAAATTCATATATCATCAGCATATGAATTTGGAGAGGTAGAGGGAGATATGAAAAGCCTGTTTGGAATTACAAGTTGAGCATTCCTCATCCAAAAATCCTCAATCCAGGATGCTGCAAAATCTGAAAGTTTTTGTGTGCCCACCTGATGCACAAATGGACAATCCCGGGCTTGTCTATAAAATTACCAGCTGGCTATATGTAAAAAGCATATATGAAACATAAATGAATTTCCTGTTCAGACCCTGATTTAAGCCTGATAGCATAGTTTCTTATTTAATCCTCTGACAGCCCTCTGAAGCAAGTAGAGTCTATTGTTATCTCCCATTTTACAGATGAGAAGTCTGAGGCAGAAAGAGGATAAGTGACTTGCCTTGGTCACTGAGGAGTTGTAGAGGCAGAGTCAGGATTCCCTCTAACTCAAGGGTCTGCACCTTTAGCCTTTTGCCTCCCATGACTTTAATTCTAGTAGAAGAAACATTAAAAAAAAAACTCATGGATTTGTAATCTGGGCTAAGTGGTGCATGCCTGTAATCCCAACAATTTGGGAGACTGAGGCAGTTGGATCGCAGGTTCAAGACCAGCCTTGGCAAACTTTTTATTTAAAAATAAAAAAGACTGGGTATGTAGCTCAGTGATTAGGCATCCAAGTTCAGTCCCCAGTTCCAAACAGAAAAGCAAATCCCCATGCATTTGGAATCACAAATAATCATAACTTATGGTGAGCAGCAGAAAGAACAGGGAAGGGAGCTGAGTGAAGACACCATGGAGGGCTGGGGATGTGGCTCAAGTGGTAGCACGCTTGCCTTGCATGCATGAGGCACTAGGTTCAATTCTCAGCAGCACATAAAAATGAAATAAAGAGGGGCTGGGGATGTGGCTCAAGTGGTAGTGTGCTCGCCTGGCATGCATGGGGTGCTGGGTTCGATCCTCAGCACAACATAAAGATGTTGCGTCCACCAAAAACAAAAAAATTTTTAAAAAAGAAAGAAAGAAAGATATTGTGTCCACCTAAAAAACCAAAAAATAAATATTAAAAAAAAAAGACACCATGGAGTTGACCAACCAGGGGTCACTTGAGACTATCTGTTGGAGTCCTGGAGATGGAATTTCATTTATCTCTTTTTTTTTGTGGGGTGGGGGAGTACCGGGGATTGAACTCAGGGGCACTCAACCACTGAGCCACATCCCCAGCCTATTGTGTATTTTATTTAGATACAGGGCCTCACTGAGTTGCTTAGTGCCTCGCCATTGCTGAGGCTGGCTTTGAACTCACGATCCTCCTGTCTTTGCCTCCCTAGCTGCTGGGATTATAGGCATGTGCCACCGTGCCTAGATGGAATTTCATTTCTAAGTCACTACCATTCTGATTAATAGGGGTGGGGGCCTTGGGGTGGCTAGGAGATGGGAGCAGGGTAGGGCAGTGTTTTGTGGGTAGAATCCTGGGTGACTGATTTCTTTAGGGGTGGAGAGGGAGATGGTCAGGGCTGAAATGTGACAACTTCTAGATCTTCAAAATAATCTATTTGGGGCAGGTGTAGTGGTACACACCTGTAATCCCAGTGCCTTAGGAGGCTGAGGCAGGAGGATCACAAATTCAAGGCCAGCCTCAGCAATTTAGCAAGCAACCTAGTGAGACCCTGTGTCAACATTTAAAAATATAAATAAAATTAAAATTTAAAAAGAAATCTAGCTGGAGTTGGGGGAGTGGGCTGTGAAGGGAGTGAGCTGTGAGAAGGGGAAGTTGGAGGGGTTGCAGGTGGGTGTTGGCCTTAGCATTGGATGTGCGCAAATAACCCTTAGCACTGGATGCACGCTACTCAGGAGGCTGAGGCAGGAGAAGTGCAATTTTGAGGCCAGTCTTAGACCCATCTCAAAAAAAAAAATTGAAAAAGGGCTGGAGTTGTAGCTCAGTGGAAGAGTGTCCCTGGATTGGATCCCCAGTACCTTAAAACCAAACCAAAGGAAGCTAAAAAAGGAGGGGGAGGAAGAGGGAGGAATGATTGTTACACAGATGTCCTGCTGAAGCAGCTGGCGGGCTGGTGGTGCCATTTACTGAGACAGAAGACAGATAGGAGTGGCATGGGCACAGGTGGGGTTGGGATCCAGGGCTCTGTTTGGAGCAGGCTGCATGTAGCCCCGTCAAGCTTCAGTCAGGGGAGGCAGAGGCCTCTGGGATTTGACAGCAAGGCCGTGCACCCTCCCTAAGGACTAAATTCTCTTCTTGAGGATGGTTTATTTTTATTTTTATGTTTGTGGTACTGGACATTGAGCCCAGTGGTGCTCTACCACTGAACTATACTCCCCAGTCCTCTTTATTTTTAATTTTGAGGCAGGATCTTGCTAAGATGCCCAGACTGGCCTCAAACTTGTGATCTTCCTGCCTCAATATCCTGGGTTACTGGGAGTACAGGCGTGTCCACTGCCCCCTGCTCTTGAGAATGGTTTTAAATGGAATATCTTGGCTTGAGGTTGGTTCCAAGAGAGGTCTAACATGGGAACAGGAAACATCAGGAGACTTGAGGTGGCAGCTGACCTTCAGACAAGGGGGGTTCTGGATCCCTTCTCCCCTACATGTGCAGACCTAGTGCCCTCCCTCATGATGCTCCAGAGCCTTCTATCAGTGACTATAGCAAGTAACAAATCATCCCAAAATGTAGTGGTTTAAAACAATAAGGATGTCTTATTTCTCACCATTCTGGAGGCCAGCGATTTGGACTGGGATCCACTATTCTCACTTGGGGCTGCTCCTGAGGCTGTGTCATCTGTGGCTCTGCTGCAGCTGGAGGGTCTGAGACAGCCTCAGTTCCTGCTCTGGGGGCTGAGCTGGCTCGTGGCTGGGACCTCAGTTCTCCACCTGGCTTCGAATCTCCCAGGAGGCTAGGCTGGGTGTCTTCCCAGCTTGGTGGTCTCAGGCTTCCAAGATGGTGAAGGGGGAAGCCTTGCAGTCTCTAAAGAGCCAGCCTTAAATGCCCAGTGTCGCTCCTCTCCACCACATTCTGAGGGTCAGAGTAAGTGAAGAAGCCCAGCCCAGACTTAAAGAGCAGGAAGATCGATTCTGCCTCTTGAGGAGAAGAGTTCCAAAGAATCTGTGGCCACATTTAACTTACTACAGATCACTCGGTCCCCAGTTGGCTCATATCTAACATGCCACTGCCCTCCTCCCTCAAACCAGCATCATGCATGAGTTGGTATTTGCCAGGTGTGGTAGCACACACCTGTAATCCCAGCTACTAAGAAAGGAGGATAACAAGTTCAAGGTCAGCCTGGGGCACTTGGAAAGACCCTGTCTCAAAATAGAAAACAAAAATTGCTGAGAATTTACCTCAGTGGTACAGAATCCCTGGGTTCAATGCCCAGTACCACAAAGTTTTAAAAAAATGCAGACCACTCTATAGATGTCACTCAGTTAAGAATGACATTTGGGTTGGCAATTCACTGCATTTTAAAGATGGCACTAACAGTTAGGCACGGTGGCGCACACCTGTAATCCCAGCTGCTGGGGAGGCTGAGGCAGGAGGATTGTAAATTCAAAGCCAGCTTCAGCAAAAGCAAGGCATTAAGTAACTCAGTGAGACCCTGTCTCTAAATAAAATACAAAATAGGGCTGGGGATGTGGCTTGGTGGTTGCATGCCCCTGGGTTCAATCCCCAGTACAAAAAAAAAAAAAAAAAAAAAAAAAAAAAGATGGCACTAACATATCTCCCATCCACATGCTATTCTTTTTTTTTTTCCACATGCTATTCTTACAATGTGATGATGACAAATCTCCATTAAGAGGTGGGATCATGTGTTCCCACCTCTTGAAACGGAATAGACCTTTTTTGGGGAGTACCGGGGATATAATTCAGGGGCAGTTGGCCACTGAGCCACATCCCCAGACCTATTTTGATTTTATTTAGAGACAGGGTCTCACTGAGTTGCTTAGAAGCCTCGAAGTTGCTGAGGCTGGTTTGAAGTCGTGATGCTCCTGTCTCAGCCTCTGGAGCTGCTGGGATTACAGCGTGCACCACCGTGCCCAGCTTGAAACTGGGTAGACCTTTGTAACAACTTTGACCAATGGAAAGAGGCAGAAGCTGTGCTGTGTGGCTTCTGATTAGAAGGAACAATAGTTTCATCCTTCCAGTATGCTTTTCCTGAGAACCTTGCCACCTGGTGTGAGGAAGCCCATGCCACACAGGGAGGCCCGGTGTGTCTGTCCAGCTTCTACCCCTAGTTAGCCCTCAGCCAAACGTGTGAGTGGATGCCTTCAGATGATCCCAGCCCCAGCTTTCCAGTCTTCCAGCAGAGGCCCTGGACATTGTGGAGCGGAGATAAGCAATCCTTGTTGTGCCTTGTCTAAATTCTTGACCCACAGAAGCCAGGGGAGAGCATGGTGATTATTGCTGTTTTAAGCCACTATATTTAGGATAATTTGTTATGCAGCAGCTGATAATTAATAAAATCTGCTGGTAATTACAGACAAGAAACAACTGTGACTTAAGCAAACAAAAATTTGACTTCTCTTTCTCAATAGCCTCTCAAAATAGGCAACCCAGATCCGATCCACAAGCTCCCCTGGTGTCATCAGAAACCAGGATCTTTTATCTTCTGGTTCTGCTATTCTCAGCACATGGCTACGATTTTCAAGGTGACCTTCTGATCCAAGACAGCTGTTGGAATTCCAGCTACCACATATGCATTCCAGACTTAAGCAAGGAGGGAAGACGAAAGTTGTTTTCACCAATATTGTTTCTAATTCAAGAGCATTGTTGGTAATTCCTTCCGACACCTTCTGTTTTTATCTCATATCCTAGATTTAAATCACACAGTCACATGATCTGAAATAAAACCGGGGTTCTGTTGCTGAGGATGGGAGGAGAATATACAGTGGCCAAGGGGCAGTCAGATCTATGGGGTTGGAGCAAAAGATGGAAGAGGGACACCTTCCTTGTGGGGAGGAGCTGGAACCAGCATGTCTGCTTCCCTGCCCACTGCAGCCTTTAAAAAAATATTTTGATGATTGATTTAGTGCTACTGGGAACTGAACCCAAGGACACTTGGCCACTGAGCTCCATCCCCAGCCCTTTTTATTTTGAGGCAGGATCTTGCTAAGTTGCTCAGGCTGGCCTCAAACTTGCAATCTCCTTCCTCGACTTGCAATCTCCTTCCAAATGGCTGGGATTATGGACGCACACCACTGCGCCTAGCTCCCACGTGAGCCTTCTTGAGTGTCTGGGCACCATAGGGTTTTCCACTTCAGTTACTTCTGAACAAAGAGGTGATTTCACTCCCAAAGTGAGGCAGTGGACTGGCACCCAGCAGAGCTCTGATCTCTAACTCCATCCTCTCACGTGGCCAACAGGCAGCTGCATTTTTGCCAAACACCCTAACATGCAGCCCTGATCTTATCACTTCCCTTCCCCAACTGCCTTCCACTAGTTTGTCCCACTTTAAAGACAAATTCTGGGCTGGGGATGTGGCTCAAGCGGTAGCGCGCTCGCCTGGCATGCGTGCGGCCTGGGTTAGATTCTCAGCACCACATACACCACCGAAAACTAAAAAATAAATATTAAAAAATTCTCACTGTCTCTCAATTCTCTCTCTCTCACTCTCTCTTAAAAAAAAAATAAAATAAATAAAGACAAATTCTGGAGTTTGGAAAGGAAGCCACAGCAGATTCTTCCAGGGCTCTCTCCTACTACTTTCTTAGCACATCCTGCTTTGTGCCCTTTTCCCGGGACTTTGCTCAGGCACTGGCCCTGCCCAGAACACCTCTACCCTTGGGGAAATCCCATCCATTCTCAGGGCCCTTCTAGGGCCACCTCCAGCCCTTGTGGCACCTTTGTATAAATTAGAAGAGGGTGCCCTTTCCTCAAGCAGATACAGCTCCATGCTGGGACTTGCCCTTTAGCCCAGTGGCCTTGCACAGGAAACACCTCTAGCAGCCATACGTATGAGGATGCCATTTCCAGGCAACTTTCTGAGGTTAGTGAGTGAGGCCATTCCCTTGTCCCTTATTCTCTTATTTTTTTTTTTTGGATCCCATGCTGGCCTGCCCCAATTTGGGGCTGACAGTTTCCAGCTTTGTGTCCTCCAATCTGCTCAGTGTCCATCCCCAAAACTGGTAATAACTTCAATAGCCACAGGGGAACTGAACCAGAGTCACAGGCCACAGCTCTTCCCTCTGTCCTCAGCATGCCCAGCAGCAGAATGGAATCTTCCATTGAGCTGAAGGAGGGGTTAACTTGGACAGTACCTTAGAAATGATCCAGGTGCTAGGGCAATGGTGAGTTGGGAGGCCGAGATCAAACTTGCCATCTTCTTCCTTGACCTTCCAAACGACTGTGCCCTTCCATTTCATATCTTTATTTAATCTGCACCTTCTCTGCCTCCCCCCTCCACTACCAGCCCCAGAGAAGGGGTGGAAGCCCCAGTTGAAAGGGAAGGGAAGGGACTACTCTCTCCTCCCTGGGGTGGGACAGTGTCCCCTGGGCCAGGCTCCACTGATGGGAGAAGAAGCACCCAGGGCAAGGCAAGGGCATTGTCTAAGAGGCTGAGATAGGAAGAGGCCAAGTTCAAGGCCAGCCTGGACAGTTTAGCAAGACCTTATCTTAAAATTTAAAAATAAGGGCTGGAGATGTAGCTCAGTGGTAATATGCCCCTGGGCTTAATTCCCACTTGCAGGATGGATAGTGGGTGGGGGATCCAGACCACATAGGAGTATGGAGTCACCTGCTCAGGGTAACTCAAAGCTGAGACTCAGGGCTGGGGCACAGCTCAGAGGCAGGGCAGGTGCTCAGTAGCAGGGGCCCTAGGGTCCATCCCCAGCACTACAAATAAACACAAACCCCTGAGTCTCAGAGGTCTCAGGCTGTGCCATGAGGGTCCCTTTCATCCTGCTCATGAGAATGCTAGAGTCAAAATCTTGGTCCCCCACTCAGAATCCAACATCACACCTTGACCCAGGGTGGATATCCATCGTGTTTGCAGTGGTAACCTTGGACTCACCACTCAGGAATGCACAGAAGCCCTTCCATTCATATCTTTATTTAATCTGCACCTTCTCAGCCTCCTCCCTCCCCCACCGGCCCCTGAGAGGGGGTGGAAGCCCCAGTTGGAAGGGAAGGGACTACTCTCTCCTCCCTGGGGGAGGGGTGGTGTCCCCTGGGCCAGGCTCCACTGATGGGAGAAGCAGTGGCACCCAGGGCAAGTCAAGGGCATCGTCCAAGAGGCGGTGGCCAGGGCCAGGGCCCCTTGGATGTCCTGGCTCCCTGTGTGTCCCATGGATCATCAGGAAGGTGAAGACGAGAAGCCTTGGGAGAAATGAGCACAAGGTTGGGGTGTATGCGTGGCTAACAGAGGCAGACAGGAACTTCAGGAGGCAGAGTGGAGCCCGGGGACTGAGGGGGGCCTAGTGGGAGCCCCAGGTCACAGGGGAGGGATCTGGGTGGGAGAGGGTATATGGGCACTAGGGAGAAGAGCAGGATGGGCGAGACTGTGCTCCCAGAACCAGGCTCCCAAAGGAGAGGGCTGCGTTACAGGGTCAGATCAGGGACTGCCCTGGAGCAGAGGTGAGAGGGTGGGCAGGGAAGGACCTAGCATGTGAAGGTGTGGGAAATTTGGGTGGGCAGTGGGGCCAAGGCCACCATGCTGCCTCCTCCAGCTCTTCTCTTTGGGGAGGCCAACCCAGTGGGCATGGCCCCAAACCTCTACATTGTGCTTCTGTGTTGCTGGAGGGCTCCCAACAAGGCCTAAGCCACGGCAGGAAGGAGCCCAGCATGCAGCTCTCTGTTGCAGGCTACAGCTGTCTCCAGGACTCCTCCTCTTTCCAGCCTTTCTGGAACCTTCCTCTCCTGCACAATGTGCAGGGCCCCCAGGCCTGGTCCTCTGCCATTACAGGGAGTGGAAGGTGGTAGTTGGGGGAACCATGCTGGGGATGGATATAGACTCAACATAGGTGGCGTCCATTTCCCATGAATGACACAGGTCACTGCGTTTTAGTTTAGGGAACCCCGGTCCCGCCCCCACCCCTGATGTGTGGCTGGTCTGTTCTCCCTCGTGTTTTGGACAGTTATTCAGGTATCTCTGCCCATGGTGAGGTGTGGCTCTGGGGCTCTCAGAGTGCACCCTGCCCATCCCCCCGGCAGCCACTGTCCCCGTGGACAATGAGCACCGGGAAGTAAAGGGCATCCTCATAGCACGGTGGGCTTTCCAGGGGCTCCGTGTCCTCTCCACGGCGCCCTAGTGGCCCCCCGCTCAGGCTGCGGAAGACCCCAGGTGTGGCCCGGCCTCCTGCACCCAGGGAAAGGCGGCTGCGGCTGAAGGGCAGGCGGGGCCCACTGGGCCGGGCAGGGGGCAGCGAGTTGCTGCTGACAGAGCGGCGACAGCGCTGGCAGCCGCGCAGGTAGGCACCGGAACCGGCACCCATGACCACAGCCTCTGAGTAACTGGGCACCAGCTGTCGGTTGGAGCAGATGTGCCACTCGAGCTCGGTGAAGTCCACCGTGGCCACACGGGAGAGAGGCGGCCCGCTGGGCACGGCCCCCGGAGGGGGCGAGCTGGCGCCGAACAGCTTCTCCACCTGGTAGTGCACGTGGGCGGTGCCATAGGCCGCCACCACGCGCAGTGGCCAGGACAGCGTGGCTGCCGACACCAGCCAAAAGACCCAGGCGCGCGCATACCAGGGCGGGCTGCGGGGGTCTGCGAAGACCATGAGGGACTCGCGGAAGTCCACATCCTTCAGGTGCATGCCCTCGCGGGCCTCCAGGTAGTCGTCCAGGCCCTCATTGGCGCTGAAGAAGCGCGCGCGCTGCGTCAGGTACGAGGCCTCGGCCTCAGCGCTGCCAAAGCTGAAGCACTTGGTGAAGCGGAGGCGCGTGGCCGCATGATCGGCCAGGCCCACCAGCTCCTTGGAAACGTCGCGGACCCCGTGGGCAGAGTAGTCAAACTCGCCGCGTGCAGTGCGACTGTCGGCCCTCTCGTGGTAGACCTGCGTGGTGGTGTAGGCATCGCCGTTGCGGTAGCGGGTGATCTGGCGTGTGCGCCGCACGTAGTGGTAGCTGGTGGCCTTCCACCAGACGCAGGGCGGGGCCTGCTGTAGCCGGTGGATCAGAGCAAGCACGGTGTTGGCGTCCGTGCGAGGTGCCTGGCATGACCGCACGTGACAGTGCCAGCACTCAGCCAGGTAGAGGAGGTAGAGGAGGGAGACAAAGGCCAGTGGGATGTACAAGTAGCCATCCGAGCAGGGGCTGGCCGGGTAGGTGGGTGGAGGACCCCCTGCCCCACGTGCCAAGGCTGCCTCGGGCCCCAGGACGAGACGTGGCACGGTGGCGAGGCGACACCAAGCCACCACAGCCCCGCAGGCATGGATGAGCAGTGTGAGGAGCAGGCACTTCCAGTGCGACTCCCGGCACAGGGAGCTTCCAAAGGACTGCTTCAGGGGCCGCTGCTGCAAGGTGGGCAGAGACAGGGAGGATGAAGTCAGGATGGAGCCCATGGTTGGGCCAGTCACCCTGCTTAAACCCACCCTGCTCAGGTGGTGAAGGAAGTGGTGCCCCAGGACCACTGTGTAGAGCAGAAATTGAGGCTGTAAGGAATTGAGTCCACTGCTTCAGACCTTGCTTCTGGCCAGCCCAGTGCTACTGCAGGATTCAAACCCAGGCCCACCAGCTCTGAGCCTGTCTTCTACTGTGCTGGCTACTCAGAAAATTGAGTGCTGGTGGTTCTAGCTCTACCCTGATTTGCTGTGTGGACTTGGCCATATCCCTGCCCTCTCTGGGCCTTGACTCTTGGCTCTGGTGGTCTGGGAGGCCAGCCTGGCAGGGGCCCAAGGGTCCAACAGGATGAGCTTTGGAGTTTAACAGCCCAGGATCTGATGCTATGAATTGGGCAGGTCCCTCATACTCCCTGGACCTCAATTTCCTCATCTGTAACCTGGGGTTGTGAGGATTCAAGGAGATTGTAAATGTGAAGATATTAGCACAGGGTCTGCCCAGGGGAATAAACATTATTACTGTTATCCTGAGACTCTCTCAGGTCCTTATTCCACTAGGGACAGCAGGAGACTTGGAGAGGCTTTTAAGTCAGTGAGAAAGAGGGAGAGCTGGGAGTGGGGGAGGTGTGAGTCTTGGGGTGGGGAGCAGATGGAGGGCCGCCCTCCACTCCCCATCTGTGCTAAGGGAGTGGGAGGGACACAGCTGCTGGGCAGCAGGGGCCACTCTCTGGCCCTAGGGCTTGGCCCGCCCTCCTCAGCAGGGCTGCCAGCCTGGCCACCTCACCCCACAAGAGAGAAGAGAGAGGGTGGGGAGCATGGAGAAGAAGGTTAAAAAGGGGCAGAAGGAAGCAAAATAATAGAGGTCAGGTTATGTGGCCACATCTCCTACCCAGACCCACAAGGCCTTAAGGAGAGGAGAACTGGCCCCAGCCCCACCCAGGGCAGCCTATCTCCCTCACCCAACACCCAGCCCCACATGGCCAGTCAGGTGCACATACCACTCATCCACCTCCAACCAGTGTTTATCACAGACCCCTCCCCAAGGAGGAACACATGACCTGTCATCGAAGAAACATCAGGCCTTCACCTGTCCCTAAAGCACAAACCCTTGCAATCACATCAAGGTGCACACACATACCACCACCACCACCACCACCATAGCACATACACATGCATACACACGTCACATACTCTATAAATCCCAGAGACACACCAGACCTTCACCTCACCACATTGCACATGCCCCACCTCTACAGCAACCTGACACCCACACTGGCACTCCATGCCAAACCACAGACCCACCCATGACAGGACACATTCACACACATAGGCACTGCTGGGCAAAGACCCAAGCCAAGGGACCCACCAGATCCTCAAGTGACCATAGGGCACACAAGTCCCACCTACCCAAGTGTAGGGAACATACACACTGGAATTCTCACACACACCCCACACATGGGCATGCTACCTTCACTCACCAACTGGCCACCATACCCCTCACCCCACGGCACAGGGTCCCTGCAGATCTTCCTGGCTAGGCTGGAGGAGGATCTTCCTGGGGGTTCCAGCAGGGTGACCCTTAGGCCTCACAGGAAGGAAGAAGGGGTACCGAGGCCGCCTCCCTTCTCATTGCCCTCTTCCCTCCCCCACCCCCAGGCCCTATCACTGCTGCTGCATTGCAGGCGCCGCCTGGCACCTCGTGAGCAGTTGAGCCGGGCTGGGGGCCTGACCCTGTGGCCCTGGGGGTGGGAGTCAGCATCCCAGGCTGTGCTGCGGCATGGGAACGCGTAGGGGCCAGGCGCTGACGTCACCGGACGGGCTAGGACAATTGAGGGGGCGCCGAGGGTGGGAGTCGCCTCCCCACTTTCCTGCCCAGTCGCCCCACCTCTTGCCGGCCCTTAGGTCTGGGACCCCTGCCCAAATTCGGGCTTTCCAATGACGTCATTGGCTATAGGGGCTCCAGGATTTCCCTCTTCAACCCCCTTCCTGGGGGTCATCCCCTCTGCTAGTCCCCTTCGCCCGACTTCAGCCCCGGCTCGGGTCACCAACCACCCAGCGCAGGTACCTCCTCCCGAAGCGGCTCGCCGTCCGGGATGAGCGCAGGCACCTCCCCACCGTCGCCACAGCCGCCCTCGGGCATGGTGTTCTGGCTGCTCCGGCGGCCCCGGCCCAGGCCCGGGGCATGATAGGGGGGACGCGGAGGGCTGCGGCGCGGCCCCGAGGGGCGTCCGCTCGGCTCGGCGGCCGCGGAGGGAGTGCGCCCAGCCCCAGCCCGAGCGCGGCGGCGGCGGCGGCGGCGGCGGCGGCGGCGTTGGCGGTGCCCGGCGCCCCGCCCTCCGCTGACCCCGCCCCCTCGGCACCGGCGGCGCCGCCAGCAGCGCCTGGCACCGCGGGCTCTCCCCAGCCCCCCAGAAGCCATCTGGGCTGCCGGACGCATGGGTATTTCTCTGGTCGCTCTCGCTCTTGCGACCTTGAGCAAGTCCTTGCTCTACGACGACTCCTGAGTTGCCCAGGGCTGTAAAACCAAGAAGGTGAGTCTTGAAGATGTGTGGGTGCCGGATGCGTCCCATCTCTAAGGGGTAAGCCTAGAGCTAAGCCCACCCAGAACTCACCCTGGAAGCCTCATTTGTTGGGGCATTTACCATCCAGAAAGGCTTATGAGCCTCATCCACTGGGCAGTGGCGCTAGGCTCCTCTTACAGCAGGTGAGCTGGGGATTAGGATATTGGGGACCTTAGGCTGCAAGACCTTAGGCTAGCATACTTTACCCCCAAACTCAATTTTTACATCTGAGAAATGGGGGTGGAAAAGTGCTGGAGTAAATTCACAAGCATTCATCAAGCCATGTGGGGCAGTGGGGTTTGCCCTTGGTGGGCCTCCTACATGAGGCCCCAGTGCTGCTCCTTGGCCCCTAACAGCCTCACATCCTCACACTGTGCTTTTGGTCTGGGCCTTAACCCCAAGCTTACAATCAGTGGATGGAATATAGGAAGCTGCAATACTGGGTGAGTTATTTTGGGGTGTATGTTTAAGCAAAGGGATAATCATTTAAAGATGACATAACAGAGAGAATGTGTGGGGGAGGGCGGAGAGAAAGAATAGGTCTAGGGTTACATCCATTTACTTATTTATTTCATCCATTTATTTATGATTTATTTATGGTGCACAGATGTTTATTGGGTGTCTTCTATATGAAACTACCATGCTTGGCACTGGACCTGGGGAGACAACTGTAGGAGTGGACAGTGAAAAAGGCTCTGTCCTCACAGCACCTACATCCAGGGCAAACTGAATGCAATCCAGAGGGCACTTACATCATGGGCGCTGGCCTCCAACCCATACCAGGTCAGGCCTCTGTCCTCTTTGTTTCTCTGAGGCAAAGCTGAGTTGATTCTTAAAGGCTTTGAACAAGTGGATATGAGGGGGAAGGGCATCCCAAGTGGAGGGGACCTCTAGTCAAAGGCACAGTGGTTGGATCACTGTGGGTTGAGTCTGGGGAGCAGGAAGGTTACCTGGTGTAATGGACACTAGGAAGCTAATTAAAGGCAGAGTCTGATCATACTCTCTAGAAAGGAATGCCTGAAGACAGGGAGGTGTTTGGAGATTGTCTCTAGGCAAAGTGGGAGTGATTTGAACCTGAGTGAACAGAAAGGATCCCCTGGGACAAGAGAGGTTTGGGGGCCTCACTTTGAAAATAAAGGACAAGCAATGGCTCAGGAGTTTCAGCTGCAGTTTCAGGAGATAACAGATCAAAAATCGGCTGGACCACTGGAGAGTCGATGGGACAGGCCCGGTGCAGGATCCTGCTCCACCTATACTACCCAACTTCTGGGACTTCAGATATTCTGGGTTTTTAGATATGCACGCGCAGCGTATGGATCCAAATCTCAAGTCTTCCCAGCAGAGGCCCTTGCGGGCAGGTCTGCATGATGGCGGTGGAGCCGGAGAGCATTTTCAGCACCGGTCGGGGTGGACAGCACCCTCACCGAAAGGAGGAGAGGGAGGCGGGAGGAGTCAGAACTCTGGGGCTGTCAGCCTCTCAATCACTGCCAGGCCCCGCCTCCAACCAACACCGCTCGGTCGGCTGGTGTACCGCTCCAAAATTGGATGAAATATGAAGGACAAGAAGGAAATCGAGCGGGGAGAGGGAGGAGCAGGCGTCCCCAGGGACGGGGATTGGTCAGAATGCGACTACCCTATTCCCTCCTGGAATACGTCCCACTAATGAAGCTTCGTTCTCTGACTTCAGCCGCCAGTCTCCTGCTAAGTCTTGCTGCTGGTGCAGTCGTGGCAGAGCGAGGGTCAAGTGCTCCACTGCGCAGACGCGGAAATAATTCACAACACCCTTCCACTTATTGGCTGTTCCCGCCTCGAATTAGCAAGCTCACTATCCAATCTAAGAGCGTCTCTAATCGCTCCGCCTATCCCTCGCCCGGAAGTTGGCTACAGCCGAATCTGCTTTAGCTAAGGCTCTCCAGTAGCCAATTGAGAGAAGGGAGAGGAGAAACGGAGCCGCCTAAGAGCCAATGGCAGGAGGCATGGCATGACGCTACGGACATGGCGACCGCAATCGGTCAACTCCGGGACGTGTCGGGCCGCTGGGTAACCTCAGTCGGTGCCCGGGGAGAGAAGTAGCGGCCCTATTAGTAATCGTACCCACGAGGCAGCGCAACCGTCCCTCAGGGAGAGAGAGCGTCGCAGCAATGGCTTATCACTCGGGCTACGGAGCCCACGGTGCGTGAGGTGTGGGACGGGCGGGGCGCGGCCTGGCCGACTGGAGGAAAATCAGTGGCGCGGCCCGCTCACCCTGAGGGAGAGGGGCGGCCGTTCCCGCTGCCCAGGGCAGGGAAAGTCACTTGGGTTTCTATCCTGCAAGACTGCAAGGCGTCCCGGACTTCGTCCTTTCTACCCAATAGCTTGGATCTCCATGTCAAACCCGGGGTTCTCCAAAACTTCCTTTTCCATGTCATGATCACCGCTCAGTGCCTCTCGATAGCCAGCTGTTGTTTTTCCTACCCTTGTTCTTGCAGGGATATCTTTCCAGTTATCTTCACCTAGCAACTTCTGCTCACTTTCCATGACTGGGTTGGGAGCTCAGAAACCCCAGGTGGACAGCTACTTCCAGGCTCTCTTCCTTTGCCTATGCTTAGTAAAAGATTTTCCGCAAAGGATTCCTCATCAAAGTTGTTTCTGAATTACCTACCCTTCACACAGCTTGATTTTCCTTCACTGATTGCCTGGTGCACTCAGGTTCAACATGGGGCTGCTCAGCCAGAGGAAAGGGCAGGGTTTGGGGCTGTGGTTTGGTATTCCTTTCACCCACTCTAGTACTTCCAAATTCACAGGTTCCAAGCACAGGGCCCGGGCAGCTCCGGATTCCCCTCCCCTCTTTGATGATACAAGCGGTGGTTATTCCAGCCAGCCTGGGGGATACCCAGCCCCAGGAGCCGAGGTGGCCTTCAATGTCAACCACTTGCTTGGGGACCCAATGGCCAACGTGGCTATGGCCTATGGCAGCTCCATCGCATCTCATGGAAAGGACATAGTGCACAAGGAGGTGTGGTCTGCCCCCAGGGAAAGGGGTGGCAGGATTTCTGGCTAGGGCTGGGATCCCACCTGATCTTCATAGTGGCCCTCAGGGAAGGAGCACACAGGAGTACCCTCAGGCTCTGGATGTGGCTCCCCCACAGCCTCCTCTCTTCCCTCCCAGCTACACCGTTTTGTGTCTGTGAACAAACTGAAGTATTTTTTCGCTGTGGACACAGCCTATGTGGCCAAGAAGCTAGGGCTGCTGGTCTTCCCCTACACACACCAGGTGAGCTTCCTACCAGGTAAACGGGCAGAACCCCCCCCCCCCTTCTGTTGGCCAGACCTCAACTCCCTTCTCTCTTTTCTCTTCTGCTTCTGACCTGACTGCTGCCACCACTGCCAGAACTGGGAAGTGCAGTACAGTCGTGATGTGCCTTTGCCCCCACGGCAAGACCTCAACGCTCCTGACCTCTACATCCCTAGTGAGTCTCTGATCTGGATTGGAAGACACAGTGCCTTGTGGCATGAGCAGGAAGAGAGTCTTAACTTGATCCAATGTCCGCTGCTTCTGGTGCTTTTTGTGTTGTGGTTGCTAGAACCTAGGTAGATGGGGTGAAGTAACTAGTAAGAAACTTCCTGAATATGCCTTCAGTGTCCCCACAGCACTTTCTGCCTCTTAATCTGGACCATGTCCTTCATTAGCTTGGCACCTTGGGCTTTGCCCTGCCATTTCCAGCTATGGACTTTAGCCTGGTTCTTGTACTCCTTAGTAAAGCAGCAATAGTAGTAGCCCCTACCTCAAAGGATTGTTGTGGAAATTCAGAGAAGTGATGTGTGTTCAACATCTCCCCTGGCACATAGGAGCCCTCAGGAAATGCTAGCCGTTATCATCATTAGTACTTGTTTTCCAAGGCCTATTCTAGCTTTCCCTCCTCCAGGAAGCCTGCCTTAACCCCTTGAACAAGTAATTGCTCCCTTTTGGGTCCCTACAACTGCCTATCCACATGACACACATACTGTGCCATGGCTGGCCAGCTATGCTGCTGACTTCTCCACCCTGCTAACTGTAGAGGACCAGGTCCAGAGTGGACACACTGAGAAGGATGTCTCCAGAGGGGTCAGTCCCCAGAGAAGCTGCTAGGGAGGGCAGTCCACGTAGGTGCTCCAGGAAGGACAAATGTCCTTCCATACTCCATTCTATGTACCTCTCAAAGCCACTGTGTAAGGCTGGCACTGGCATCCCCAAGTTACACATTGAAGCCAAGGCTCAGAGGGACTTCAGTATCTTGAGACCACACAGCTATAGGTGGCAGAGTTGATTTCCTAACACCAGACACTGCCTTCTGGGAGGCACATCAGTCTGCTGCCTCATAGGAGACAGAGGACAGGAATGATGAGGTTTAAATTGCTACTGAACCCCAGCCCCCACTGGCACTGAGCTCTTGTGAAAACTGCTCAGGGTTAAACTTGGAGTTCTCTGTGTTGTGAGGGTGGCCAGAGCTCATCCAGTGGCTGAGATGAGGTCATCCCTGTGGCCCTGGACTCTAGGGACAGCCTGGGTTGCCCACTGAACCTGTATTTTAACCCTAATAGCCTTGCAAAAAATCAAGCTCATCTTGTCTGGGATGTACTATGATCTTGGCTCATGATGTGTTTTGGGGGTGGGTACTGGGGATTGAACCGAGGGGTGGTTTACCAGTGAGCTACATCCCCAGCCCTTTTTGAGACAGGGTTTTGCTAAGTTGCTGAGGTTGGCCTCAAACTTGTGCTCCTCCTATGTTAGGGCCCTCAGTTGTTGGGATTACAGGCGTGTGCTACTGTGCCTAGACCATGATGTGGTTTCTGAGACACATCAGGAAACTCATGACAAGCTTCCTAGCATGGGGGCAGGGGAGGGGAAGGTGATTTGTGGTTCTGGGAGAAGATTCAGATGGCATTTATTCAGGGAGAGGACTGGTTGGAGAAGGGAAATCCTATGCAGGGTATTGGGGAACCAAATGTGGAGGTTGGACCATGTTGGGATATGTAGACAGGGGAAAATATGGAGGCACTTGGAATGTCAGTGGCCTTGAATGCCTAGCAAGGATGCTGTGGATGAGGAACCCAGGTTGACCACCACCCTCTGACTCTTGGCAGCGATGGCCTTCATCACCTATGTGCTGCTGACTGGGATGGCACTGGGAATTCAGAAAAGGTCTGTGCCAACCCCCCCCTTTCTCCTTCCTGGTTCATCTCCCCACCTCCCTAGAGGACTTGTGCCAGATACCAGCACCATGTCTCAGCCCACACTTTGCTGCCCCAGCCACTCACCTCATCCTTACACCTGCCACAGGATGACTGGTTCTGACCTGTCCCCTCCCATGGCTACAGGTTCTCTCCAGAGGTGCTGGGCCTATGTGCAAGCACAGCACTGGTGTGGGTGGTTATGGAGGTGCTGGCTCTGCTCCTGGGCCTTTACCTGGCCACCATACGCAGTGACCTGAGCACCTTCCACCTGCTGGCCTACAGCGGCTACAAATACGTGGGGTGAGCATCTTTGGGCTGGTGAAGAGGTGTTTGGGTGGAGGGGGCTTGGAGGAGGGGCCTACAGACGTGGGTTCTAGGTCTATATAGCTATAGCCCTGAAGTATGGCCCTGTCATGTCCTTCCTCTATCTTAGCCACTAGCTCCACTCTGTTAGAGAGACTGTTATTTCCAGCAGTCTTCCCAGGAACTGAGTGACCTTTAAGATATTTAAGATATGTGGGATTCAAGAAAAGGGGTTTCATATCCAGGTCTTGGATCTTACAAATCCATTTTGGTTCTGGGTCCCTGTGGGGACAGCTTGGGAATAAAGGGCCATGGTGGTGGGCAGGGTCTAGGGTGGGCCCAGGAACTTGGTGGGCAGGGTCAATCTCAGGCCTGGACCCTGCGGTCACCTGCTGCCTGCCTCCACTAGGATGATCCTCAGTGTGCTCACAGGGCTGGTGTTTGGCAGCGACGGCTACTACGTGGCACTGGCCTGGACCTCATCTGCACTCATGTACTTCATCGTGAGTCTGGGCTGCCCCTTTTGGCTCCTCACCTGGGTCAGAGCTGGGGACAAGCTTCCCCTCCTGACCCATTCTCAGCACTCCTTTCTTTCAGGTGCGCTCTTTGCGAACAGCAGTTCTGGGCCCTGACAGTGTGGGGGGTCCAGCCCCTCGGCAGCATCTCCAGCTCTACCTGACTCTAGGAGCTGCAGCCTTCCAGCCCCTCATCATATACTGGTTGACCTTCCACCTGGTCCGATGACTCCTAGCCCCAGATGGCACTGGTTTTTTCATATATTGAAAATTTGGTTTCCTTGACTTGGTGTGATCCTCATTTCTGGGCCTGAGGGAAAGCTACAACCTCTGGGCCTCTGCACTGTCCCAGGGGACCCAACTTAGGGCTGTTTAGGAAGAAGGTGGACCCAGCGAGGGCATCCTAGAGGTTGTGGCCTTGGCACTGCCATGAAAGGCAGATGGAAGGGTTTCAGTATACACAAGTGGAAAAGTGAGGATGGAAGGGGCAGCTGTCCAGGAAGCCTGGAAGGCCTCTGATCCATCTGAGAGTGGGCCAGTGGGGCCTGAGGCTAGTGGGGCAAGATTAGCTGTGCTGGGGAATTTGCTCTGGGGTACCCAGTCCACAGCCCACCATCTCACCCCATCTCTTCTTCAGGCCTTTCAGGAGCAGACCCATGTGTTTGCAGTAGTTTATTCATAGTTTGTCACAAATGGCCGGGGAGGGGGTGCCGGACTCCTCCAGGCAACATAGAAAATAGGTTCAAGAGACAGGGTGGGCTGGGGTCGGCAAGTGGAGACAGGGCTGGAGAGGGAGCCTGGGGATGAGGGAGGGCAGAGTAGGAATGGGCTGCCCCCCTGCTGAGCCTGCTCATTCCTGGTGCGGGTGCCCCCACCTGCAGGGGGAGCCTCAGGGTAAGGGTGGAGGGGGGCGGCCCAGAATTTCCAGGGTCAAGCTCTACCTGGTGGCAGGGCCCAAGTTTTCCCCGAAATGGACCAGGCCAGAAGTCCCACCCCTTCCAGGACTGACTGCCATGCCTGACTACAGGCTGGCAGAGGAGCCCCTGCCCCTGTTTAGAGCTCTGCCTGGCCCTAGTCCAAGGGGGAGGGCTCTGAAGGCGGGGGTCCCCGCAGCAGCAGTTTGGGGAGTGGAGAGGCTGGGGGCACCAGTGCCCCCTCCCTCCCCAGGGCTGAGGCCTCTGCAGCCAAGAGGCAGGGCTGGGGGGGGGGGTGCACAGGCGTCCGGTCCATTCTGGGCTCGCTCCCTGGCCGGCTTCCCCCTTAGAAACTCACCAGCGTATAAACCATACTGTGGGAAGATAAGGCAGTGAGCCTGTGTCCTGAGCAAATCCAGCCACCCACCCAGTCACACCCTGGGTTTGCCTTCAGTCCTCAAGTTCAAAGGGCAGGATCTTAGGATTGGAAGCATGATCCCTAGAAGATCTATTCCCTAAATTCTGACTGCCATGGGCAGGGCCTCACCTGTACAGGTAATAGAAGAAGGAGAGCAGGTAGAAGGCGAGTTTGCACCAGGACTCCTTCTGGCAGTAGTTGAGGATGTCAGCATTCATGATGGAGACCGCATCATACATGACCTCAGAGCCATCCGCAGGACGGTGGAAATACCTGGGACCGGAAGAGGCCTGATTACCTGCACCCAGCCCTCAGCCCCCATCTCAGTCTCCCCCAGGCAGCTGCTGCCCTCACCTCCAGAGGTGATAGAAGAGGAGGGGGATGTTGAGGCCCAGGGTCACCCACTCTGCTGCACACAGAAACATCAGACAGAAGAGGCCATGGATGGAGTATTCTGGGACCACCAGCTGGGGAGTGAGAGTGAGAAGTCAGCGGTCTGGTGCCAGGGCAGATCCAAGCTTCAAGGCGGATGGGAGTTGGGGTCTGGGAAGTACCAACCCACTATGAATTCAGGGATAAAAGGCCTCTGGCCTCCCACACCCCCTCAGGTGATAAAGTGAATCAAATAGGCCCAAAGTGGAGGGCCTGGCTCTGGGCCACAGCCTCGGGGCAGTGCTGCACTGGGAGCCTTCTGCCACATCTGTGACACTGACCTTCCTCAGGAGGCAGCAGATGCGTTCGATGTTTTTTAAACGCTCGCGCTGTGGAGGAAGGAAAAGGCCTCTATGGGGAGCAGGATCTGGGTGCCTCCCTCCCATTCCGCACGCGGCCACCAGAAGGCGGCAGAGCAGTCTCTACTGCATCCCTGGCACCGCAGGGAAGCAGCCGCGTGGTCCCCATGGCGACAGTAACCATGCAGGGGCCTTCACCCGCGTCGCCACGGCAACAGCCCAGAGCCTGGCAACTGCTGCCCCGCCAGGAGGAACCCGAGCCCGAAGCCCGAAGCCCGCGCCAGGTGTTTGCTGGGGGCGGGGACAGCGAGAAAGGGGTATGGCCGCTGGCCCCCCCACCGCACCTCCCCGACCCCACTCCCACCCTTGAGCCACCCGCGACAAATGGAAAGACAGATGGACGGACACACCTCGGCACAGCACATGTATCACTTACTGCCCGCGCTGGGTTCCCCTGGTCGATGGGGTTCTTGAAGTCGGTCCGCAGCTCGTCAAAGGCTATGATCTGGAGGAGGGGCGTGTGCCCGTCAAGGGTAGGGCAGCAACTGATGGCCTCCCACACCCGTCCTTCCCTGGGATTGGAATTTGTATGCAGGGACCGGGCCATATAGAGGTTATTGCAAAACAGAGAAACTGAAGCCCAGGTAGGGGCAGGGCCTGGTCATGCAACAGTCGGGAATGGACTCCTAGTGTCCTGACACCCAATTTGGTGGTGTTCACTACAGCCTCTTCTCAAATATCCCAAGAATGGCCTCTTTTTACAGGGCCTTGTGCTGAGCACTAAAATCCCAGACAGCCCCTGCTTGGGAGGAACCCAAGCTTTGGGGGGAGAAGCCATGGGGCCCTGGGGTATAGGAAGACCCCATGCGGGAGTGATGGGGATTCAGGCTAACTCTAAGCAGGCGTTTGGTGAACAAATGAGAGAAAAGCAGTCCAAGCAGCAGGAATAGCAGATACAAAGGCACAGGGTTGAAAGAACATTCAAGAAGCTGCATTTCAGATGCTGGGGTGAAAGTGTGAGGAGAGTGGGAAGAAAGAAGGGAATCGTGCAAGATGGGGCTGAAGAGATCAGCAGAGCTGGATTTGGGTTTCCTGTGAGGCCAGACCCAGGTGTTTGGGTTTGAACACAAGAGTAAGGGGAGTCATTTGTGGCAAAGTAGGGTAGTCAGGCTGAGGTCTCGGGGGTGGGGCACAGGCTGGCTAAACAAGACTTCCATCCTTGAGCTTTACTTATTAGCTCACTGACTGCTTGCAACAACCTAATGACTTAAGTGCTAATATTATATTCATTTGTTTTGCAGATGAGGAAGCTAAGACAGAAGTTAAGTATCCTGTCCAAGGCCAGTCTGTTTGTAGAGTTACAAGTACTGATCACTTTGTCATACTCAGGCCAGAGCAGTATGGGGACTGTTGAGTATCTGGGGAGGGGTGCTTGGTGGTCTGAGGAGAGTGGTAGTGAAGAAGGGGAGGTGTAGGCAGATTCTACAGTTCTCCAGGAGCCAGACTCCAAAGGGTGCACACAGTAGGGGAAGTAAGACAGAGGGGCACAAGGTGTCTTCTCTTGGGGTGTCTGGTTGGTGGCAGTGTCCTCACTGGTGGGAAATTTCTGAGGGGAGTAGGTGTTTAAGAGGATGATAGCCCAGACCTGAGAGAAGCTAGCAGAGGAGCTGCTGAGGTTTCCTCCCCATCGGCTTGAGGCAGCAGTCCCACCACCCCAAATATCCCAGACCCCAGACAGCTCAAAGGGAAAGAACATGGGCTTCCTAAAGGGAGCTGGGGCCATCTGGAGCTCCTCCCCCAACCCATCATTGACTCTGGGCAGCAGCCTGACTGACAGGCATAGCGACAGGGTCCAGCAGGGAGCGGAAGGGTGCCGTCTGTCTGCCCCCAAGCTGGCACCACCAGCAGGCAGCCGGTGTCGCACCTCCCACCCCTCAGGCTGCCTGGTGCTGACTCAGCCCCCTGGAACAAACAATCCCCCACGGTGACAGCTGACACGCGTCACTCACCACCAGGGTTGCCTAGCAACCAGTGGAACCTAGGTTCAGGGGCTGCAGCAGGATCTGGGGTCCTGCCCTGGAAGGTTCTAGTTCTTACCAGCTTTGGATGAAGGACCACACCTCCTGCCCCCTTACCTCTTAGCCACTTCACTCTGGGCACTGATGTCTAAAGCACTTCACTGACAAGGTAACAGACTCTGGATGAATGGCTTGCTAAGATCACCCAGCTAAATGGCTGAGCAAACACTGCCTCATACATAGTAGGTGCTCCATAAATATTTCTTGAATGAACAAAGGTGTTACTTCAAAAGTCAGGACCTTCCTCTCAGCCAGGTCACTCCACAAGGGCAAAGTCTGATTCTTATGTATCCTTGACTCCCTCAGAGCCTCCCAGTGCCTGAATTGACACCGGTGTGTTGGATGAAGGGACTCTGAGAATCCCCTGGAGCAGGGGGCTGAAAGGGTTTTTTTTTTTTTTTTTTTTTTTTAATTCTAGCAGCTGGCTAGCCTTATGTTCCCCAGGCTGTGGTCCCCAATTCCTTCCATTCCTTAGGACCCAAGCCTCCTCTCACCCCACAAGACTGTCCAAGGCTCTGAAAGGAAGGAAGGAGGGAGAAAAAAGAAATAGCCACTGGGAGACCCAGAGTGAGAGAGAAGCAAAAGCAGGAGGGTGCTGGAAATGGGGTGCAGGTCTGGATGTGCCTATGGGGGCTCAGTCCTCTCACAGCAGGGGTGCAGCAGAGTCAATTGAATCCTGATGTGAAAGAGAAAGGCAGTGGAGTGGCAGGTGGCAAAGGGAGAGCTGGGAGGAGAGTGCAAGGAGAACCATGGAGCAGGCAGCAGGTCCCAGAAAAAGAGAGGAGAGGAAGTAGGAAGAGTAGGAAAGAGGCAGGTGAGGCAACTGGAGGAAGAGAGGAAGGACGACGACGGGAAGGAGTACAGGGAGAAGGCTTGGAGAGGGGTAAGAGGACCCCGGAAGGGAAGGGAATGAAGATCAGGGCTGCATGCGCTGGAGGTGAGCAGGAGGTGTCAGTGGCTGCAACAGACAGGACTGGAGGGGTCCCAGTGGGACAGAAACCTCAGGGGGCAGAGGAGGAGAGAGGGCTGAAAAGGGGGGCCCTGACCCCAACAATAAGCTGGAGGCTGACTGATAGTTCTGTAGTGAGGGGAAGGGGGCCCAGTAGAGAAGGCCCTTGAGAGGGCCCCAGAGAGGATGAGCTAGAGGGACCCTCTCAGAGAAAGCAGGATCAGGGATGAGACAGGGACATTCTGAAAAACCAGGTGTGAAGCTAGGCCAGGGTGAGGGGCAGACCAGGTAGGTAAGCACAAGACAAAGGGGATGTGGGAGCAGAAATAGGAAGGAAGCTGGAAAGTGGAGCAGAAACCTGGGCAGAGGGGTACCCAAAATGAGCTGCGGTGGGAGCTAGGTTTCTGGAGCTGCTTAGAGCCCCTTCCTTGGTCAGAGAGGGGGGCCGGGAAGGGAAAGGGTTAATTGGCTCAGAGATGTGGGTCCTGTAAACAGATGCAGTTGCCATAGCAACCGGCTCCACCACTCCCGCTGGAAAAACCCAAGGGGGGGGGGTGAGCAACAGACAGACAAACTGCCTGACGGACAAACGGGGGTGGCTAGATTGAGGGGGCAGGAGGAGAAGGAACAAGAATTCCAGACTTCCATCCCCCAACCCACCATTAAGATAGGGCAAAGGAAGGAAGGGGGGTCAGGGACCGACTGACATACCCACAGACAGGCGGGGGCGGTGGAGAAAGGGGGCCCCACCAGGAAGGAAGCCGACGCTGGGGGGTATTAATGGGGGCGAACAGAAATCGACGGATGGGGGATAGCGGAGGAGGCTCCGAGTTTCCCCAGGGTTCTGAGGCCATCCACCCAAGCCCCCTCCCGCTCCGTGTGCCCCCCTGCCCCCCACCCCGCCCCCAGCCCCAGACCAGCCTTACGTGCCAGATGACAAAGAAGATGAGGGAGGCGCACAGCACCAGGGTGAGCATGTAGCAGAACGCGGCGAAGGTGAACGCCATGGCCCCCGCGCCGGGCGGTGGCCCGGGGGGCGCCAGCGCGGGGTCTGGGCGCAAGGGGACGCCCCCCGGCCCGCGCTTAGGGCCGACCGGGCATGGCCCGAGGGGCTCGAAGGACGCTGGCGGCGCGGCCGGGACCCGGGCCGCGGGGCCGTGGAGGGCGCGGGGCGCGGGCCGGTGGGCTCGGGGGGCGCGTCCGCTGCCGGCTGCCCGGGCCGCGATCGCTCATCCTGCGATCCCTCGCCCGCGGCTCCCTCGCTCTCCAGCCCGCGAAGCCGGCGGGGCGGAGCCGGGGGCGGGGCCGCCGTGCACCGGCCTCGGGCGGGGCCCGGGCTCAGCGAGCCGGGCCCGCCCGACCCGCTTCCCCGCCCCAAGTGCCCACTGCCACGTACCCTCAAGAAGACGCAGACCTAGACCTGGATGTACATCTCTGCCACCGTCACACAAGCAACCCATCACGGCCACCCTCGGCCCACTTGGACCGGCACACTCCCCTACCCTTGCACAGCGCACTCACTGAGCGCGGGAGCCAAACTGAGGTCCTAAGTGCGAAGGACCCATCCGAGGCACCCAGAGAGAGGGCTGAACCTCGGGGGGCTGGAGGTGGTGCGAGTCAGGTGCGATGGGGTATGTCTGTAGAGTATACTGCGGCCCCCTGACCCTGGCTCTGCCCAACTCCATGTTTGAGACAACCCCGTGTGGTGTTGTCGGTGGCTAAAGGTATTTGCTGATGGCCGCCTGCCTGCTCCCAGAATCGTGCTGGGCCCTTGGGGACAGCCCACAGCAGCAAAAGCAAGCAGCTTTCCTGGCCCCAGTATGTGGGTCAAGGTCTTTTGCCAGTAACCCTGGACAGAGAGTTCGAGCTAAGACCCCTGTGTACCTCACTACAGTGAGATGCAGTTCCACATCCCATCCTGAGGCAGTCTCCCATGACAGACCACACACAGCCACCACAACTTCCTTGCAAAAACCCTCAGCTCACCGGAGGGCCAGTGAGATTTATTGTTTTTTTTTTTTTTTTTTTGTCCTTTTCCATCTTTCCCCAAGTGGCTTTTCCTTGCAAAATGCCTGACATAACACCAGAAGGGAACCTGGGAGTAGGCCTTCCCACCCAAGGGGCAGCTTAGGGATTTAAATACAAGCTGAAGGGGAGGGGATGGCAGGGCACAGTTTGGGTGGGACAGGCAAGAGACAGCACAAGGGACATGGCTTCTTAGATAGAGACCAGATTTGTTTTCTGCAGGAAGAAGCTGTGCCAGAGGGCAAGGGGGTCAGGATCCTGGGTTTGGAAGGGGTGAACAGAGAGACCCCCAACCCTGGGTTGCACCCATATTTCCCAGAGAAGTAGCAACACAGGATGAGGTTCTGCCCTCTTAGGCTTTGAGGGATGGGAGAATAAGCCTGATGTGCTGCCTCAGGGATAGGGAAGAGGTGCTGGCAGAGTGAGGGTTAAGGCTGGTGCCTGGCCTCTGGCACGGTGGGCCTTCCGCCTCCGCCTGCCACAGGGACAAAGGGGCACGGTGGGCAGGCAGCACATAGGCCTGCCTCTGGCAGGGCAGGGGGAGGCAGGAGCAGGCTCCCTATGGGCTCAAGACATAGGCCCAGTGCAGCTGCCCACCCACCTGCCCAAGCCGTACTCTATCCCCACTGCAGCTGGACGGCTGGAGCTGTGAGTGTAGGAGGGGTGAAGGGAGGCAGGGAAAGAGTGGGCTGCTGGGCCCCTGCGACCCCCATGCCCATCCTGAGTTCCGGCCCAGGGCTCTGGATCCCAGGTCCTGGATCCCCTGGCCACACTGCTGGCTTCAGGCACTGACTGTAGCCATGGGCAGCAAAGGCCAGGGAAGCCCTCAGCTCTTGGGAAGGTGGGAGAGAAGGAAGAGAAGAGAAACCCAGTGCAGCATACATGGGGGTGGGGAGACAGAGCCTTCGTTCCAAAGGAAGGTACATGGTGGGGCATCTTTTCAGGGTACCTAGAGGCAGCAGCAGAGCAGCCCCCCACCCCCACCCAAGTCACAGGTCCTGCATGAACTCCCTTGGGGGCCCTGACAGAACTGGGGCTCAGGGCAGCAGGCAGATGGGCCAGAGGGAGGTGGGGAGCCCAGGACACCCCAAAGCCACAGACTCAAGTGCCCCTGGAGAGGCAGAGGGAGGCACCTCTTGCTCCCTCCAGGGGCATCATCTGGAGAAGGTGCCCCTTCCTGTTCTACCCCAAGTGCCCCTCCTAGCAACAGCCACCACCAGCTGGCTTCACAGGGGTGCTGTCAATCTTGAGGTTGGGCCGTTCGCCCCCTGAGGCTGCGCCTGGCCCCATCCGCTTTTTGATCTCAGCAGCCATGGTCATGAACGCCTGCTCCACATTGGTGGCATTCTTGGCACTTGTCTCCAGGAAGGGGATGCCCAGGGAGTCTGCAAACTCCTGACAAGGGGAGAGGAGAGAGGAGGAGGGGAGAGAAGGGTGAGAGGCAGCAGGCCCCAAACCCCTGGATGGCCTGGCCTGGGCCTGCTCACCTTAGCTGTGGTGTTGTCCACCACCTTTTTGGTGGTGAGGTCACTCTTGTTGCCCACGAGGAGTTTATTGACATTCTCACTGGCATAGCGGTCAATCTCCTGCAGCCACTGCTTCACGTTGGCATAGGATTCCTAGAGGGCCCAGGGTCCAAAGTTATTGATTTCCCAACTCCCACCCCTCTCCAGGCCTGTAAACAAGAATCCTTTCAGGGAGAGATGGGAGCTATGGGCTCAAGGATCCAGAAAGAAGCCCCCTCTCCTGCTGTTCTCCATCTGGGACCCCAAAATCCAGGCCCAGCACAGCCACGTTGCCTGCCATCCGGCTGTGCCTCCAGCAGCTCTCTATGAGCCACTTCCAGGCCTAACCATATGTGGGAGCCAATGGCAGCAGGACAGAGGCAGGTCAGAGTGAGACAGGTAGATATGTCTTAAAAACCCTTATGGGCTTGGAGCCTAGTGGGAGGTGGAGGTCTTTAAAGGGGAGCCTTTTGAGGGTGCAGAGCTGAACACTTTTCCTATTTCTGCACCAAGATCCTCATCACTGGGCCTTAGACTCTCCGAGAAGCTTGAGACCCACCAAGTCAAAGGGCAGAACTTCTAGGCTAAGTGTTCAAGCTAGAGCTGCTTCTCTTCTTAGGGGACAAAGACAGAACTCATCCCTGGGCCTTCCCTAAGGCATTCAGAGGACAATGGAGGAACAGAACAGGACATACACAATGGCAAGATAGGAATGGAAGGCAGGTGCTGGGGATACCCAGGATTGTCTCTGACTTCAGCCTGTAGGTACCAAATGGCCTTCTGCAGGAAAGGTGCCAGCTATGGAGAGAGCATGTGCCAGGTCACAGACCAGGAAGGCATGGTGTCTTTAGGGAGCGGGGAGAAGTGGGATGTTACCAGGACACAGCCCTGAGTTGGGGAGGAGAGGAGCAGGCAGGCCAGAGCTCAAAGGGTGTTAGCCTGGATAAGACTGGGAACACCAGGAGCCAGTGGGGGGGGTCTCTCGCAGAAGCCGCAGGATCAAACCTGATCTGGGAAAATGGTCCAGACAGGATGTGGAGGCCAGAGAATCAGCAAGAAGACAGAGACCAACTGGAAGGTGGTTGCTATAATTCAGAAAAGATGTGGAGTGTAGTGGGGGAGCACATAGGCCTAGCATCATCCTGGGTGAAGCCCTGGCTTATACATTTACTGTGGGACTTTAGGTATATCACGTGACCTCTGTGAGCCTCAGTTTCTTTTTTTGAATAAAATAGTACCTCCCGGCAAGGCTGTTGTTTGCAAGAAAGAATGAATACAAGCCTGTCTCATAACAAGTGCTTAATTAGCAAGTAAGGCTATTATACTCATCACTGCTATTATTATGAGGGGACAAATTTGAAAGACATAATGGTGAGAGAATAAAGGGGCCTTGAGACAGACTGGATGGGGGAGGGAAGAGTTTTCTGACAGGGATTCTGTTACAAAGATAAAGATGCAGGAGAGGATTTGGGAAGAGAACATGAGGCCAATATTGGACATCTGAGTTCTGCAAATATCTGAGGCTGAGGAGAGGTATCAAGGGCAGGAAAGGTTATGCCTAAAGCTAAGAACCCTGGGTGTCAACCTTGGCTTTGCCCTTCCTGACTGGGAGATCAGGGGCAAGTTACTTAACACCTCTCCAAGTGAGTTTCCTCATATGGAAACACAGACCGCACCCTTAAGTTAACTAGGTAAAATAGTGAGATTTGAATTAACACAGACACCAAGTGCCAGCACAAGCACAGACAAAAAGGAGGGTATCTACAGTGAAAGCTGAATAGACATCACAGAAGACAAGACAGAAGCCAAATCAAAGAATTGGCCAGAACCATGTGGGATAGTAAGGAGGAAGCCAGGGCCAGAGTCAGAAAGCAGAAAATATGGAATTGGGGGACAATACAGAATAAACCATAAAAAACACTGAAGGGGCTTGAGGTGGAATTCAGTGATATGTGTGTATGTAAAGCAGAAGGTGGAGCAATATCGATAGTCCACTTTCCAAGAAGAGAGAAGAGAATGGAGTTAAAAGTCACAGGAGGTCAATCAGGGTGAGAAGTGAAACAAGGTCACTGCATTTGGCAGTCAGTCAGGAGGGCCTAGGTCCATCCAGCTTACCCCCCAGCTTGTTGTCCACAATAAGTGGCATGAATCCTTGGTGAGCAGAAAAGCCCTACTGCTCCTCAGAGCAGGGACTCTCTCAGCTCGGCGCTGATGTAAACTCTCATGTCTCCAGGGCCTGGCCCCTATTAAACAACAAGGTTTGGTAGGAAAAAAAAAAAAAAAGCAGGTGGGATCCAGAGACTAGGCTTTTTGTCTCTGCCACTGTACTAGCTGCAGGGCCCTAAGCGAGACACCTCACCATCCTGAACCCAGGTCCTCATTTGTAAGATGGGAACATGACATAGATCTCTTACTAGCATTAAAAGGCAATATGAAGCCAGACAGTGGCACACTATAGTCTATAGTTCCAGCTACTCAGAAGGCTGAGGCAGGAGGATCACTTGAGCCTAGGAGGTCACAGCCTGGATAACAGCAAGACCTCTTATCAAAAAAAAAAAAAAAAGCAACTCTAAGGCTGTGATCGATTCTGTAAAGTAAAAGACATTGTAGGCTTAATTCTGCCTGCTGCCATCCACCTC
The DNA here is from genome assembly GCF_964194105.1 of Spermophilus citellus. Taxonomy (NCBI): domain Eukaryota; kingdom Metazoa; phylum Chordata; class Mammalia; order Rodentia; family Sciuridae; genus Spermophilus; species Spermophilus citellus. Next base: position 251,212,305 of record NC_138183.1, on the reverse strand, counting down.
TACTGCTAGTGACATGTGACTGAAGTCACTGTAGCAGACACAGAGTTCCTGGACCTCTGGGCCCTAAGCTTAGAGCTCCCTCACTTCCTTATCTAAGGCCCTTCAATTGTTCTTCACATAGGAAGCCATGGGCCCAGCACAGTGGCCAATCAGCTGACTAAACCCCCACAAAACAGGTAACTGGAAGGTCTAGAATGAGGTGGTGGGAGGAAGTGTGAGGCCTGGTTCTGCCAAGACCCTGCAGTAGGGCTGTGAGAGGATCATTTTTGTGGCCATTCCACTCCTTGTGAAGTAAGTTTGAATATAAATGCTTCCCCTTTCTGGGGAGCATCGGCAAAGAGAAGACAGAAGAATAAAAAACAAGAGTCAAAATCTTAAACCCAAGGAGGCAAAGCTGGGAGTACCTGGTCAGTGACGTCATACACCACGATGATGCCATGAGCCCCCCGATAGTAGCTGGAAGTGATGGTCCGGAATCGTTCCTGACCGGCCGTGTCCCACTACGACACAGTAGGGAGAGGGACTGGTCAGTCTGAGTCCTCCCCTTCTAAGACACATGCCTCTGTCCCAGGGACTGGGGAGGAACCACACTCACAATCTGAAGTTTGATGGTTTTGCCATCCAGCTCAATGGTTCGGATCTTGAAGTCCACTCCAATGGTGCTGATGTAGCTCTCTGTGTATGTGTCATCCTGGAAGGTTGGGGCCAGTGAAAAGGCCTTGGTGAATGGGCCTTTTCCTATATGGAAATTGTCCCTCCAGCTCTCTGTCCTGGCTGGGCTCCTAGCTGCCAAGCTCCTGTTCTGAGCACCCCAACTTGCCAACCCTGTGCCCTTGTTCAGTCAGATGCGCTGCACTGCTAGCAGATGCTGCAACCTCATCCTTAGTTCCCTTGTTTCTCCTTGCCCCAGTCCTCAGCCAGGACCCCAGATAGATGGTATGGGAGGCTTCTTACTCACAGCAAACCGCAGGAGCAGGCATGACTTGCCCACGCCCGAGTCACCAATCAAAAGTAGCTTAAACAGGTAGTCACTGGAGAAAAAAGACAGGAAGGTGTGAAGGAAGGCAGGAAGCCCAGCTGCCATCATCCTGAAGTCACTATTATAGCATTCCCCCCACACCATAAAGCATGTCTTGATATGGTACACTATAATGCTCACCAGTTATTAGAATTCAAACACCCCCCTCCCCAAAATAATCTAACCCATACATAGCACCCTCAGCTTGCTAAGTCCTACTTTATGGAAAAGGAAACTGAGACAAAGAGGAACATGACTTGTCAAGAATTGCAATCAGTGACAAAGCTGGCATCCTACCCTGATTCCTGACAAACTGGGGTTCTGTCCACTAGGAGCTATTTAGGGAACCCCCACTGTGCCCTGGGTATACCCATCTAGGCAGGGAGTCTCCAGAAGTGGAAACTAAGGCCCATCCCAGAACTAAATAAGTGAAAAAGCAATGTAAAGAGCCTGATGTGAAGTCACCAAAAAGAGTTGGTCAACAAGTGGCAATGATAACAGCACTTAGTACTTACTGAGCTGTGACTGGCTCTGTGAAAAGTACTTCAAGTGCATCTCTTGTTAAAGCCCTGACAGTCCAAGGAAGTCAGTGTCCTTATTCCCAAACTAATGGGGAAACCAGAGGTCAAAGAAGGGAAGTGACTTGCCCTAAGTTACACAGCTGACAACTCTGAGACTTGAAACCAGGCCTGTCAGACTCCAGTCTCTTTGAGGGCCTGCCGGTTCCCTTCTCTGTTCCCCCTCCTAATTCGGCTCAGAGCTTCACCCTTCCCCAAGGAAATCTGAGGCCTGGAGCTGGAGGAGAAAAAGGAAGTGGCAAAAGAGGAAGAAGATAACTGATACTTGGGGAAAACTAGAAGTGCAGGGCGTGAGATGTGGTCCACCCACCCGCAGGGGGAGGTGACCAAGAAGTGAGGAGTCTAAGGATACAGAATCCCACTGCAAAGGGAAAAGCAAATCCCACATTCCCCTAAACTTCTCCACAGTTTTACAACGGAGGGAAAAGGTGTGACGGTGGCGCTGGAGGGCTAAGCAAAGGTGAGAGGGCAGGAAAGGACGGACTACCAGGAACAACAGAGCAGCGGGTCCCAGACAAGGGCGAGGCGGCAGCTCCGGAGGGGAGGACCTCAAGGGGACGCGAGCCAAGTGGCGCTCCGGGCCTCCCGCGTCAGGTCGGCCCCGGGAGCCCGACTCCAGAAGAAAACGAAGGGCAGAACGATTCACAGCCAGGCCTAAAGCGCCCAAGTCTGAACTAGGGCCCCGGGATTATTCTTTTTTTTTTTTCAGAGTAGAAATTAGAAGTTTATTAAAGGACAGCAGAAAAGACTTCTCCCGGAGGAAGAAGGGGACCCAAGAGATGGAATCCCCGGGATTATTCTGACAGGCTGGATTATTCTGACAGGCTGCAAACCACCGGGACTGTAGTCAAGCAGTAGGTGGGGAAACTGAGGCCTGGAGAGACTGGAGCTGCGGAATCACCTGACCGAGAAGGCCTAGTAGGACCGGTGCCCCCGACTGCAGGTGCTGCCCCTCAGGGCCACCGCTCCTGGGCTGCGGGAGCCAGGATTCGGGGTGTGGAGCCGGGGTCCTGGGGCCCACGGGGGGAGGGGCAGGACCCGGATGTGTGTGTGTGTGGGGGGGGGGGTCAGCGGAAGAGGGACCCGGATGTAGGGGCGCTGCGCCGTCCTGACCCAGGCCAGACACCCCGGTAAGCTTATAGCCCCGTACTCGGGATCGAGGCTGCCCCGGGCGGCGCGGGCGGGGCTCACTCACTATTCGGGGTTCATGGCGGCGGCGGCGGCCCGCTCGGTCGCTCCCAGTCAGCTCTGCTCCGCCTCCCGTTCCAAGATGGTGGCCGCTCCGCCCCAGAGGCCCCGCCCGCGCCGCGCAGGCGCAAACCTTTTCGACTGGGGTTGCGCCGCGCTGCTTCCCGGAACTTGTAGTCTGCCCGAGTGTACGACTCGCCGCCGCTGCACAGGCCTAACTCCGAGAGACACAGCAGCCTAGCGCTCCCGTCGCACTGACTTCTGGGGCTCGTGGTTCAGTTCCTGGACGGAACTGGCGGGAGGACCTAGCTCCGAACCCGGCGGCGACTCACTGGTGCACCTCAGTTTTGCACTTTTCACTTGTCTAACGGAGGCAGCCATCCTCACCCTTTTGGCTTGCAGGATGTGAGCATTAAATGAGAAGGCGTGGTTGCAGCAGGAGCAGTAAAATTTTATTTATCCAGGGTTCTTCGTGTGCTGTACACTCTCAGCCCTACCGAGGCTCAGGAGGAGGTCATCACCCACATTTCTTTCTTTCATGCGGTGCTGGGGATAGAACCCAGGGTCTTGTGCATGACTATGCAAGCACTCGACCCCTAAGCTACATCCCCAGCCCCATAACTCACGTATCATACAAGGGAAATCGAGTCCCCGAAAACTCGGATTCAAGATCAAACAGTATTAAAGTGCAAAACTTACCAAAGCTCGAGCTCTTAAGAACCCCAGAGGTAAATGTTTTAGAAATCCCGCACTCGTGGCACCCCCACACAGTTCCGGGACAGGGGCAGAGTATCTGGGCTCCCGCATCGCAGGACGCACGCGACAGATACACACACACACACACACTCCACTCCACGCGACATCTCCCCCCGCCCCCGATATGCTAGGGACCTCCCCCTTAAAACAAGCTTAGTACAGATTCAAACCGTCTTTATTTCTACAGCAACATCTGAAAATAGCGACCACCTCATCCCTCAACTGGGGAAGTCCCTCCTGCCACCAGCCCTCCCGAGAAGCTGCAGGCGCGGGAGGAGGCGTGGCAGGATGGCTCAACGGGCGGTGCCTGGTCTGGGCCTGGCAGGAGGGGCAGTGCATAAGGCCGGGATGAGGGGCAGGGCCCGGCGGATGGAGGATGGGCTCGGGCTCAGACCCTCAGTCCTGGGGCACCTGGCAAGGCGCGATGGGACGCATCCCTCGGAGCGCTTGAAGCGCGAGGAAGTCCAGGCAACCCTATGCGGAGGCGCCGCCCCTAAGAACACGGAGCATGGGAGATACCACCGCACGGAATGGAGGTGATTAAGGCCTGGGCGGTACCACTGGAGAAGGGCGGGCGAAGGGAAGCCCAGGGAGTACAGTGGACTGAGGAGTGGGGCGCGGCCAATAACTTATTTCTCTATATACAGAAGCAACGGCCGGTGGGGGCAGGGATCGGGATGGAGGGCAAGAGTGCTGAAGGTTGGGCAGGTGCTTAGTGTTCTCCAGTCCAGGATCTGGGGAGGGCAGGACACCGAGTTATTTTGGAGACTCCAGCCAGCCCTTCCCTCTGGCCTGTATCCTAGGGAAGAGGGGCCCCTGCTGGAAGGAATAAATAAGGGTAGAGCTGGAGCTGGCAGACCCGGCCTCCAGGGCTCAGGCTGAGATGACAAGGGGAGAGGTTACCCTGAGATTGAACAGAAAAGACGGGGGTTCTTGGGAAAGACAGGCAGGACAAGCAGCAGGCCCATGCGCAGGGCAGGGGGTAGGGGCTATGCCCGGTGGAGGCTCTGATGACTGGCTCCCCCTTCAGGATTAGCCCACCAGGGAGCTTCGTCGGGAGAGGTCCATGGAGCTGGAGCTGAGGGTGCGGCTGTCAGAGAGACCTGTACCTCCAGGCTGTGGGCAGAGGGGTAGGTGACTCAGCCTTATGTTGCTGGGATTGTGCTTCCAGGCCCTAAGGGCCTGACCCAGCCATTCCTTTGTAGCAGACACAGCCTGTGTCCCCCAGCTGGGGAGAGGCAGGTCTGGCCCAAGGCCACACCCCAGTGTCTGACACTCCTGTCACTCCACGGTTACTATGTTGGCACTGGCCCTGTACATGTCCACCCCAGGGCAGGGGCTGTGTTCTCATCTGTCTCCCTGCTGTCCAGTCCAAAGCAGGCCTGGGACAGGGACAGAACATTGCTTAATCAAGAGACATGCTCCAGGAGAAGCTGGGCAGGAGCACTTGCAGACTTGGGACCCAGGGCAGGGGCCTGGGCCTCAGCTGCCCAATGCCCAAGACCCTCTGCCCCTACCTGGACTGGCTCTTCCACGCTCTTGTTGAGGAAGTTGAGGGAACTGGCCCGCTTCATTCTGAGGGTAAAAGATGACCGGGATTTGCCCATGGTGGGATTGGTCAGGGAGGAGTCAGGTTGGGGCTGGGAAGGGGGAGGGAAAGCACATTTGGTAGTGGTGGTGCTGCATTTGGATCATGAGCTTATCTGGGGTTGTTGGGTGGTTCTGGAGAGGCTCACCCTGGGTGGGGGTTCACCTGGGGTTAGGGGTCTCCTGGGGGCCACCCCCTTGCAGCTTCTTCACCAGCATCTCACTGCTGCGCCTCAGAGCATCCCGGAGCTTCCCAAAAGAACCACTGCGCCGCAATGAGCCGCTGCCATCCTGTAAGTGACATGTCAGTCTCTAGGCTCACTGGCTACACAGACTCCCAGGCCACCCCAGTCCCCACACTCACCCCACTCCACTCAGCTGTAGGCCCAGTCTCTTCGAGGTCAGACTCAGACCGAGGCCCAGCACTTCCAGCCACATCTCTGCTGCCACGGCGGTCTCCCCGCCCACCACTGCCATCTTTCAGCAGTTCTACCACTTTAGTCTGGCTTGCAGGGTCCAGGCCCTGAGAAAGGAGCAGGGAGCATAAGGCCCTGATTGGAACACATACAGGACCTCCTAGATCCCTATCTGCCCTCCCTCTGCATGGAGCCCTACCTGCTTGCGGCTGCGGCTGGCACAGTCCTCCAGGGTGTGCGCAGCTTCCAGCTTGCCCTGGCGCCGGTACAGGGCCCCCAAGCTGCGCAGGGTGGTGTTGACCGTGGGGCTGTGGACAGACAACAAAAGAGTTTCAAACTCCATATTTCTCTGACCCAGGGCCTTTCTGGCATCTAGTCCACACTGAGCCCTGAAGAACCACCCAGTCATTGAGAATCTAGCTTCTCCCATGTGTCCAGTCCTGTTCTAGCCCACTGGTATCTCACTTCTTGGGAGAATCACCCCAGGAATGGGGACCTGGCCCAAGGCCCTCATGGGATATTGCCACCAACACCAAAAGGTCTTGGTGCAGGAAGCTTCCTTGGGACAGGTGGTCTGTGACCTGGTACTTGAAAGATGAGAGGGCAGAGGAAAGGTGTGTGTCCTGGGGAGGGGTAAGAGGATAGAGTGTAGAGCCTGGGCCTCACCTCACCCTGGATGCAGTTTTCTGCTATCTGCTCTAATTCCAGCCTACTCCTGCCCTCACCTGTCAACCTTACAGGCTTTGTACCAGCTGCCATACTCCCCATAGGGGGCGCTGTCCCGACGTTTATCCTGGGGGAAAGTTCAGTCAGTTGGGGAGGTGGGCGAAGTCCCTCCCCTCCAAATATCCCAGTCTTGGGCCTTCCCCAGTCCTGCTCACAGAGCTACCTTGCTCTCCTCCCGTTCCTCAGCATGCATCCAGATGGGCTTATTGTCCCCTGTGGGGAGAAAAGGGATTGTCACCAGCCTGCTGGATTGGATTGGGTTGGACTGGGGTCTGGGGAGAACAGGACTACCCAGGAAGAATAAGGATTCTGCTTTGCTGAATAAATGAACAACAACAACAAAAATCATCACTGACTCTCCTCTGGACAGAAATGAGCAGGACACAGGCCTGCATGCAGAGGCTTGTGACTGGGGCAAAACAAGTGTAGAGGACAGATCTTTACACAACTAGGACCAGAGCCCAAGACAAGTGGTAGGCCTAAAAAATAGATCAGTTTCTAGAGATCTGGGAGCAGGAAATGGCTGACCACTGGAGGCCAGAAGGTGATTTCTCAGAAGAGGGAACACTTGGGCCAGACCCTCAAGGTGAGTAGGAGTTGCCTGGTGGAGAAAGGGAAGACTGAGCAAAGAGCATGGGGCTTGCCACAATATGCACAGCTATGGCTGTCCAGTAGGTAGGTGTGCTCCATGGGTACCATCCACAGGTGAGGCTGGGCCACCACCCAGACCCTAGGTGTAAGGGCTTGCCCAGTAGAGGTAGTATCCGCGGCATTCATGGCTGAGTATGCATGTGCTAGATGAGCTAGAGGCACATGGACTCACCATTGACAGAGCCAAACTCCTTCTCGTGAGCACGGGTGAGGATCTCCTTGTATAGAGTCTCTGCATCCTGGTATTTGCCCTGTTTCAGGTAACAGGAAGCCTGGAGAGGCAGGGCCCCAGGGAATGAGCAGAGCGAAGGGAGCTGGGCTTTCCTTCTTCCTCCCTGTCCCCAACCCTCCATCTCTCCTGCTTAGACTCCAGCCCCAAGGTACCAGGTTGTTCTTGGTCTTGGCCACATTGGGGTCATCAGGCCCAAGGCGGGTAGCATAGATCTCCAGCGCCCTCCGGTAGTAGTATTCCACCTCCTCTGCTTTGCCCTGGTTCTGGCACAGCAAGGCCAGATTGCTGAGCTGCTTGGCTACATCTGGGTGAAACTTACCCAGGACCTGAGATAAAAGAAGGGGCCAGTGGCTGGGCTAGGGGTGTCTGGCCAGTTCCCTACCTGCCCAGCTCTAACCCTGCTGGCTCCCACCTTTTCCCGGATCTCCAGGGCCCGCTTGCACAGTGGCTCAGCCTCTTTGTACTTGCCCCGCTTGCCATACAGAACGGCCAGGTTGTTCAGTGTTGCAGCCACCTGCAGGGGTGGAACATGGAAGGACCTGACCCTGGGCCTCACTTGGCAGGGACTCGGGGATCTGCAGGAAGTGGAGGACAACCCCCCCACAACCCATGCCCTTCACTCACAGCTGGGTGGTCCTTCCCCAGTGTCTTCTCCCTAATGGCCAGGGCATCATTGAGCAGGTGGGCAGCCTCCTTGTACTTGTTCTGGTCCCTGGGAGCAGGCAGGAAATGCTTAGGGTTGTCCTCCAGCCAAGGCCTGTCCCCAGGGGCCCATGATCCCTGCGGTCACTGATGTGTGGCATGATACTGTGATTCAGTATTGGGAAGCCTGGGCAGCCCCTGCCCTCTAGGCACTTGGGGGCTTTGGCAATTCACTCACAACTCACCAGGGGCCCAAGCTTTCAAGTGCACCCTGCTGTCTAGTCCCCAGTGCCCTGGTTTGTGTCACTCTTGTGTTTTGGGCCAACTCACTTTTCATAGAGTCTGTACCCAAGGCTGGGTACCTAAGCTGGACCAACTCCCTGCTTATGCCCAAATCTTCTTATCCACTAGATTGAGAGCCCCACTCCATGAAGGCCTTTCTTCTCTCTCAGCTGCCCCTTGAGGCCTAAGTCCTGGTCTCAGCAGGCATTGAGAGTTAGTGACCCAGGGCTGGAGTCGTCAGGAAGGATGCAGATGCTCCCACAGATGACTGGCGAGAAAGGGCCCTCACCTATAGACCAGTGCTAGGATGTTGAGCATGGTGGCCACATCGGGGTGGTCATGGCCTGATGTCTTCTCCAAGTCCTCCAACGCCTGCTTGCAGAGTGGCACAGCCACCTCATAGCGGCCCTGAGCAGCGTATTGGATCACCAGGTTGTGCAGGGTACGGAGCCGTGCTGGTATTTCATAGCCTCCATGCTGAGCAGCCACATCCCCTCCTCCAGGGCTAGGGGCTGCAGGGCCAAGGGGCAGGTCAGATGTGCCATCTGCCCCTGGGCTGGGCTGCTGGCACATGCCAGCTGTGCATTTCGCTCACCTAACATGTGGCCCTGGGCAAGTCATTCACCTCTGCCTCAGTTTCCCCGTATGTAGAATAGTCACCCCAGAGAAAATGGGTAGGGTCCTAGCTCCAACATTTCAAGCTGTATGTCCTGGAGCAAGTTCCCTAACCTCTGAGACTTAACTCTTCCATCTGCAGAGTTAGGCTTCACTTCATACTCAACATCCTGAGAGAGGCAAGCACAGCCCTGCTGGGCACTATCCTTCCTGTCTCTCCTCTGACCCTCAGAGCAGGCTGTGAGAGGAAAAGGAACTCTCCCAGTGGCCTCAGAGGAGCTAGTGGAGAGTAGGTGGAGTCAGGCCCGGTGGCTCCAGAGCTCTTAACTGTGATGTCTGCTGCTGGCAGAACTTAGAGGGTATTAAGATGCAACAGGGAAGACCTGCCTTTAAAGCACTAGTGTGCTGGGATGTCATTAAAAAAAAAGGGGGGGGGGGGAAGGCAAGAAAGAAGATAGCTGCCACCCCTCCCCATTTCCTGTGACTTCTGGGTCCCAAGGCCCAGGATTCAGCCTAACCCTTCCTTGCCCCAACCCAGAGCCAACTGCCCATCTGCACCTGGGCTCTGCTCATCCTCGTTGGGGAACAAGTCATCCAGAGAGTCTTTGGGAACATCCCCCTTCTCCTCCTGGGGAGGAACAAGGGACAAAGTGTCAGGGAGGGAGGCACAGGCAGCCAGTTGTCCCCAGCTGCCTCACCTTCCTGAGTCTCCTCGCTGGTTAGGACTCACATTGGGGGAGGTGTCCTCGTCCAGCTTTCGAATCTGGCTCATGAACAGCAGGTGTTGCTTTTCCTCCTCCAGCTGAGCCACTGCCTGCTCACTGCGCTGCAGTTTCTGCTGCGTCCCTGCCAGCTCCTCACGCAGCCACTGGTTCTCCTGCACCAGCCGTCGCACTTGAGCCCGAAGCTTCTGCTTTTCTGATTCCACGGCACCCAGGTGGCTGGATAGTGCCAGGATCACCTGTGGTCAGCCAGATGCACATCAGAGCCCAGGCCACCCCCTGGGACTCCTGGGCTTGTGAAGAGCCAGTCCTGGCTCTGCTTGTGAGGAGCTGCAGGGCCTTGGGACTCAAGAGTTTCCCCCAACTCAAGGAAGATTCTCCCCTAGTCCCATAGTCCAAAGCTCAAACCCAGGAGGAGGTCCCTCAGTGCTACCTCTGGGATCCCTGAGATGCTAGACTCTCCTTTGTCTCTAGTGAGAATTGTACTTCACCCTTTGCAAACACAGCCACTCTACTACTGCTTCCTGCCCAGGACTAGTACTTGCCCAAAGAACTCAGACAAGTGGCAGCCAAGTGATGAAAAGGCCTCATCCCAACTTCTGCTGAGGATCCCTCACAAGCCCTGAGGGTCTGTGGAAGCACAGAGGCAGGTAAGGGAATCCAGAGGCCTCAGCTCCACCTCCCCCCTCCCCAACCTCTGATTCCCTTCCTGAGCTTCCAGGCTCTTCCTGCCTTGGGGCCCTGGCATGGGCTCCACTCTCCTTTCTCAATCTCTCATGGTCTTCCTCTTCCTGGTCACACTTTCCCTCCACATGTGGCCTCCTTGCTGTTCTCTCCTGTTCCCCAACTGTGTGAGGCTTACAAGCCACTGGGAGTGGGACCCAAGTGGCCATCTCTGAAACTGACAGCCAACTGGGAAAGGAATATGTTGCCCTTGCAGAGGGTTAGGCGGTCTGAGATCCTGCTCTTTCTAGTAGGTTAGCAAATGTTTAAGTGAAAGGTGTTTTTACAACCACAAGCTTTTAAAAAAATTCCCTAAACAACCTGGAAGTATATATAGCAGAGGCTATGATCTCTATTTTAAAGACAAGAAAACAAAATGATTCAACCTGCCCAGGATTCACACAGCCAGGCAGTGGCTTAGTCAAGATCGGAGGGAAACAAAACCCTTTCCAGAGCCAGGTATGGTGGTACACACCTGTAATCCTAGCAACCTGGGAGCTGAGGCAAGAGAACTGCAAGTTCAAGGCTAGCCTGGGTAAAACTTAGCAAGACCCTGTCTCAAAATAAAAATAACTAAGCACTTGGGATGTAGCTCAGTATTAAAGCACCCTGGGTTTAATTGCCAGTACAGGGGTGGGGCTTTCCCAGAGTCTAAGTCCTTGTGAGTCTCAATGCCTTCTGGACATCTCTGTCTGCAAATGGTCTTGACAGCCCAATTTACAAGGGACAAAAGAGAACTCCTGATCCACCCAGGCTGTCTTGTCCCTGAACTTGCTTCTAACACAAATCTGAGTTCTGCTGCCCCTACTCCCTTATTTCATCCCCACATCCTGCTGGACCTACCTCTAGAACATCTAGAACTGGGCCAGTTCTCTCCACCCTTATGGCCATCCCTTTAGTCCAAGTGCCCTCCCTCATTTGAATTTGAGCAGTGGCTTCCCAGCAACATGCTACCTGCTTCCATCTCTGATACCACCCCCCCCCCCAGGTTTATTCTCCATATCGCAAGGGGAGTTTTTAAAACCTAAGTCTATATTTCCTGCCTGCTTAGAGTCCTTCCTGATTTCCTGAGAATAAAATCCAAACTAACAAGGCCATGACTGTTTCCTGCCTTCTCCCTTTCTCCTTCCCCATGAAGCTCTTGTCACACAGTTCTCTTACTTCCCTCACAAGATCTTTCCTACCTCAGGACCTTTGTGCATGCAACTTCTCCCCCAACTCCCATTTATGGAGGCTGGTCCATTTCTTTCTTTGGGTCTTGGTTTAAATGTCCTTTCCTCAGAGAAATTATACCTGACCATTAGATAAGACCTCTGATTATAAGCTATCACAAGATCTTGCTCTTTATTCTTTAGAAAATTTATCACAATTTGTTACAATTAACTTGTTTTTCTTTTTCTACCAGACTAGGGCAGGAATCTTGTTCTGCCTTGTTGAACCCTGTATCCCTGGCACTGACTTGTTGCCTGGCATATAATAAATCAGATAACTTAAAGTATTAATGTTACAATGAATGGGGGGGAGTATTTCCTTAAAGATCTCCTTTCTGTTCTCCTACCCTGTCTCTGGGGGAGTGAGGGTGTTCAAGGTCTCCAGGGGCAGGCTGGGGTCTCCAAAGTGCACTTCTTTTCTTCAAAAAATATTTATTGCAGTCCTAGCAAGGGACTCAAGAGGTCAGGTGGTTCTCGGCTCAGATACTGTTCCTACATTACCGAGATTCCTCTAGAAAACTCAACCCCTCCCATGACCTCCCACCTCGGCATTCCAGATGACCTACCTGGGCCTCCCCCAGCCCCAGCTCTATGGCCTCCAAGGAGCGGCGAAGGAGGAGGCAGCGTTCCTGAGAGCCTGGCTCGGCCTCGCTGGCCTCATGAGAGGTCAGGGGAGCGAGCAAAGCACGATGCTCCCCACGTAGGGTCTCTAATCCCTGGATGACGGCCTTGGTGCCCAAAACGATCTCATCCTGGCTCAGCTTCTCCTCCCGCGGAAGCACCATCGTGGCCATGGTCGCGCCGCCTGTGATGGCGAGGGGCGGGCAGGCGGGCACCGGGCCTAGGGCCACACCGCTGTCCACCCCAGATGTGGTAAACACCGGCGGTCCCGGGCCGCCTGGGTCCTTGGGGCGTCCGGATCTCCCAGCAGGCCGCCTGTAACGCGCCCGCGCTCGGCCTATAGGGGGCGCGCCAGGCTTGTCTTGGCCAGGGAGACGCAATGCGGTGCGGCCGGTGAGGCTGGACCCCGATTCCGACTCAGACCACCAGCTCTTGGCTGGCTTAGGCCGCCCAGTCTCGGGGCGTTCCCGGAACTCCTTCAATTAGGACACGGATCAGGGAGCCGTACGCGGATCGTAGGGGTTTACCCGGGTGCGGGGAGCCCCGGCCCCTCCGGGCTATCCGGCCCCGGCCCCAGCCCCAGCGATAGCCTCCTCCCCCACAGGCAGCCCGAACTGCGGAGCCCCTCCCCCAAGGCAGGTCGTTCCCACGGAGACCCTCCCCGTAGAGAGAATTCACGTCTCAGGTTTCGGGAGTGAACCTCTAGGCCGCGCCCACGACGACCCCTCCCATAGGCTGGTGGGACGCCCAGCAGACCCTCCCTAGAAAAGGCCCAGCTCCCGCCCCCGAGCCCCCAGGACCGCGCCCCCTCCCCGCCGGCTAGCCTGGTACTCCAGAAGGCCGGGCCCACGACCCCTCCCCTAGGCTGTCCGCAGCCCCTCCCCTTTAGGGCCTGACCGGGTTTCCTGGACCGATCGGTCCCCGCCGATCTGCGCCTCTGGCTCCGCCCGGCTCCGGTTCCGGCTCCGGTTCTGGCTTCGGCTCCGGCTCCCGCCCCGCTTCACCCGGATCCGTGGCCGTGAGCCGATCCCGCTGCCTCCATCCCGCCGGCCTTCCCAGCAGTCCCCGCGCCGCCTTAAAGGTGAAGCAGCTACCTCGGCGCGGTCGGAGGGGGCGAAACACACTCCTCCGCGGCGAGTTGCCTTAAAGGAGCACGCGGGCCTGGCTGGCTTCCAGAGCTGGGCCACCCCGGGGCGGGGCGGGGCCAGCGAGGGGCGGGGCGGGGCGGGGCAGGGCTCGCTCACAGCTTGCCTGCGGCGCAGGTTGGCAGCGGCCGTCAGCGCTGCTGCTGCTGCCGGAGGTTCCGCGTCTGTGAGGCTGTGAAACGCCGGAGGCAGCGGGTGTGCTCGGGTGGAGGTGCTCGGGAGTTGGTAAACGGAATGCACTTAGCGCGGCGGCCTGAGAGACTGACGGAGAAACTGAGACACAGGGAGAAGACCCGACCCCCAAGAGTCCAAAGGGGTAGTCCACATTACTGAAGCATTTGCCACTTCCTGGGCGCGTAATGTGTCGGGCGCTTTGGTACCTTGAATGTATGACCCCGACGTTCACAAAGACCCGTTGTAGTGGGTGCTGCTGTTATCCCCATCTCACAGGTTCGAGATGTTCATTTATACTTAGAGATGTGCCCCAATCCCCATCCCACTTTCGGAACTGTCCACGTTCTTGTAGGTAACTGAAGGGCTGTTTCTTGGGGAAAGGGACGCAAGCTTCCTGCCGTAAGGGAGACAGGGGTGGCAAATGGACTGGCGGGCATAGGTGGAGCCAAGACTCGTGCCCCCGTGGGTATGTTACTGGCTTGGCAGGTTCTCGTGCTCTCCAGCAGAATACTGGAAGACTTTGATAAAGGCATAGCTGCGGCTGGAGCAAGACTATTGGGACTTCTTGCTCCAGCAGAAGGGAGAAGCAGCACTGGCCAAGAGAGTGTCCAGCTGGCTCTCAGAACACGGAGCTAGTTTTATTCACGTGAAAAGGTTGTAGGCGTGGGCTGGAGTTTAGGAATGTTAATGGTGCATTTCAAAAGGTGGTTTTTTTTTTTTTTCTTGGACGAACAGTTCAATTTTGAGGGAGGGGTAGTCAGCCGCCATCCTGGAACCAAATGTCGCATTTCTCATATATCATATGGATGCTGAGTCCTGCATGAACATCTTTGCCTGTGATGAGGTTGAGTAGCTGTGACTGTTGAGAGACACATGGGTGGGGAGTGGAAGAATTCACACACATCATGGAGTAACAAGTTGAGGGTCCTGGGAATTTGCTGTTTCCCTGACTTGACAGTTTTATCCTTTATGTTGTTTGTTCTTGTTATGCGTGGTGAGGGTGTAATTAATGTGCTTTGAGGAAGATGAGACAGAGTGAGAGGGTGGGGAAAGCAGAGTTCTTTTAGTGGCTAACACATTATGAGTTAAGGACTCTGGAGTGTACTCCCCAGTACTTAACTCACTCCCCGCTGAGTTTTTACTCTCTTACGGAATGTTGCTTTCCATGGGGGTCCCTGACTTTCTCAGGTGAACTCCACAGCAAATGCTGTTGGCCAGATGATCAAGACAAAGTGAGTGTGTGGTTTGTGATGGAATAACTTGGGACTTAGATGTCACCTCCTAGATTTCCCAATCCCCTTCTAGAGTAGTCTTCTATGCCCTGTGGTGCATCTGCTTAAGGCTCTAGGATTAGCCTTTCTGACATTTTTCTTGTAGGTTTGCTTCTCCCACTGTAATGTAGACCTTGAGCTGCCCTCTTGTTCATTCCAGTGCAGCTCCTCATGGAGACACAACAGGGCTCAGTAAAAATTGGTTTAGGAAAAGTCAGAAGGTTTACATCTGTTCTCAGACACTAAACAGGGTTGGGCCTGGATAGTACTTTAATGGGAGAAAAAAGGAGGAAACCTATTGGGCTTACAAACTCCCTCCAAACCCAGGTACTGATCTGATTCTCTGTAACCCTGTGTTGCCAGCTCTCCCTCCCCAACCCACACTAACCCCACCACTTCTAAGTTGACAGCACCAGGAGGTGATGGCAGGATGACCTCCCAAGGGACAAAAGCTTTACAATGAGGCCTAGTGTATATGGGAGATCTGGGGTATTCCTACAAATCAGTATTCCCCTCCTAGAGTTTGTTAGGTTCAGCATGCTGGGGGTGTTGGAATCCCCCCATAGCTCCATCTTTGGCAGAGGGGTGGTCTTCTGCCATAGATAAGTCTTAAAGGTTAGAAGTTTTTCCTTAACCCCCAAAAGTGCCTTTCTTGAGTGCTCACAGCTTATCTTCTCCCTATAACCAATAAAGAAACTTGGAGACAGGATGGCATCTCAGTCTTCTCTCTATCTGGTTTGGTATCTCTTTCCTTAGCCCTATTGCAGTCTCCTGACCCTTCCCCATCCCAGTTTCTCCTTTCTGTTAATCCAGACCTTGCTTAAAAAGTAGTGCTGTACCCAGGATCCAATGATCCAGACAAGGAGTGAACTGTACCAACCACAGAGGGACATCCCCACTTTGAAAAAATATGCCGCCCCAGGGGCTGGGGTTGTAGCTCAGTGATAGAGTGCCTACCTAGCATGTGGGAGGTCCTGGATTTGATCTCTAGCACCACAAAACATAAAACACCATGCCATCTTTCCACCTCTGAAACTGAATTCACGCTAACACTAACAGCCACCACAGGTGATATTTATGGTCAGCTAAGACCCTGGGTACATCCACTCCATCACATTGAGTTGGTCCTTCTCAGTCTTGTACTTCTGCCAATGATTTTTATTTCCAGCTAGTTTATACTTTCACATGATGTAGCATTCAAAAGGCATATACACAAGTTGCAGGGAAATGCAATTTTCCAGTCATCCAATGCCCCACCCCAGAGAAGCACCTCTGTTACAAGTTTACTATTTCTATCGATTATGCTAGTTGCATCAGAGCCCAGCTCATTTATCCCTGCCAATTTCAGCTGGTCAGTTTTCCTCTAGAGTCCCTGAGGAACCTGGCATCTGGTGTTCTTCAGTCCTCACATTGGCCATTTTCAAGGGGCACCCTGGCTATGGTTTGATAAGCCTACCTGTGTGCTCCATCAGGACTGCACCCCAAACTTGCCAACATGTCCAGATCATAGGGAGAGAAGAATCTGAGCTAGGGCACCTTTATTTTCCTTAGTAAGACTGGGTTGCAGAAGCCCTTGGGGAAACTTGTTGGAAGTCTGTCCCTCCAGGACTGAGATTTGATGGTCCCCGGGCACCTCTTTTTTAAAACCTTTCATTGATTCCTGTGATGTGCAGTCTGGGTTGAAAGGTGCTGTCTCAATGCCTTTGTTCTACAGGTAAGGAAGCTGGGGCCCAGTGAGGGGAAGCAGCTCTCCAACTGAGGGAGCAGGGGCTTATTTTTTTTATCCTGCTGTTCTCAGCGACCACTACATCCCTTTCAAATCTAGAATGCAAATTGTTTTGTCCCCAAGAGTGTGTGAGGGAGACTGAACACACAGAAAAGAGATAAGAGAACTGGGACTAAATTGCATGTTCACACCCATGCAAAAATACAGGTGCATACCCCTGACACAGCCTGAGGCGGGTTCACCCAGAGGCAGAGGCACCCAGTGCCCACATGTACTTCACCTGCATCTACAGGCCCATGGGCTGCACAGAACATACCGGGTACGCACACTGCCTCCTTACCTGTGCTTTCTTTCTGCCTAATGAAGGAGCACATTCCTTTATCACCTTTTCCCAGGTAGGTAGAGAGCAGTTTTCTTTTTTTTTTTTTTTAAGAGAGAGTGAGAGAGGCAGAGAGAGAGAGAGAATTTTAATATTTATTTTTTAGTTATCGGCAGACACAACATCTTTGTTGGTATGTGGTGCTGAGGATCGAACCCGGGCCGCACGCATGCCAGGCGAGCGCGCTACCGCTTGAGCCACATCCCCAGCCCAAGAGAGCAGTTTTCAATCTCCCTTGATGGCTGGCTTTCTGTGGGTCCGCTGTGCCTCTCCTTAGGCGGCTGGTCCTGTGTCCCCGGTGCCTGGTGGAGGGAGGACTGGGCCTTTCCCTGCCAGTTCTTATGCCCTTATCTTGCTTTCAGCACTTAACCTTGCATTTGTTCAACCTTTTCAGCCACTTGCTTTTTATCTGGTCCTGAGGATTACACTGTGCATCTCTAGAGGGAAGACACTGTTCATCCTGCTCAGTCCTGCGCCTCCCCCGCAGCTGCTGGTCTCCTGCCAGGCTGCTGATGGCTGCTCAGTAAATGGAGAATGAACGAAGGAATCCGTGCCCATGCCTGCTGGTGATTCAGCTCCTTCTGCCATTTTCTGCAGTCCTCAGCAGCCCCCTGTCCATGCCCGGGAACATTCTTGCTACTTTTGATATTTAATGCTCTTCTCCCTGAAGATCACTCTCACTGCTTCTACCCTGTCCTTTCAGGTCCTCAGAAGCACCCATCCCACTGAAATTGGCTTTCTTTTTTCCTCTGGTAGCTTCCCTCCTTTTCTTTGAGTGGCTGGGGCACTTTCTTCAACAATCTCATCCCCTTTGACACCTCTGTAGATTCCCCCGAGTGCTCTCAAGATTAGTGGTTCCTTAAAGACCACCGTGTCCCCCTCTTCCTGAGGAGTCTCCCCACTTCTGCTTGTTAGATTCTTCCACCACTGAGCCAAGATCAAGTCTGTTCTGAGGTCTCCTTAAAGTCAGTCCCTGGCTCCTGTCCCAGCAGCTATATGGCAACTCTGTACCTTCCCAGCCAGGATAGAAGGGTCCTTGCCCTGCTCAGTGGGAGGGAACATAGGGGTCAGACTCAGCCAAGGTCAAAGCTGTGTGTCTCCATTTTTTTAAATTTTTTTTTTTTAAATTTTTTAGTTCTCGGCGGACACAACATCTTTGTTGGTATGTGGTGCTGAGGATCGAACCCGGGCCGCACGCATGCCAGGGGAAGCGCGCTACTGCTTGAGCCACATCCCCAGCCCTGTGTGTCTCCATTTGTCAGATGATTAAAAAAAAAAAAAAGGCCCGAAGTTCTCACATTAAACCTGCACATAACAGACACTATTCTTCATAATTATTTATTATCACCGCCACCAAGCTCACTATTTGACAGACCCTGTGTCAGGGAGCGTGAGTCTCTGCTTATAGTACTGCCAGAGAGAAAACACATTGAGAATGAAGTGAGCCACAGGTGAGGGGAGACAGAAAGGCTGAACAGCAGCGAGAAGGTGGTGCTGCTGGGGGGAGTCTGCGTGGTCGGATGGAGTGGATGGGCGCATGGTGATTTGCCCTCTTCCTTGCATTACCTCTGTCTCCAGTAAGACCCAGATATTCAGCCCCTACTGTGGATCAGCACGCATGCCTCTAACACTGGACCTTGCCCACCATCTCCTGTCCAAATCCGCAGGGATGCTTCACCATCTACTCCTCGTATGGGCAGATAGCCAGTCCTGTCCTTGACACACTCAGCCCTGTTTTCTAATCAGCCCAGCAAACCTGTTGACTGCCTCCTAAATCACTCTCAGGCCTATGTGACTTTTCTCCCACCCTTCTACCCTTTCCTTAGTCTATGTCTTTGTCACATTGTTTCTAAATCACTGTTATGGTTTATATACAGGCTATCCCAAAAAAACTCATGTGTGAGACAACGCAAGAATGTTCTAGTACAGTGATTGGATTATGAGCTTTAACTCAATCAGTGGATGAATCCACTGATATGGATTAACTGGTAGTAACTGTAGGCAGGAAGGGTGTGGCCAGAGGAAATAGGTCAGTGGGGGATGCCTTTGGGGGTGACATTTTGTCTGCTTACTGGCTTTCACAGACTGAGCAGCTTTCCTCTGCCATGCCCTTCTGCTATGACATCCACTTCACCGCAGGCCCAAGGCTATACAGGCGGCTGACCATGGACTGAACTCTGAAACTGTGAGCCAAGTTGTTTTTGTCAGGTCTTTTGGTCATAGCAACAAAAAAGTTGACTAAAACATGCTGCAACAGCCCTTGAACTCGTTGCCTGGTCTGGACACAGGTCCTGTGTCCTATGGTGGGCATAGCTGGCTCAGCTTCAATTCCATTATCTTGTTTCTCTGCCTGAAACCCTTTATTAGTTCCCTATTATCTCAGGATCAAGAGCCCAATCCTTGTTCTAAGATAGTAATAAGAAGTAATACTCATGGGCACAATGGCACACTCCTGTAATCCCAGTAGTTTAGTAGGAGGCTGGGGCAGGAGGATTGTGAATTCAAAGCCATCCTCAGCAATTTAGCAAGGCCCTAAGTAACTCAGTGAGAACCTGCTCTAAATAAAATATAAAAAGGATCTGGGGGATGTGGCTCAGTGCTTAAATGCCCCTGGGTTTAATCCTGGTACCAAAAAAAAAAAAATAGTATTAATTTTTTTTTTTTGGATCAAACTTAGGGCCTCATGCATGCAAGCATGGCACTCTACCACATCCCCAGCTTTTTTTTTTTTTTTTTTGAGACAGGGTTTATTTAAGTAGCTGCGACTGACCTCAAACTTGATCCTCCTGCTTCAGCCTCCTGAGTTTTGGGATCACAGGTGTGAGCCACTGCACTTACCTTAATATTAAGTAATAATAGTAGCCACAAGGTCCTCACGCCCTGGGCTCTTTTCTCTTCTGCAGGACACCATCCCTTTCAGCCACACTGAACCATATGTGGTTCTCAGCATAGGTCTCACTCTTATCTGATTTTTACATGCTGGTTCTTGTACCAGAACATCCAGCTTGTCAGGCGTCTTAAAAGACACCGCTCAGGTGTTATTTCCCTTGGGACGGCTTGGGTGCTCCCAGTCTGGGTTAGATGTCCTTCCTGTGCATCCTGTAGCGCTGTGTGACACTTGTTCACTTCCTCCCCTGCTTGCCTGAAAAGGTAGGGATCCAACTGTGTGTGCATCCTTGTGTCAGCATACCTAGGACAGGAGCTGACCCACAGCAGGAACCTCATGACTCCTGGGCGTATGGAGGGTTGAGATAATCAGGAGATGGAAAGACCTGGGTTTGAAATCTGGTTCCTTACCAGGCTTGGTGGCATATATCTGTAGTTCCAGCATTTGGGAGGCTGAGATGGAGGGTCATTGGAGCCCAGGAGGTCAAGTTCAATACTGCCTTGGGCAACATAGTGAGATCCCATCTCAAAAAAAAAAAAAAAAAAAAAAAGAAAGAAATATGGATACTCAGCTGATCTGTGTCTGGTAAGGGTCTTAAGGCCCTACTCTTTCTCAAGGTGGCAAAAAATACTGCAGATGACAGTGAACTGTGATTGAACAAAGGGCCAAGAGAGACTGACAACAGCTGGGCTTCAGGGAGGTGGGGAAACCTCTCAGAGGACCACAACAGGAAGCTGCTCGAAGGAAAAGGAATGATTCTGCAAGCTAGGAAGAACTATAGTTTAGGCCCAGTGAGACTAGATGTCTGTGATGATGGACAGGGCCATGTGACTCAAGTGAGAGCCTGAGGGAGAAGGTAACTGGAGCCAGACCCTGTGGCCTGAAGGACATGGTTGGGCTATATCCCAACCCAGGGCCTGGTACATGTGAGGCAAATGTTCTGCCAATGAGCTATAACATAACCCCAGTGTTCCCCAGTTTTGAGGAATACAAGTCAGGTACTCTTTGAACTGTTCCTCAACTGGGGTTGAACCTAGAGGCATTTAACCACTAAGCCACATTCCCAGCCCCCCTTTTAAATTTTTTATTAGAGTCAGGGCCTCACTGCATTGCTGAGGCTGGCTTTGAACACATGATCCTCCTGTCTCAGTCTCCCAAGCCACTGGGGTTACAGGCATGCGCCATTATGCCAAGCCTGATATTTTTCTTATGCCTACACTGAGGTTCGAGATTTTAGGAAGATCTCAGAGGTGAAGTGTCACCTCAGTGCATCATACTTAGGCACTGCAGAGCTCCAACCTGGGAAAGGTACTGCATAGGTTTGGGAGCAATCTGGGAAGCAGAATGGATAGGGTCACTGATGAGTTGGGAAGAGGGGCCATGCCGGATGAGCTGGTTTCTGGCTTGAGTATCAGGATGGATACTGGTGCCATTTACTAAGATTGGGGAGGAGTGCCAGGAAGCAGGAGTCCCACTCTGGCCAGATGAGGATTGAGCTGACTGTGCTGCGAGGACCTAGAGCTGGGAGAGGTGGCTCTCTGACCTTGCACAAAGGAGGCGGCTGTAGCATTGATATTAAAGAGCTGAGGACTCAATTTAGCAAATCATGTGAAGTGCTCAGCAGAAGCCTGGCTCAAAGAACATGCCTGAGAGGTGACATGATGGCTACTAATGCTATCTGTCCTTGGACACAGCATCGGGGTGATGAAAGAAGTTGTTTAAAACATCAGTCTGGGGCTGGGGTTGTGGCTCAGTGGTAGAGCACTTGCCTAGCTTGTGTGAGGTACTGGGTTTGATCCTCAGGACATTAAAAAAAATGGATAAATTAAAAAAAAATGAAGGTATAAAAAATGTTGTATCTGTTAAAAAAACAAAACATCAGCCTGAAATCTGCCATACAGAAGAATTCCAAATGCTGCAGGTAAACTCATTCCCCCCAATTTTGTCCCCTGCTCAGTGATTTCTTTCCATATGGTACAGACTTCATAGTGAGGAATCCCAGATAACACCTTAGCCAGGTGAGCAAGGTCACCATCATCAGCAACATCATATTAGCAGCAAGTGCCGTTAGTTATGACAACTTTACTACACAAACATAACATGTTCACAATAGTTGGGGGGCAGGAGACTGGGTATAGAGTCACTTTTTTTTTTTTTTTTTTTTTGTGGTCCTGGGGATGGAACTCAGGGCCTTGCATATGCTAAGCAAGTTCTCTACCACTGAGCTGTATCCTCAGCCCTACAGCCACTCTTTGTACCATCTTTGCAACTTTTCTGTAAATCAAAACATTCTAATAAAAAACTTCACTGAAGCTGGATGTGATGGCATACACCTGTAATCCCAGTGATGCAAGAGTTTGAAGCAGGAGGATTTCAAGTTGGAGGAGAGCTTCAGCAACCTAGCAAGATCTCTTAAAATAAAAAATAAAAAGGACTGGGGATGAAGCTCTGAGTTTGTAAAGTGCCCTAGGTTCAGTCTGCAGTACCCCGCCCCCAAAAAATAAAAATAAAAAAAATTAAATATGTAAACCCCCTTGGTGTGTGGGCTAGATAGGGGTTGTTTCACCTTCTGCACCACAATGCTACTTCCTCACCATTAAATGATGTCTGTCAGTGACAGGACAGAGCTGTCTCAAGGTGTAAGCCAGAGCCTTCACTTGAGTTGCCTGGTGCTTGGCATCTTGAGAAATTTAATGCCTCCCTCCTCCTCCTCTTGGCTCAGGGTTAAGTCCATCCTCTTATTCCAGAGCCTACCAGAAAAACAGGTGTCCTCTGGGCTGCAGGTTAAAGTGTCTTGCAAGGCTCATCTGGATTGGGGACCCCATTCCAGCAGAATGAGAGAGGGAATCTTCATTCATTCTGTCAACACATATTTACCACACACCTATGCAATAAATCCTGCTGCTGAAGATCTAGCAGGAGATGTAGAGAATCAGACATGACTGCATGCATGCTTGCAAACAGACGTTTTGCGGTCTTGTCTGATTCTCTAAAAGGAGAGATTTTTTCCCCCTTTTTTGGAGTTGCTTATATTCTAGTGGGAGAGACAAACAAATGAATAATTAAATGCTGAGGAGCAAGAAGTGCTAGTCAGAAAAGAAGGAAAGGTAAGAGAAGGAGAGATCTCCTGAAGAGATTTTAAGCTGAGACATGAATGAGGGTGCAGCCACAGAGGCTTGGGGGCAGGAGTAGGATGAATGACTTGTGCAAAGGCCCCCAGGGGAAAATAAGAGCTAGGCAGTTCCTGGGGGGGGAACTGCTAGGCCTTGAAGGTTACCAGGAGGCTCTGTACTCTAGTGAGATGGGAAGTCACTGGATATTTCAGATCAGAAATTTAAAACTATCTGATCAACATTTAAAAAAAAAAAACTCCCTCAGGTTGTTGTGTGGAGAATACAAGGCAGGGAGAACAGGGTAAAGGCAGAGAAGTAATGGGACTATTGCAGTATCCAGACAAGGGATAATCCTGGCAGTAAGAAAGGCAAGGAGCTGTTGGCTTCTGGATTTGTCTTGAAGGGAAAGCCCAGGATGGCTGACAGACTGGATGTTGGGAGTGAGAAAAAGAGGAATCATGGGGCTTGGATGTGGCTCAAGCGGTAGCGCTCTCGCCTGGCATGCGTGCGGCCTGGGTTCGATCCTCAGCACCACATACAAACAAAGATGTCGTGTCCGCAGAAAACTAAAAAATAAATATTAAAAAAAATTCTCTCTCTCTCTCCCTCTCTCTTTAAAAAAATAAATAAAAAAAGAAAAAGAGGAATCAAGCAGGATTCCCAAGTTTTCACCCTTGGCAACTGAAGAGTGGAGTTTCCACTTGTAGGGGAAGAGATCTCCTGAGTGCAGCTCATGTTATCGGGCGCAGTAAGCTCCCTCTAGGGCAGGAATGGAGGCTGGAGAGACAGGAGAGGCAGAGCCCAGAGTATTCCAAGTTCCTAGGCTGAAGAGGACAATGGAGGGGACAATGGCCATTTGAGGTGAGAGGATAGCAGGTATGGTCCACAGTCTAAGGCCTAGTGGAGAAAAGTTCAAGGGAGAAATGGTGATTTGTATCAAAGGCTGATGATAGGCCAAAGGAAAACACTGTCCCTTGGGTTTGGCAACCCAGGTTATATCTCTGACAAGGGAATTTTGGCTGGGATTGAGAAATAAAGCCTAAGGGGAGTGGGAAGAAGTAGAGGCCAGATAGCGCTTTTGAAGAGTTTTGCATGCAGCTCTCCTCTGTCCACTCTGCCCTGTGGAAGTGCCCCTGCCCTCATCTAGGCTCAGGAAGTTTCCTGCCAAGTCATGTAGCTGGGTCCCAGAGACCCTGGTTAGGACATGCCACAGGGCTTGGGGAGTCTGTCTGAGGCCAGCAACAGCCTGCCCTACCTGGCTGCTGCACCCCTGGGCTGTATCCTGCAGGGTGAAAGGACACTCTCTGTCCCCGCTCTCAGCTCTAGACACTTCTTTCCAGGAGGCTGTGTGTGAAGGCCTGAGCTTGGGAGCCTGTGGTGGACCCAGGTGTCAGGAAGCATCAGCTATGATGGTTTCATATATCGTATCAAGGACGGGCAGGAAAGTAAACTCCAAAGAGAAACCCAAGCCCCAACCCTGCCACCTAAGAGGCAAAGACCCCTTTGCAAAGCCTCAGATTTTCAGAAGGGAGAAACCATCCCTTCACATGCCACTGCCTTGTTAGGCACACTGGAGACTGGGGACAGAGGGTCCTGGGGGAAAATGGAGTTTGGTGGGAAATCAGTCCTATTTCTGACCTTTGCCTGCCTCAGGCTGGGTGAGACATCATCATACTGGTTTCCGTAATGGAAAAAGTGGGAGTGCACTTCTTTTCCACCTAGGTTCCTAGTTGATTCTGAATGGAGTTATACTGTGTCCTTCTGGGGCGGGGTGAAAGCCCGGATGACAGTCATGGGCACAGAAGCCCAAGGCAGTTGGTAAGAAATCACCAGTTTATTGAATGAAAAATCAACTTCACCCCGTCCTCCCACCCTCACCTCCACCCTCGGGCCCAGGATATGCTCTGGACAGCAGGGCCAGGCCTGGGGAAGGGCTAGAGGACTTTGGGGGAGGCATGGAGAGTGAGCAAACACTTTCAAAATGCAGTTCTGTGCCACAACTTCTAGGGAGCAGTGAGGGTGATGGAGAAGCTCTGGAGTGCCAGTGGCATGGTGGCCGAGCATTGGCTCTGTGTCCTTGCCCTCAGCCTCTCCTGAGAACAGCTGGACGAAGCTGAGGAAGGGCTCAGGATCTGCCATGGTGTCAAGAGGGAGGAAAAGAGGCTGCTGGAGGGGAGACCTGGTGGAGAGGCCTTTGCCCAGCTGCCCTGACATGGAGGAGGTAGGAGGATGAGGGAGACAAGTCGACATGGGAAAGGGAGATACACGGCCGGTGGACAGAGGGTCTGCCTCCACCTTTCATGCCCGGCAGAGCTGTGCTGGGTGAAGGGGCAGGAAGGCTGAGGGAAGAACATCACCAGCGAGAGGAAGCCACAGGACAGGATGGTGCATGGGGGTTACATAAACAACCGAGGGACTGGCTGTGCAGAGAACCGAAGAAACACTCAGGAAACCTGACATATACAAGGACAGGGTGGGCTGGGATAGGAAGTCGTGCATGGGGGAGGCCCCTCCATTCCAGAAACACACGGCATCACTCAGTTGCCCCTCATCCTCCACTGGGAAGTCATGGACAGGAGGAGGTCCCTACAGGAGTGGGGAGTGGCTCTGGCCTGCCCTACTGGGGGCAGGTGGGGTGGGTGGTATTTGGCAGTGGGGCCTTGGAAAATGAGAGCCTGATGGCTGGGGTGGGACTGGGGAGACCTGGGCTCTCCCACTGTGGACCAGGATCCCACATTTCCTATTTCCAGGAAGGGAACTGGTGCCACCGAAGGAAAGAGGTAGGGCCAGGAGAAGGAAGGCCTGCAGGACTCAATTCCAGGGACCATGGGCACCAGAAGACAGAACCCACCTGCCCTGGGACTGGAGCAGGAGGGAGGAGGGGTAGTAAGGGATGGGGCTGGGCAGTGGGGAGGGGAGGGCAGCATCCCCAGTGGCAGTGTCCTTCAGGACTGGGCATGTGGAGGGCTGGCCCCAGTGCCAGGAAAGGGGTTCTGGGCCCGGCCTGCTGGCCTCCCCCTGCCCGCAGGCGGTGAGGCTGGATGGCAGTGCCAGGAGGGAGAGTAGCCAGGAGGCAGGGCCTCAGGTGGCCTTGCTGCCACTGAAGAGTCCTACTGGAAAGTGCTTCACATGGGTGGGCCACTGGGCTGCCAGCTGGAAGAACTTGATGTCACTCCACTCGACTCCATCGATGGACACTGGGGGCAAGAGGGAAGTGGGAGGTGATGGGGCAGCTGAGGTCATCTCCCTGTCCCTTGGGGAGGACCATCAAAATCACCACACCTCTCAGCATAGTCTGCTGCTGCTTGGCGGAGCAGATGAGGCGGCTGATGCCCTCGATGACTTGGCTCTTAGAATCCACTTCCTTTTCCCGGGGTTTCTTGCTCAAGAAGATGGTGGGAACTGAAAAGCCAGCAGAAACTATCTCTGTTGCAGCCCTGGGAAACAGCCATCCCCCTCCTCCCCAACCCCAGTGCTTCCTTCTTCCTGGGGCAAGGGGAGATAATTGGCATGTCCTTTTCCCTTCCTGCTTGGCTCAGGCCGCAGGTCAGGATCTACACATTCCTGTATCCTTTCCTGGGCCTATCTTCATCTGAACAGTCAAGACCTGGGGCTAGATGGTCTCTGAAGTCCCTTCTAGCTGAAATGTTCTAGACACCTTGGGCAGGGGCCTAGCTCCCTGTCTGGGGCTTGCTGGGCCTACAGCAAAGGAGATGATGTGGGGGCAGGTATTTGCATTAACTCTACCCTGGCCCCAGGAAAGAGGCAAGGATACTGATACAGAGGGCACTGCTCAGCTCCCCACTCTCAGCAAATCCTTATGCTGTAGTGTGCAGGTTTTGGCCCTAGGCCTTGCACAGCCCCTGCCCAGGGCCCTGGGGAATGCTGTAGGGTGGAAAGCATGCACAGGAAGAGGCCCATCTGCTCTTGCTCTGCCAGCCCAGGAGGCAGGGTCCTCAGCTGCTGCTGGTGCACAGCTGGAGTTGTGGGGTTCCAACCAGCTAGAAGAGTGGCAATCTACAAGGACAGCAGCCTGGTTATGGGGATTCCTGCCTCTCACACAGAACATAGGACCCTGCCTCTACAACTCTGCCTCCAGGGCCTTAAGCCACCCTGCCCCTTTTTAAGATAAACAAATAAATAAATAAATAAATTATATATATATATATATATATATATATATGTTAATGAACCTTTATTTTATTCATTTATTTATATGCGGAGCTGAGATTTGAACCTAGTGCCTCACACATGCTAGGCAAGCGCTCTACCACTGAACAATAACCCCAGCCCAAGCCACCCCTCTTTATCTGGAAGGATTGATTCCCCTTAATTCCTAAAATAGTTATATCCTTCTGCTCATAAAGCTTCTTTGGGGAGTTCTTCCGTGCTGGATGTGAAAGCTCTGCTCAATGGGTCACGATGACCATGGCCGGGGCATGGTCATCCTGTCCCACAGTCCAACCCTGAGGGCAAAGGTCAGAAAGGCTCCTTGTACTTTGCAGCAGCAAGGGCCTCAGCCCCTGAGGTGCTGCTGCTCAGCAGCTGGGACCTCGGTTTCCTGCATTATATAAGGTATGGCATTTCCCCCAGGGGAAGGCAGGGTGTTCTCACTGGGTCCCAGGCTGATCACGTGATAAGTGTACTGCATCCCACCCACAGACTTTTTTTTTCCTTTTTGCCATACTGGGCTTTGCATATAACAGGCAAACACTCTACCACTGAGCCCCCCCCCCCCCCCACCAGGTGAAAGCAAATTGTCTTTCAGACCCTGAAAGAAGGGAGGAGGCCTGGTGGCCCCTGCACTTCTCTGGCCTCACATGGCACTTTACCTTTCTTGTTCTTCTCTTTGGTGACCACGGTCATTGCCATGGTGCCAGAAAGCTGGGCTTCCCCACCATGGGGCAGGCGGGAAACCTGTACTGAGCGGAAGACACTCTTGAGGGTGTTCTTAGAGCTGGCGTCCCTTTTGTCACCTTCCCTTCGCCGTTCCCCAGGATGGCCCAGCCAGTAGTCCACCTGGAGGCCAATCACATCCCCATATGGGCTATTGGGACTCCTGGAGAAATGGGATGAAAACAAGAGATCAGCTTTTTCTTCAGAGCCCAATTACATGGGCCAGAAACTGGGAAGAGGGGCTGCCAGCCTCCTGGAGCAGGAGATGGGGAGCAAGTCCAGTTGAGTGGCTGTGCTTCCTCCAGTCACACAGAATCAGCAGCAGCTCATGTGGGTATCAAGAATCAGGCTGATATGAGAACAAAACCAGCAGAGGATAAAGGCCCAAGTAAAACTATCACAGGGTGAGAGAAGTGGAAACTTTGTGAAGCAGAGTGCACACAGGCACGCAGATCCTTGTACATGCACACATGCTCCCAGCAAGCAAAGTTGGTGCCTAGAGGCAGAGGGCTGAAGAGCCAGAGTGGCTGCAGAGCAGCTCTGGAGCTGGGGGATGCCGACCTGTGCTCTCGCTGACATGGGGCACTTTTAGCTCAGGGATAATTTTAGCTCCCAGGGAAAGGGCTGATGGTTTCTTGAAAGGAGGTGGCAGATACAATAGGCACATGGCTATGGAAGTCATCTGATTTTTTCTTTCTGCCTCATATTTTTAGTGGTTCCATTAAATAAATAAATAAATAAAAAGCATATATTGTATGAGAAAGGAGGTTGAGGTAGGGGTTGGACTCAAGGTTCCCCAAACTTATGCTGGACAGAAATCTTTAGGCAGTGGGGGGTCTGAGAGAAAACAGGGCTCCTGGAAGCCTGGATCCAGCAGGTCTCTGGGCAGAGCATGGTTGTTTTTCCTACATTGTTCCTTCCAGAAAAATCAGAAGTCCACGGAGGAGAGGTGGAAGAGAGGGTGGGAGGACAGGATGGGGATACCAGGTCCAGGGCTATGACACTCTCACTGAGGCCTCTGGAAAAGCTACTGCCCAGTGCCTCCCTCTCAGGTGCTATGATGAAAGGAAAGAAGTAAAGGCAGAAGAAAGAGAAAAAGAATGCTGCTCTCTGCTCCTGGCCATGGCCTAAAAGCCTCTTCTCATCCCCCTCCCCTTCCTCAGGCCTGGCAGGAAAGGGTTCCCTGGCTCTTCAGCTAAGCTTTAGGTACTTGAGATTCTTTAAGACTTCCTCCCTGCTTCGCCACACCCCACAATCATGAGGTTTTTGCCGCCTCTGCGGTGCAGGCCCAGCCTGGGAGCCAGAGCTCCAGGAGGGCGGGTACCACTGGACCAAGTGACGCAAGGCACCACACCACAGCGTGCCCCAACTGATACTTGGTTCCTATTTATAAGCTACACAATAGTCCCCAAGGTGGCCAACTCACCTCTACTACACATAAGATGAAACTGGAGCCTAGTAACCTGCCCACGCCAGCACAGTGGACACACCACAGAGCCACTCACATGCCAGTGAGTCCTATAACAAGACATCTGCATCACACCTCACAGCCATAAAAGGCCCGCCAGGCTGGACGTGCCTCTCACTGCACTGAGCTGTCCAATGACTTGGCTGGCTGGTGACTGGCCTCTGAGTTCTCTCACCAGTGTGACCTTCTTAGGCCAGTGTGTCTGTGCCTGGGAAGAGTTAGGTTGCTGGGCCTGGCTTGAAGGACAGGGCATAACACACTGGTCTGGGCGAGAGCTTACCCCACAATGGCAAGGGCGCTGCTCATGGATGGGGAGGAAGGAGGGGTGGCTGTTGCATCTCGGCTCAGGCCTGAGCTGGAGGGTGGAGATGTGGAGGGCACAGTAAGGCTGACCACAGGTGAATCGTCCCCATCACCTGTCGGGAGATGAACACTGTCAGTCAGAGGCAGCCATCCTCACTTGCTGATGGCAGGGAGGGAGGAGCCACTTTCTTAGGGGCAGTCCTGCTTTCCTCCTGAGCCCTGGGCTGCTCCTGCCTCCCCTCCCCACACAGCTACACAGCAAGGCTCACATCTTCCTGCTCAAGCTGCTTCCCCAGAACACTCAGCACCTCCAATTTCTGACCATTGCACCAGAGAGATGATCTCACCCAAGAGGAGCCCAGGGGCCCAGGCTCACCTGCAGTGGAGGGTGAATCTTCAACTAGGCCCACCTTCACCACCTGGAGGAGGGAAGACATGCTTAGTAAGTCCTTTAGGCAAGTATGATCCAACAGGAAACAGGGCCAGCACAACAGCCATCATACACACAATTTTATCATAGGCTCAGAAAATCTTTATAAGCCTGGAACAGCCCAGAGCATAAGGGATAGGGCTGTAGCTCAATGGTGGAGCATGGGCATAGCCTGTGCAGGCCCTGGGTTCCAACCCCAATACCACAAAAAGAAAGGAAGCCCAGTCCAAGCAACACAAGGAGGGCCCATGGGAATTTGCAGCTCTTCTCTGGGGAAATGGGCAAGGCACATATGAAGGCAGGAACCAGTTAGTGTAGTGATCTCAATTCTTCTAAGAGCACATAGGTAGGGTCCCAGGAAGCCAGCTCCATCTCTGTCGGGACAGGCATGTCTCATGGCAGCCATGCTCTGTGTGAGCCAGCTCAACGGAACATACTGAATCAGTGCAGACACCAGCCCTCCTCTTTCTACCTTCCTGGAATCTGGAGTGCCCATAAGGGGGCCATCTCAGGAATTTTAGATTCCCCATAGACTATTATGGAAAGGACAGAGGGAGCCCTCCAGTGGTCACAAAAGGATGCTAGAGGCTAGAGGCAAACTTGGTGACTATCTCCTGTGGTCTGAGTGACAGGTGGGGTCAGAAACGCAGCTGGGTTTGGGCTGCTGGAGTGAAAGGGACCGCAGGTGGCAGCAGTTTTCGTCAGGCTGCTGAGAGCACTGCTGCCGTTCACTCACTGAGGAACAAAATTCAGGATGGAACTCATGGCCCTGCATATCCTAGGCAAGTGCTCTACTACTGAGCTATGTCCCTATGACATTTTTCATATTTTAACTCTTGTTTGGCTGGGAGACCAGAGTAAGCGCCGATCCCCAGTTCCATGAAGACATGAGTCAAACTGACAGCTTGGGCTGTGACCAGGGTCCCATGGCCTGCGGCGGTATAACTATATGAACATTCCAGAAGCCTGAGGAGTGCTGTCCATTCCCCCAACTAAGATGACTCAGGATACCCAGAGATTTGAACATTCAGTGATCAGGGATAGTAAGGAATTGAGCATGTCTATCTGCACTTCACTGCCCCTTCTCCCCAACAGCTATGCAGGATCCTCTAGGAGATTACGGGGCTGGGGATGTGGCTCAAGCGGTAGCGCGCTCGCCTGGCATGCGTGCGGCCCGGGTTCGATCCTCAGCACCACATACCAACAAAGATGTTGTGTCTGCCGAAAACTAAAAAAAAATAAATAAAAATTCTCTCTCTCCCTCCCTCTCTCTCTTTAAAAAAAAAAAAGAGAGAGATTACAGAAAAAGATACAAACTGGTTGGAAAGAGAAATCAGAACACCTCAGAAGCAGAAACACAAGTTTTTGGTCCTTTTCTGTGGGGTGCTCTGTCTGGGCCCCTAACTAGTTAGGTCAGTCTGAGCTTGGGCCCAGCTCTCACCAACAAACAGAGCAACAGTTGGTATGCCTGACACCAAAGGCATCTAAGAATTCTTCCTTTATTGTATAATTCACTAATAAAGGTTCTTCCTGACTAAGCAGAGGAAGAGCCCTTCTTCTCAGTGGTCCATCTGAGCCTGGAGATAGAAGTTTCTGATTCATGGACCTCTGCCCAGAAGACCACACTTCACTATTTCCCTTCCCTGAGCCTGTAGAAGCCATGCTCTGGATTTCATTCCAAGATCTACAGGCTCCAAATTCAGGGCCTGGTCTAATAAGCAGGAGATACCAGTGATGAATCCAGAGATAGTTCATGATGTGGGGAAAGGATAACCCTAAAAGGGACAGCCGAAGGCTGGGGCAGCTCAGTGGTAGAATACTGGCCTAGCATGCACAAGGCCCTGGGCTCCATCCCCAGTACTGCAAATAAATAAATAAAATAGAAAAAAAAATCAAAATCAAAATCAAATCGACAGCCCAGTATGTGTCCTGGCCCAGGGCTTCTCTACCTTGGCACTACTGACCTTTGGGGCCACACTGTGTCTACTGTGTCCTGCATCCTAGAGGAGGTTCAGCAGGATCCCTGGCCTCTCCCCACTAGATGCCAGGAGCACCATGCTCCCAGCTGTGATAACCAAAAATGTTTCCCAGGGGGCAAAATCTGTCCCCATGAGAATGGGGTGCAGAGAATGGGAGTCAATACTCACGCCAATGAAGGGGATAAACTTCTGATAGGAGTCTTCGTCAGGGCTGTTGGGAGACAGACAAGCTTTACAGTTAGCAGATGTGACTGAGCAGAGCAGTGGGGAAATAAGCCCTTCATATTTCACAGTGGTGTACAGGAGTCCAGAACACTGTGCTACATCTTCATGAGACATCTCAGTGTCAGGAGGAGGGTCTGTTACTCACTGTACATGTGGAGCACACAAAATTAGGGTAAAGGACCCAATTGTGCAAACTATACTGCCTGCTCCGCACAGGTGACTTCAGCCCTAGGATGGGCTGCTTCAGTACTGAGGGGACGGGAGAGGAGTTAACTAATTCAGGCCCAGGACCTCGTGAGCTGGGAGGCCCAGGGTGAGGAGGGGGGTGCCTGCAAGAGAGGAAGTAAAAGACTTGCAAATGCTCTTGGGCTCCTGTGACAGGAAAAGGGGTGTGGAGAAGGAGAATGTGAACAACAGGAGCTCTCCAGACTTCCAGAGCCCACCTCAACTGTAAGAAACCCCCAAGTCAGACTTACAACTTATGCCTGCAGGTCAGCATGGCTTCAGCTACAGGCAGCTGGTGTGTAGCGGCTGCCCCATTGACATACTGCATCACGCGCCCCACCACGTCCAATTGCTCTGCAGAAAAGCCAGGAGGGATTGGCCTGTTCATTTCAGCTGGCAACCCACAAACCCTGGGAGAGTGCCCTCCTGAGACCCAGGAAGGGACCATGGATCTGGGATGGAGGGGCTCTAAAATCCCCTGAGTTTTGCTTATTCTATCCACCATCTTTTTTTTTTTTTTTTTTTTTTTTTTTTGCACAGGGATTAAACCACTGTGCCACATCTCCAGCCCTTTCTATATTTTATTTAGAGACAGGATCTCACTAAGTTGCTTAGGGCCTCAAATTTGTGATCCTCCTGCCTCAGCCTCCCAAGCTGTTGGGATTACAGGAGTGTGCCACCATGCCTGGCTACCCCTTTGAATCAAAGGGACTGTGAGCCAAAGGACAGTCCTGTCTATGGCAACCTCACTCTGATACCACTAACTTCACTGGGTGGCAGGGAAACACCAGCTGGTACAGCGTCACTCACTTATCAAGAGACTGCTCAGTGATTTCTTGCTTCTTACATTTCATTCCTACAAGGGGCTAAGCAGCAGTAGGGTGCACAGCAGCTGGAGAAGGCCCCAAGTGGAAGAGCTGCACTTAATGAATACTCACCAGGGAAGTATGGGCACAGTGACAGGGAACGGGGGCCCTGAGGAGGAAAAGCCTCCTTCAGCTGCACTGTCTTGTGACCCCGGTACCGGCTCGGGTGGAGGTTTCCTTACCTGACACTGGGGGCTCTGAGCGGCTGAACAGATCTCTCCAGCCAGAATCTAGGAAGGTGCTGCTATATCTGCTGTCGACTGAGCCCAAGTATTTGGCCACAGGGTGAGAACCTGGTGGATGGAAAACCAGAGAAGGTAAAATGGGTTAGCAAATGAAAAGGTGGGCAGCAGTTGTCCCCAGCCATGGCTTGGGCCTTTGGTCTCCCTGATGCTCTTGTCCTAGGACCAACCCCCCCCCTGCTGTCAGAATCGGAGCTGCTGGTGGCTAACACCCCTTCTGGGTGCTGCCCCACTTTACCGAGGGGGATGATGAGGAAGCGCATGTAGCTCAGCCAGTCAGAGGTCTTGCTGGCCAGGGACTTGACAAAGAACCGAAGGATGGAACTCAGGTAACTCTGGCCTCCCACAGCTGCCACCTTGACTGGCCTCGGCATGGAGGAGTTGCAGTTGCAGCTGGGGAGAAAGGGGATCTTCGCAAGCCATACTCAGGGCAGGTCCCAAGCTCTGACTGCAATCATTTCAACAAGCCACGGGGAGAAGAAAGCCAATAAGCAAAGCAATACAGGGAGGCAACAAGCCACAGCACTGGTCTAGAGGCAGCATCTGCCAATGAAGGAAACAGGAGAGCTGGAGCTAACAGGGACAAGCCAGCATTGCCACCTGGGGAACCTACATGGGCCCAAGCCCAACATCTGGGATAGCCTCATTCTCTGATACATGGGAGGGGACTACAGGCCTTTCTAAGAAGGCCCTAGAAGGGGAAAGCACCGACTCTTGGTTGTCAAGCAGATGATGTGGCTACGGGAACAGAGTAAAAACTCTTTTTAAAACCTTGGGTTCTCTCTTCTTGCCTCTTGCTGGGGCAAGTCAAGGTGTGGGAGGAGTCTGGGCAGGGAGTCAGGGGGCTCAGGAACTGATACTCTACCAGGACATCAGGCCCTACAGCTTGCTGCCACTGCCCCAAACACGTAGACCTGCACTGCAGGCCAGGAGGTCCTTCCATTGTGTGAGTCAGGGTGGGAGAATGAGGTGGAGGAGCTCCAAAAGGGCAGGAGCAAAGAAGCTGGAGTCCTTACTAGCGTTGAATCCGGGTGAGCAGGGCGGACAGCACAGCCTGGACCTCCACGGTGGAGCAGGTGCACACGACAGGCTTCCGCTGGTCCTGGAGCAGCTCAGCCACATACTGGGGGAAGGAAGGGACAGGGAGGCAGGTCAGGCCACATCTCTCCCCACAGGGGCTGAGAGGGCAAACGAGACCCAGGAGGAGCTGCAGGGCCCCTATCCTTTGTTATTCTGGCCTAGGCTGGACAGAGGCAGTGAGGTTTTCTGGCTTAGAGGGTGGGACAGATACCCTGAGATAGGCTGATGGTAGAAGATGGGAGGACATAGGGGGGCTTTAAGCAGAGACCACACCCCAGACATTCCTGGCACCAGTGTCTCACAGGGCAGACAGAAGGGAGGGGGCAGGCAGGGCTGCTCTGTTCCTGCCAAATTGCTTTCATGAAATCCAAGGGCAGCTCTGGCCATCTTATAGCCCTTGGTGTTCCTAAAAGGCTGCCCAACACAGCTGGCACCTGGGAGGCTGGCCAGACCCAATGCTTGCTGCCTTCCCCCCCCCCGCAAACATATGAGGAAGCTGAAGTACAGAAAAGTCAGTGACTGAAGATCCCATAGGTTGGATAGGACAGAAGTAGGGCGAGAATCCAGAGCTTTAGGTTTTGCTCCAGGTGGGGGCTGAGAGTGGGGTCACTTTCCTGCTTCCCTGTGTGCTGCTTCAGGTGGCACATGCTGAGCCCCGTGAGGTCCAGAATGCTTTACCTGGCCCTGCCAGTCAGTGGTATTCACCAGGATTACATTTTCCGGGAGGGCAGCATCTGACACCAAGATTTGATTCAGCTGGTCGTAAACCACCTTTCTTGGAATCTGTAGGGATAAACGTTTGTTAGGCATAGCCAGGGAGCCAGAGGCAGCTGTGCCGGAAGTGGGGAGAACCCTTGGCACTGGCATATTCAGAGTGTGGATACTAGGAATTTGTGAAAGATACAGACTCCCATTGGCCTGACCAAAATGGAGAGAAGGAAGGACAAGCAGAAAGTCCTTGGAGGGCACACCTGCAACACAGCAGGCAAGGAGCCATGGTGGGGTTCTGCCAGGGAGGCCTGCAGGCTAGGGACACATGAGCTTCCTGTGAAGGGGTGGCAGGAACAGTGGCAGTTTCCGTACCAGGAGCAGAGGAGTGAGTGTGGAGAGTACCGGGTACGTGGGGGAATGGCAAGGAGGGCCGTGGGGAGAGAAATAATGACAGTGGCAGCTGGCTCTGCACAGGGACCCACTGTCCCAGGAACAAAGGCGTTTCAGGGGTGACGATGAACCAGAAGGATGATACCTCACCCCAGGGACTGGGCTGTTCTGGTCTCAGGTTCATTTGTTGCTATGTAATAGTGTCAAACTCAGGAAGTCACATGGACACAAACTTTTCATATTTATCAGGGAAATGAGCAGGCTGACTGCCTAACTCCACAACAGCGAGACTGTGAGGTATGCCAGCCCCCAGCTCTGAAGCCACTGCTTCAGAGAGGACACATGCCCCGAGGTCTGGTTTCTTCTCATTTCTCCTCAGGCTTGCATGGCCCCTTGCATGAGGAAGCTGAAGTACAGAAAAGTCAGTGACTGAAGATCCCATAGGTAGGAGAGGACAGAAGTAGGGCGAGAATCCAGAGCTTTAGGCTTTGCTCCAGGTGGCGGCTGAGAGTGGGGTCGCTGCCCTGCTTCCCTGTGTGTTATAACTACTGATGATAAAGCTCTGTGTGATGAGAGAATGATACATGACAAAACAGGACTGTCGGGGAGACCGGTGCCTCCCCAATTCTAAGGGCCACTGTTCCGCTGACCACTAAGCCAGAGCCCATCCCCCTGGAATGGGACACCACAGATCACATCTGGGTGGAACAGTGGCCTATCCTAGAACCCAGATTAACAATTCTTTTTTAAATATTTATTTATTTTTAGTTGGACACAATACCTTTACTTCACTCATTCATTTCTATGTGGTGCTGAGGATCGGACCCAGGGTCTCGCACATGTGAGGGGAGCACTCTACCACTGAGCCACAACCCCAGCCCCGCCCAAATTAACAATTCTTAAGCAACTAGTTCAGGAGCAATTAGATCTTGGGCACAATGAACCCTCCACCAGCCTTCACAAGACACCTATTTTTGTAATCCCCAAGAAAAATGGGAAACATAGGTTACTTCAAGATTTAAGGGCTGGGGTTGTGGCTCAAGAGGTAGAGTGCTCACCTAGCATGCATGAGGCACTGGGTTCGATCCTCAGCACCACATAAAAAAATAAAATAAAGATATTGTGCCCACCTATAACTATAAATTTAAAAAAAAGATTTAAGACCAATAAATATATGAAAAAGATAGGTTCATTTCATTTAGGTATTCCTCATCCCGCCAGCATCCCGAGCATCTATTTTATTGTTGCTATAGACCTCAAGAATTGCTTCTTTTCTATACCTACAGCACATCAGGACAGACCCTTTTTTGCCTTTACGGTGTGGGAACCTAACACCATGACACCCACCCAGAGATATCACTGGATAGTCCTCCTCCAAGGGATGAAGAATAGCCCTCCAATATGCCAGCTCTTTGTCTCTCATGCGATCAGGCCTCTTACACAGCTTTGTCTGGTCATACATTATATGGATGACATTTTACTTGGTCATGCAGATTCTGATAAATTGCAAGTCTGCCTTAAGAAGTTGATGTCTAACCTTGGCACCTTGGACCTTCACATAGCCACTGATAAAGTGCAACATTCTGGCCCATGTAAGTTTTTTTTTTTTTTAATATATATATTTTTTAGTTTACACAATACCTTTATTTTGTTCATTTATTTTTATGTGGTGCTCAGGATCAAACCCAGGGCCTCGCACGTGCTAGGCAAGCACTCTCCAGCAGAGCCACAACCCCAGCACCCCCTCAATATGAGTTTTTAGGCTACAGAACTGCTGCAAGACCTGTGTGCTGCTTCAGGTGGCACACGCTGAGCAGCTGATGGCTGCTCCCCACACATCAGCACAAAGCCCAACTCTCTCCCACTAGTGGATGACAAACATGTCTGCTTCCTCTCACTTAGGTCTTTCATTACAGTCTTCTACTCACAGCATTTCAAGTGTTCTTTCCTCACCATCTAGCTGTCGAAGGAGGAGATTAACATCCAGGCAACCTCGGAGGGCCTGGTCTTGCTGGGGGACTACAATACCTGTGTGCTGTGGCCCAGGTCAGGCGAGCGCTCGCTGTCAGAGCTGTTGGTCCTCTCACTCAGGGGCTTGGAGAGCTGCCGCTCCTTCAGGGGTGTGCTCCTCTTCTGCCGAGGTGTGTGTGTCCCTTCTACTTTGCTGAGGGAAAGGGGATGAGATGAGAGGGAAGGGGAGGGGTCAAGTAGCCCTCCCAACCCCAAAGCTGCACCAGCTCTCACCCTCCCTAGGTCCCTGAGTCTGTGCCAAGTTTGGTTGAGGGTCTGTGTCATCTGCTTCCCTCCAGTTTGGTGTACCTGGGGGAGGCAGAGCCTTGCAGTTCTGTTTTGCTGGACTTCATAGGAGTTTTGACTTTCTCTGGCACAACCAGACTTGTGCCAATATCTCCAAACATGTCCTGGTCGGTGATTTCCTGCCATGGAGGAAGGGAACAAAGAAGGTTACTTCTCACTTGACCACTAAGGAGTTCCGTAGAGCCTGCAGGGCCCATTACCACCACCAGAGCCACCCAATCACTCTCTTCCTGGGAGCATGGCTCTAAAACTATTCCTTCACCAATGGAGAAGCTACTACTGTTCAATTTAACTTCATCCTCCCACAATGCTGGGTTTCATCTGCTCCCTCCCAATTCTGCCCTCTATGACTACAAAGGTGTTTAGCACATGAACGGGTGCCGAAGATGGGCCTTCCTCAGAGGGGTTGAGGACTCCTGCTCCCAGATGGGGAGGCAGGATCTCACACCTTGTCAGGGCAGGACCTGTGGCTTAGGGACCTTGTGATGTCTGTCTGCAGCCTCCTTACACGGGTCAAAGCCAACCTGCATCTGCCCGGCAGTCAATCACTTCCTTCTCCACCCAGCGACCTCCTCCCACCCTGAGTCTAGGCTTCTGTCTTTCCTGGATCATTTTGACAATCTTCAAGAGTCTTACCTCCTCCTATTAGAACCCATCCTGTCTGCTCACTCCAGAGTGTTCTCCTAAGATCAAGGTGTTTCTACTGGGACACTGCAAACAGCTCAAACAGCTCTGCACTGTTCCAGTGGGCCTTCAAGGTATCAAGTCAATCTCCCATAAGCCCCCAGGATGACAACTTCTCTGATACCCTAGCCTTTTGAAAGACTGCTTTCCACTTCTCAGAGGAGGACATACAATCAATCAACAAGTACATGAAAAAATGCTCACCATCTCTAGCAGTCAGAGAAATGCAAATCAAAACCACCCTAAGATACCATCTCACTCCAGTAAGATTGGCAGCCACTATGAAGTCAAACAACAACAAGTGCTGGAGAGGATGTGGAGAAAAGGGTACACTTGTACATCGTTGGTGGGACTGCAAATTGGTGTGGCCAATTTGGAAAGCAGTATGGAGATTCCTGGGAAAGCTGGGAATGGAACCACCATTCGACCCAGCTATTGCCCTTCTCGGACTATTCCCTGAAGACCTTAAAAGAGCGTACTACAGGGATACTGCCACATCGATGTTCATAGCAGCACAATTCACAATTGCTAGACTGTGGAACCAACCCAGAAGCCCTTCAATAGATGAATGGATTAAAAAATGTGGCATTTATACACCATGGAGTATTACGCAGCACTAAAAAATGACAAAACCATGGAATTTGCAGGGAAATGGATGGCACTACAGCAGATTATGCTTAGTGAAGCTAGCCAATCCCTAAAAAACAAATACCAAATGTCTTCTTTGATATAATGAGAACAACTAAGAACAGAGCAGGGAGGAAGAGCAGGAAGAAAAGATCAACATCAAACAGATACATTAGGTGGGAGGAAAAGGGAGAGAAAAGGGAAATTGCATGGTAATGGAGGGAGACCCTCATTGTTATACAAAATTACACATAAGAGGTTGTGAGGGGAACGGGAAAATAAACAAGGAGAGAAATGAATTACAGTAGATGGGTTAGAGAGAGAAGAGGGGAGGGGAGGGGAGGGGGGATAGTAGAGGATAGGAAAGGTAGCAGAATACAACAGTTACTAATAGGGCATTATGTAAAAATGTGGATGTGTAACCAATGTGATTCTGCAATCTGTATATGGGGTAAAATTGGGAGTTCATAACCAACTTGAATCTAATGTATGAAATATGATATGTCAAGAGCTTTGTAATGTTTTGAACAACCAATAAAAAAATAAATAAAAAAAATAAAAAGGACTGTGCAATGAAAAGTCATAAAGAATAAAAATACCTCTTTCATAACACCCTTAAAAAAAAAAAAGACTGCTTTCCACACATGTGCCGTGTGCCTGCTTACCTCCCTGCATTTGCTATCCTTTATGTTTTAAAAATGTCTACTAAGGAATAACTTCCATGGAGTAAAATGTTTAGATCTGAAGTATAAAGTCTGTTTATCTATTTATTTAGCAGTGGTGGGGATCAGATCCTAGGGCTTGGCCAATACTAGACAAGTGTTCTGCTCCCCAGCATAAACTTTGATTTTTATGCAAGGATAGCCCCAGGGGCCATTAACTAGACCAAGACAGAACATTCCAGT
This sequence comes from Spermophilus citellus, assembly GCF_964194105.1. NCBI lineage: Eukaryota > Metazoa > Chordata > Mammalia > Rodentia > Sciuridae > Spermophilus > Spermophilus citellus. The sequence goes on along the minus strand of NC_138183.1, from coordinate 251,172,295 downwards.
ACACGTGAAAGGTCCCAAATGCCCGTTCCCATTCCCACCCAGTACCCTGACTTCTGCCATCATAGGTTAGTTCTGCCTCTTTATGAATTCCACAGAAATGAAATCCTATAGCATGCTTCTGACATTTGGTTTTTTCCTCTCAATGCTAAGTTAAAATTCCATTTGAGATATAATCATTCACTGGGGAGTTTAAATCAAGAAGTAACCTGACTAGAATTTCATCTGAAAAGATCACTTGTAGTAGTCACATGCAGTGTGGACCACAATGGGCAAGAGTGGAAGCTGGTGAACGAATAAGGACAGGTTAATACAGTACATTTTAAATCTTGAATCAAGCCTAATGCTCCATCGTGCATGAGATGCTCAATGTAGTATTATTTACTATATTAAACATAAGTCTAGGGGCTGGGGTTGTGGCTCATTAGTAGAGTGCACGTGTTGTGAGGCCCTGGGGTTGATCCTCAGCACCACATAAAAATAAATAAATAAAATAAAGGTATTATGTCTAACTACAACTAAAAAAAAAATTAAACAAAACAAAAGTCTAACATAATTTCCATGGACTCCATTCAACTACCAGAAGGTCTCGCTTTGAGGCTCAGATACAGCACATCAGATGGCATTCTCCTTCCCACCTAGTGTCCAGCCTCCCATCCCCACTAGATGAACTGCAGGGTGTCTTGCAAGGCCAGCTCAGATGACCTCTCTCCAGAGTGCATCCCCCTGCACTTCCCTGGGCCTCCAACAGTCTTGTCCCAGGTGTGCACAGGTGGCTACCCCTGCAAAGGGGGACTTGGTGGCAGAGACCATGGTTCAGGCATCTTTGCATCCTCTGTGCTTAGCACCAGAGGTGCATGGTGAATGCATGTGCAATTCAAGGCTCACTTGGGGGCCACCCCAGCTGACTCCACTCTGCCTCACTAGGCTTTGGCTTGCACCCTGGGCAGCCCCACTCCTGGAGCAGGAGTGATCAGTAGCCACTCAAGAGATTTAATGCTCACTGCTTGGCCATGTGACTACTACAAGTGATCTTTTCAGATGAAATTCTAGTCAGGTTACTTCCTGATTTAAACTCCCCAATGAAAGGGGAAAAGGACAGCTTTTCAAGGGAAGACACTGGTCATCATCTTTTGGAAGTAAATGACAGAAATTATCTAAACTATTCAACCCTAAGATGACCTCTGATTAAAGGGCAGAATGGGGACATTTCTGGTTTGTTAATGTGGGCAACGAGCTGATCTTAGGGTCAGCTCTACCCCACACGTAAGGACTTCAGGAGGAAAAGAACACAGATGTGCACCAGCCCACAAGAGTCTTTCTGCCTTTATTTCCAAAGGTGCGGAGGATATTCAAAATGGCTAGAAGAGGAAACGGAATCATACGTACCAGAGTGTCTGTTTCGGTCAAGCTGTCATCTTGGTTTTTAATCCAAGTAGATTTGACTTTTTCTAGAGCAGCCAATTCCATCTGCAAAATTTATAATAATTGGTTATCCTTGATCTAAAGGATTATAACTCTAACATGTTTTACTAGGTCCCTAGATGCTTAAAATACTTTTAGTGTATTCAACCTCAGAACATCTTTAGGGCTCTTATGAGGGGTGTATTTTTGTGAAAACGAAGTTTCAGAGAGGTCAGTTATTTTATTAATCATTAAGTGAACGACACAGAGATGTGGAACTCAGAAATTCTGACTCCCACAAGATGTCACTAGGGAAGAGAGGCTCAAAGTTAGATGACTTTGCAATTGGATCCATACAGTCTCTGATCCTGAATTCAGTGGACACTTTTGCCCTAAAGGGAAATATGGAGGCTTCCTCTGCATAACAGAGAAGGGAGAATCTTATAGTTTGGGTCTGTGATTTAAAAAAATATATATTTATTTTTTAGTTTTAGGTGGACACAATATCTTTTTTTTTTTTAAAGATAGAGTGAGAGAGGAGGGAGGGAGGGAGGGGGAGAGAGAGAGAGAGAGAGAGAGAGAGAGAGAGAGAGAGAGAATTTTTTAATATTTATTTTTTTAGTTCTCGGCGGACACAACATCTTTGTTGGTATGTGGTGCTGAGGATCGAACCCGGGCCGCAGGCATGCCAGGCGAGCGCGCTACCGCTTGAGCCACATCCCCAGCCCCTGGACACAATATCTTTATTTTGTTTTTTTAATATTTTTTTTAGTTGTCAATGGACTTTATTTATTTATATGTGGTGCTGAGGATTAAACCCAGTGCCTCATGCATGCTAGGTGAGCACCCTAACATTGAGCCACAACCCCAGCCCCATGGGTCTATGATTTTTAGACTGAAGATACTCATGGTAGCCAAATGCTTTCCCTCCCTGGACACTGGGGGCTGAACCCAGGGTGCTCTTCCACTAAGCTACATTACCAGTTCTTTTTATTAAAAAAAAAAAAATTTTTAGTTGTGGATGCACACAATACTTTATTTATTTGTTTTTATTTTTACGTGGTGCTGGAGATCAAACCCAGTGCCTCAAACATGCTAGGCAAGTGTTCTACCACTAAGCCACAACCCCAGCCCCATTATTTTTTAAACTCTCTTAACAGAATATATATTAAGCAAAAAGATGCCTAATGTGAAGCCACGTGGTAGCTCATAAATAATGAAGGTTTATTTTGCAGATAAAGATAAATAACCAAATATTTAGTATTAGGTAATATGGCTTCTAGCTATTCAGACAGCAACACCACAGCCAGGAGCAGCATGTGCTATGGGTCTTGGATGTTGGGCAGGCACTGGCCTCAGTGAATTTCTTTGTTTCTTCTAAAGAACCAAAGGAGGAAGAAAATATAAAGGCTATTCTGCTTCCTCTCAATTACTCAGAGTCCTTTCTCTGAGTAAATGTCATAAAATTGGGAACATCAGGCTAATACATTCAGGGGGTCACCGGATCAGCTAATGACCAAAGACCACAAGAGCAGGCTTCCTGTGTCACACTCTAAACCTGGGTTTCTCCACTTCAGCTCTGCTGACAGTCTTGGTGGACCAGCTGTCCAGGGCATCACAGGATGTTTAGAAGCATTCTTGGCTTCTGTTCACAGATGTCAGTAGCAGCCCCCCACTGGGGACAACCCAAAATATCTCCAGTCACTGCCAAATGTCCGCTGGCAGGCAAGGTCACCTAGTGGAGAACTGCTGTTCAGAGCCATCTGCAAGGAGAATCCCATGCTCACTTGCTAGACCCCATGACCTCAGTGCTGAAGGTGGGGTAGCTTGGGTAACAGCTCACAGCCATGCAGAACAGCCATGCAGGTAGTTTATTTACACATTAACTACGTGACTAGCCATTGCTAACAGAGTTTAGAATCCCATAACAGCACTGCTGAAGATAGTTCTCATTCACTTTCAGATCAGCATGGACCAGAGAGGGAATGCAGCTCCACTGGGGGTTTTAAAGTAACCCTGTTGTTTTCTTACTATATGGCAAAGGGGAAAACATTTATTGAGATGTAACCCCATTAGCTTTTTTGTTTAATGTTATTGTATTTTTAAATTTTTTTGTTTTAGTTATAGGTGGACATAACACCTTTATTTTATTTTTATGTGGTGCTGAGGATTGAACCCAGTGCCTCATGCATATTAGGTGAGTGCTCTACCTCTGAGCCACAACCCCAGCCCCCCACATTAGCTTTCTGTTGTTGTCTTTTTTAAGGTTATCAGGGTGAGAGATCTATTATAAAGGGAAAGTCTGCACTCAAGTGAGGGTGATCACCCCAACTAGCTTTATTAAGGCATAAGTGTCAATAAAAATTGGAATTAGCTCCTAATTTCTCCAAACTTCTGTTCCAGCCCAGCAGTGCTCCAGCTGTGTCTGCCTAACTGGCACTGGAGGGGGCTCCCAGTCTGTAGCATGTGCCCACAGGTAATGGTGGCTGTTGAGGAAGTGTGTGTGGTGTGGGGGATAAAACTCTAGTCTCTAACACCATTACTGACAGTGCTATGGAAATAGCAGCTCCTAGCAGCAGGCAGTGTCTTGGGTCAACTTCCTGAAGCACTGTCAGGGCCTATTGTTATCAGCATAAAGAGCCAAATTATGTTGCTACTGTGTGCTGGAGCTTTCAGAAAACTCAACAACTGCAATAATTTGTATCAGGAATTTCTTCTGGTTCTAGTGATAAACCAAATCTTCTGAGAAGCTGGGAAACAAAACAAAATAAAACAAAAGGTGAATTTAAAAAAATGAACATATGTGGCCGAAATGTAGCTCAGTGGTAGAGAACTTGCTTAGTATACATAAGGTCTTGCGTTTGATTCCTGCACCTCAAAACAAAACAAAACAAAACAAAACAATCAATCAAACAAACAAACAAACAAAAAAACCCACCAAAAAACAAAGAAGCAAAAATATAACAGTGACAATGCTCAGCAGTAGGGACAAGAAGCCACCAATGTGAGGCAGCAGCTACCCAGATAGTCCCTAGACACGCACAACTGTATGTTACTCCTAATCCACCAGGAAGTTCTCCATATAAGAGCACAGGCTTGTTCTGCTGTTCCCAAAGTGCCTTCTTACCAGAAGATTCCACAGTTCCACACCCACATCAAGACATATGGGGCTCTTCAAAATAGAACTCTCAGCAGAGGAGCAGCAAAGCAAGTCTGAGGTCTAGCCAAAGAACCAGAATCTTAAGGACTTGTATAAAAGACATCTAAATTCTATCAATTTTAGGAGTCCAAAACTGAAATGGCTTTAAGGAATTATGATAATAAAAACAACAGCAGCTGACATTTGCTGCAGGTAGGTCCCCAGCAAGCAACCAGTAAGCAGCTCCTGCTGGAGGTCTGACCTGCATGATCTCACTGTATCTCCACGGGGCCTGGTGAAGCATGTTTCTTGACAAGTACTTTGTAGATGAGAAAATGGAGGCTTGGGAATTTGACCAAGATTACAGTCAGTGGAGTCACGATTCATACTTAGAAATTCTGCCCTGCACAAATGCATTCTTTGCCTTCACAGGCCGTCACATTGTAGAGAATGATATTCCATTGCCTTCTGAGGCAATGGGCTCCTGTGCCTATACCCTTACACTACAAATAAGACACCTGAGGCTTAGACTGTCAAAGTAATTTTTTCCTCAAAATGTTGTAAACTTTGTAAGTGAGACTAAAGCAGAACCTATAGTAAAATTCTATCAATCCAGAAACAATTCTTTTGTTATAAATTAGTTCTTCTTAATGACCAAGTGACAGGGAGCACTAGCACCCACAGAGCATGCCAGTGCTGTGATCAGTGCCCCGTGGCATCAGCTTGGCCAGCACTTGTCCCACATTCCAGAGCACGGGGTAGCAGCCTTCCCTCAGCAGGCCCTGGGCTTCTTTCTAGAAGAACTACAACTTCTGTTTAAGATGGAATCTGGCTCTCGTGGCCAATGGTCTGTCCACAGGGACAGTGACAATTCAGCAGGGCCATTCAGCAGCCCCCTGTGAGGAAAAGGAACTCTGATCCACATCCTAAATGCTAGCAGTACAGTAAGTGAGGACCCTCAGGCCCAGATCACCATGGACCAGAGCTGGGGAGGCACTGGGTCACTGGTGGCCAGGCAGGCCTGAGGCTTGTCGGTGGGAGAATTCTTGGTGTGGACCCCAGTTTTCTTTCCTCTGTCTCCTAACACACTGCCAGGCCATTCTTGATGGGTCAGGCTGCGCCTTAACTGGGAAGAGGAATAAGCTAGGAGACGGTGCCACCTGGTGACCGCAGGCAGAACAGCAGCCACAGAAGCCCCAGGAGACACTGGTGGTTTGTGCATGCAGGAGGAGGACACAGCCCTACCAGACTATGCTTTCAGGAGATGGTGTGCCTGGCAGCTTTGGATCATCTCCTCATGGTTAACACCTACTACTTGCAGGTTGAGCTGTGTATTCCCTCTGTGGCCGGGGGACCATATCCCTCATCTTCTGCCAAAGCAGCAACAACTGGCGGATTTGGCTCCTCTCGTCTACAGAAAAGACAGCTCTGACACAGCAAACACAGCTCTGCTCTGCAAGCCTTTAGGTGTGAACCCAGGGCAGAGCAGCTTCTCCAGGCCTGAGGTGGCAGTGTTACCCTGGGATCCTGCGTGACCTGCTGCTGGGCACTGGACACCACAGCAGGGTGGCTCTGTCCTCTTACTCACTACATTCTACATCCTCAGGGCACTGCTTATCTAAGTTTCTCCACCCAGCAGAGTCGAGGTACTATATTCTGGACAGACCATGTGCCCCTCTGCCCCTTGAAACTGGTTTTCCCCTACCTGGAAGGCACAATCACTTCCCTTTGGCCAAATGCCACATGCTCTCAAACACTGCATAAAGGACATGGAGGGAGAGTTCTGGAGACAGGAGGGAAGGCTCCATGTCACAGCAGAAACAGATCAAAAAGAACATCTGATCAGAGACAGCAATGCCATCAGAGTGCTATGCTCCCAGCCAAGGCTGACAAGAGGAAAACTAAAGCCACTTTCCTGTGGTCTCAGAGGAGCCATGCTCAGAGAAGCAGAGGGCCAGAGTGTGAAGCCAACACGCCAGGTCCCTCTCCCCACCCCTCATTGCCATTGGTCTGCTCACAGGGCTGGTGGTGTCTTTTCCGAGGCTACCCTTGCTGTTGAGGCTGCCAATCTCCGTCTGTGAGCTGGACTGCGACATCCCCTCAAAGAAGGGCCTGCAGCGAAGAAGCACAGCCGGGGTCAGTAGCCATCGTGGCTCAGAACAGCAGCTCACGAGAGCCAAGCAGAGCCAGTGCTCAAGGCAGATCAACAGCCTGGGCTTCTAGGAAGCCCACCCAGTGAGGAAGGATGCTGTGGGGGCGGAGAATGGCACCTGGGTGGAGGGACTTCCTAAGAATCCAATCAGAATTGTGTCAATTAGAGGCAAAAAGTGATCTCTGCCTGGGATTTGGAGGTTCAGAAAGGATGAACAACTAAGATCCCCTGGATGGGAACAGTGAGGGTGAATGCAGGGGGCATTATGGCTGAGGGAGGAAAGGTGTCAGGAAGCAGCTATGGAGGAGCTCTGGCCTCACTTGAGCTTTGGCTTTGGGGTGCTGAGGATGCTCTCCGTCTCCTCCATCTCAGGGCCGCTGTCGCTGGGGTTGTACATTTCCAGGCTGTCATACAGCTCATCCAAGTCCTCCTCCACCTCTCGAATCTGCTCCCGGGACACATGCTCCAGCCCAAAGCCCACCTGTGTGTAGAAAAAGGATCTTTGAGGGGTTCTTCCTGTTAACAATTTTTTTTTTTTTAAAGAGAGAGTGAGAGAAGGGGGGGGGGAGAGAGAGAGAGAGAATTTTTAATATTTATTTTTTAGTTATCGGCGGACACAACATCTTTGTTTGTATGTGGTGCCGAGGATCGAACCCCGGCCGCACGCATGCCAGGTGAGCGCGCTACCGCTTGAGCCACATCCTCAGCCCCCTGTTAACAATTATGGTAGCAATTCCTTTCTTCTGGGCCACATGTCAACTGGCCTGCGTAATATGCCCTCTAAAGGGACATGCCACAGAGTCACACTTGGTAGAATAGTCCTGATATCCTCTTGTGGTCCAACCCTGAGAGCAGGGATGTAGTAAGGCCACCTTCCCCTCTCAGGTCTCCCTGTCATCTATAACAGGACCCTGCACCAGGAGGAAAACTGAGTGCTAATATGCCTCTCCCAAGAAACGGGCCAAGAAAACCCAGAAGCCAGGTTCATGTGGGCGACTAGTTCTGCCTTCCTCTGTGGTCCACAGAAGGACAAAGACCTACTCTCTGAACAACTTTCACCATTATCCCCTTTTCAGTCCACCGAGGCAAAAAGTGAATCTCTGCCTGGGACTTGGAGGTTCAGAAAGGATGAAGAACTAAGATTCTCTGGATGGGAAGAGTGAAGGTGGGTGCTGGGAGCATTATGGCTGAGGGAGGAAAGGTATTAGGAAGCAGCTATGGAGGAGTTCTGGCCTCACTTGAGCTTTGGCTCAAATGCAGAGCCCTAGAACATCCGTAACCCAGAAGAGATGGCTTTTCTATCAGTGGTCCACTCCTGGTGGCTTAAGAGCTAACCATCGAGGACTTTTGATCTTGCAGGCTGGTGCTCACTGATGTTTCCATTAGGGGATGAGAGAAAATCAACAGCAGCAGCTAGATTTGTTGCTGACATCCCAAGCCAGATGCCCTGTATTAATTAGTGGCTGGACACCACTGTGCTGTCTCCAGACACTGCAAAGCTGCACATGAGGTGTGAAGCTCCTCCCTCTTTCCAGGAGTGGAATGTCTTGCTTAGCCTCCCTCTCCCTCAGTGCTTTACTAGGCATGCCAGGAGGCAGACTCCCAGTGCTACACAGGAACAAGGTAGGGAGCTCCAGGAATTCTACTCACCATCAACCTCAGGGGCAAGGGGCCATACCTCATCGGAAACTTTGAACCGCTTTAGGAGGGCCACAAACTTCTGTTTGATGTTAGGTTGCTGTGGAGACAAATTGCACAGTAATTTTCAAATGACATTCACTGGTGGTCAGTCCAAGGCAACAGAGCCCATCCTTGCAGGGAATGGCGAGAGGACAGGAAGAGACGTCTCCTGGCCTCAGCACTGAATCCTCCCAGGGAAGACAGGCCCAAGCACAGCCAATCATAGCACAGGTCCTAGAGCCCTATGCGCAGCTTTGAGAGGAGGTTCTGTCTGTTCCCAGGTTTCCACGGCACCCTGACAACTCCCAGGTGTGCACCGCCAGCTCATCCCTTGCTCTGGTGAGAGTCCTGTCATATACTCAGTCCCTAGAATGACATTTGTCCTCTTCTTGCATGTGCAACCCCAGTCAGTGACATCCCAACCTTCCAGTCATCGAGTCCAAACCTGGAGTGCCCTCCAAGCCTATGCTGGCCCACTCCGGCTGTCTGGTCAGCACCTGTGACACCACTGCCTTCACCCAAGCCTTTCCTAGCATTTCCCCAGGGCCACTGTATCGGCCTTCGTCCTTCCAGAGGCAAATCTGATCATGCTACCCCACTCTGGCTGGCCTGTTCTCTGGAACAAGGCCTAGGAGTCAGGTCTGTCAGTGTCCAAGGGCAGTCTTGCCTGTCTCTAGCCTCACCCACTCCTCATCCCTGGCCCAGTGGCAGCTTGCTGCTGATGCCTGGAGAATACCGTTCAGCCCCACACTGCCTCTGTGCACAGAGTCTTCTGCCTTGAACACAAGTAGTCCCCAAATCCACCTGGTGATGGTGTATGTGCCCATCTCTTGGTATCTCATCTGAGACACTATCAGATGTGGTCGCCTTCCCCTTAGTGTCACGACTGTCTCTTATGTGAGTTCAGCCTCACAGTGCCATCCTGCTGTGTTGTAGCTACTTGCAGAGATGAGTGTGAGCAGACATTGGAGCTCTCTGACAGCACTGACCAGCCTCACTGATCTCTGTCCCCTGCTTGGAGATCCAGACTTAGTTTGTGGACATAAGTATTTCTTGCCTGAATGAGACTCAAACTGGGGATGGACACAACTGATTTGCAAATAAAACTGAAAGGCCTTCAAAGAGGGCAGAAAGGGCCTGTGCCCTTGAGTTCACAATGACAGGAGAAGCTTGACTATCAGCACAGTACACAGATTAACATCTGGAATGTGCTCTTGGTGGAGAGAGAAGGTACATTGAGGAAAGCAAGCCAAGGGCAATCGCTGAGAGTCCAGAAACACAACTGGAGAGTGCCTGCCACATCCAGAACCATCCCTGGGGGAGGATGTTGACAGGGAAACTGATCTTTGGTTGTACACCGGGGGACACTATGGCAGGAAACATAGGAAGAGATGACTCAGAAAGCCCAGGGGCACCCTTTGTGGGCCTCCTGGTGGCTACAGAGTAGGAAAGAGAAAAGCCCAGCCTAAGGAGCTTCAGCCGCTCCATCTTCTCAGAGTGCTATGGAGGGAGGGGCTGGGTTGGGGCTCTGGGTGCCTGAGGTACTTAAGTACAATGGGATAAGGGAGCAGTTCTCCTGTTCCCCAATCATTGATGTGGAGGGGAAATCAAGGTCACTGTGTTGAGGGTTTGTATGGAAACACAGGCCCCGGGGCTCCTGAGGCTGCCTGCAGAGGTGATGGCCTTATTTCACAGTGGGTTGCCAGGCTTGGATACACCTCTAGAAGTGCTGACCTATGCTCTACTCCAAAGGGAAAGGGCTCCTCACTCTCAGGGTGTCAGTCCCTAGGCTGGCTCTGCACTCAAGAGAATCAGAATGCCTTTGGGGGAAATGAAACTGGGAATTTCTCTCCTAAAACCCCCTGGTACTCCTGACTCCTGCATGCTGGCCCAGGGCCTTCAGGATCAATCAGAGGTCCCTGGAAATTTTGGATCTTAGCTTCTCTGTCTAGGACTTGAATTTTACAAAAATTAGGGACTCTTGAGGAAACCTTCTGCAGGAAACATAATCCAAAGGCATTTGTTTTCCAAGGTTATGGATCCATGAAGCAGAACTATATATTTATATCTATTTCTAATGTAATCAAACCTTAATGAACCCAGCTCTGGAGTTTGCAGGTAGTTGTCTATTATTTCTGGGTAAGTTCAGTAAAGGACAACCTAGCTGCACTCCCTAGAGATAGCTGGTCTTCTCTCTGTAGCACCTGCCTGGAGAGGGGAGGTGAGGGGTCTGAGTATTTTGCCCGCCCCCCACTCCCCCAAGCACCTGTTTTCCAACTCTGGAAGAAGTGTACTCCGCCTTTCTTCTAGACTGCAGAACCTGAAGCCCGCACTGCCCTGTCTGCCAAAGTGGCTTCCTACCATGCTGCTTCTTAGTGGGCAGTGGGGTAGGGACTTGGGGCTGAATGGAAATCTTGATGAGATAGCCATGAGCTGACAGATTTTCAAAAGCCCCACTAGATCTAAATGTACCACTCCCCTCCCACCTGAGAGCCTCGGCTGCACGACCTGGGTGGCTCACCCTTGTGATGGCTGAGGTTGAGGTCAGTTTCCTTCGGGTCTTCTTTACTTTCCGTAGATCTTCATCTTCATAGAACAGGTCCTAAGTGGACAGGGGATGGAATGAGGCCACGAAATCCCAGAAGCTTCTCGGGCACTTCATAGAAAAGGCCGTGGGAAGCTACCTGCCCATGCAAGGGATCATCACTGCCTTCCTGCTCTGATGAGAAGCTTTCCTCCTCTTCCTCAGAATAGTTGTCAATATCAGGAGAACGATCTGGAACAGACACATGAGTGAGACAGACTTGCCCTGGAACATCTGCCTAAGAGACTTTGATGATCAGAAGGCAGCACACAAGGGCTGCAGAGAAGAGGAGGGGAGGCCCATGGCCATGGCCACACTATTTCCAGGGATCTCCAAACTTCTCTTGCCTGGACACATCTCAGGAAGGCCTTGCTAAGCTTTCCCAGGACAGAGATCAGGGGACAGGCACCCTTGTTTCCCATGCGTCCCCAGACACTGCATATATCTCACCAGACAGCTTGGACTTGATTCCTTCATGGTCAATGGGCTGGCTGGACAGTGAATAGATCTTTATTTCTGCCACTGGCACTGAGACGTCCTTCACATTGCTGTGCAGGCCCAGCACCAGAGCGCCTTCGTGAGGGTGCTGCATCACCTGCGAGCAGAGTGGCAGTGGAAGCTCCTTCATGCAGGTCACAGGGCTGTTATTTTTATTAATACAAATGAGCGAGCAAGCCAGTGACAAGGGCATTCTGCTGACACATTTTCCTTCTCATTTCTAAGTCAACACCTGATGTACTCCTACTGCCTTCAAGCATTTACTTTAAAACTATTGCCAAGCCGGGCAAAGTTGCGCATGCCTATTGCCCCAGCTACATGGGAGGCTAAGGAAGAAGGTCTTGAGCTCAGGAGTTTGAGGCTAGCCTAGGTAATGTAGTGAGGTCCCATCTCAAACAAAACAAAACACCCAAACCAAACAGCTATCTCCAGAAGTGCCCGCCACTGGTCAGGGCCATGTACTTATAGCTGGTAATCCAAGCCTGAGACTGAAAATGGTTGTTAATCCTTAGGGACTGCATGTTAGCTTAAGTACTTCACAAACTAGTTCTCAAGGCTGGTGGGGCTCATCCTACAAGTGGTGGTCATCTGACTCTGGCAATGAGGAATAAGGGTCAGAGAACAGGGAAATGGCAGGATTTGACAAAGTGGGGAAAATGGGGTGTTGGCATTAATCCACTGACCCTCAAATCTCTCACTTTGTTATAAAACCTGAAGAGGACAGAAAGATGGGTTAGGACTATCTCACAAAATTTTCCCTATTTAATTTATTAAAGTACCAAAATAATTTTTAAAACTAATGTGCAGCAATGGTTCATGAGGCTGAGGCAAGAGGATCTTGAGTTCAAAGCTAGCTTAAACAACTCAGCCTAAGCAACTCAGCGAAACTCTGTCTCTAAATAAAATGTTTAAAAAAAGGGGGGGGGTGCTGGGGATGTGGCTCAGTAGTTAAGTATCCCTAAGTGGTTCAACCCCTGGTAACAACAACAACAAAGAAAAACCTGACTTGCAGCTCCTTTCTCCTTAGATTTTGTTAGGGCTGAGGGGATTCACCTGGCACACAGGAGAATTGCACAAGCAGCAAAACGCTGGAAAAAAAAATGGGAGCCTCCTTCTCCCTGTTGGAGAAGGGAATTAGAAATGTGGAAGGGGATAGCTGGAAAAGCCCATGGCTGTGCTGGAACCGAAGCTACCATTGTGCTCATGGTGAGAGGCCAGATGTGGAAGGGACATGGTGCAGGAGTGTCTGCGAGCACATGTGCACACAAACATGTGCATGCACGTGTGCAGAGGCAGCGGGAGCAACAAGGCCCATGCATGGAAGCCAGCACATCTTGGTTTTTAAATACCATTCTCCACTACAAAAAACCCAGGACTTCTCAGAGGATGAGTTTATTCCAGGGGTTGGATTAGGGAAAGAACAAGATGAGCTTGGAATATTTTGTGCCAGAGAGAAAAGTATGTGAAAAATGAAGGGCCATATCAAAAAAGGCATGAAAGGCAGCTTTTAGGGGTTCCCACTGGCCAGATCTGAGACAAATGGAATATCAAAATAAGTAAGTATGTAGTAGTATATTAATTCCCATCAAATAAATGTCCTTTTAGGAACCCACCTGCATAACTGGTACAAATAAGTTAATCAACTGGTAAATAGGGGGAGAAGAGAATGCTCCATTTTATAACAGAAGCCAACTGGTAACACAGGAGGAAGGGTAGGATTAGATATTCACAGTTCAGCAGGCATCAAAGTACTAACCAGTTTAGGCAGGAATTATTAATAGATGCTCAAACTAGTTGGTGAAAAAGATAAGTTACATAGCCTCAAAATAACTCTACATAGAATATTTTTTTGTTAATAAATACAAAATACTTACTCATTAATTTTATAGTGGAAAATCCTGGCAGATACCATCTTTGCTCAGTGATAAAATTTATTACCACCAGTCAAGGCACAAATCAACACCATGCAGCAACCCTACTTAGGTAGGTAATTCTGTCAAAACTGCACAAACAGAACCTAATCTTGAGACATGGTAAGATAAACCTGACTGAGGAGCCTGGACTCTCAAACCCAGGAGGTCATGAAAGACAAGGAATACTGGGGGACTCCACATGCTGAAGGAGGGCAAAGAGACACAGTGACAAAACACAATCTGGACTCCTAGATCAGATCTCAGGTTACTGAGACATTCAGCACCATCTGACTGGGGGCTGGGGTGAGACAGTGTCAGTGTCCTGACTGTTATGGCGGCATGGAGCTCGGGAAGGAGAGCATCTTGTTCTTAGGAAATTAACCTAGTGCACTAGTAATGTGCAATGGGGTGGCCACACCTGCAACTTACTCTCAAATGGTTCAGAAAAGAAAGTGATACACACAAAGGGACACAGGATAATAAGGCAATGGTGGTAATTAGCTAACAAATTAAGAATCTGGGTGAATTTGGCACAGGAGAATTCTTCATATTATTCTTTATTTTTTTAAAGTTAGGACTGGACAAGGTGGTATAAGCCTGGAGTCCCAGCTACTTTGGAGTCTGAGGCAGGAGGATCACTTGAGCCCAGGAGTTTGGGGCCAGCTTGGGCAACCTAGTAAGATCCCATCTCAAACAACAACAACCACAATCACCACCAACCACCACCACCACCACCACCACAACAAAAGAGAGAAAAAACTTGTGAAGAAGAAAGTGATAAAAAGAGGTATACCCTGAATTTCCAACAAAGTAACTTACAAAGTGAAATTGAACACCTGCCCGCAGACTGGGGAAATCACACGCTGGGCATGAACAGCTGGGCCTTGCGAATGTCCTGGCTCTCTGACCTACAGGCCAGCAGTTTAAGACTACTCTCTGCTCACCTCTGCCATGTTGATGAGTCCCACAGCCAAGGTCTTATAGCCCAAGATGGTCCGGTTCTTGTACCGCTTCCTCCTTTGCAACATGATCTGCAGCTTGTTGGCATCTCGCTTAAGGAAATGAGGGTACTAGGAGCACAAACAGAATCCAGACAGTTGCTAAGCCACCGTGTCTTGGGGGGTGCGGGGGGTTGGAGTCCCGTTACAGGACACAGCCCTCATGTGCTTTGGTTTTCTACCATCTGTGCAGGGGGTGGTCAGGGGAGAAAGAAATGCTGGAGGGCTGGCTCTGCCTGGTGCCTGGCTCCCCAACAGTTCTAGGCTCCACACAGTTTCAGAACTGCCTTTTCCCTTGCCATCTGGTCAGGTGTTTTCTCCATGCTTTTCAATGTGGGCTACTGGGATTACGGTGAGAGATGTGCCAGGGGGATGAGGAAGGGGAGGATGTGGATCACAAGGGGCAACAGAAGACTGCTGGGCTATGTGCTGTGGGTCACTAAGGAGAGGGGTGAGTGGGTGGCAAGGCACAGTAGGTGGCTATGGCCGTATCTAAGGCAAGGGAAGGAAGCCTGAGCTGCAGCACACGTCTCAGCAGCATAGCCTGTCTGAGCACACCACTGTGGCAGACTGAGGGACTGCTCTGCTCCTGTTGGGGAAAGCAGTTTCCAGGTTTGAGCACTGTTTGGGAACTACACTGGCAGTGGCATGTTAGACTAAAGAGCTAGAAGATTCTTACCTGAAGAGAGAAGGTTAACTGGAGCTCTGTCTCCACCAGGCCACTAGCTGGCAGGATGATCTCGTTGGAGCGAAGTATTCTTTTTGACCCCTGAAGCCACGAAAAACAACTTCTAAAGGCTACAACATTCTCACTCCAAACATTTCACCAGTTTTAGCTGTACTTATTTGAATCAAGCCTGACACACGCAAGCCATACCTGTGCAGGGCTTTCCACTGGCTTTCCCTGCACCTGGAATGTTCTTCTTCTAAGCATACACACAGCTCTCTCCCTCTAAATCTGTGCATCTTGTCCATTGGAGCTCCCTGACCACCATATGTAATTTGCTAATTTCCTCCACCCAGCACTCCTTACCCCTTATCTTACATTATTTATTTACTCACACGACATTTCACCTTCCAATAGCAGCAGCCCTTGTTACTGGACTTTCACCATCCAACATGTGCTATACACATCTGCAAACATTTCTTTTTTTGGGGGTGGGAGTACCAGGGATTGAACTCAGGGCACTCATCCACTAAGCCACATCCCCAGCCCTATTTTGTATTTTATTTAGAGACAGGGGCTCAACAAGTTGCCTAGTGCCTTGATTTTACTGAGGCTGGCTTTGAATTAGTAATATTCCTGCCTCAGCCTTCTGAGCTACTGGACTTAAGGCACGAGCCACTGTGCCCAGATGGTCTCTGGAACTTTTTACATGCTTCAAAAATTACTTAGGGTCCAAACAGTTTTGTTTACATGTCAATATTTACTATAGTATGAATTAAAGCAGATATTTTAAAATATGTATTAGTTCATTTACAAATAACATAATGAGGGCTTGGGGTTGTGGCTCAGGGGTAGAGCGCTTGCCTAGCGCGCACGAGGCCCTGGGTTCAATCCTTAGCACCACATAAAATAAATAAAATAAAATAAAGGTATTGTGTCCAACTACAACTAAAAAATAAATATTAAAAAATTAAAAATAACACAATGAACAGATTGCATATTTACCAACATGTATTTAATAAAAATATATTTTCCAAAACCAAAATAATTTTGTGAGATGGCACAGGCTTTTAAATTACATTTTTATTGGGATATAATTCAAATACCATAAAATTCACCCATTTAAAGCACATAATTAACCATCAGCACTGAATCAGAACATTCTCACCACTTCACAGAGGCATTCCCCAGCCACCTACCTCTCTTCCCTTGCCCTGTGCTGCCATTTTTCTACTTTCTGGTTGTAGGGCTTTTCATATATTCTATATGTACTTTCTCATTCTAGACATTTCATATAAATAGAATCATATAATATGTGGTCATTTGTAACTGGCTTCATTCACTTAGCATAGTGTTTTTTTTTTTTTAATTTTATTTTCATTTTTTTGTAGTGCAGGGGGTTCAAACTCAGGGCCTGATACATGCTAGGCAAGTTCTCTACCACTGAGCCACACCCCCAGCCTTATTTATTTATTTTGAAATAAGGTCTTGCTAAGTTGCTGAGACTGGCTTTGAACTTGTGTTCCTCCTGATAGCCTCCGGATTTCTGGGATTACAGGTGTGTGCCACTGCAGCCAGCCCAGCTAGCATAATGTTTTGAAGGCGCATATTTGTTGAATCAAATGGATGTATCTCATTCTTTTTATTGCTAAATAATATTCCATTGTATGAAGAGACCCTATGTTACCTATCTACTCACCAGTTGATGGACTTAGGTTGTTTCCACTTTTTAGTACTGTGAATAGTGCTGCTATGGACATAGGCATATGTCTTGGGTATGACCTGGAAGTGGAATTCTAGGTAACATGGTAATATTCTGAGGAACTACCAGACTGTTTTCCCAAGTGGTTGCACTACTTAACATTCCCAGTAGAAATGTATGAAGGAGAGGATATGAAGTTACATTTCTGCAAATCTTTTTCTTTCTTTCTTTTTTTTTTTTGAGAGAGAGAGAGAGAGAAAGAGAGATAATTTTTTAATATTTATTCTTTAGTTTTTCGGTGGACACAACATCGTTATTTGTATGTGGTGTTGAGGATCAGACCCAGCGCTGCGTGCATGCCAAGTGAGCGCACTACCACTTGAGCCACATCCCCAGCCCCTCTGCAAATCTTTAAAAACATTTTTTAGTTGTAGTTGGACTCAATCCCTTTATTTCTTTTATTTTAAAATATTTTTCTGCTTTATCTTTATTTATTTTATATATGGACACGATACCTTTATTTTGCTTATTTATTTATTTAATATGGTGCTGAGAATAGAACCCAGTGCATCACACATGCTAGGTAAGTGCTCTACCACTGAGCCACAACCACAGCTCCCTATTTATTTTTTTATGTGGTGCTGAGGATCAAACTCAGTGCCTCCTACATGCAAGGCAAGCACTCTACCCCTGAGCTACAGCCCTAGCCCCATGAGGTAGCCTCTTAAAGGTTAGTTGCAAAGTAGAATTGTAAACTATATCAATAAGACTTTTGCATTCATATATCAAAATCCAATCAATTAATGAAAAAAGGACATCAATGGAAAAAGTAGGAAATCTGAATAAACTCTGTGACTTAATTAATAGTACTATATTAATGATAGTTTCTTTATTTGTTTTCTTTTCTTTTCTTTTTTTTTTTTTGGTACCAGGGATTGAGTCCAGTGGCACTTGACCATTGAGCTACATCCCCAGCTCTTTTTCATATTTTATTTAGAGACAGGATCTCAGTGAGTTGCTTAGGGCTTTGCTAAGTTGCTGAGGCTGGTTTCAAACTTGTGATCCTCCTGCCTCAGCCTCCCAAGCCCCTGTGATTATAGGCTTGCGCCACCATGCCCAGCTATGATAATTTCTTAGTTTTGATAAATGTACTATGACAGAGAAAGATAAATATTGGGAGCAACCGGATGAGTGGTACAGAAACTTTTTTGTACTAGCCACCCCCCTTTTAAAAGATGGACACAATATCTTTATTTATTTTGTTTATTTATTTTTTATGTGGTGCCGAGGATGGAACCCAGTACCTCACAAGTGCAAGGCAAGTGCTCTACTGCTGAGCTATAATCCCAACCCTGCCCTGCATTTCTTTTGTACAGTGAGAATTATTTTAAAATAAAAAGTTAATAGTAAATCCCAATCAATCGGGCTGGAGATGTGGCTCAAGCGGTAGCGCGCTCGCCTGGCATGCGTGCGGCCCGGGTTCGATTCTCAGCACCACAAACAAAGATGTTGTGTCCGCCAATAACTAAAAAATAAATATTAAAAAAAAATTCCAATCAATCGATCTGTTCTTTGAATGAATCTTTATCCAGCTTGGTTTCACAGCCTCATGCATTGGTCATTTGGAAAATGCTGATTCATTCAGTTATGCAAATCCTTTGTGAGAGACAAGTGCCTTATATAATCAAGATCATTAACACTTCCTCTTTTCTCCTCACAAAGCCTTTAAGAATCTGGAAGCTGTTAGATTTACAGTGACAGAGGCAGGTTTTTTCCAAAATTATGAATTTCACTTGAAAGCTCAAATTTTTATTGTTGGCAATGATCCCTGGGTGCCTTCTTGAAGCCACAGACCCACCTTGCTGGTTATTGAGATCCCTTCCAATTACTTGAGTCTCAACAACCAGTTTGAGACTTTTTTCAAGTAGAAAATAGTATCCTGTGAAAAAGCAGCAGAGTTGATAGGCATGTGTCACTGTGCTTCCCTGTGGCCTGCAAGTGTACCCTGCACACTGCCTGTTTCATCACAGTAGCACACAGATGTGCATCAGGGTTGGGTGACAGTAACTTGGCAGTTTTTATACCTTCCTAAGGGACATTCATTCCTAAGTGAAGCTGGCTTTCTCTTAATTTTGCATGTGGTGGTATGATTGTTTGGATGACTGTCCCCCCCCCCCCCCCAAGGCTCTGGTGTTAAAGGCTTGGTTCCCTGGGGCACTACTGAGAGGTGCTCCTCCCCTGAGCTTCATCCCTAGCCCTAGGCTCCTCAAAGTCAGGGATTTTTGCCTGACTTTGAGGAGCCTACCCACTGCCCCCAGGCTCCCACTCTTATATTCCTAGTGCCTGGAACAATATTTGGCACATAAAGAGATGCTCAGTAAGTAATTATTAAATGAATGAATAATCAGGTGACTAAATAAATGTATGTGATAATATCTGTAGTTACTTTCAGTTGCTTGGAAGTAAAATAATAAAAGAATACCCAGCATATTTAGAGTTTTTAGTGTAATTTATAGAATATTAAACATCTAATTGGGAAATAAAATAAGTAAATTTTTTTGGCAAAAGGATTTAACTGCAGAAAAGGCAAAAGCAACCAGGGAATGCTGAAAACCATACCAACAGTGTATGGAGGGAAAACAACAGCTTTCAGCAAAGGAAACAACTCCTGAAAACTGGAACACTGCCTGTGACTTAGAAATGGGGTCAAAACCAGGAAAGGAGGACAAGATGCTAAAAGCTGCCCCTTCACATCATTTCTCTCTCACATTTGTTTTTTCCAACACACAGTGTCTGGGAATGCTTCACAGATTTGGAAGGACATATAATAGGGAATCAGAATATAAGGTGGGACATGCAGGAATCCACAAAGAATGCTGGAAACAGTTCAAGTTTTCCCCAAAACAGGACCAAAAGGACCTGAGGAGCTCAATGTATGATTCCCACACTGTGAGGACCTCGGATGGGGATTTTAATGGAGCCAGTATTAGCACAATAAATTGCTGCCAACAGTTGCACCAGCTAATAGTTGGTTAGTCGGGAGTTGCCATATTTAGCTCATCATTTTTCAATGATTAAGATTCAGTAAGTACACCATCCTCAAGCTGAAGAATTCAGTCCTTACTTAATGACTGCAGAGGCACTTTGGAATCTCACTAAACTCCAGGGAGTCATCATTAGAAAGGCTTTGTGGAGGAAGGTCTGTGTAATGGAGTTTAATGAAACAAACTGCACTCTCTGGTTTCCAGTCCCAGCTCTGCCACATGGTTATTAGCTGGCCCAGGGAAGCTCCTCCACACCGCTGCAGCTATTCCTCCTTCTTCTTTTCCTGAATTCAGGAATACTTAGAGTATGAACACTGGTGAAGTATCTGAGTTCCTTGAGAATACTGAATTAAGTGTTATTAAGTACAAGGAGTTAAATGTTATTGTCCAGAAGACAAATATCCCAGCACATGTTATACTGCCAGTTTCTTCCACCCTATGGAAAACCTCCAATGTGCCTCCTGACCCCGATGTCCTAGGACTAAGACAGAAACTGGCAACAGCCACACTAGTCATCACTGAGCAGTTCATAAAACACTCTGGCCTCTCTCAGGGGCCCTGGCAGGCAGGAAGGGCACTTGTGTGAGAAAGTAAACTGAAAGGAGGTAAGTGCCATGCTAAGAGGCAGAACTGAGACTCAGAAGGTCGTGTGCTTAGCTGAGGAAGAGAGAGATGTGGCCCCCAGGGGCTTTCTGAAGCCCCAGTAGTGGGCAGATGGCCATCTGGCTTCCCTGGGCCTCGAGCACATACTGTCCAACTCACCTGCAGCTTCACCGCAATGACCACTGAGTTAAGATCTTTGTCCATTTCTTTTAGCATGACAAGCTTCTTCAGGGTCAAGCTGAATAGCCTAGAAAAATACAGAGAAAGAAGACCGTGTCAAATACAAGGAATTTATGAGGAATTGAGTCTGATGGGAGGACCTGCTCTACCAGGAAAGAACGTGAGGTAGCCACTCTCAGTCCATAGTGTCCCCCTTCAGCAAAAACATGTCCCTTTATTTGATTTGTATACTTGAGAAGTGAACAAAGGCATGTTACTCCATTAATCTCTGTGCAAGCCCAACTACCCCAAGCCAAAGCCAACACACTCAGGGCAGGAGGAGGGGGGCGGTGCCATTATTTGCCCGCCCAGGTCTTCCTCCACCTGCTACCTAGGCACACCTGAAGCCTTCATACACGGGAGTTTTGACAACGTGGAGATAATCCACACGAACACATCAGAGGACCACCTGGCAGGACATGATTTAAATGGTCACAAATTCACTTTCACCTGAATTTTTTTTCTAGAAAACCTTCAGGGCCACATAAGAAAACTGCCTTTGACTAAAAGTGATAGGACCACCCTCTGTCTGCAGTGGCTGCCTCCTGGCAGGGCTACCCTGTCCCCCTATAGGAGCTGGGAGGCAGATCTGGGCGCTGCTTCTCACTTCCAGTCACAGCAGCTAGAGTCTTCCTGTTATCTCCTTGGCAAGGTACCAGAGAACAGGGACACGTAAGGGATGCTGATGCCCAGAGACATGACAAGGCCTGGGAACCAGACTCTATTTATGTTTGCTCTCTCCCCAGCTGTGGCTCTCTGGGCCCATCTCTTGTTGTCCATCCTGGCACCTGAAGTCCAGTCACCTCTTCAGCTAGCAGTGCTCCTACCAGCGAACACCTCCCCAGCCAGTAGTGGCATCCTCTGAGATCAGTCCTGTTGGTTCAGCCACAGCCACGTGGGTCCACACACTTGTCTCCCAAATCTCTCCCTCCTGCCTGCAGCATCCCAGGCTCTCCCTTCCCTTCAGAATACAGGTGTCGCCCCCTCACCCCTGCCCCGACCCCAACCAGGCTCTCCCTATGCCACGTGGATCAGTACAGTTCACACATTGGTAACTAAGAAACACAGTTGAACCTTCATGGTTAGGAAGGAAGGGGAACAAGATGGGGATAAGCAAATGGCGACTGCATGTGCCCAGTTTTATTTCTCATTTGAGGCTGCTAATTATGAATGCTGCTGATGGGTTAGGTTTATCTCTGTTTCACAAGCAAACATTTTCCACCTCCAGACTGATCTGCTGGTGCTGAATAAACTCACTGTAAGACAAAAGCTCACAGGAGTGAAACTGGGACACATGTCCGTTACTTGCTCTGCACCTACTCCTCTGCTCTCTTATGTCTCATGGGGCTCTGGGCCAGCCTTCCTCACTCATGATATATGATATTGTAGGATAATATGGCAGAATTATGTTAGGAA
The DNA here is from genome assembly GCF_964194105.1 of Spermophilus citellus. Taxonomy (NCBI): domain Eukaryota; kingdom Metazoa; phylum Chordata; class Mammalia; order Rodentia; family Sciuridae; genus Spermophilus; species Spermophilus citellus. The sequence continues at coordinate 251,150,279 of NC_138183.1, read as the reverse complement.
GGAAGAACACATGGCAGGCCAAACAAACCTTCATACCACAGCACCCAACGAAAACAAGAACCAGGAAAGGTCTAGCACCTTAGGTAAACCAGGAAAGGTCCAGCACCTTAGGTAAGGCAACAGCTAGACTGGATGTCTTTAGTGTTGGCTGAGAGATGAAACCCAACACAGTGATTTTCTAATTTTTTTTTTTAAGTTGTAGATGGACACAATATCTTTATGTGGTGCTAAGGATCGAACCCATGCCTCACATGTGCTAGGCAAGCGCTTTACCACTGAGCTACAATTCAGCTCCCTCCATAGTGATTTTAATACCATTGCAAACAGTATGACAAGTTTTTTTTTTTGTGTGTAACAGTATTGACTCAAGGGGGATCTGAGGTCTCCAACACGTTCTAATTCTCCAAAGCGAAAGAACAACCCTGTCACTCCTTAAACAACTGCCTTGCCCCAGCAGCTGCCCCACATTTCACTGACTCATTCAGCCTTCACCATGATTCCAAAGGCTGGGTATTGTGTCCATTTTACAGATAAGGATGCTGGGGAGAATTAAGAAACTTGTCCAAGGTCACATAAAAAGTATTTGAGCAGAGATGCAAACATAGACCTATCCTGGTCCAGCCCCCAATTTAAGTTTTCTCCAAAATCTCACATTTAAACACAATTTATAGAAAGACTCCTAACTGTAGTTCCGAGACTGACAGAGTCAGGAAAGCCATTGTGACTGCAGGTGTCTCAGGGTTAGGAGGCTGAACTAGGTGTCCACCCAGGGCTTCTGTCAGTCCATGTGTCACTGGCAGGAAGCTTTCACGCACTTAGGATGCAGCATTCAAAGCCTGAGGGGTCCTGACACTTGACACTGATGAGATCCTACTTAGATCAGTTTTTCTACTCAGTAAACAACTTTGCACTAAAATTATGAAGACTGACAACTCCACATGTAGATGAATATGTGCAGCAACCAGAAATCCCATATGTGGCTTAATGCCATTTAAGGCACAAAATGGTATGATTACTCAAGACAGCTGCGTGGAAGTTCATGACTAGATGTTACATACACACACCTCCTCCCATGACTGCTCCCAAGAGGACCCCAGAGAAACCAAGGCACAGACCACAAAGATAGGCACAAGAAGATTCAAAGCAGTTTCACCTACAACAGCCCCCAAATAGAAAGAATCTCCACGGCCACCAACAGAAGAAAGAACAAATTAAAACATGGAATAGAAAAATAACAGAGTACTGAGGCCTGCAAGAACACAATGCTGAGCCCAGAGCCAGGTGCAAGGCTGCACACGGTATGGCTGCATCCGTGTGAAGTTCACAAGCAGGGGAGGTCAACGCACAGGAACAGAGCACTGGAGCAGGTGGAGACACTGAATGCGAAGGGACACAACGGACCTCTTTGTGGTAACTAGTGACACCTGTGTGGTCATGTGGGTATAAACACAAGCAAAACACATACTGAAAATCCATGAACCCATTGTATGCCAACCACACATCAATTAAAAGAGGGAGAGACAGGCCAGAATCAGGGCCCTAGAGCCAGATGGACTCTGCTTTGAACAGCAGCCAGCTAGGGACTGTTCTAGTCACTTGTGATCCAGAACAAGAACTGAATTTACACTTTAGTGAAAGGGCACAGTCAATACCCTATCAGCATAATAACTAAGAAAAGTATGTAGCAGGAAGACTGTGAAAACAGAGCCAGGAGAGGGGATGTAAGGTGGGGCAGACAAGGTGGGCTGGTAGGCCTCCCAGAGAAGTTCCAGGTGAGGAAGGGGCCACACTCCAAGGTCTGTCTGCTCACCAGGCCATGGCAAGGAGGCCAGTAGGACCCAAGCCAGAAAGGGTCACATAGCCAACCCAGGGCTCTGTAAGTCAGACTGAAGACTTGACTACCACTCTGCAAAAGATGGGGGGGCATCACTAGCTCTGAGAGGCAACTAACATGTTTTACATTAATTTGATCATTCTAGGAAAACAAACATATATCAATGAAAAAAAAATAAGCAAAAGTTGTGATTGGCACTCTGCCAAAGAAGGTCCACAGGTAAAAAGAGGCTCACACAATCAGTCACTAGGGGTAAAGGAAGGGAGCAGGGTAGAAAGGGGAAAGTTAACAGTGGTCTGGAGGGGACAGTGGTGGAGGCATGGCAGTTTGAACTCTGGGTACATTGTGAAGATACAGGTTAGCACCTGGGCTTTGGCTTGAACACCTAGGAAGGGGGTTATCATGAACTGAAATGAGGAAAACTGGGGAGTTTAAGATCAAGAGTTCAGGTTCAGACATTAGGTGTGAAATGTCTCAGACCTCTGAGTGGAGCCACTGAGTAGAAAATATCACATGTAATCCATCTCTGGGTTATACATGTAAAAAGGATAATATATCTTGACCAAATAAATTCTTCATCATCCCAGGAATGCAAGATTGGTGTAACATTAGAAAAATCAATTAATTCATTAAAAGAACAGACATATGATCATTGCAACAAGTGGCAGAAAATTGATTGAAAAATCATATCCATTCCTGATAAAAACTCTCAGAAAAAAAGAAAAAGAAACACCCTCTCAGCAAACTAGGAACAGCTCTTTTTCAATCTGATAGAAGGCACCCTACCTAAGGTAGGCCCTTCCTGATGGTGAAAAATGTAATACTTTCCCTGTAAGACGAGGAGCAAGCCGAGACCATCTATTTTCATTCAATATTGCAAAGGAGGTTTATAATAGGGTCAAGAAGGCAAGAAACAAACAAATGATGTCCAGTCTGGAATGAAAGAAGTAAGATTGTCTTTATTTTCAAACAATCTGATCATCTATGTAAAAAATGTGATAAAATCTTTTTTAAAATATTAGAATAATGAGTTTAGAAAAGTTATAGGATACAAGGTAATATACAAAAATCATGGTATTTCTATATACTAGTAACACATAATTGGAAATTGAAACAAAGGGCTTGTCTCAAGAATATATAAAGACTTTTCAAAATGTGGTAGTAGGAAAACAAACATATATCAATGAAAAAAAAAAAAAGCAAAAGTTGTGATTGGCACTCTGCTAAAGAAGGTCCCCAGGTAAAAAGAGGCTCACACAATCAGTCACTAGGAAAATACCAATTAGAATCACAATGAGACACACTGCACACTTTCCAGGATGTCTACAACTTAAAAGACTGATCACACCAATGCTGGTGAGGATATGCAACTGCTGGAACTCCCCCAACACATAAAACTATACGGTCGTTTTGGAAAACAGTATGGCAGTTTCCTAAAAAGTTATTTCACTTCTAGGCATTTACCCCAAAGGAAATATATATGCCTACACACAGAGCTGTACCCAGACGTTCATAGCTGCTTTATGGAGGCCCTAAGCAACTTGGTAAGACCCTGTCTCAAAATAAAAAGGGCTGGGGATGTGGCTTGGTAGTGAAGCGACCCTGGGTTCTAGTAATGCAAAATAAACTACAAAACCCCTGCAAAGCTGTGTGCAGTGGCACATGCCTGTAATCCCAGAAGCTCAGGAGGCTAAGACAGGAGGATCGTGAGTTCAAAGACAGCCTCAGCAATGGTGAGGTGCTAAGCAACTCATCGAGACCCTGTCTCTATTTTTTTTTTTTTTTTGGTGTTGGTGCTGGGGATTGAATCCAGGCTCTTGTTTATGTGAGGCAAGCACTGAGCTATCCTTAGTCCCTTGAGAACCTGTTTCTAAATAAAATACAAACAAAAATGGAAAAAAAAGGGGGGCTGGGGATATGGCTCAGTGGTTGAGTGCCCCTGAGTTCAATCCTTGATTAAAAAAAAAAAAAAAAAGCCCTGCAAAACTAGAAGTGACCAAATGTCCATCAACAAATGAGAGGATAAATCAATTGTGAACATCCCAAATGGAATACCATTTGGCAGTAAAAACTGCGGACGCACCAACCACATGAGTCTCAAAATAATTTTGAGTGAAAAGAGCACACAAAAGGGTACCAGCAATACTCTAGACAATGGAAGCTAATCTACTGAGAGACAGGAGGCATATCAGTGGTGGCCTAAGGACAGGGGTGTGCAGGAGAGTGTTAACAACACAGGACAGGCCTCAGACTGCTACCCATGACTGGGCCATGATAGGTATTTGGGCCTCTGGGTTTGGGGAGGATTAATGCAATTCCAGAATTCATGCAAGCAGCTCACTGCTCCTGAACTGCTTTTACCAACGTTTTAGGCAAACACCTGCTCTCTCTGTGCAGTGTGTAATTTTGGCACGTGGGAGACAGAGAGCAACTCCCTCTGCAGCTCTCAGGAAAAACCTGGGCAGGCACCACTTCATGTGCTGTCACATCTGCTGCTGGAGGAACTAGTGTCTCAGGGGATGCTGGCAGCCCCTGCCTGGTGAACCCAAGATCTCCTCCCTTGGTTGCCAGAGTCACGTCCTTTGCTGAAAGAAACCACAGCTGTGGGCATGACTAAATTCCAGGTCCTGAGTCCTCCTGGTGAATCCCTGAACCTGGGGTGGTCTTGGAGACCCCTGAGACAAGGCTGGGATGGGAAGAAACACTAATCAAAGGACACTTTTGGGGGTGATGGATATGTCCATTGTCTTAAGTGTGTGATGGCTTAATGGACTGTATATGTCAGAACTTATCAAACTGTATACTAGAAATATGTGCAGTTTTATTGTTTCAATTATACAATAAAACTGTTTTTGTTTGTTAAAAGAAGTGTACTAGAAATTAGCTGCTTACCCAAAGTCTCTTCTCCCCTTCCTAATTAATAACAGAGCAGTGATCTTTGGCTGAGCATACTGCCTCTTAGAATAAAAGCCCTAGCTGGCCAGCTTCCTTTACAACAAGGTGAGAACACTGACTACAACATGGCAAATGAAATCCAAGTAGAAGGATTAGATGGGACTCCTGGGGAGGTCTTTTTAAAGGGAGCTTACTCCCCAGCCAGGGCCTCCTCTTGTCCCTTCTTCTTCTGCTCTGCAATGCAGCTGATGGCTGGAGCTCTGCAGCTAACTAGGGCCATGAGGAATCCATGACAATTCAAGTCATGTGCCAGGAAATGTGAATTAGAAAGGGGTCCAGGAGCTCAGCTGACATCACAGGCTGTCAATGCTGGATCACTCCTGGAGTGTTTACCTCTGGATTTCCCATTTTTATGTAAGAAAGAAATGAAGAGCTATCGTATATAAATGTCTTATTTGGAGCTTTTCTGTTAAAGCAAGTGAGCCTATCCTTTAACATACCAGGAACCAATTCTTGTTTAGTGCTAGACCACAAGTTTCTAAACACTTTTAAGAGAAATGTGGCTGAATGATTCCCATAGTCCACTTTAAAGGAAAAGAAGGAAGAAAAGATATCTCAGAATCTGAAAGGAAAAGAGATCTTCTCCAGGAGAACCCATGCCTGGCCTTCCACATTTCCAAGAGCTCACCCAGAAGCTCATGCTGCTGCGGGAGAGTCAGTTTCCCGGGACAACCGGGGAATGTGGGTACAGGCTGAAGGCTCCTTTGTAACTCCCCTCCAACCACAAAATGTATGGCTGAGTTCTCCAGCTGGTCCACCTTGGACTGCTGGTGAAAGTGCCCTGGAACTCAGGCCAATGATCTGCCTTTGAAGTAAAACCGAAGGCTACAGGACAGCAATTCAGAGGCTTTCAGGAGGCAGTCCAGGTCATTTGGCTTAAAAATAACTTTTCTCTCTCTCAAGGTATTTGGAAAATGATGTCATTTATTTTCTCCTCTTAAAACTCCATTTAGGAGCCAGGTATGGTGGGTGGCACAAACCTGTAACCCCAGTGACTCAGGAGGCTGAGGCAGGAGGATTGTAAGTTTGAGGCCAGCTTGGGCAACTTAATGAGACCCTGGGTTCAATCCCCAATATTGCCAAAAACAAAAACAAAACCCAACACATCTCCATTTGGAAACCTCAGTCAAGGTTCTCAATAATAAAACCATCACAGACCAGCAGGTCACAGTCCCCTGATCACCCAAAGGGGTCTTGCCTTCTGTATCTTCCTGAGCCACCCCTTGCTTTCTTTGTTGTATATTCTTTGGTTACCCTTGAGCCTCATTTTTTTTTTTTTGGTGTAAAACGAAACCAACAGAGTTCTTACTGGGCAATATTGTGATATGTCTTGAGAGAGCGCTCAGCAGCAGGGTCCTGGCAATGGCAGCCTGCATAAACTCTATCCCTGGAGTCACGGTCATTGTCTCGTCTCCTTCATTTGTTTCTGTTTCGGCCTTCCTCTAGTTTGCTCGGCTTCATGATCAACCTTCCAGAAGAGCAGTGCCTACTAAGGTACATACTAAGCAGGCAGGGGGTGGGGCCTGTCCTGTCCCCTCCCTCCCCACACCCAATTCACCCTCTCTCACCCCAGGGGACCCCTCATTGCCACCAGGAGGCTCAGAGCTAGAGCAACCCTGATGGAGACCACACAAGCCCTCTCTACCCATTCAGTGGACATTCCTCTCCACTGAGCTCTGTGCCAGGAGCAGGGCAATACGGAGAAAAAAACTTCAGCATGTTCTCTGCTTTTGAGCATTTATAACCTAGCTGAGAGGACAGGATTTTAGTCTATCAGTGACTTAGCCAGTGAAGGTGACAGCACATAGTGAGGTGCTGACTTACATAAAGGAGGTCACCCAGGAGCTGGCAGAGGCTTCAGTGAGGACCTATTATTTGGGCACAAGCAGATTCTCTCAAGGAACTGTTTTCTTTAGACCCTATTAGACAAAATCTGAAGCAGTTAGGCTGCCAATTTGATAACTGGGACAAAAATATAATGACAAGGACCCTGAAACCTTCTAAATTATTCTAGTTTGTGCTTGACTATAAGGTAAAGGAGTAACAGCCTTAAATAACATCTACAAATGATCCTCAGCCTGCATTTTGCCACTGTTTCAAACCCACTCCCTTGTGAATCATAACTAGAGATGTTGGGCAAGAGAGAGAAAGTCCGTCCCCCATCTCCTTTCCCACAGCACATCAATGAACAGTGAAGTGGCCACGAGGTGAACATAAAAGGGGGGAAGAAGACAAAGAAAAATATAGATGAAATAAAAGATGGAACAGCCAGTTTCTGAATCAAAATGATAGTCCTTTTGAGACCAAAGCAGATAAATGTAAGAATAGAAGACAAGTGACCTGGATATTCCTTGTCATTCCCCAAAATGGCTGTCAAATGAGCAAGTCCCTTTTTTCTCCACATTAGTGATTTAAACACAAGGTGGGAAGGATAAGCTCTGCCTTCCCTCTACACAGCAAAGATGGGAGATAAACAGAAAAAAAAAAAAATCACAGGAGAGCTTTTCCTTTGTGAAAGCAATGTTTATTTCTAGAACTTTCTACCTTAACAGGCACTGTAACAGTTTGAAGCTGGAGTGAGCTTCCGCAACAATCACATGAGCAGGTAAATTTCTGGGCAGTGTGCTTTTATTGCTTATGAAGTTACCTCAATTCATGGCGATATTGAACTCATTACTTTATATGAAATAGTATGATTTTGACTGTCAAACAATGAATTAAAGTATGATTATGATTATTATTTTTTAATCCCTGCCTTTGATGTACCCCTTAAATAAACCACTAGAGCCATCTTCTTTTGTCTAGCTCCAATTCTTGTGTGGACTGGATCTATCAGGGGCTCCACTTTTGAAAAAATATTTCTGACTCTTTGTCTTTTGTTCTTTTTTTTCTTTTTATTTACTTTTATTTTTTGCATTATAATTCTTAATACACCATTATACAATAATTTATCATATCTCTGATTATATATGAGGTATGCTGATTATTTTTAAATCAGTAAACTTGAAGGATTTTTCAAAAACAAAGCAACTAAAGGTTTAATCCCAAAATGTTCCAATGAGGGGAAAATCAGAGAATGAGAAAAAAACCTGGAGCCAAACAAAAAAATAGAACTGTGAAACATGCTTAGGCATTTTTCTTTCCCAGGCCATCACATGTGAATTCCTATGAGGTGGAAGGACAGAAGGCAGTATGTATACACTGAATGTTCAGCTATTCGGCACAGGATTATTTTGGGGGTGTCTACGCCAATTACTTGCACAGACCAAAAACATTTACAAAACCTCCTTTCTCTCTCTACAGCATCCTTGATGACAGCCTTCTGGAGGAGAAGACAAGCCTCAAATGTGCATGGCAAAACCAGACTCTAAAATTCTCAGGCCCAAAGTAGCTCCTTTAGACTGCAGAAGAGACTCAAGTGCAAGCTTCCTCTTCCACAAAACAGAACTGCTGAGGAATATGAAAAGCTCATATCTGCAGACTGCAAAGCTTGGCGTGTCAGAAGTGCTCAAAGATGTCAGGAGCTCCCTCAGCCTCAGCCTTTGCTGAATAGACCCTCCCTGTTACCAGTATCTGACAAACCCCAGGCACTGAAATTCCCAGCAGTCACTCACCATATCCCCTCAACTCATGTGCTTCAGTGATCAAGGCAGGGGAGGACGGTGAGGACAAAAACAAGCAAAAAGAAGCCATCTCAGATCCAGCCCAAACAAGCAACCAAGGCAAGAATTAATTAAGTATTTAAAACAAAAATATGCCCAAGGGAGACTCCCAAGGCAAAGATAGTTGAATATTAGGGACTTACTAATACATGTTATTATGTTAATTAGTTTAAAAGAAAATGTAAATACACTTACTCTATTAGATGCTAAAAAGGTTGTTTGATAAAATTCAACATATTCCTAATTTTAAAAAGGCCTTTAGGAAAAAAGTAATAGAAAAAAGAATTCTTACTATCAATTTTAAAATATATATGTTCTATAAATAGCACAGACAGGAGACTAGAATATTCCTTCTGAGGACAGGAAGAATATAAGGGCCTGTCTTGCCAGGTAATCCCAGTGACTTGGAAGGCTGAGGCAGAAGGACTGCAAGTTTGAGACCAGCCTCAGCAACTTAGCAAGGATGTGTCTCAAAATAAAAAAAAAGGAATAGGGATAAGAAGGTACCCCATAATTAAAACTGGCAAAGAATACTGACAAAAGAATAAAAAGGAGTGGTGAAAAAATATAAGCAGATGTTTAACTTCACCAGGTCAAATAGATACAGACAGCCAGACTGAAAATGGGAAGAGCGACAATGTCCTGCGTAGGTGGGATTCAGGAACACGCACATCCATGAACCACTGGGAGAAATGAAAACCACGAGCAATTTTCACTTTTTCTTATAGGTGGAAACATTTTTAATATTCATACCCTTTGAGCTAGTAACCCACATTTAAGTATTTACCTAAGGAGATAAGCAGAACAGTCCCCATAGGGAACTGGTTAATATAAATTATATTCATGTAAGAAACAAGGTGTATTTACAACAAAGAATACAGAGTTTCACATATTAAATGGAAAGGAACACATTTATAATGCAATAATTATGGAGTGATTCCATTTTTGTTAAATCTCACACTCAATTTTCAAATGAAAATTGTTCAAACAAATTGACATAATGGTCACATTTGGCCATGGGGTTTTATCTTATTTCAACTTTCTTTAAGTTTTTTTTGTATTGTTTACATTAAAAAAATTTAAAAACCTATTTTCTCATTTAAAAAATTCCTACTTCAATTTTAGGAGAAACATTTTTAGAAGGTGGTACTTACTGAAGCTGGGTGACACGGAGGTGGAGGATCACTATGCTAGTTTCTTTACATTTTTGAAAATTCGTAAGTTAAAAGATACCCAACAGGAGAGAAAGGAATAGGCAATAGATTCAGAGGGCCAGAGTTCATTAAAGGGGACACAAAGAAAAAGTGTCTGTGGTAAAATGAACTTGAAGCCCATTCTTTTTTTGTTGTTCGTTTTAGTGGTGCTTCGGAGGGAATCTGGGGCCTCATACATGATAGGTAAGCGCTAATCACTGAGCAACACGCCAACCCCTTAAAGCCCATTTATACAACTAGAAAGAAAGGTAAAGATAAAACAAAGTCAATTAGAACTTCAGAACAGTGGAGCTGCAGATGGAAACCATGGGCCAAAGAGATGAGATTTAAATAAACAGAAACCTTGAGTCTATGAGACAGATTCCCTCTGATCAGAATGGCTATATGCTGATGCTGCACCAAACAACTCAGTTTGCCTCCACAAAAATGCTCCTTAGTATTGGAACATTTTATGTATTAATTATGCTAGATTTTAAGTCTGTCAGAAATAATATATTTAGAATTTTGTAACTATTTCACATATCATTTTTTTGCAGAGTGACTTTTTTATTTTTATAATTAATTAATTACTTTTTTTCAGAGTGCTTTTTTTTTATAATCTGCTTGAATCAAATGTATGAAATATGATATGTCAAGAGCTTTGTAATGTTTTGAACAACTAATAATAAAAAAAATAAATTCAGTAGTTCAGTAAAAAAAAAATTCACATATCATTTTTAACCTTAAAGTTTGACTTGTTTTGAAAAGATGGGGACCAAAAATATATTTGTAATTTTGAAATGTGACTGCATACAATCATATTTTGAAACTTACCTAGAATATTAAAGAATATGCCAATTCTTAGAAACACAGATCTACACTTTAAGGACCATTCCTAAAATAATTAAAATGACAAAGAGTTTTATCATGATGCTAAGATTTACCATAGGAATCACTGTTGTTCAGCTATCAGCTTAATTGTGTATGAGATGATACATGGCTAGAGGTAAAGCTATCTCAAGATTTAATGAACAAGTGTAATTAGAACATGTAACAAAATTCTGACCGCAGATTATTTGAATTTTAAAACTTTCCTAATAAGTTAATAAAAGCAAATTTATTTTGAAAACATAACAGTGCATTCCATGTCTGCCACTCATAGCTGAACTTTACTTAGACAAAAGAGAAAAAATAGATTAAAATATGGGTACTCAATTTTATAAGCATAATGCAAGTCTGTTTGCAAATAGTGTTATATAATAGAAAACTCTGGACTATAATTCTCAAAGACAGATAGTGAAATCACTGGCCTTTTCTAGCTGTATGTTTTCCTATTTTCCATCTTCTGTTTGAGAGACAGATACATACACACATAACAAGAAAACAAAGCAGTTAGGTTGACTTTGTAGGTCTTCGTTGTTAGTGATTCTTTAATGCTTACTGTCAAAATATAGGTTTCTATTTGTTTTGGTTGACAGCTTTCTTTAAATTATGTCACTGAAAAGGATATTAGTTGTATAAAATCAAACAAAATATTTAATTTTTATTATTATTAAATTTTACAGGTGGATGTTTCTTACAGGTTTTTGCTTTCATTTTTTTCTGAATACTTAATTGTGCAGATTGTAAAACAGATTTGTGTATTTTCATTTAGGAACACTTTTCTCCTTAAATTGTTCTGCACAAATGACTATTTTTAGGGAAAATAGTTTTTTATAGCCACTAAATTATATTTATTATTTTTGTACATGCATATCCAGGGTGGTGAGGAAGTAATATTTTATGGAATACTTTTGTTCTATTTGAATTTTTCCTATACATTTATTACTTAAAATTATCACTAAGAACAGTGTCATGAAATCTAGGTTGAGAGTGAATACAGTAAATATGAGAACATGTAGTTCAAATAGATACCATTTCTGAAGACAAAGGGAGAGAAATACTGCCACTGCCAAGTAATGGAAGTATAAGGGCAGTGTTCACATTGTGCAAGTATTCAAGAGAATGTATAAAGACAAAAATCCTACTTTCATGGATATAAATAGTTTCTTAAAGTAGCTGGAAGGGGAAAAATAATCTAAAATACGAAATGCAGCATGGACACCATATTGTAAACTGTGCCAAGGTTATACAAATTGTAGTTGTTATTGATCAGAGTTTAATTATTTCATCATTTTTACTTTAATAGGGGATAATGAATTTCAGAAAATCTGTAATGTTTTATTTGAAAGATGTAAATAATGTATATAGACTTATATGTGATGGGATGGGGGAAGTATTTAAGTTCTAGGTTTTTTTTTAAAGGAAGAAACTGGGGCTGGGGATGTGGCTCAAGCGGTAGCGCGCTCGCCTGGCATGCGTGCGGCCCGGGTTCGATCCTCAGCACCACATACAAAAACAAAAAAGATGTTATGCCCGCTGAGAACTAAAAAATAAATATTAAAAAATTCTCTCTCTCTCTCTCTCTCTCTCTTAAAAACATAAAATAAAAGGAAGAAACTGAATGTTTATAAGAAAATTAATAAATAGTTACTATGTTTGGCCATGAAAAAAAAAGTGCTCCTTAGTGAAACACACTCCAAAAAAAATTAGGATGGGGCTGGGGAAGTGGCTCAAGAGGTAGCCTGGTAGCCAGCTTGCCTGGCATGCGTGCGGCCTGGGTTCAATCCTCAGCATCACATACAAACAAAGATGTTGTGTCCGCCGAGAACTGAAAAATAAATATTAAAAATTAAAAAAAAATTTAGGGTGGCATATGCCTATAGACCCAGCCACCCAGAGTATCACTTCCAGGGTACATAGCAAGACCACATTAAAAAAGAACAAAAAACAAAAGCCAGGCACAGTGGCACATGCTTGTAATCCCAGCAGCTTGGGAGGCTAAGGCAGGAGGATTGTGAGTTCAAAGCTAGCCTCAGCCTCAGTGCTATGCTACTTAGTGAGAGCTTATCTCTAAATAAAATAAAAAATAGGATTGGGGATGTGGCTCAGTGATTAAGTGCCCCATACGTTCAATCCCCAATACCAAAAAAAGGAAAAACAAAAAAAAAAAAAAAAAAAACCAAAAAATAAATAAGTAAGATGAATAAAATCTACAAAGGCCCTAACCAAACATTTTCTCACATGTCAAATTTATTGCTCAAATAAAAACATAAATAATGAGAATGGCTGATTTGACTCTCTAAATGAGTACTTCAACAAAAAAATTATTTGTACAAGGCAGAACAGGACCTGAGTTGTGGCTAAAAAGTACTGGCTAGGCCCTGAAAAGAAAAGGAAAGCAAATGGCAAATAAACATAAAAATATGTTCAATCTTGCTAGTAATAAAGAAAATACAAACAAAACCCACTGCAAGATAGCATTTCACTTTCACTAAACTGGCAAAAATGATCACTATAACAATATCAGGTGATATGATTAGAATAATCGGAGCAACTGAAGCCTGCTGGTGGGAGGGCCTGGCTGATGTGGTGGAGCGGGAGCACAGATGCACCTGGGGCAGTGGTTCTCCAGGTATCCTTTGGCATGGCACTCAGGAGCTCCTGAGTCCCCTGTAGGAGGTGCTGGAGACCCTCATCCCAGCCACAAGAAGTAAAGCATGTGATCTGTGAGAGCCATAAGCACACTCCATGACCCCTGACCACTAGGATAGATGGAGACTTTGTAAAGTGGAAGGCAAATCTGGAGAAATCTCAAAATGTAGCAGTGGCAGTGAAACAGTAAATATTACAGTTAGGCCTGGAATTTAGATGTTAGAAAATACAGTACTCTTCTAGGAGAAACAGATTAGGTAAGGGGCATTCAAAGAACTAATGGCAGAAAGGTTCCAGAATTTACTCAACCTCCAATTTAGAAAGCCCAACAAATCCAAAAAGAGGGTAAACAAAAACAAATCCACACTCACACATGTTACTGCAAATCTGGAACACCACAGACAAATTAAAAGCTCCCTAAGGCGGAGGGGGAAAGACAGATTAGAAGCAATCAGACAGTTGAGTTAGGGGGATTTGGCGGGTGGGGAGGGGATACTGGGGATGGAACTGAGCTATATTCCATCTTTGACAGCTGACTTTAAGAAAAACTATTTTAATGAGGTTTGATTTACAATTATATTAATCATTTATTTTAAGTGCACAATTCAATAATCTTCTGTAAATTTGCTGATGGTACAATCATTACCACAGTTTTAGAATGTTTCCATTACCAAGATAAGATCCCTTGAGCCCATTTACAGCAAATCCTTGTTCCCATTCTACTCCAAGAAGCCAACCTGCTCTCTGTGTGATTATCTTTACTGGACACTTCACATACATGGAACCACACAACACATGTCTGGTTTCTTCCATTTAGTAGGTTTTTGAGGTTCATCTATTTGTAGCATCTGTCAAAACTTTATTCATTTTGTTGCTGAACAGTAGTCTATCATATGTATCCAGTCCAGTTGGTGGACATTTGGGCTGTGCCCACTTTTAGTTATTTTGAAATAATAATGCTCTGAACACTCACCTCCCAGTCTCTGTGAGGACCTTGCTTTATTTCCCCAGGGTATGTACTTACCAGTGGAACTGCTGGGCCACACAATACATTTATGTTTAACTTGTTATGAAACAGCCAAAGTATTTTCCAAAAATGTTGTGGTATTTTAAATTCCTACTGGCAGTGAACAAGGGCCCCTGTTTCTCCATGTCCTCTGGAGGTAGGTGTGTTATTGTCTGCCTCTTTGATTACAGCTATTTCAGTGAGTGTGAAGTGGTATTTTATTGTGGTTTTAATTTGCAATTCCCTGATGACTAATTTACTTTCCTCAAATGACTAAAGATGTTGAGCATCTTTTCAATGTGTTTACTTGGCCTATCTTCTTTGGTGAAAGGTCTATTCAAATCCTTTGCCTGTGTTTAAATTGGGTTGCTTGTCTTCCTGTGTGGTAAGTTTTCTATATAGTCTGGATACAAGTCTTAGATCTAACAATGGACTTTTAGTAGCAATAATAATTTGGAAGAGAATGGAAAAATATCTTCAATGTGCAGAGAGAAAAGAATTGTGAATATAGAATTCTGTACATAGGTAAAACATTTTATGAATGAAGGTTAATGAAAAACATTTTCAGATAAACAGAAACAGTTTACCACCAAAAGACTCATTAATGTGCATTGGTTGTTGTTTCATAACAATACGAATGGTTTAAAATAACACACATTTATCATCTCCCAGTTTCATATGTCAGAAATTCAGAAGTAGCTGAGCTAGGTGGCCCTGATCAGGGTTTCTTGCAAGGCCATAGTCAAGGTCCTGGCCAGGGCTGCAGGGTCCACATCCCAGGTGGCTAACTTACAAGGGTAGCAGGTTAGTACTAGGGTCAACAGGTGGCTTCCACTCCTCTCCACAAAAGACATCTCCTGGGTTGCTAGGTAATCTCATGACACAACAGCTGAGTCCCCCAGTGAGTGCGCCAAGAAAAAGGAAGGCAAAAAGTGGAGCGTATTTGACAACCCAGCCTTGGAAGTTTCCTCAGTGTTCTAAGGGCTGTACAACTCAGCTCACGTATTTATGCAACTTCTTAAGGATATACTGCAAAAATAAGAAAATGGTCCCAGAAAGAAGCTCAAGGGTGAAAAAGAAATGGTGAGCCAGGTGCAGGGGTGCGTGCCTATAATCCCAGGTACTCAGGAGGCTGAGGCAGGAGGACTGAAAATCCCAGGCCAGAATGGGCAATTTAGTGAGACCATGTCTCAAAATATAAAAAAGGGTTGGGGATGTGGCTCATGGTTAAATGCTCCTGGGATCAATCCCTGGTACTAAAAAGGAAAAAAGAAAGGAAAGAATCATCCAGAAACACAGAAGGGAAGGAAAAAAAGACAAACAGAAAGCATGAATTAGGAGGGTAAGGAAAAAATCCAAACATCAGTAACCACACTGAGCATGCACATATTAAACACTCAAGGTCAAAGACAGATTATATTTAAAAATCAAAATCCACCCATATGTTCTTGGTAAGAGGTCACCTAAAATAAAAGACTGTGAGTTATACCAGGCATATCATAAACTATAAAAGTTGCTACAACGTTATCCATACCAGACAAAGTAGCCATACAAGAGACTGAATCACTAGTTCAGATAATTCTAAACCTATACTTAATAAAAATAGCTTAAAATAAATGCCACAAAACTGTCAGAAGTATAAGAAGACAATAGTAACTGTAAGGAGATCATTATCAGATGGGCATATTTTTTAAAATATTTCTTTCTTAGTTGAAGTTGGACACAATACCTTTATTAATTTATTTTTATGTGGTGCTGAGGATTGAATCCAGGGCCTTGCACATGCTAAGCGAGCACTCTACTGCTGAACCACAACCCTAGCCCCAGATGGGCATATTTTAACATACTGCAGATAAAGCAGATTCATCAGATGTCACAAACCACTTATGTAAGTAAAGTTGGAACTTGGATACAAAAGGCAAATTCCTAAAAAATGTAACAGAAATAAGTAAGCCAGAGAAAATCTGACTGGCTCTATAACTATTAAAGACATTGATCAGTAATTTAAAAATAATTTAAATTTCATATGTAGTTAATAGTTAAGTAGGAAAAAAATTGATGATATTACAGTTACTTGACTTGGTAAATACAGAATCCTGAACCCAACAACTGGAAACCATACTCTTTTCTTTCCCTCAACCATATATGGGATGTTTTTAAAAGATGATCTTATATTTTAGGGTAAAGCAAGTTAACAACAAATTTCAAAGAATCGGTAATATGATGATTAGTTTTCCCCATTAAAATGCAATTTAGTTAGAAATCAGGAATAAGAAGAGCTATGGTGGGCTGGGGTTGTGGCTCAGCAGTAGAGCGCTTGCCTAGCACTTGCGAGGCCCTGGGTTCGATTCTCAGCACCACGTAAGAATAAATAAATAAAATAAAAGTATTGTGTCCAACTACAACTAAAAAATAAAAAAATAAAATATCTGGGGATGTGGCTCAGTGGTTGAGTGCCCCTGGGTTCAATGTTGGGTACTGCCCCCGCCAAAAGCCAGGGTTTTAAAAAAAAAAAAAAAAAGAAGAAGAATTATGGTATGAATATGCCCCACGCCAAAGTTCCTGTGCTGGAATCTTAATTCCCTATGCCACCACATTGGGAAGTGGGACCTTTAAGAGGTAAGGGGATCATGAGGGCTGTTATTGTGGGAGTGGGTTCCTTATGGAGAGAGCGGTCTGTTATAAAAGCCATCTTGACCCTCTCTTGCCTTGTGATGTCTTCACCACTTCATGATGCAGCAAGAGGGCTCTCACCAGATGCAGCCAGGCAACCTTGGACTTCCCAGTTTCTAGAACCGTCAGCCAAATAAAGTTCTGTTGTTTAAAAATTATCCCTCTGTTACGGCACAAAATGAATTAGAACAATAAGTTCAAGACAATACACTTAAAAATATAAAACATCATTGTAAAGAACTCATGAGCCAGGTGGGTGGCATCCACCTATAATTCCAAGCAGGAGGATTACAAATTCCAGGCCAGTCTAGGCAACTCAGCAAGACCCTGTCTCAAAGTGAAAAGGACTGGGAATGTAACTCAGTGGTAGAATGCCCCTGGGTTCAATTCCCTGTGGAAGAGGGGAAGGAGGAGGAGGAAAAAAGGGAGGAGGAGGAGGAGGTAAAAGGGAGGAGGAGGAGGAAAAAGGGAGGAGGAGGAGGAGGAAGAAGAGGAAGAGGAAGAAGAGGAAGGAGAAGGAAAAGAAGCAGGAGGAGAATGAGGAGGAGGAGGAGGAGAAGCAGAGGAGAAGTAGGAGGAAGAGAAAAAGGAGGAGAAAGAGAAGAAAGGAAGAGGAGGAAGAGAAGAAGAAGGAGAAGAAGAAGAACAAGAAGAACAAGAAGAAGAAAAAGAAGAAGAAGAAGAACAACATCATCATCATCATCCTCATCCTCATCCTCATCCTCATCCTCATCCTCATCATACAGGACCAAAGAGAAAATCCTAAAAAGAAATCAGAAAATATTCAGAACCCAAAACTGAAATATTATGTATCAAAATTGAGCTATGTCACTAAAACAGTTCTTAGAGGGAACTTAATTTTGATATTATTTTAAAAAGGAAACAACAGTCTCAAGTGGTTATATCAGAAAAAGTACTGAAATGAATGAATTAAGCAGCAATTAAAAGTAAAAAATAAAAGGCCAACAAAATAAGCTCCCAATTTAAAAGTAAGAAAGTAGGACAAAAGCAAATTTCATAAAATATGTACTAGTCTTAGAAGACTAATAAAATTTAAAACCTGAAAATTGTTTTTAAAGTGGCATACCCTAGATAAAGCCAATTCATCAGATTAGAGGATGTCACAAACCGCTTTATGTAAGTAAAGCTGGAAACTTAGATACAAAGGGCAAAATCCTAAAAAATGTAACAGAAATTATTAAATAAGCCAGAGAAAATCTGAATGGATCTTTAACTATTAAAGACATCAGTAATTTAAACTGTTCTGAAAAAGAAAACATCAGAGTAGGCTATGTGGCACACATCTGAAATCCCAGTGACTCAGGAGGCTGAGGCAGGAGGATAACAAGTTCAAGCTCAGTCTCAGCAACTTAGTGAGACCCTGTCTCAAAATAAAAAATGAAAAGGGCTGTGGATGTAGCTCAGTGGGACAGGGCCCCTAGGTTCAATTCCCAATACTGGGAAGAAGGAAAAAGAGAGAGAGAGAAAGAGAGAGAGAGAGAGAGAGAGAAAACATCAGGTCTAGATGATGATTATAGGCAAATTTTATCAAATTTTCAAAGAGATAATTCCAACTTAATACACATTCTTCCAGAGGATCAAAAGGAAGAAACACTTTCAATTCATTTAATAAAATTAACATAACTTTAGTACCCAAAGAAAAATTACAAAATAATCATTAACCATCATAAATACAAATTTTCAAAATAAAATATTAGCAAATTGAATCTAATAATGTATTTTAAAAATGCATCATAACTCAGTTACATTTATTCCAGGAATCTAAAGATGCTTTAACATTAGGAAACTTAGGCATGCAATTTTCCTCATGAACAGATTAAAGGACAAAATATATGATTTTTCCAATAAATCAGGTATCAAGGATCTGGTAAAAGTAAACATCATTTATGAAAAATTCTCTTAGCAAACTTGGAGAGGAAAAGCCTTTCTTAGCACAAAGATAAGCATCTCAAATCTATAGCAAACACTAAAGGTAAAATGTTAGGATAACTTGGAATGGAATGGAGGGCTCCTCATTCCTGTTTCTACTCCTGGTTATACTGTCATCAAGACCCCAGACAGCCCTGGAAGAGAACAAAAGGACACAAACATATAAAGACTTGAGATGGAAGGGCTGTGGGGCAGCTCAGCAGTGGAGACCTTGCTTGGCATGCAAACAGTAGGGGGGGGGGAGGGAGAGGGAGGGGGAGAGAGAGAAAGCGTGAGCGAGCACTAAAATGAAAGAAATTGCAGGTTGATATATGGTAGGTCATTCAGGAAATCCAAAATAATTCTCATTATTAGGATTAGAGAGAGCTTATTAACAAGGCTGCTAGATTTCTGCATTTCTAGATACCAGCAACAAAGAATTAGAAAATGTTATTTAAAAATATATATAATTTACAAAGCAGGAGCAATAGCTCATGACTGCTGTGTATTCACTACACAGCTCTACAAAGAGGAATTCCCATCAGCCAGATTTCCTGACATGGAAAAGGACCAGGAGTTGGATCCACCCAAGATCACACCACTGCACACAGCTTAGGGAGTGAGGACTTGGATCCAGGCAGGCTGGCCCTGGAGCCTGTGCTCCAGGCCACTACTCTAACCTGCTTCCCCCACAAGATGTGCAGGACCTACAAGGCATTATAAGATACGTCATACATATACAAAACAGTCATACATATACATAAACAGTGAAAGAGATGCCATGCTCACATACAAGGGAAACTCAAGATCTAAATTCTGGGCAGGGGTTAAGGCTCAGTGGTGGAATGCTCACCTGGCACATGTGAGGCACTGGGTTTGATCTTCAGCACCACATAAAAATAAACAAAATAATGGTATTGTGTCCATCTACAACTAAAAGAAAAAAATCTCAATTCTTCTTTAGACGGAAATAAAGTTATCACGACCCTGATCAAAATATCACCAGGATTCTCCATATGTGATAATTCTTTAAATTTATAATTTAGAAAAAGGACTAAGAAAAACTAAGACTTTTTTTTTTTTTTAAAAGAAGAGAAACGAGGCATAGAAATCGGCCTATGAGATGCCTGGATTTACCATAATGCAGCAGTTGTTGATATCAGGTGGTGTCTGTGAACTACAGTAGGCCAACAGACAGAAGAGGGCGCCAAGAAACAATCCCACAATTATATAGAAACTTGATAAGAAAAAGACAGTGCTTAGTAACCTAGGACAGGGACAAAACATGAGGCGGAAAACAAAGCCTGGATTCACCCTTCACACCACACAGCAAATATTTTCCAGGTCCATCAAATGCTTATGTGTGAAATGCAAATGCTTCCCTGAGAAATATGGGATGACAGTATGGATGGATTTCTAAAAACAAGACCCTGAAACCGAGAAATCCAGCTGTATAAAAATCAGGAATTTCTATTCATTAGGAGACACATATACAGAATCAAAAGACAAGCTTTAATTTGGAGGAGATGGTAAAATCATAATACTGACAAGGGTCTAGAAACTAAAGAACTATAGTTTGATAAGAAAAAGACTAACCAATGAAAAGGCGGGCAAAAGACACAAACAGACGTTTCCTGTTTCCAGGAGAGGAAACACGAAGGGCCAATAAATATACAAAAATATGTTCAACCTCATTTGGAATCAGGGAAATGCAAATGGAAATGAAAATACCATTTTACACCCACAAAATTGGCAAAATGAAGCGTGGGTAAAGATGTGCTGCGACAGGAACTCACATGCTGCCAGAGGGAGTACTGACTGCACGGTCACTTTAGAAAACCATTAGGCTTCCTCTGTGCTTGCTGCCCTGTGTGAAGTCCGTGACCCAGCAACTTCACTGCCAGCTAGGTGATGGTGGGTCAGCTGCTCCATCTCCCTCTGCCTCCACTTCCTCATCTGTGAAATGACCGCTGGAATGACACCAACTTGCAGGGATGCCAGGTGACTGGGATACACAAAAATACTGCTGGGGCTGCCGGCACACTGTTTGCATTTTGCATAAGCTCTAAGACACTGTTTGCATTTTGCTCATTAGAACCCAAACACACACCACCAGAGAGCGCTCGATACACTGATGCCACACTGGGTAGCTTGCCTGAGGCCTGGCAGCTGGTGGTGGTGGCCAAGATGCTGGAGTCTGCTCTTAACTGGGTCCTCTACCTAAATCAGAGACCACAGGCATCAAGGCCAATCCTGCCCGCCACTAGAGGGCACCAATGCCAAGGAAGTGTGTGTGTGATGGGGGTGCGGGGCGCAACCAGATAAAGAAATGAGGAAACCTTCCCTCCCGCTAGCTATGCTGCCAATCCATGTCCCCTCTGGACCCCCTTCGGGGGTCATTCTCTGCCACCTGAGGCCTAAGCATGCTGGAGGGCAGAGGCTGCCCTCCTCTTACTTTAATCTCCCGGATTCCTGCCACAGTGATTTGAAAGAAAACTGGAAATGTGTAGTTTATTTAATTAAACCATCCAATGTAAATATATTAAAAGAATAAAAACTATCTGCTTCCCCTCACCATTAAGCATAAAAACCCCAGAATTTTCATCTAACAGCCTTCTTAATTGGACAATATTAGCCCAGATTAAAGGGCATTAAATTAGCCCTTTTTAAACAGTGTAACGAATGCAGAATATTCTCTCCCTTTGCCATTGATGAGCCAGGCATGTTGCCAAGTCTTTTTCTAATTAGGTCCTGTGGTTAATTCCTTAATCTGTTAGCATTTTTTCCTTGCATCTTGCTCCATTGTTTTTGTGAAAGTGGGGTAATCTTCCATATCAGACTCATTGACATGTCTCATTGCTGTCCTTCACTATCACGTTAGCAGATATTCCTGCAGAAAAGAGAAAATCCTGCACACTTTTGCAAGGCTGTCACAATCAGGCAACAGTAAACCTCCAGTGGGAATGTAAACTGGCCACCCCTAGAGAGAACAATTCAGTAATATCTACCCACCTTGCCAATCAAAAACTCTTTAACTCAACTGTTTCTACTTTAGGAATTGATTCTATAGATCGATATTGTTTGTAATAGCAAAAGGTTGGAAAACCTAAAATACCCTTCCATGATGGACACATGTCTGTAAGAAGAAGTGAGGAAGCTGTGTCTGTCCGGATAGGAAAAGATCTGCTGAATAACTTAAGTGAAAATGGGCACAGCACAGCACAGCACAGGGCATTTGTGTGACAGCAGAAACAAAAGGAGAACTTGTATGAGTCCTCTGGGATGTGCTAAAAGTTAACTCTGGAAGGATTAACAGACTAAGGGTGGTCACCAGAACAAGTAGGAATGAGGGCAGGAAATGCAGGTGTGAGAGCTAAGAAATTTATAATCACAGCTGTATCGAAGGCTCACATACCAAGTGGTCAGGTTAGGAGGCAGAAGGAAATTTATGGACAGCAACTTTGGTATAAAAGGGGAATTCTATGCAATAAGTAGTACAGATGAGAAGTTTAAAAAGAACCTTGGGGATATCATGCAGACCTATTATTCTTCTGTGGATTAAAAAAAAAAAAAGTAGTTAGAAAGCCTGGGGTTTAAAGCAAACAAACAAAAAAGCCATAAAAGAAATAACCCATGGAGCTGCGGTTGAGGCTCAGTAGCAGAGCATTTGCCTATTGTGTGTAAGGCACTGGGTTTGGTCCTCAGCACCATAAATAAATAAATAAATAAATAAATAAATAAATAAATAAATAAATAAATGGTACTGGGTCCATCTACACCTTAAAAAAAAAAAAAGGAAAAATAAAAGGAAAGAAATGACCCAAATATGAGGCAAGATAAAATATGATATGATTCTAAGCAACTAAATAGCTTCTAAGTTTGAAAAAGAAGCCATTTGATCTTTCTTCTTTTTTTTTTTTTTAATTTATTTTAGTTCTCGGCGGACACAACATCTTTGTTTTGTATATGGTGCTGCGGATCCAACCCGGGCCGCAGGCACGCCAGGTGAGCGCGCTACCACTTGAGCCACATCCCCAGCCCTGATCTTTATTCTAAGAACACTCTCCTTTGAATGAAGAAAACACACCACTCTAAGTACTTAGATTTGTAGGGTTATAGTCGCAATGATTGTTATAAGTACATGTTATTTATTGTTTTCAACTTTTAGTAGGGAAGAGAAAAACTAATTAGGTCATGACATTAGTGGAATGAGAAATGGAAGCTTAACTAAAACATTTAAAGTTACAAAAGTTTCCACCACTATCAACTGTGGGAAGCCATTCTAACATGTGATTGGGTGACTCCGGTTAAGGGCCTGAGGCGCTTTGGCTGTGTCGAAGCTTTCCCGACCCTTTCCTGATGAGAGAGCCCATCCGTGTGGGGGTGTGCCTGACCACTGACCCGGGGGACCCAATCACTGACCCTGACCTTGGAGTGCAGCCCCCCCTCAACCTTCATTGGATGGAATTCTCCCCTGAATCTCTTGTTCCCCAATAAAAAGCTACTCCCCGGCGTGTTCACTCTCTCTCTCTCCTGCTAGCCCAGAGTAATCCTCGCTGCCCTGCTGGGCGGCTAGAGGTGGGAACCAGAGAGGTGAGCCGTCTGGGACCTAGCAATATAAATAAGGTACTGTCTGTGTGTTTTATTTCGATCTCTTCTAACTAACTTTATGCCTAGAACCTCATTAATGAAACCACTGCGCAGGCCGCGTGGTAGAATCAACAACAACAAAATACTGAAAATAAAAGCACAGTTTCCATGAGCAGGTGGGAAGGAAGAAAACAATAGGCTGTACATTCAATTCTTATTTTTCACTTGAGAGTGATCTTTGAACACAAGCACTGTACTACTACTAAAATCCATCTGATAGCTGAGAAGGATAGTAAGTGACTAACATATGGGCAACATGTACAGCATGAGATCTGGTCATGCAACTGGAACAGCATGAAACTTAAAGCTTGTGAACTATTTCTGGAATTTTCCATTTAATATTTCTGACTGTGCTTGATTGTAGGTAACTGAAACCACAGAAAGCAAAAGTGTGGATGAGCAAACACTACTGTAACTGAAAGACCAAATGGTACCACAAAGCTTAATCCATGAACAACAGTTTGCTTTTCCATCCTTCCCCACTTTTCAGCACTCACCCCTTTCAACTCTCCTGATGTTTACCTTCATCTTTCAAAATATCCTAAACAATAAATAAATAATGATATAAACATTCAAATAAAGGTTGTATCTAAGTTTCTCAACTTTAGACATTATCTATATGCAATGAAGATTTAGTGCTCCCACAATAGAAAAGACACACACACTACCCTGTCTTCCTCCTCCCAAAGATCATATGGCAATATGAATTATAGATTGTTAAACTGATAAAATGCTATGTAAATATTTATTATCCAGTCTGATCATTAGCATGTTGTATTTCTTTCTTTATATAACTTGGAAAAACTTTTGGAGACTTACTCTTTTAAAAAATTCTTTAACAGAATTCTAAGATTCTTCTTAGTACAACATATTATATGGTCTCAGTCTCATTTTTCTGGGAAGACATCCCTCCTGGAACTCTGGGTCATAAGTTCCAATCTGGCCTGACAATGATTGCATGGTTGTCACATTTGGAATTTCCCTTACCAACAACTTGAGCATTCCCCTTGTATCCTGGGTTGAGTCCTGTTTTTTGGACTCCAGATCTTCCTTTAACTTTCTAAGTTTTGGAAGATCATATCCTCTAGATGTTCTGAGAAAAGGTAGTCAGAAGATAAACTTTCTAAGACCATGCATTTCTGAAAATATCTTTATTTTCACTCTGGATTTGACAGTTTGGCTGGGTATAGAATTATAGATCGAATAGATTTTCATTAGACTTAAGAAGGCATTATTAATCTATACTTTTTAGATTTTAGCAGTTATTAAATAGCCTAATGACACTTATTTTAGGTCCTTTTTGTGTGACTTTTCTCTTTGACTTAAAAATCTGTTACCACTTTTCTAATAATACATAATAATGCACTTTGTTGAGGGTTTTTTTCACTTGCTATTTTCAGTTTTGGACACTGGGTGGGCCTTTTTCAATTTGAGACCTTTATTTCTGGGGAGATTTCTTATGCTTTTCTTTAATAATGTTCTGCTCTTCATCTTTTCTTTCAGAACTTCTATTAATCAGTTATTGGATTTCTTCTCTCTTGTTGGCCTGTCTTTTAATCAACTGTTTTACATAACATCCTGCTCTTGTTTCCTAGATATAATAGCTTACCTTTGTGAGAAATTCAGTTTTTAGGGTACAGGCTTTCTTTAAATATCTGGAGTTCCTTAGATTTTGCTCATGTAAAAAAGGGGAGCTAAAGAACTAACTAGAAATTCTATGTGTATGAGCATATAGCATAGCTTGTTGAATGCTGTGCCTCACCAGAGCTTAATTGGACAGGACACTAGAAATGTCATGGGGTTTTCCACAGACTAGTCAATTTCCCCAGAGAAGAATGTTCTAATCTTCTGGTTAAGGGGTTTATAAATTAGTGTTCTAGGAACCAAGGAGGGGGTCAGTTTCTCTGAGACAAATCTTTCCAAGTCTTAGGGGTCAGAGGCAGTGGTGTGAAAAGCTGAACATCCAGGATGCTGGAAGGTGTTTGGAAGACCTTCCAGTTGAATGTGCAGACTTGCATTTAAGTCTATTTGGGGGCAAGAAACCGCCCTCCCACCCTCAGTTATAAGAGGGATCCCCTAGGCCTGACTTCCACAGACATAATCTCTCTTTTAACTTCTCCTGATATGAAATATCCCATTTGAGGCAGGAATGGGAAGGGGGTAGTAACCTAAAAGGGTGGAATGGGGGACCTAGGGTTCTCATTCTTCCCCATTCAAACTTTTAATTGTTTTTAGTCCCATATTCTGAGGTACCTAAAATTTATCCCAGAACACTGCCTTCTTATATCTGGAAAAAAAAAAAAAAAGTAGCTCACTTCCAATTAGCTTCCTCTACTGAAAAGCCTTGGTGAAGTAGGGAACATTGAATCCTAAGTTACTTATCACATGTGTACGAACTTTCAAAAATTTTGTGAATAAAAATCCAGTCCATTGCTATCTTCTCTCTCGTTCTCTTAATCCTTGGAGATTTTTGCCCTTTAAAAAGAAAATTCCCTGTCATTATTTAGTAGAGTCAGGGAGGCAGCAATTTAATCTATCATCTTTTCTAAAACTCCTCCCAGAAGACTTCTACTCCATTTGTCATTGGTCACAATGCATAACATGCACCAACCTAAGAAACTTGAGAGGGAACAAAACTGAAACCAAGCAAAATCACCAGAACTTGAGACAGGAACATTCCTCCTAGAGGAATAAAGGGGAAACTGACAGTTGAACAAAGAATAGCTTCTGAAGGGGGGAAAGGAAGGACAGCAGAATAAAATAGACTTTATTATTGGGGCTGGGGATGTGGCTCAAGCGGTAGCGCGCTGGCCTGGCATGCGTGCGGCCTGGGTTCGATCCTCAGCACCACATACAAACAAAGATGTTGTGTCCGCCAAAAACTAAAATAAATATTAAACATTCTCTCTCTCAAAAAAAAATAGACTTTATTATTGCTGTATGTATATATGTGACTGCATGACCAATGTGATTCTGTAACCTGTACACTCAGAAAATGAGAAATTATATCCCATCTGATTCAAATGTATGATATGTCAAGATCATTGTACTGTCATGTGAAAGTAATTAAAACAAATAAAAATAAAATAAAATAAAATGCACATATTACTCTAAAAAAAGAATAGCTTCTGAAAAGGAGAATAAGTAATCTAAGGGGTAATAATCGGCTAATGAATGAATATTCACTGGACTTCTGTAAATAGTGGAAAGTTTTTCTTTAAAACCAGTTTTACTAGGGCATATAATTTATAAATAAACATAAAATATACCAAGAACATCAGTATCAAGAAATAGAACATTTCTATCACTCTTAAAAATTAGCTCCTTTATGCCTTTTTGCAATCAGTTTCTACCACTCCAAGCTACAGGCAATCCCTGAACTTGCTCTCCTGCCACTATTGATTCGCATCTTTCATTTTTTATACAAGTGGAATGATACAATACATACATCCTTGGGTATATATATTATATTCTTCCTTCATACAGTGTATTTTTGGGATCGATCCATGTTGTAGTATCAATAGTCCCTTTTAACTGTAGTGTTTCTTTGTATTGGTATACCACAATTTGTCCAATCACCTGTTGATGAACAACTGGATTGTATCCAGCCTTTGGCTATGATGAATAACGCTGCAGTGAATATTCATGCGTGTTTCTGCACTTTCCTGTCTCTCTCAGGTAAATATCTAGTAGTAGAATTACTAGTAATCTAGTAATTTTTAGTAAGTGTATGTTTAACTTGGAAAAAAAAACCCTGCCAATTGCTTTCCAAACTTGTTGTACCACTTTATGTTCTCAACAGGAGAGTATGAAAGTTCCATTTGTTCCACATATTTGTCAACATTTGGTATTATCAGTCTTGTAAATTTTAGCCATTTTGGGGGTATACAGTGGTAGCCCATTGCAGTTTTAAACTGATTTTTTTCCTGATGGTTAATAATATAAAGTATCTTTTTTGAGTAGCTCCTGGCCATTGTTTTATCTTACCTTGTGAAGAAGTATCTTTTAAAATATTTTGTCATTTTTAAAAATGTGGTTATCTTTTCAATTTCTGAGTACTCTCTAACCTTTGGTCACATATATAAATTGTAATTATTTTCTCTCATATTGTGGCATGACTTTTCTTTTCCATTTTTAAAAAAAATATTTAGTTTTTAGTTGTAGTTGGACACAATACCTTTATTTTATTAATTTATTTTTATGTGGTGCTGAGGATCAAACCCAGGGCCTAGCACGTGCTAGGCAAGCGCTCTACCACTGAGCCACAATCCAAGCCCCTGCTTTCCATTTTTAATTCTGATAAAATCCAATTTAGAATTTATTTTATGGGACATGCTTTTTATATCCCACTTAACAGAAACTTTCATTCCCAGAGGTCACACCAACATTTTCTCTCAGGTTTTTTTCCAGAAGAAGCCAATTTGAGTTGATTTTAACCCATTTTGAGTTGATTTTCTGGTATAGGATATAAGATAAGGATGAGTATTCATCTTCTTCCATATGGATGTTCACTTGTTTCTGCACATTTGTTAAAAAGACCTTCCTTTCCCATTGAATTGCCTTGGCACCTTTGCTGAAAATCAACTGTCCAGACATGTGTGGGTCTGTCTCTGGACTCTCGTCTTCCACTGTGTATGTCTGTTTGCCAGAAGCACAGCTTACAGTTACTATAAGGCAGTCCTCCAATTTTCACTCTTTATAAAATTGTCTTGGCCCACCTCAGTATTTTTCCATTTCCAAAATATACTTAGAACCAGCTTGCCAATTTCTATAACAAAAACACTGCAGAAATTTTGATTGAGATTGTACTGAATCTAAAGATCAATTTGTATAAAACTGATGGTTTAGTGATGTTGAAATTTTCAATCCAGGGGCCTGTTTATTTATTTATTTTTAATTCTCTCAGGGGGGGCTGGAGATATAGCTCAGTTGGTAGAGTGCGTGTCTCACATGCACAAGTCCCTGGGTTCAATCCTCAGCACCAAAAAAAAAAAAAAAAAAAAAACAAAAAAAAAAAACCCACCTCTCAAGAAATATTTTATAGTTTTCAATATATAGGGTTGCATACATTTTATGAAATTCTCCCCCAAGTACTTCATGTATTTGAATGATATATGGTAAGTAGAACTATGATTTTTTTTAAAAAGTCCAATTATCTGTTACTGCAGATTTAAACATAGTTAGTAATTTTTTAAATTGACTTTGTATTCCACAACCTTGCTAAACTAACTTACTAGTCCTAGTAGTTTTTTTTTTTTCTTTTTGCTTGGGGGTACTGGGGATTGAACTCAGAGGCACATTACCACCAAGTTACACCCCCATGCTTCATCCGTCCACTCTCAACCTATGTCTTGTATCTAAAGTTTGTCTCTTGGGGGGAAGAAGAGGAAAAGAAGGTAAAATACAGTCACAACAAAAAAATGTCCATCTTAGTGCTATTACAGTACATCTATATATACATTACAAACTCAGACTACAGGTGCTTGCTTTAAAGTCATGTCTTACAAATAAACTAGAGAAGAAAAAACACATAGTCTTTTTTCTTTTCTTTTTTATGGTGCTGGGAACTGAGCTCAGGGCCTAGAACTTGCTAGGCAAGTAGTCCACCACTGAGCTGTACCCCAGCTCCTCATAGTCTTTTAATTTACCTATGTATTTGCCATTTCCAATGCCTTCATCTCTTCCAGTAAATGTGAGTTACAAGTCATTCCCCCAAATTTCCTTTAGTATAGGCAAGCTGGTGATAAAATCAGTTTTCGTGTATTTGAAAAATTTTTAATTTAGTCTTCATTTTTGAGAGATGGATTCTCTGGATCTTGAATTCTTGGTGGAGAGACCCACTCATACCCAGTATTTGACTCAATTACTCCAGTGTCTCTGGGTCCTCATTGATTCTAATGAGAAGTCAGCCATATGTGTAAACTGATGATTTGGGGATACTGTGCCATCTCCCTCTGCTTTCAAATTTTCCTTTTTACCTTTGGTTTCAGCAATTTGACTATGATATGCTTGTGAGTGCTTTTTCTTTGTACCTTGATAGATTCCAATGGACATCCTGAGTCTGTAAGTCAATGTTTTCTATCATATTTGAGATGTCTGGGGCTATAATTTTTTTCCCCAATTATTCCCCCTATTCTTCTGTTTCTTTTCTAGGACTTCAACTGCAGCTGCCCTGGATATCTGGTATTGTCCCTGGGGTTTTTCACTTTTCTATAACTGTTTCTCCCTTCTCTTCTTTGGATGGGGTAGTTTCCACTGATCCACCTTCAATTACGCAGGTTTTTTCCCCTGCTGAGCACATTAGTGATTTTTAAAAATTCACTTACTAAACTTCCATGTTTTCGGTCTCCATGTCTTAGTTACAACTTCTCTATTCACTTATTTTTCCTTTAACTCTTTATGGCATTTGCCCATAATTCCCCAGTCCTATGTAGAACAGTCGCTTTGAAGTTAGCCTGCAAAATCCAGCATCTGTACCCACACAGACACTCACAGTCAGTTTCTATCAATCGCTTTTCTTCCTCTGTATGAGTTATACTTTCCTGTTTCTTTACTTGTCCAGAAAACTGGACATAAGACAACACTGCATTCTGGATCCTGCTGTGTCCTCCCTTCTGAGGATTTATCTATCTACAGTAGGCAGTTGACTTGTCAAAATGCAAACTGTCAATTTGTGTCTTCTGTAGTATGCAGCTGCTGCCACCACTGCTCAGACCTTGCAGCTTCTAGATGCTGCTGTTTTAGCCTGGCACCTTGGGGTCTCCCCTGCACCTGTGTAATTTGGCAGACAATCATGGATTTGGGCAGCTTATATTCAGATTTAGGGGCTCACACTGTGATTTGTGTGTGTGTGACTTTCCCCTAATTTTCCATCTGTGCTGCCAGTCTCAGGGTCTGTCCTCTGATACCCCATGCCAGTAAGGCTTCACTTTTCTACTGCCTGAGCTGTGTACAGTTTAGGAACACAGAACACAGTTTAAAAAAACATTCAATACACATCTCATCTGGTTTAGGTTTTTCAAGGGTATATTCCTCTCTTCCCTGTGACCACTTTTAGTTTTTTGAGTTGGCTGGTTCTTTTTACTTTTGTGTGTTTAGCTGGGCTTCCTAGGGGCTGCCCTGTCTGTCTGTAGTGAGCTTAATTAACAGTCAACTAGAGATTTGGGCAGTTTCTACTTATGAGTTGGGCCTCAGTCCTGCTTTCATGACTTACTGTGTTTTCCTCTGCACTTTGAACCCTGACGTCTAGTCTCTGATCCCTGCCATTGTAACCATGCAGTTTTCCATGGCCATTCCATTCCTGCAGCCACTGTGGGGATGGGGGCACACATTCTGGCAAAAAACAGTCACAGACTTGCAGGTCTTGCTCCTCCAGGCTCTACAGAGAGTTTCTGGGCGCTTTCAGTTGTTTCTTGTATTTTGTGCAAATCTTCTCATTGTTATCTGAGGAAGGGTTTGAGCAAACACTTCATTCCATCTCTTTTACTGGAAATTTAATCCAGTAGAAAGCAATTTACAAATTAATTTACTTTTTGAATTTTTAAAAATAACACCTTTTGTGTTTTTTTTTTTTTTTTTTTTTTTTTTTTGGTGTGTGTGTGTGTGTTTTCTGGGTATTGAGCCCAGGGCCTTGGCATTCGAGGCAAGCACTCTACCAACTGAGCTATAACCCCAGCCCATCACCTTACTTTTCAAAGCCTAGTGCTATGTACAAAGATTTGAAAGCAACAGAAATTATTAAATAATGATTAGGGTGGGGATGTGGCTCAGTAGTAGAAGGCACAAGTGGTAGAGGTCAAGGCCCTGAGTTTGATCCCCAACACTGGCAAGAGGGAAGAGGGGAGAAAGGGGGGAGAGGGGAAAAAAGAAGGGGGAGGGGAAGGCAATCCTTAGAAAAATTTTTTTTTGGTACTGGGGATTGAACGTAGGAGCAATTTACCACTGATTTACACCCCCAGTCCTTTTTGGTTTTTGAAACAGGGTATGACTAAGTTGCTGAGGCTGACCTTGAATTTGTGATCTTACTGCCTCAGCCTCTTGAGTTGCAGGGTCACAGGTGTGCCCCACAATGTCCAGCATCTTTAAAAATTTATTAGGTCAAACAGTCTAAATGCTGCATGTAACAGTCATGCCACAAAAGTAGAAAGGCCTGGGCTAGAACTGTTTTGTTTCTTTTATTTTAATGAAATAAAAGGAAAAAAATATAACAGTAAAGAAAAAAGAGTAGCCCAGTGAGAAGCAGAAATTCTGTCCCTAGAAATTGAATCCTTTTCCTGTCTAGGAGTCAGCAGGGCTCAGTCTCTTCTCAGTTGGCCACTGGGAAGATGGGAAAGGAGAGCATTTCTTTTTGTTGCTTATGTTTTACTTTGTTTTGAGAGACTCTCTGGTTATTTTGGAGAGGACAATCAAATAACTGTATTATGTACTGTTGTACTGGATTCTAGCTGCTGTGTGGAATAGCTACTAGTTTATATGTCTGTAAAAAAGTGCAAATATTGGGCTGGGATTGTGGCTCAGCGGTAGAGCACTCGCCTAGCACGTGCAAGGCCCTGGGTTCGATACTCAGCACCACATAAAAATAAATAAAAAATAAAGGTCGGGCTGGGGATGTGGCTCAAGCGGTAGCGCGCTTGCCTGGCATGCGTGCGGCCTGGGTTCGATCCTCAGTACCACATACAAACAAAGATGTTGTGTCCACCGAAAACTAAAAAAATGAACATTAAAAAAATTCTTTAAAAAATTTTAAAAAATAAAGGAATTATGTCCATCTACAACTAAATAAATAAATATTTTAAAAGTGCAAATATTAACAGAGTATGCTATGTGCAAAGCATTATATGATAGGAACAGAGATGGGACGGGGAAAAGAAAATGAATAAAGAAAAGATCAGTGTTGCTCCTAAAGATTATATTAGGTACTACAAAGACATGTAAATAAAGAGCACACACACAGAGAGGAAGGAATGGATATAGACAGCTAAGCTCTGTTCACAGGATAAGTACCTGATTTATTCAACCTTTCAATTACAAATCACAAACTTTGTGTTATGCCATAAGTTATTTTGTAAAAACATGTTTTTACAAAATATTACTGGTATACTGTAGAAAAAAATAACTAATTTATTTTGGAAGTGCATAACAAAGTGGAACAATCCCATAAACTCCTAGAGAAGATCTAATGCTGAAAGTCTGAAGGAAAAATGTGTGCATGTCTACAGACATTGAGCATACACCTCTGTGCTTCTCAATTTCTCCTTTTATCCAAATAGATCCTATTTTGTAACTTGCATTAAGTGGACATCTCTCCATGTCAGAACACGGACTGATTTCATTTATTAAATAATCATAATATTTAGTTGAAATAAATATATGATCATTTATTTAACCTGTCTTTTTCTGATGGACATCTAATTTGCTTATAATAGTTTTTAGCTATTACAGAGAGCTATTGTAATAATTCTATCATATAAATCATTAGAACTAGAAATGCTCAGTTGAAAGGTCTAGACATTCAGATTTTTAATGGCTGTGGTACACTGACTTTCAGACTCACCTGAACATGCTACAAGAGAGCCCGGGCACTTCCTGCACACCAACTCACACTCACCCCTGCATGTGGCAGCACTGGCTTCATTTCCTCTTGCAATTTAAATTAATGCCAGTGCATGGAGTTTTCCTTTAAAAGACCCCTTTCAGTATTTCTTATAAGGCAGATCTGCTAGCAATAAATTCTCTCATCTTTGTTCATCCAGGAAGGTGTTTTGCCTGCCATTAAGGACAGTTTTGCTGGATATGATGTTTTTTAATGTTTGAGGATATGTGTTTATTTTTTAGTTGTAAACAGACACAATGCTTTTATTTTGTTTGTTTCCATGCGGCACTGAGAGTCAAACCCAGTCCCTCATATATGCTAGGCAAGCACTGAGCCACAACCCCAGCCCAATACAAATGTTTTGCTGGAGACTTTTCTTTCAGCACTTTGAATGTCATTCCACTGCCTCCTGGCCTGCGCTATCTCTGCTGAGAAGCCCATCATTATTCAAAATTTGATCAATTACCTTTCTCTTGCTGCTTTCAGCCTTTTTTGTCTTAACCTTTATTTTCTTTGATTAGGAGCTGTTAACACCTTGGTGTTTATGTACCTCATTTGGGGTTCTCCTCCTTAATGTATACATTGATGACTGTCATCAGATTTGGGGAGGTTTGTCATTATTCCTTCATGTATTTTTCAGTATTTTCCTCTTTTCACTTCCTAGGATTCCCACTGTATGTATGCTGGTAGGCCTAATGTTCCAGAGACCCCTGAGGCTCTCTTACCTACTCCCCTTCACTCTTCTTGCTCTGTTCTTCATAATGGATAATTTTCTATTGATTTATCACGTTCACTGATTCTTTCTTCTGCATCTTGAATCTGCTGTTGAATCCCTATAGTGAATTTTTCATTTTAGGCATTCTAATTGCATTTGGCTCTTTTTTATACTATGTTCCAATGGGATTATTTACTAAATCACTGTCACCATACTTTAAGTATTTAAATAGCTTCCTTTATTCTTTGAGCATATTTAAAATAGCTGGGCTGAAGTCTTTGTTTGCCCAATTCACCATCTAGTCTCACTCAGAGACAGTTTCTATTGACTAATTATTTCCTCTGAATATGAATCACCTTTTCCTGTTTCTTTGACTCATAATTTTTGTTAAAAACTGGATGTCTTGGGCTAGGGATATGGCTCAGTAGTATAGGGCTTGCCTAGCATGAATAGGGCTCTGGGTTCAATCCCCAGCACCACAAAAACACACACCAAAGCTGGGTATCTTAGAGAATATATTTTAACAACTGGATTATAACTCTCCATGTGGGTTATGGTCTACCACGCGGCTTGCACAGTGGTTTCATTAATGAGGCTCTAGGCATTAAGTTAGTTAGAAGAGATCAAAATAAAACACACAAACCAGTACCTTATTTTACATTGCTAGGTCCGAGACGGCTCGCCTCCCTGGTTCCCTCCTCTAACCGCCCAGCAGGGCATCGAGGATTACTCTGGGCTAGCAGGAGAGAGAGAGAGCAAACACGCCTGGGAGTAGCCTTTTATTTGGGGGACAAGAGATTCAGGGGAGAATTCCATCCAATGAAGGTTGAGGGGGGGCTGCACTCCAAGGTCAGGGTCAGTGATTGGGTCCCCGGGGTCAGTGGTCAGGCACACCCCCACACGGATGGGCTCTCTCATCAGGAAAGGGTCGGGAAAGCTCCGACACAGCCAGAGCGCCTCAGGCCCTTAACGGGAGTCACCCAATCACGTGTCAGAATGCCTCTCCACATTATGGGTTTTGTTTGCTTGTTTAATAATCTGCCTGGAGTAGATCTAAAAGTCTGTCTCCCTTTCGGCCTCCTGGTGTGTAGCTACTTGATGTCTTTACTCAGTTTCTTTCTCCCCCCCCACCTCACCTTCTTTTCTTTCTCTCTCTTTCATCTTTTGGTACTGGGGACTGAACTTGGGGGTACTCTATCACTGAGCTACATCCCCAGTCCTTTTTATTTTGAGACAGGATCTCACTAAATTGCTGAGGCTGGCCTCAAATTTGTAATTCTCCTGCTTTGGACCTCCCGAGTTGCTGGGATTATAGGTGTGCTCAACCACCACTCTTAGCTCTACTGTTTCTTTTATTTTCCTTCCCATTTCTTGCTCCCCCGCCCCCCCAACCATGGATTGAACCCAGGGGTGCTTAATGACTGAGTCACATCTCCAACTCTTATTAAAATATTTTATTTAGAGACAGGGTGTCACTAAGTGTCTGAGGCTGGCTTTAAACTCATCATCCTCCTGTCTCAGCTTCCTGAGCTGATGGGTTATAGGTGTGCACCACCACACCCAACTTTGCTTTTTTTTTTTTTTTAAGCATAGCTTGCTGGGGTTGTCTCCATGGCCACTCATCTTTTTTGTGATTAGCCAATGACTGGTTAAAAGTTGTACATCTTGAGCCTGCTAGGCTTCCAATCTCCACCCTTGGAGCTGTACCAAGGCTAGTAAATGCAAAGTCAGGCACTTTTCAGGTTTCCCCAACTTCTCCTTTCTGATGGAGCCCTCTTGCATCTCCTCCATACATCATTCAGCTTTCAATCAACCAGGGGTACACAGACAATATTACCTGCATGTGTGCACAGACTTGTAAGTCAGCCAGGGGTATGTGGACATATTCTCTAACACTTCTCTAACCATCTCATCTCCCAAAATGTTAGTTTTGGGCAAGTCTGCCAGTTCCCTCAGACTCCCTCAGTGGCTTGCCTCTTTGTTCACCTGCCACTGAGATCCCCACCTCTGGACAAGGGCTCTTCACTTCCTGCTCCAGGCAAGTGAGTGCACACTGGCAGCCAACCCCCACCCTGACAGAACCACCAGGTCAATGAAGGAGCCCCAGGTAAGAATGTCAGACCCCCACTGCCTCTACCTGAAGTAGAAGTTTATACCTGAAGTAGAAGCTTAGCAGTTTCTCATGGATAAAGGATTCTTAATTTGTTTCTGATTGATTTGAATTCAATCTCAATTCTCAATAGTTTTATTTCCAGAGCACTAACATTGTTGTCTTTGACATGTGTCTGATATTAATGTTGTATTTTTTTTCTTTTGGACCAGGGATTAAACACATGGGTGCTTAACCACTGAACCACATAAGCAGCATTTTTTACTTTCATTTTGAGACAGGGTCTCACTAAGTTGCTTAGGGACTCGATAAGTTGCTGAGGCTGGCTGTGAACCTACGATCCTCCTGCCTCAGCCTTTGGAGTCACTAGGATAACATGTATTCCCCACCAGTCCCTGCTAATGTTGATTCACCCCATCCTTTAATTTTCTTTTTTAAATTTTTTTAGATATACATGACAATAGAGTATATTTTGGCATACATACATGGAGTATAACTTCCCATTCTTGTGGTTGTAGAGGATGTAAAGTTACACTGGTCATGTATTCATATGTGAACATAGGAAAGTTATATCCAATTCATTCTATTGTCTTTCCTATTCCCATCTCCCCTTCCCTACAGTCCCCTTTGTATAAACCAATGAACTTCTATCCACGCAACTGTAGTATCCACATATCAGAGAGAACATCTGGCATTTGGTTTTTTGGGATTGACTTATTTCACTTAGCATGATAGTCTCCAGTTCCATCCATTTACCAGCAAATGCCATAACTTCATCCTTCTTTATGGCTGAGTAATATTCCATATATACGTATATGTACCACATTTTCTTTATCCATTTATCTGTTGAAAGGCACCTACGCTGGTTCTATAGCTTAGCTATTGTGAACTGTGCTGCTATGAACATTGATGTGGCCACATCACTACAGTATGCTGATTTTAAGTCCTTTGGTAGGACTCAGGATATAGCTCATATGCACAAGGCCCTGGGTTCAATCCCCAGCACCACCACCAAAAAAAAAAAAAAAAAAAAAAAAAAGTCCTTTGGGTATATGCTGAGGAGTGAGATAACTGGGTCAAATGGTGGTTCCAGTCCAAGTTTTCTGAGGAATCTCCATACTACTTTCCAGAATGGTTGCACCAATTTGCAGTCCCACCAGAAATGTGTGAGTGCACCTTTTCCCCCCCACATCCTCTCCAACATTTATTGTTACTTGTATTCTTGATAATTGCCACTCTGCCTGGAGTAAGATGAAATCTCAGTGTAGTTTTAATTTGTATTTCTCTATAAGTTGATTTTTAAAGTAGAGATTTTCTGACTTCTTACTGAAGTCCTGACTGTCCTTGGCTACTTTTAAATCCTCTTTCTTCTTCAAGGGTATCACATGATGTGATATTGTGAGTCATCACATGACACTATAAGTCAAATGTGAGATTAGAAAGGAGAAGGGGACTGGGGATGTGGCTCAAACGGTAGCGCGCTTGCCCGGCATGTGCGGGGCGCTGGGTTCGATCCTCAGCAACTCATAAAAATAAAAATAAAGATGTTGTGTCCACCGAAAGCTAAAAAATAAATATTAAAAAATTCTCTCTCTCTCTCTTAAAAAAAGAAAAGAAGAGAAAGGAGAAGGAACATCTTTACACCCAGCTATCTAAGCTGTTATACTATGCAATTCTAGGTCTGAAGACAGTTTGTTTGCCTCACATCTTATCTTAGGACCAGATGCAGGTCCTACTTTCAGTCTCATCTGAAAGAAAACTGTTTGGCTGCTTTGTTCTCCTTTCCCACATTCCCTCCATAGCACCTGAAGTCATCCAGGAGGGCTGGATACCAGATTGCCCATAGCCTTCTACGTTTATTTGTACATGCAACTAAAAACCCTTCTTTATTCCTTTGACGTGACAGTTTCTTTGTTATAGAAATGGTTCATGCTGCTGTGCCTTACCCTACAAAACCTGGAAAATCCCACCTGTCTCTTGCCATTAAGCCAATAGGCATTACTGTTACTGTTAGTCTCCTCCCTCTTTGATAAGAACTCAGCCCAAGAAAAAGCTAAATATAGTTATCAAGAAAAGGCAACATTCAAGAATTTCTGACTGAGTTCCATGATCATGCACCTCACAAAACTGACAGTGTTTGCAGCATTGTTGCTGTGCTGACACTGTAAATCTGTGACAAAGTATTTTTTCCACACAATCTACCCTAAATTAAATGCAATTTCACTTATGAAACTTCTTAAAATGCTTTTCTTTATCACAAATGTCTTCAAAAGCAAATGGCTTCCCAAACTAGGTAAACATCATGTCATGTTACATTTCCCATCCATTTCCTCAACTGGACAGGCATGTGCAAAAGGAAAGAGCAAGAGCGACCCCAACAAGGAGTGGAACCAACTAAATCCAATCCAGCTGAGCACACACAGGGTCCTGGCTACAAAATAATCAAGCACACCCACTGCTCCCTGTGCTCAATATCTGCTCCTTCCCAGGACAAGTAAGGCCAATAACACCACAACTTCTAAAGTGCTCAGAGCCGGGCACGGTGATGCATACCTGTAATCCCAACCTCTTGGAGACAGAAGCAGGAGGAGCCTAAGTGTGAGGTTAGCCCAGACAACTCTGTGAGGCTCTGTTTCAAAAAAATAATAATAATAATTAAAAGGGCTGAGATGTAGCTCAGTGCTGGGGTGCTTACCTAGCATGCTCAAGGTTCTGGATTCTATCCTCAGTACTGCCAAAAAAAAAAAAATAATAATAATAATAAATAAAGTGCTTGGATAAGAATACTTGAGGAAGGTGAAAATGCTACAGATGATGTCTCTTCCAGACAGCAAGAGGTTTCAAATAACCCCAAGTCTCCTGGAGCCAGCGGTCCATTACAAGCAGAGTTCACTGATAAGGGGGTACTGATTACAAGATGCAATCCAATTGCAAGACAAGACAGGGCTATAATCTAGCACTGCTTGGGAGGGAAATTAACCTTTTTGTTTGGTGTTTTAATTAATAGCACAACCTGACTGCAGTTTAAAAAGCTGCATCAGGAAAAATAGCCTCTTTTACTGTTCCTCCTAGATAGATTGTACACAATGGAAGTGCTATTCAAGCCAGATAGCTGGAGTCTTTGCAGGTGAAACTTGGGTTTGTGATTCATTTTGTTTTCTCAGTGATGGCATGTCAGATACAAACATCACTAATGGATTTGGGTTTTCCAGTGAAGGTGGTTAAAGTGTAAGGGGTCAGAATGTAAAATTGTAAAATGATGCAGTAGTTGCATATGACCTATGTGCATCCTCCACACACCATTTAGAACCACCCAAGTCTTCTAGTGTTCTTGAGGGACAAACAGATTTAGATGGCAGCATACCACCCTGCCCCATTTCTCAGAAGTTCCTCTCCCCTTTGGTTTAAACTCACATCTCTGAATTAATAAAAGTATCAGGTTTACATGGATAGTAATCGTCTCTTTTCTTTTTTTAATAAGATGCTGATTCTTAAGAAAAGAACATATTCTACCTGGATTATGGAAAGGGAACCCCTGACAGAACCATTCCATAGGTTCCATGCCCATGGATTCAACCAATTGCAATTAAAAATATTCAGGAAAGCTGGGTGAGGTGGTACATCCCCATAATCCCAGCTACTCGGGAGGCTGAGGAAGAGGACTGCAAATTCAAAGCCAGCCTAGAAATTTAGTGAGACCCTGTCCCAAAATGAAAAATAAAATGGGTTGGGATGTAGTTCAGTGGTGATAGAGCACCTGCCCAGCATGTGCAAGGCTCTGGGCTCAACCCTTAGTAGCAAAAAATAATTTTTTTTCAGGAAAAAAATTATGTCTGTTAAACATCTATTTACATAGCGTTTACACTGTATGAGGCAATATAAGTAATCTATAGATGATGTAAAGCATACGGAAGGATACACATAGGTTTTATGCAAATACTATCTCATTTTATATACTGGACTTGAGCATCCATGGATTTTGGTATCCAAAGAAGGTCTTGGAACCAATACCCCAGGGATAGCAACAGACGACTGTGTGAGAAGATGCTTAGTGTTATTATTACATTAAGGACAAGTAAACACTTGCCAAACCCACTAGGGAGTACTTAGACACAAAAATAATAATGCTGCATTAAACATACAAAAAGATAAAGGAAAATAAAATGTTAAGACCTAAAAAATTATGGTTCCAGAGGCTCAAGAGGCTGGGGCTGGAGGATTGCAAGTTTGAGGCAAGCCTCAGTGACTTACTGAGGTCCTAAGTAACTTTTTTTTTTTAAATTTTAATATTTATTTTTTAGTTATTGGCGGACACAACATCTTTGTTTGTATGTGGTGCTGAGGATCGAACCCCGGCCGCGCGCATGCCAGGCGAGCGCGCTACCGCTTGAGCCACATCCCCAGCCCGGTCCTAAGTAACTTAACAAGACTCTGTCTGAAATAGAAAATAGAAGAGCTTGGGATGTGGCTCAGTGGTTAAGAACCCCTGGGTTCTATTCCTGTTACTAGGGGGAAAAAAACTTTAAAAATAAAATAATATTGCTGAGTAACAAAACAAAATGCATGCATAGTACACATAAAATATATACACATGAATATATTCTTTGCAGCACTATAATTGGAAGAGTTTGGAAACAATCTGAAGTCCAACAGTACATAAATTTCTAGTTAAACTATGGTAGATCCATATAATAAGATCCTATTGAAGCTGCTGAAAGTTCTTTATGTTGATATGTGGAAAGATCCCCAAGAATTAATTGCTGAATGAACAAAAGAAAAATCAAGATACAGAGCAACACCCATAGTATGCTAACATTAATTTTTAAAGGTAAAAATACAGATAATGTATACAATTATATACAAATATATTCATACTTGCTTGTATATACATAAAAATGTCTGAGAAGATACACAAGGAATTAATCAAGAGCTGTACAATAACTGGGCAAGGTGGGGTTGAGAGGAATACGGGATCTGAGCAGACCTGGGAGTGATGGTGAGGACACAATTCACTGTGGATCTTTCTGTATCTTTTGATTTGGGGGGCATGTACATATAACTCATTCCCCGGCTTTTAAACACACACTGGAAGGGCCCTCCCTGAGAGCAGTCCTCTCCCAGCCTCGTGCAGCACCTGAGTCTAGCCACTAGAGGTTGAGAATGCACTGCTGGGACTGGATCTCCTTTAAAAAATCCTGAGTTCTTGCTGCACGGGAGAACTGGGCCAAGGCTAGATGGCCAACTTTCAGAGACCATTACTCCACCCTGGTTTTGTACAAACTGGGTGGCCTAGCTGAATTTTCACCCTGCCCCAATATTGCCTGTCTTTGAGGACAAGATGTGTACAAGCCAGAAGATCTTCTTCAGGTGGGCTTGAAGACAGCCACCAGAGTGACTGCCAGACCACCTCTGACTTCATTATAATAAAAGATGTGACTATCCTTTCCCTTTCTTAGCCCATCCCTCCCTCTCCTTTCTTTTACCTTATATCTATAACCTCCTGACCCCCAAGCAGTGGGAAGGTGATTTAGGAGTTTATCTCCCACTTCCTGTTCTTGGTCAAGAATAAAATTCTCCTTCCTCCTCAACTGGTGTTCTTGATACTCGTTCACAATTCCAAGAGGGAAAAATTACTGAGCAGACTGTTTCATCCACACTCTTCCCCTAAGTGCCTCAGCTACTGACAGTAAAAGCTCAATTTGGAAAGAATGAACTAGGGCTGGAGGGCTAAGCAAGAGGTCTCAGTCATGTGGTTCTTTGTTGTAAAGCCACATAAGTCAGATAGGAGAGATTACCTACCTATGTTGCTTTTACTACAGTCCAATCATGAGTTAAAAAGCACAAATAAATAGTATGAGAATTCACCTTACAAATGGATGTATTCCAGAAGCTAAGCTGTGGGCAGTTGAGCAGACCCTTAACTCCTAGGAGCAGAGAGAGAGGCTGGTCCTGCCACCTGTCAAGACAAACTGCACTCAGAGTCAACACGCTTTCTGAGTATAAAATATAAAATATGCTGGAATTCTAATCACTTAAAGGGAAAAAGCTTAACACAAAGTAAATTTAGTTGGAGAAGGCTGAGGAGGTGAACAACACTGTAAAAGATTCTGGGAACACCTTGCAGATTTCAGAAGCTCTCATTTTATCTTTTTTGGGTCATCTAGTGCCTCTTTTCTCGAGGATATGCACATGCTGCTAAATGCTGTTTAGCTGTGATTAGGGTAAGTTTTTAGCTCAAAAGTAACTGAAGCCAGTGCGGTGGCGCATGCCAGTAATCCCAATGGCTTGGGAGGCTGACGCAAGAGGAAGGCTGGGTTCAAAGCCAGCCTCAGCAACAGCGAGGTGCTGTCTCTAAAGAAAATACAAAATAGGGCTGGGGATGTGGCTCAGTGGTCAAGTGCCCCTGAGTTCAATCCCTAGCAACCCCCCTCCCCCCAAAAAAAAGTATACTGAAAAGAAATGAGTGGAGAGGAGAAATGAGGAGCAATAGAGGTAACAGAGGACATGAGAAATCCAAAGAGGGGACAGAAGGACATTCCCCAGTGCCTCAGCTACTGAAAGTAAAAGCAAGAAAGCTCAAGAGTGAGGAAAGGCTGGGGAGGGAGGGAATCCCCCATAGTGAGGACAACACTGTGACCAAGTTCCACGTGGGCCATCTGAGGGCACCCTTGGCCAAGACATCTCAGCTAGTGTGTGGGCAGAAATACCCACTGGACTTCCATATTTACAGAAAAATTCCAAAATGGGAATAAAATACCAAACTACAAACCACTAGAAATGCTTTTAAAGCCATGTTAACAGAGAAAAAAATCTACAACAAGCACACACCCTCTGCCATCAGAAATGGCATGACAGAGTGTGTCATTTGATATCCAGAAGTAAGGAAGGAAAGGCTGAAGGAACCCTGCTGGGGTTCCTGCTGTTGAAGTTCAGTGGACATCAGCAAGGTCCCAGGCAGCAGCACAGTGTGACTCCACACACAAAGATAATCAAAGTAATAGGGATTTCAGGCCAGGGCAGGGAGAAACCTGGGACAATGGCATGGATGATTCGGTGTACACCTCAGGAATAAATGTTTTATGATCACATTAAAGCCGTGTGTGTGTGTGTGTGTGTGTGTGTGTGTGTGTGTGTGTGTGTGTATCTCTGAGAAATGAGAATTATCATGGAGCACAAGCAGGCACCTGAATAAGAAAGTTAATTAAACCACTGGCTCATTGTTGCACTTAACCAGGACAAGTATCCACTCTCCTGCTGACCCAGTTTTTTTCTGTTAAACATTTTTCTAAGTAATAGATGTGCAGTGAAAGCTCTGCTGAATCTCCCGAGTTTACAGAGACAATATGCATGAGCCTATGGGCTGTTTGATGAACACCATCAGGGTTATTAGCAAGATCCTTGGCCCTAGTGTCAGTCAACAGCGATGCCTCCAGATGCTACTAGCAAAGCCAAGGAGCAGGAGACAGGGAAGCCAAAGGACATGCAGAGGAAAGGGGAAGAAGGGAAGAAAAGTTCAAGGGTGAAAACTGAAGTAGCAGGGTCAACTGAGCAGGGGACACACATCAGAGGCATTTTGATTTGCTGTATTTTTACAACAAATTGGTAAAAACACACTTTGGGACTGCCAATGATTTGTTCTTTGTGATTTTACAACAAACTTACTAGTGGTTCGTTTTTGAGTTTATGTTTTGAAGTTACTATCACAATGAGTTCAGCAAAGAAAAACTTTAATTTGTCCTACTGGAAGAACACA
The DNA here is from genome assembly GCF_964194105.1 of Spermophilus citellus. Classification (NCBI taxonomy): domain Eukaryota; kingdom Metazoa; phylum Chordata; class Mammalia; order Rodentia; family Sciuridae; genus Spermophilus; species Spermophilus citellus. The sequence goes on along the minus strand of NC_138183.1, from coordinate 251,106,673 downwards.
GTGTCACTGACAGACAGACACAGAAGTTCCTTTAAAAACCAAAGGGGAGCCTAGGACAGTTATATCCAAGACTGCTCTGTGGGGCACTTGAGGGTTCCTTCTGCAAAAGACAAGAAAAATCAGATGGGATTAAAAAGTCTGGAGTGACCTCATGCAGTTCTCTTTGTTGTAGAAATAAACAAGAAATTCACAGAGTTACTGTTGGCAATTACCAATGGTGAGAGGCTCAGCCTGCTTAAGAATGGAAGCCACTGAGTCAAGGCCTCCAGGTCACATGGGGCTGCCCTGTTAGTGAAGCTGAGGTCTGGGGAAGAGAAGTTCCTGGGATTCATGTGCTTCTGAGGACCCTTGCCAGGAGACAGTGCAGTGCGAGGAACACTCTTTGTAGCAGAACTGCTGGAAGGAGGTCGTGGTCAAGGTTTCATTGGTGAGGTATATGAAAGGAACAGCTCTTTCAGTGTGACGAAGACTGGTGTGTCTGTTGTACTGGACAAGCTAGAAATCATAGAAGAGGATGACAATGGCCCAGTGGACACCATGCAGGTTGAACTTCCTCCCCTTTGGGAAACAAACTCCAGAGGTTCTTTAAAGGTTGGAGAACTATAGAATCTGGAAAAATTATATTCTGTGATGTTTTGCCAGGAAAAGAGAGCTTAGGACATGGATAACCTTATTGGCAACTGGGATGGAGAATGTGACGGAGTGCAGCTTTGCAGTTTTGCAAGTATGGTATTTTAGTCAGCTTTTTCTTTGCTATGACTAAAGGTCTTGACCAGCACAATTATAGAGGAGGAAGAGTTTATTTGAGGGCTCATAGAGATCTTAATCTATAGAAGGCTGGCTCCATTTCTCAAAGCTTAAGATGAGGCTGAACATCATAGCAGAGCATGTGGCAGAGGGAAGCAGCTCATATCATAGTGACCAAGAAGCAGAGAGAAAGACTTCACTCAACAGATACAAATATATACCCAAAGCCATCCCCCAATTCCCATCTCCTTCAGCCACACCCTACCACTTCAGTTACTGGGGATTAAATCACTGATGGGGTTAAGACTCTCACAACCCAATCATTTCTCCTCTCAACCTTCTTGTATTGTCTCACACGTGATCTTTTGGGGGTCACCTCACATACTAACCATAACATGGAAAGTACAATTCTCTTGCACATGAACGATATCATCCCAGATAGTATGACAATGAAAAGGAGACCTCCCAAATTTGCCTTTATGTCAAGAAGTGTTGGGGACAAAAGTTCATTAGACATAATAAACCAAAGGCTACAGGTTGAAGAAGACCCTGCAAGTCACTAACAGACTTGAGACATTCTTCCCCACTCTCACAACTCCATAAACTTCTAACCCAATGAAAACAGATTTCACTTTCAACCATTCAGCCTGACAAAGACACCCAATGCCAATGGAAGCACTGGTCACAGTCTGCAATGGGAGAGCTAAACAATGCACCTGTCCAAGAGAGTCTGCCCTTGCCCATATCTTCTGGCAACTCACATGATCTAGAAGTGGGCTTGCTGGCTAAAGTTAAAGACAATCCTCCCTTCTGTGGGGTAACTCATTGGACTGGTCAGCTGGACTGGAACTGGAAGATGAATATGCAGGCTGTGTAGATGGAACCTTTAGGGCACTTAGTATTTCGCCCATGCTCTGAAGAAGGCACTAATGGTTAAGCTTAAGAGCTGCAGGCCTGACTCTAGGTTTGCATCCCTACAGCCTGTTTCCAACCAGATCCAACACTATAACTCTTTAGCCTTTGAAGGCTTCTTAAGTGAAGGAGTATAAGAAAATATTCCGGGCTGGGGATGTGGCTCAAGCGGTAGTGCGCTCACCTGGCATGCGTGCGGCCCAGGTTCCATCCTCAGCAACACATACAAAACAAAGATGTTGTGTCCGACGAATACTAAAAATTAAATATTAAAAAAATTCTCTCTTTAAAAAAAAAAAAGGTGATCATCTGGAACATTTCCAGGGCTCACAGCAAAAAAAAAAAAAAAAAAGAGAGAAAAAAAAAAGAAAATATTCCACCAAAAATGAAAAAAGATTTAGAGATAATGATTGGAAATAAGAAAGGTATCCAGGGTCATTACAATTCTTGTTACTTAGACTCAACCTCATTCTGCTTATCTGCTTTTGGTTCTACTCTACACATTTACTTAGACCCAAATAAAGAATGATGTAGAATACAATAGTGAAACTTAAGAGCTACTGAGGACAGAAACTGTTAATCTTCTGAAAATATATGGATATGTGTGTGCCACAAAAATTACTAAACTGAGAGAAATATTTTAAAAAGTTGAGGCTGTATCAGGATTTACCTCGAAGGAAAAGATCCTGAAGAATTCTTAAATATCCTGTTTTATCTTAAGGATGGAACTATTATCAAAAATTAAATTGGGAGATCAAAAAGTAGAAGACTGTTACTTCTATCCCATTGTTTATGGGAAAAAAATGAGAAAATTGGAGTTCCTACAATCTAGCAGTTGCTAGAATAGTCTTTTATCAACCGTATCCTGAAATTTGCAGAGGCACCATCATGTTTGATTATCCAGATGCATCAATTTGGCAAAGACTTTAAACTATATTTAAAATGTTTCCTTCTCTGGAATTAAATATAACAGATTTACTTGAAGACACTCCCAGGCAGTGCAGGGTCTGCAGAGGGCTTGCAATGCATGAGTGTTACGTAAAACCCACAAACCTCAAGTCCACCTTCATCCCAAGAAGTTGAATCACAAATATAAACAAGTGTTGCTTCCTCAAAATATACCTGCCTGGGAATGAGACTTCCTTGTCTGAAGTCATTTGCTGCTGTCTGCATAGGAACAAGCAAGCCACTTTGATGGTTTAGTAAAGTATAGGGAGGACGATTCTGCCTGGCTCTTCTTGGAAGCATGGCTGATCTGGATAGTGGTCAGACGACTTCAACATTCCCAAGTGACCCCTGCCTGGAGGTGGGAGCACAGTTGAAGATGTCTCTGGAGGACCTACCTTCCTTGGACTCTAGGAGAACCCAAGGCTATGCCCGAAAATCTCTCTGTGATGCAGACATGTGCATGTGCCAGAGTCCAACCACCAGCCTGTTCAGTAAGCAGGGTCACCTCAAGAGGCGTAAAGGCTAAGCACAGACTGCAGTCACGTCTTTCTCGTGCTGGTGGTTCTGTCCAGTGTCTGTTGCTGGCTGTGGGCATCTTTGTAGGGATGGCCTTCAGAAAAGAGTTTCTATTTCCAAACCAAGTGCTTTTGCATTACTAAGTATAAAATAAGAAGTATTTTGCACTCCAGAAAGTATACTTATTTTTTTAAAATAATTTGTTGTTGTAGATGAATATAATATCTTCATTTTATTTATTTTTATGTGGTGCTAAGGATCAAACCCAGTGCCTCATTCTTGCTAGGCAAGCACTCTACTACTGAGCCACAACCCCAGCCCTGAGTTGGTTTTTTAAGAAGTCTAATGAGGTTATTAATACCAGAAGCTTAAGTTAAGTGCGTTGATCATATGATTTTTTAAAATATTTTTCAATTGTAGTTGGACACAATACCTTTATTTTATTTGTTTATTTATTTTTATGTGATGCTGAGGACTGAACCCAGGGTCTTGCACATGCTAGGCGAGCGTTCTACCGCTGAGCTGCAACCCCACCCAATATGATATTTTTTAAAGAATAAAATTTTAATTGTGACAGTTTAAAACCTCCTTTAGTCCACTGAGAATGTAAGTTAATGTTCTTCTTTATTGGGGGGGGGGGAGGAAAAGGGCTTTTCTACCACGCGGCCTGCGCAGTGGTTTCATTAATGAGGTTCTGGCATTAAGTTAGTTAGAAGAGATCAAAATAAAACACACAGACAGTACCTTATTTTATATTGCTAGGTCCGAGACGGCTCGCCTCCCTGGCTCCCGCCTCCAGCCGCCCAGCAGGGCAGCAAGGATTACTCTGGGCTAGCAGGAGAGAGAGAGAGCGAACACGCCGGGGAGTAGCCTTTTATTTGGGGGGACAAGAGATTCAGGGGAGAATTCCATCCAATGAAGGTTGAGGGGGGGCTGTACTCCAAGGTCAGGGTCAGTGATTGGGTCTCCAGGGTCAGTGGTCACGCACACCCCCACACGGATGGGCTCTCTCATCAGGAAAGGGTCGGGATACAGCCAGAGTGCCTCAGGCCCTTAACGGGAGTCACCCAATCACGTGGCAGAATGGCTCCCCACAGGCTTTCATCATTTTGGGATTCCACAGAGTGCATCTCACTACCACTGTGACATTCCTCGTTGCTGGCTGCCTTCACCTCCCTCAGCAGAAGGAATGGCTAGTCATCTGGGAAATTTCAATAATATTGGCTGATTTTACATAATGTAACCAATAAACAGAACCTATGTTAGAAATACTGCTCTTAGTTCAGACACATGCGGCTTGGGAGGCAACGAGCTTCAAAGCTTAGGGAGGCAACCCTGCTGCTGCTGGAGGTCTGCTGTGTTTCAGGGGAGACTTCCTAAGTTACTTTAAATGATTCCTTACAAAACACCAATTCAGTGTTGTTATCTCCATTCTATAAATGAAAAACACTCCCAGGCAAGATAAGTGACTATCTTAAAGTCTCAAAAGTAAGTGTCAGAGCCAGATTCAATCCCCAAACTCTGAAATGACAGCTGCCTTCCTTTCACAGAAGAACCATCCTGATGAGGATGGGGTGGAAATGGGAGAGGTAAGGGAAAATAACAATGAAAAGTATTTAAATGAGAGGGACTTTGCAATTCAACGTTTTATGAACTGAAGAATATCAAAATCTTAACTCTAGTACAGAGATCTAAAAGGAAAAATAACAAATTTAAAGGGACAAAAGGAAGGTTTTTCTCCAACTACCTTTGCCAAACTGTCTTGACACTTTGCCAATGACTCATGTGATTTGACAGGCAAGGAAAGGCTGGTATGAGGCAGGAAGGGGTCACAATACAACGTCACTGTGTAAAATGTGGCCACCACTGGATTTTGCACCAACCTGTACCATGCCATCTATCACACTGCTAAAATAACAAGTATGCACAGTTATCATCCCAATAGAGTGACAAGCTTACAGGTAGGATCTGCACTGCATCATATTCATCCTCATAAGCCCTGAACTCAACACAGTGGCTGGTGTAAAGAATATATTCAATAAATGTTGATTGGTTGGTAAACTGGATGAAAAAGAATCCAAATGGACTGCTTTCCACTCAAGTGTATCTTGACTATTATAATGCAGCAAATTGAATGTTCAATAAATTATCTTTATAAATGGGTATGTATCCTTCTCACATCATTTTGTTTGTTTGCTTACAGTGCTGGGAATCGAACCCAGGGAGGGCCTCATGCATACTAGGCAAGTTCTCTCCCACCCAGCTGCATTCTCAGCTCATATCATTTCTTTTTTATGGCGGGGGGTGCCGAGGATTGAACCCAGGGGTGCTTTACCACTGAGTCATATTCCCAGCCCTTGTAATTTTATTTAGAGACAGGGTCTCACTGAATTGCTTACGACCTCACTAACTCGCTGAGGCTGGCTTTGAACTTAGGATCCTCCTGCCTCAGCCTCTTGGGCCACTGGGATTATGGGCACATACCACCATGCCTGGCTCACATCACTTCTTCTAGCATCAAAATGCATGTCCTTTCAGATGACAGACACATGAACAAACATCATAAAATTCAAGTCTGCTCTGTGGCTACAAGGAAACATCAGAGACACTACAGCAAAATCAGATGTTCAAATGATAAAAGTTCATGTTAAGTAGAGAAAGCAACAGAGATGCATCCCAAATCAGATAAATGGAAACCCAGCACAAATCAGGGTCAGGTAGCATCAAGCCTTTGAATAACTGATTCATCACTGTGGGTACAAGAAAAATTTTTTACTGATTTTTCTTTTTTTTTTTTTTAAAGAGAGAGTGAGAGAGGAGAGAGAGAGAGAGAGAGAGAGAGAGAGAGAGAGAGAGAGAGAGAATTTTTAATATTTATTTTTTAGTTCTCGGCGGACACAACATCTTTGTTGGTATGTGGTGCTGAGGATCGAACCCGGGCCGCACGCATGCCAGGCGAGCGCGCTACCGCTTGAGCCACATCCCCAGCCCCCTGATTTTCAATCAATTTTTAAATCAATCTGACTACAGAATAATTTATATACAACAAAACATACCAGGGCTGGGGGTATAGCTCAGTGGTAAAGCTAGCATGAACAAGGCTTTCAGTTTAATACCCAGGGAAGAAAGAAAAGAAAGGGCCAAGGGAGAGGAAGAGAAAGGAAGAAAGAAAGGCATCCATTTTATGAACAGTATGATGAATTTCAACGTATGCACCACCATGTGAAGATATGGGTATGTCCATCCTGCCCTATGAAGCCAGGTGGCTCCTTCGCCCTGCTCCAAGCAACCACTGATCTTTTTTGTGTCAAGACATCTCCCTTTTTGTTTGCTTTTGTTTGTGAGTCCTGGGGATGGAACCCAGGCCCAGAAAGTGCTTTGCTAATGAGCTGCATCCCGGAAGGCTGCAGGCTCCTTTCGCCATTTTCTCTGCACCAGAGCCACATGTGATTACTGGTTCATTCACCTCTTAAGTCTCTTTTTATCTTTGAGACTTTCCCTTATGATTTATTTGTTGAAATAACTGGGTTAAGGATCCCACGGTTTGGAATTTACTGATTGCCTCTTTGTCCCTTGCATCCCCTATAAACTCAGGATGTATTTTAGTCAGCAAGACAACTTTACAATGGTACTGTGTACACCTATCAGGAGACATGTATGCTGTCCCATATTTATTTTTCTTTCTCACTTTTTGAAAAATACTATATTTTTTTCCTCAACTAACTAAAAATAAAGGTATTTATTATGCTATATTAGGACCAATTAACCTAGAAAAGTATAATGGGACACCAATCCCTGTTTAAAAGACTCATTCTGCAGGATGGTATCCCTACAAAAGGACAAGTACCCCTAAATCACTGTCTGAAACACAGCTGGCTCTCTGTATCCAAGGGTTTTGCCCTTGGATGCACTGGGCACCTAGGGACTAAGCAAACATCTGGAAGACTGGGCACAATGGTGCACACCTGTAAATCCCAGTGACTTGGGGGCGGGGGCAGAGGGACTGAGACAGGAGGTTTGCAAGTTCAAGGCCAGCCCCAGCAAATTATTGATACTCTGTCTCAAAAGATAAAAAATAAAAAGGGCTGGGAATGTGGCTCAGTGGTTAAGCATCCCTGGGTTCAATCTTCAGTATCCAAAAAAAAAAAAATTTTTTTTTTTAATTTGGAAAAAAAAATCTGACCAAGGTGTGGTGGCAAAGCCTATAATCTCAGCAACTCAATTCTGAGGCAAGAGGATTGCAAGTTCAAGGTCAGCTAGGCAATTTAACAAGACCTTGACTCAAATTTAAAAAATAAATAAAAAGGGCTGGTGATATGGCTTGGTGGTAGAGCGCCTCTGGGTTCATTTCCCAGTGTGTGTGTCAGCAGGGGCAGCGGGGGCGGGGGAGGGGGCAGTATACAGGAGAATGTGCACAGGCTATATGCAAACACTATACCATTTTATATGAGGTAATTGAGCATCTGGGGATTATGATATCTGGGGGGGTCCTGAAAGCAACCCCACGATCTCCCACAGACACAAAGGGACAACTGGACTTCGCTGGTTCTGTTCATTATATTACACCGTCACTTTTGTGAAGTTATATGTAGAACATACACTGACATTCTCATCTTTTTGTGCTCGTCATGGCTCCCTAACCATATTTTTAGTCACTGAGAGAGGAAACTCAGTCTTACACTCCTACTCCACCCCTCCCACAAATGCCCTGCACACGACAACTTGCAGGAATGATGCATTCCCTGCTGAGGAGAGGCCCTGTTCCATCCTTGGTGCAGTCAGACCAGGCCCTTCTCCAGGCACCAACCAGGGAACAACAGAGGCGGCAGCAGGAGAAAGAGGAGTGGATGGACCAGTGGAAGGCTCAGCACTCAAAACCCCAGCCATTCAGAAAACTTGCTGAGCCAAGTGCATCTCTATAGCCTCTCCTTTCCTTTGGGGAGGCATGTGCCTCTGAACACACAGTCTTTGAGAAAAAGGGCTATTGTCATTGCACAGACAGAACCAAAGGGTGTGGTGAGGTGATGTTCCTGTTCTCTGGCAGGACAAGTCCCTGCTTGACAAGAGCCAAGTAATCACTTTACCAGTTAAGGTAAAGAAACAACCTGTGACCTTTGGGATGGGGAAGGAGGGAAAAGTGGTTTCCATCTCTACTCACCACAGGCCCATGAATAGGAGAGGTGCATGTACTATCACCAAGGAAGTCAGCAGCAGGAGCGGGGCTCCTCTTCCTTCTGATGAGGCACTCGGCACCTGGGGACTGGGCTATACAAACAGCTCTGGGGCCCTGGGGTGCCAATTACCTCCCACTCATCTCTGTGCTTGGCTGGTTCTTTACTGCCTCCAGAAATAAAATTTAAAACATGGTATTTATTATGTTAATAATCACTACCTGGTAAACAGAAGTTCTAGAAGCACACCCCCTCTGTTCACCCACAAACAGCATACCCCTCCACGCAAAGGCTATAGCTTCTCTCTTGTTCCTTACCTCCCAGGACAAGCACAAATTAAATTAAGAATTCTCAAAATTCCCAATGGTATCAAAAGCATTTAAAGTCACTGGGTCAAAGATTCATTTTTGTAGCAGACAACCACAAAGGATTTCAGTGTTATATACAGTGGAAATGATTGAAAGAATTCTAAATATGGATAGACCAGTAATTGAAACTGCTTTCCAATGACTGATGTGTTCTTTTCAGTTCAATATCTACCTTTAAGTCAGCTCCAATTAAAGAAAGTAAGACCCAGCTTTCTGGTTCCACTGGGATATACCTGTCCAGGGATCACTGGTCTGCAGTTGTGAATCTCCCATGACAAACCCAGGCATGCTTCAGAGCAAGGAAACACCTGACTACTGGGAGTCAAGGGAAAAGCAAAGGCCACAACCAGGCCAGCTCACTCAGGTCTGGGGCATTCTCCAAGGGCAACCCCCTGCCTGTCCTCTAACCAGTGGCAATGGTGTGCAACTATGAGACCACTACTGACAGAAAACAGAAAGCAAGACGAGGAACAGAATCCCCTGGAAAACACAAAAACTATCACACAAAGTGGACCACAGGAAAAGAGCAAACACCTCAAATGAGTATTAAAGCTGCCCAAACATTTTGAGCAGCAGAAATTTTCATCTATTACTTAGATACCTAAACTATCCTTGTTTTCCACCTCATTTTGCCCACATAGCCAGTTATATATTGATTAGCATAAGAGTCAGGCAAAAGACACACATGGAAACTCTCCTAAAATATAGGACTAATGTATATTTTCAATCACTTTTAACTATTTAAAGTGACTTAAATCTCTGATCCTGGAAAATCATTCTGAATCCAGAATATCTTCAAAAGAGGATGAAGTGGCTGGGCATGGTAGTACATGCCTATAATTCCAGCAACTCAAGGGGCTGAGACAGAAGGATCTCAAGTTCAATGCCAGCCTCAGCAACTGAGCGAAGCCCTAAGCAATTCAGTGATACCCTGTCTCAAAAAGGCTTGGGGGACTGGGTTGTGGGTCACTGGTAGAGCACTTGCCTAGCATGTATGAGGTACTGGGTTCCGCATATAAATAAATAAATAAAATAAAGGTTCATTAACATCTTTAAAAAAGGGGAAAAAAAGGCTGGGAATATAGCTCAGTGGTTAAGCACTCCAGGTTCAATCCCCAGTACAAGGGGAGAAAAAAGTAAGGGGGGAAGGGGGAAAGGAGAGGGAGCAGGGGGAGGGGAAGAAGATCGAATAAAGTTACTTTTTTTTAATTGATTTATTTTTTAAATACACGACAGTGGAATGTATTACAATTCTTATTATACATATAGAGCACAATTTTTCATATCTTTGTATAAATTATGTTCACGCCAATTCATGTCTTTATACATGTACTTGGGTTTTTTTTGTATAAATTCTTATTACACACATATACCACAATTTTTCATGTCTCTGTTTGTATATAAAGTAGGTTGACACCCAATTCATGTCTTCATACATGTACTTTGGATAATGATGTCCATCACATTCCACCTCCTTGCTAATCCCCTGCCCCCTCCCTTTCCCTCCCTCCCCTCTTCCTTATCTAGAATTCATTTATTCATCCCATGTTCCCCCTCCCTAACCCATTAGGAGTCAGCCTCCTTATATCAGAGAAAACATTCGGCATTTGTTTTGTTGGGATTGGCTAATTTCATTTAGCATTATCTTCTCCAATGCCATCCATTTACCTGCAAATGCCTTGATTTTTGGAATAAAATTACTTCTAAGATTCCTTTTATTTATTTAGTTTATATTTTCTTTGCTATGGGATCACACCCCATTAAACATCAAACTAGTGTCTCAAAATATTTCAAATATTAGAATTTCATTATAGCAAATGATGCTAAAAATATAATTTTAATCGAAATAAGATTTGGTGTGTATGTTGATGAAATGATGCTGTATTTAAAAAAAAATCATTTATGGGACTAGGGGTGCAGCTCAGTAGTAGAATGCATGCTTACGAGCACATGTAAGGTCCTAGGTTCTATCCCCAGGGCAATAATAATGATGATAATAACAACAACAGTAACTTATCGTACACCAGTGTTCATCTGCAGTATTATTCACAGCAGTCAAAAGGTGGAAACCATCCAAAAGTCCACCAACAGAGACACACAGAAAGGAACAGTTTCTGTTCCTTGGTTGGATGAGCTGGTGTCTATCTGATGCACTCACAATCACAACAGACTCCCCAATATCATGGGGATCCAGCCAGAACAAACCTGTACTGAGGATGACAGTGCAGAAAGAAGAAGTGAACTTGGGTCCTCAATGTCTCTGCTCAATTAACCAGCACTAATGTCACCCTGCCCAAGGCTTACCTGAAATACTAGGTATTCTGTGTATAGTCACAAGCTAGTTTCTGTTTCTAGAAAGTAAAAAGACTATAACTGACCACACTGACTGTCCAAAAAGCTGGACACGCCACTGTGCAGCAAGGAAAGGCAGAGCCTCAGCTCCCTATCTAAAATAAGCAAGCAAACTAAAGGCAATCAAACTGCCCTCTTGTCACTGAAACTGGACAAAGGCTTAGGACAGCTAAAGAACAGGCTGAGAAAAAGTGCAAGTAGATTCATTTGCATATTTAGCAATTCACTAAATCCACTCAGAAACCATGTGGAATGAACTGATCACACTTCATTTCAGAAGTCTCAAGTCAGCAGACCACTGTAACAGTCTTCATGCTCACAACACCCTGAGGTGGACACGAGGCTCTCATTTTACAAACAAGAAAACTGAAGCACAGAGCAGCCACGTCACACCCAAAGCAGGCCTGTCATGCACTGATCTCCACCTGGACACTCCCTTCTTCACCTGGCTGTCCCCCCCCACACCCTTCAGCTGCAACTTCAACACATCACCACCTTAAGAAAGGGACATCTCTGATGTGTCTCCTGTTAGTGCTACTACTCTCTGCTCCAGGGCAGCACATGGACACTATTTCCAAAGCTGGGCAAAATGCCTGCCCTTAAGAAGCTCCAAGTCTCACGGAGAGACAGCAAGTAAGCAATTCCTTACAATGCAAGGTGGGAAGGAGAGAGGGGCACAGGATTCCAGGGAGGCTTGGGGCTGGGGGTGAGGGAAGACTTCCTGGAAATGTCCCTTGGACAGGGCTCTGAAGGCTAAGTTAGGGGAAAAGAAGGCAAGAAGAAAGCTGTTTTAAACAGAGAGAGCACAGGCATATGTACAGAGGGTAAGAAGGCCCTGAAACTTTAGGAGGACTGCTATTAGATCACAATAGCTGGAGCCCGAGAGCAAAAAATGAAGCTTGAGAGACAGAAGTCTCTGTTCTATACCCAAAGGAAGCAATACACTGTGCAGACCTCAAATAACCTACCCACAATGAAAATAATGGAAGCCCTTACTATGCATCTGGCATCACATTCAGTACTGGATGATTTCACCTTCACAATGACCCTCAGTATTATTATTCCCATGAGAAACCAAAAGGCCAAGATGACAGACAGCTAGGGGGGATAGTAGGGGATAGGAAAGGTAGCAGAATACAACAGTCACTAATATGCCATTATGTAAAAATGTGAATATGTAACAGATGTGATTCTGCAATCTGTATTTGGGGTGAAAATGGGAGTTCAAAACCCAATTTGAGTCAAATGTATGAAAGATGATATATCATGAGCTATGTAATGTTTTAAATAATCAATAAAAAATAAATAAATAAATAAATAAAAATAAAAAAACCCACAGCTGTATTAATGACTCCAAAGCCCATATTCTTAACTATAATCTATACATGTCTATCTTACTCTGCATCAATCTGATTTTACATAGTTTCACGTAATTCAAATAATTATGTTCATTCTACTAGGAAGGCTAGATATTTAAAGGGGCCCCATCTTTTTCACTAAGCAAGTCATAAACACAGGTGTTTCATAAATGAGTTTGCATAAAATGAAGTATACAATTAGTGTTTAGTAGATTTTCATAAATGAAGATCAGGACTGGGGTTATAGCTTGGTGGTAGAGCATTTGCCTCACATGCGTGAGATGCTAGGTTTGGTCCTCAGCATGAAATAAAGAAGGAAAGAAGGAAGGAAAGAAAGAAGGAAAGAAGGAAGGAAAGAAGGAAGGAAGGAAGGAAGGAAGGAAGGAAGGAAGGAAGGAAGGAAGGAAGGAAGGAAGGAAGGAAGAAAGGAAGGAAGGAAGGGTCCATCTACAACTAAAAAAAATTTTTTTTTTAAATGAAGATCAATAGTGCTGTGCTGTGGCTCAGTGGTAGAGTGCTTTTCTAGCATATGTGAGGCATTGGGTTCGATTCTCAGTACCACATTAAAAAAAATAAAGATATTGTGTCTATCTATAACTAAAAAAAAATTTTAAACGAAGATCAATGGAAAATCATTCAAAAACAAAAAGTCTTTTGTTTTGCTGCACTCCTAAAAGCAAGCTGGGTCACCAACACCTCTGCTAAGGCCTCCTAAGAAAACCCAGCCAGGATTCTCACTCCTACTGAGACTGCTCAACAGGGCCTGATCTGATGCAGAAACATGGCCTCAAGGTGTGCCACCCGGGGTTTGCTGCCAAGGATGTAGACCAAGGCAGGGATGCTCCTTCAATAGATTATCCAAGACATCCACCCAAGGAAAGAAACCACACCAGTTCTTTGTATATAAAATAAAAAATTTAAAAATTTTTCTAAAAAATGCAGTGTCTTTACTGATGCTAACACTGCTCCTAGAAGCATGTTTCCACTAAACTATCAACACTATGCTAAGCAAACATTAGGACTTCTCTGTCTTGTCAAAACTAACCTTCCAAGGCAGAATTAAAATTATTAAAGAGCTCAATCAATTATTTGAAACAGGTGGAGAGGATAGAAAGTAGTCAATACAGAAGGGAGATGACATGACAAATGGAACCTCTCCTCCTCACCATCATTCTTTGAGCATGTAAAATGATACTATGACTAAATATGTTCACAGCACAAGACATTCTCTCCACCCCTGAATCTGAGTTAAAACAGGAGCTAGAAGTTCCCAGCTACTAAAGGTCTTGGTTCAAATTACTCAGTGTTTAGGAAGCCAGTTATCAGCAAACACATTAACATAAAATGCAAACATATTAATGCACAATGATGGGCTATTAATCACACATTAAACTACTGGGACACCCTTTACTTTTTAAAAAGTCTTACAATACAAAGGAAGGGTTTACAATCATAATAATTTTCACAGTTACATTAAACACCTATTAGGAGGCTCCAGTGTCACTTAGTGGCAGAGTGCTTACCTAGCATGCACAAGGCTGAATTCTGTCTGCAGCAACTCCAAGAAAAACAGGCACCCAGCAATGCCAGCAGATTTAAAAACATGATCTTATTTTATTTTTATAAGGTCGATGTTATAGCCATGTTTTCTGATGAGCTAACAGAGGCTCAGAGAGTTTAAATAAGCTATTTAAGGTCATCAGAGTACAAAATAACAGAGCCAGATCACCCTAAACACCTGCCATGATGCTCTAAAAGCTTCCTAGAGATGATCTAGCAAATTCACCCAACAACCCACCATCTACAGAGAACCGCAGAGAAGCTAAAGGATGGTTCTAAGGTCCTTCTGCCAAGTTCAGACATACCCCAAAAGGGATCTCATAATTCTTGCTCTTCAGGCAAACATTTTGGGGTCATCCTGACTCAGGTACCCTCTTTTTTTGATGAGTATTAAAATGTTTCCCATAATCAAACTGAAAACAGAAAATAAGAATGAGGTCAAAGACAGTTACTACATGAAGGTGTATGTGTACTGTTACTGTGCTTTGATGGGAGAGAGGGAGGGAAGGAGGGGGGGGGGAAGGAGAGAGAGAGAGAGAGGGAAGTTTCAGATATTTCTAATTCACTACTTGCAACCAGTTAAGGGAAGAGGACCAGGATGTCATGCATTCTTCTTGACAGAATACCACCACTTCAAGTCTTCCGCATTTTTAGTAGGGCATTAAAAAGCATTAAAGCAGGAGTTGGCAAACTTTTTCTACAAAATGTCTGAATATTTTAGGCTTTATGGGCAGTAAGGTCTCTGATGAAGCTCAACTTACTACTTGTAGGGAGAAAGCAGCCACAGACTATCCACAGAGGGATGAGAATGGCTGTGTTATAATCAAGTTAGAACATACAAATTTGAATTTCACATAATTTTCACATGTCACAAAATATTATTCTTTGGCTCTTTTTTAAATTCTTAGAAAGGTATGCCTTACAGACTATCCAGCAGCAGGTGGTGGGCTAGAAAGTCCACCTGCGTTGAACAACTAAGTGCTGTGATAAGAAGAGAACAAAGAAAAGACAGTGAGCACAGCCATTCTCAATCTCAACCCTTCTCAACTGGTTTGGTGCACAGGTAAAGGAGATGTCCCCCTGTGGTAATTTCAGTGACAACCTGGGCCTATCTCTATCCTAGTCCTAACCATAACATATTGTGGCTAATTGTTCAACTGTCTACAGCTCCCCACTAAGAAGGGCAAACAATGTTTTATTTCTTCAAAAAAAAAGAAAAGAAAAAAATACTTTGGGGCTGGGGATGCAGCTCAGTGGGAGGGTCCTTACCTAGCATAAGTAAGGCCCTGGGTTTGTGCTAAATGAATCTTTAGCACCACACAACAACAACAACAACAAAAATTCTTAACATTTTTATACAGACATTAGCATCAGCTCAAGGTCTTCATACTGGTTCAGCAGCATACAATGAAGGAGTTAAATCAGTGGCTCATCCACTTTTTGCATCTGTTAACAACCTGTTGTTTCTACAGGATAAACATACAGCAACACCTGACTATGCTCCTTACTATAATCCTTTAAGACCAGGTTTCCAACTGACTTGTTCAGACTAACCTGGATGGGAATGATTCAAGTACAAATTTAAGATGGCCACAGAGTCACCAAAAAGGCTCCACGGTACGTGAGAATTGTGCAGAACACAAATGGAAAAGCTGACCACAACACCAGTCTCAAAGTGAGTGATGACTTCAAATAATTAAAGAAAACTTAAAAGCCACAATTACCATATATAATATTAAAATCTACACAGAAAAGCACCACATCACTATAATATAAAGCATAAAAGAGGATATAGACACCTCTTAATCACATTGGTGGTGGGGGGGGTGGAGTAAACTCCCATGCAGGGTCCTTAACCTTTTGTATGCCAAAGTCCCTTGGGTACCCCTTCACAAAAAATTTTTTTTTAGTTGTAGATGGACACAAAACCTTTCTCTCTCTCTCTCTCTCTCTCTCTCTCTCTCTCTCTCTCTCTCTCTCTTTCTCTCTCTCTTTCTTTCTTTTTATGTGGTGCTGAGGATTGAACCCAGTGCCTCATACATGCAAGCACTCTGTCACTGAGTCACAATCACAGCCCCACAGATTTTTTTTTTATTATTAGTTCTAATCAGTTATACATGACAGTAGAAAGCGCTTCGATTCATTGTACACAAATGGAGCAGAATTTTTCATTTCTCTGGTTGTACATGAGTCACACCATTCGTGCAATCATACATGAGCCTAGGGTAATGATGTGCATCTCATTCCACCATCTTTCCTACTCCCATGCCCCCTACCCCTCTCCCTTTTCTCCATCCAAAGTTCCTCCACTCATCCCATGCCCCCCTCAACAGACATTTTTGAATGCACAAAATAAAACGTGTAATGTAAAAAGGGAAACCAGCTGCAATAATACCTAAGCCACATGATGACTCTCAACACTTCCTGTCTTCCTTCCTGCTTTGTTTTTCCTGCACAGCACAAGTCACTAATACTTTAAACTGTCCTGTATTCATGTTGTCTCAGTACGTCTCCTTAGCTTAAATCTCTGTGCCATGAGAGCAGACATTCAAATATTTTGTTTACCACTCTATTCCCAAAACTTAGAAAATGCCTGGGATATAACAGATGTTCAGTAAGTATTTGTTGAATTATTGAATGAACTTTCTGTCTCCTAAGAGCTTTACTCTAATCAAAGGTAGTTCTACTAGGATCTGTCATCCTTAAGAAAGATAATATGCAATACTTTATACTGACAAATTCCTTGGAGGAAAATGGAACCGTTTCCATTTATCCACAAAATCCATAGAATCTCATTCATCCACAAATGAAAGTTACTATCTAATAACTGAGGACAAAGAAATGATGTGAAATGCCTCAAGGTTAGTCAATAGACAGAGTCGATATCCCAAGCCCCTGCTCATCAACTCTGCCCCACACTTTCTCCTTTGCCCTATCCCGCTTGCTGCTTTGCCCCCACGAAGATATCTAATTGCGCACATACAGAGAAGCAGCCACTGGATCTGGGCAAACACAATCCTGATAGATGGCTACACACTCCTTTGCAACATGGTTCTAGGGTTTCCAACACCTTGCCAAGCAATTCTTAAGAAGAGGAAATGGCTTTCTTTTAAAATCCACCTTAATCACAATAAATTAAAAAGTTAACAAGAATTTATACCCTCACACATGACAGGCAGCCTATATTGTTTAAGAGGAAGAAAGCTTAAAGCCAGGAAAATTAATACTCCCAGAAAATGTAGTACTTTCTACTGACAGCAACGCCCTCACACCGAGGTACACTGACGATCGGAAAAGCAAGTCAAATGCCAAAAACAGAAGAGAGGAAGGAAGGTAAGGGTAACATTGAGGTCAGTCAATGTGAAAGCAAACCAGGTCTGACGGTTTCATAACTAAGACGCAGTCAAAACCTAATAAAAGGCCACTCTGGAGTGGCTAAAGCGGTGTCAGCCTGCCCCCACTCCACCATCTGTAACAGTAGAAAGGCACTGACAGCCCGGGCTTTGGAGAGACCCCAATCCCTCTACAGAAATACAGCTTTCCAATTCTGCTTCAGCACCACAATCGTTCACATCCGTGCATCTCCATGAATACAGGGCAAGAGGATGAAGAAACACCTTTAGTCTTTAATATTTTGAACACAAATGAATCAGCAACAGATATAGAGGCTGCCAAAAAGTTCCACATCAATGAGTGTCCTAACAGGATTTCAAATTTAAAAAGGGGGAGAAAGAGGGCTGGGGATGTGGCTCAAGCGGTAACGCGCTGGCCTGGCATGCCCGGGGTGGGTTCGATCCTCAGCACCACATAAAAATAAAATAAAGATGTTGTGTCCACCGAAAACTAAAAATTAAAAAATAAAAAAAATAAAATAAAATAAAAAAGGGGGAGAAAGAAACAACATTTTCCCCATATGCTTGACTCCAGCTCCAGGGGAAAATGCTCATCTAGAGTGTTGACTACAACCAACTGGTGATTCTGAATGCTACCACCAGAGGCCATGTCTCTAACTCCAGACCACAGATGTATGCTTCCTTTGAATTAAGCAGGTACAATCTGTAAAACAATTTTGTAACAAATTGTACATTTTAGTGTAATTATACATTTTAGTAAGTCTTAACAAATTCATACCCGGTATAGTCACCACCAATTTCAAGATACAGAATACTTCCATAGCCCTAGACGTTTTCTTGTATTCCATCCCAGGCCCTGGTGAGCACTTTCGTGTCCACGTAGACTAAATGTGCAGTTCCTAGTTTCCACAGGAGTGAAATCACAGTCAGGCTCTTGTGCCAGCCCTCCCTTCAGGTAGCACAAGGTTTCAAGGTTCATTCATGCCAAGCTGTGTATTGGTTTTTCCTTTCTTCCAAGTCCAAGTAACACCTGTACTGCATGGACCACCATCTGTCTATTCATCCATGTGCTGATGGACATTTGGGTGGATTCCAATTTGGGATTATCATGAACAGATCAGCTGTGATTGTGCAAAGTACCAGAGGTTTTTGATAACTTTCATTCCCTAACTGGGTGCTGCCCGTATAGTCATGTGTGGCAAAACAACACTGGTCAAGAAAGGACTGCCTATATGTCAGTGGTCCCATAGGATCATACTGCCTACCAACCCTGGAGCCAGTCACCTTAGCTGGTCTAAGTACACTCTGATATTCAAAAACTGACAAAATCACTAAGGACACAGTTCTCAGAACACGTCCCCATCACTAAGTGTTGTGAGACTACACTCTTAGGTGACCACAACTCCAACTCTTTTGGTGGCCCTGGGCACAAGGGGAAAAGCAATTATTTATTCAATAAACACTTTAAAAGGGTCTACTATATGCCAGGAACTGCTCAGGCACTGGGGATATGGTAATAAACAGAGAAATCCCTCTCCTATAAAATTTACATTCTTTTTAGGGGGAGGTGCACAAACAAAAATAAATGAAGATCATGATCATGTTAGATGTGGTATGTAATTTTAAAAAGTTCAAAACGAAAGAACAAGAAAGTGACTAGTGGCACATGTGTCTAATTTAGAAACCATGGTCAGGCAAGGCCTGTCTGAACCAAGATCTGAATGACATGAAGCCAACAGCTTCTGAGAAGTAGGCTTCCAGGCAGAGGACACTGCAACAGACCCAGAGAGCCCAGAGAGACTGGACTTCTATTCAAGGTGCAGAAAATGGGCATGGGGTAGAAAAGGAAAGAACAAAGCTGCGGGGTAAGAAAGGGGCTGGAGAGGAAGGCAGAGGCCTGCTCAAACAAAATCTTATCGATCATGATAAGAATTTGGGTTTTTTGGGAGGGAATTAAGCAGGAGAGTGAAATCAGACCTGCATTTCTACAAGATAGCTCAATGGGCTGTGCAGAGAGGTATAGAGAGGGTAGAAGCAGATAAGGCAGGGGCACCCACCTAAAGTAGGTGAAATGGGGCGGCCTGGGCTACAAGAACAAAGGGAACATGAAAGGGTAGTTTAGAACCCACAGGTCTTGCCAATGGAGTGAGTATGGCAGGTATAAAAGAAAAGACTAGGAGAATTCCTAGGTTTGAGGCTTGGGCAATGTTATGATTTAGATGTGAGATGCCCCTCAGAGGCTCACATGTGAGACAATGCAAGAAGGTTTAGAGGTGAAATGATTAGATTATGAGAACCTTAACCCAATCAGTGGATCAATCCCGATAGGACGTAAGTGAGTGGTAACTGGGGGAGTGCCTTTGGAGTATATATTGTATTCTTGTTGAGCAGAGCTCTCTCTGCTTCCTGATGTGATGTTCCTGGCCACTTCCCTCCACCAAACCCGCCATGATGTGCTGCCTTACCTCAGGTTTCTGAGGAATGGACTAAGACCTCTGAAAATATAAGTCCCAAATAAACTTTTACTCCTCTAATTACTTTTGTCAAATCTGACCCAAAAAAAAAAAAAACTGACTAAAACAGGCAACCAAGCAACTGAGGAGGAGACAATGGGAGTTTTAGAGCAGTGAAGAGAATCAAGAATCAATCTATTCAAGTCCTGCTAAGTCTGTGAGACTAAGTTCATATCCAAATACAGATGTCAAACAGGCTGGAGAGTGAATCTGGAGTTAAGAGGAAGTCAGCACTGGATAAAGCACTAGGTAACCGTAACCCAAGGCTGAAAGGAAAACTGACACACAATCTGGCTCCTAGAAGTAGTGCACATGAACTCTAACAGCACTCCAGGCTGACAGCATGTCATAATACACACGTTAATCTTACTTAAGAGTTGGGGGGATGGGTGGGAGAATGAATTTTATTTGAATATACACATTTAAAGAGTAAAATGCTAATATTCACACAATTTTTCAAGATTAAACATAAGATGTCAAAAAAAGTTTGTCTTTATAAGAGGCAGTGTTTAGACTATATTACTCCTAGTAATGTATTTCTATTTCTCTCTTGAAGAATTTGAGAAAATAAAGCATTGGAGGAGTATCAGAGTACACAAATATTTAACATGCAGATCAGATGACTGTGCCAACAGCTGTAGGCATTACAAAAAGGCAGGCCAAAGTGATGGTCAAGTTCATGGATTTGCAAATGGACCTCAGAATCAACAACCCTCTCAGGGTTACTTTGAGGATTCAAGAGTAAGTTCCATACACTGAAGCACAGTCCCCAATTAATCCTGATCCCCAGGTATTTCAGCTCTCCAGGGTCTCACTCTTTAGTGAGAACTCCAAGACATAAATCTACAGGGAACTAAAACTGCATGCTGCATTTTTAATATGCAATGTGCAACGTGACTGGTAGGCTTGGTCAGGAGAGCACTAATATTTGAACTAAGAAGACTGTACACTGAAATAGAAAGGCTTTTAGCTTTTGTTTCTTTCTAGTTTTACTTAAAGGGAAATAAAGAAGGAAAAAAAGGTGAAAACAATGTGGAAAGGAAGAGAACAAAGATTAGCAGAGAATTTGAAAACTTCTGCTTGTTGGTTCTTTAAAAAAAAAAAAAAACTTTATTGAGGTAATTCATATGCAAACCAATGCATTCACTAAAAGTCAGGGGCTGGGGCTGTAGCTCCATGGTAGAGTGCTTGCCTAGCATGTGTGAGGCACTGGGTTTGATTCTCAGCACCATATATAAATGAAAAAATAATATAAAAGTCCATCTACAACTAAAAAAATTTTTAAATAAAGTAGACAATTCAATCATTTTTAGTGCATTCACAGAGTTGTATAACCATCATCACAAGCCATTTTAGAACATTTTCATCATGCCAAAGAGAAATCCCATTAGCTAGCAGTCACTCCCTATTTCCCCTCCACCCTACCAGCTGCTGACCACTACTAATCTGCCTTCTGTGTCTATGGCTTTGCCTCCTCTAAACATGTCATACAAATAAAGTCACTCAATATGTGTATGGCTTCCTTCATTCGGCAAATACTTTCAATGTTCATCCATGCTATGGTATGTATCAATCCTTCATTCCCTTTTACTGCCAGATGATTTTCTACCGTATGAATGCACACATTTCATCTGCCTATCCATCAGCTGATGGAATCTGGGCTGTTCCCACTTTTCAGATACTATGAATAATGCTACTATGAACATTCATGTAGAAGTGTTGTGTGGACGTGTTTCTACTTCTGTTAGGCAAATACCTAGGAACAGAACTGCTGGGTCTTAGGATTCAAATTTGATAAATCTTTTGAGGAACCACCAGACTGTTTTCCAAAGCAGCTGCCCCACTTTACCTTCCCATCAACACCTGCTTTTTTTATCTATTGTATCATGCCAGATGTAACACATCTGCTCATGTGCTTACATTTCGCCAACCTAGTAGGTAGGAAGTGGCATCTCATTGTGGTTTTTCACCTGCATCCCCATATGCTAATGATATTCAGCATGTTTTCATGTGCTTAGCTCACTTTCTTTGGAAATGTCTATTCAGATCTATCAGTTCTTAAAAGCACAATAACATAAGTACTTGTGTTACATTGCTGAATACCTTATGAAATCACTCACTATGTGCCATCTCATTTACTCCTCATCACAGCACCATGAAGTACAAACTGTTATCTCCATTTTACCAGGAAGAAAACAGAGATGTCATATACCTTAATGAAGACTACGCAGCTGGAGTATTGAAGCGTAGCTGTCCATTTGGCGTAAAATTCCTGCTCCTCCACTGGGTCCTGCTGTGCCTGATGGCAGCAGAGGCAGTGGTACCTAGAGCTTTGTAGGAAAGCTGCTACAGACAGCACTGATGGCCAAGGAAGAGTGGGCTGAACTGAATCCTGAAGGCAGCTGGAGTCTCAAACTCTCAAAGTCCATTTTAGTCAAATGATTTTTAAAGTCTCTTAAACCAATTCAATGACAGTTTGGGAGAAGACCAAATAACCTGAACATATTCAGTAGTGGTTTCTGACTGAACCATGAATACATCATATCCTCTGTTCATCTAAAGAACATCCTTACCAATTAAATGAATCAGAGCCAAACTGCTAAACTCTTCCTGGAGGCGTCAGATTATCGTCACTGTCTGCCTTGGTTGACTGAACCTTCCAGCCACTCCAGGCAGCTCCCAATAAGCACTCTGACTTCAAAGTCTCTGAACAACTGAAGTTGCTACTGCTTCTCACACTTTGCAATTATTTAATAATTCTTAAATCTGTGATAGAGTCTGGAGGAAAAAGTAGGCTTGCAGAAGACAGCAGAATACAGGCTAGAAAAAGAGAACATGGTTCCTTTATTTGCTCTTTGAAAGCACTGAAAAGTTTCATGGGACAAAGCAGATACAAAAATCAAAACTATGGGGGCTGGGGATGTGGCTCAAGCGGTAGCGCACTCGCCTGGCATGCGGGCGGCCCGGGTTCGATCCTCAGCACCACATACCAATAAAGATGTTGTGTCCGCCGAGAACTAAAAAAATAAATATTAAAAATTCTCTCTCTCCTCTCTCACTCTCTCTTTAAAAAAAAAAATCAAAACTATGGTACTTAGGTGGAATGAGGACAAAAGGTGCTCAATATCAGGAAGTGCATCCATGTGCTGAGGACAGTGTACATGCAAAGGAGAGCTATAAGACCAAGTGAAGCTTTCTGCCAACTCCTCCACCCTCTCTGAGTAATTCAGGGTAAGACTTCTGCATCACATATCCCTTCTCCCTGTGCAATGCAGAATAAACTACACTTGCCTTTTAACTATGTCAGCCAAATAATTTTGATTCATGCTCCAGAAGAGAAATAGTCATGAACTATCATCCCCAAAAAGAAAATTTGTATTTCATACAATACAATTGTCTAAGATAGAATTATCTTGCATTAAGACTGTCCCTTTAGAGCTCTGTCAGGGAGCCACTGGCTGCATGTGGTTACTGAGCATTAAAAAAAGTGGCTAGTGGACTGAG
The DNA here is from genome assembly GCF_964194105.1 of Spermophilus citellus. Lineage (NCBI taxonomy): Eukaryota > Metazoa > Chordata > Mammalia > Rodentia > Sciuridae > Spermophilus > Spermophilus citellus. The sequence continues at coordinate 251,083,371 of NC_138183.1, read as the reverse complement.
AAACTACATTTCAAAATTTTATTTAATTTTAGTGAACTTAATCTTGAAGTTTTTAAATATACTGAAGTTATTATTAAAATTAATTTCACCTGTTCCTTTTCCTTTTTAAATAATGCTATTAAAAATTGAAAGTCTCCATGACCATGGAACTGCACACTTTTAATGGGTGAACTGCACAGTATGAATCACACCACAATAAATTTTTTTTTAAGATTTATTTTTTTTAATTAGACACAATACCTTTATTTTATTTATTTTTATGTGGTGCTGCGGATCGAACCCAGGGCCACGTGCTTGCTAGGCAAGCGCTCTACCGCTGAGCCACAACCCCAGCCCAATAAAACTTAAAAAAAATAAAAATAAACATGTGGCTCACCTTGAATTTCTATTTGTCAGCATCATTTGAGATTTTCTCCATTTCTGAAGTTACAATGAGTCAGTCACAATAATAATGACAAAGGGGAAAACACATTTATTTCCTATCTATATAACTGTCTTTGTGATAGACCTATTTATAAAATAGCAGGTAAGATGGGGATGTGGCTCAAGCGGTAGCGTGCTCGCCTAGCATGCGAAGGGCGCTGGGTTCGATCCTTAGCACCACATAAAAATAAAATAAAGATGTTGTGTCCACCAAAAACTAAAAACTAAATATTAAAAAAAAAAAACACAGCAGGTAAAACTCAGAAAGAGTCTACTGGAGAAATTAACTTCAGCAATTGAAATTCAAAGGTCTCAGAGCACAAGAAGTTATTCCACATAAGGATGGAAAAGAAAAACAGAGTAAGGTCACACAAACACACACACACACACACACACACACCCCAGAAAACAAAAATTCAATCTGTTAAGGTCAGGGCAACTGTCAAGTGGACCAAGACAGTTATGCAAGAATGAACAACTAAGTAAGCACCCTATCTGAGCTGGATGGAAGGATGGATGAATGCACAAGCAAACTTGGAATAGAAAGTAAAGAGTAAGAGCAAAGAAAAAAGATTTTAAAAATTTCTTTTAAAAGTCTCTACTATATTGGGTTGGGGATGTGGCTCAAGTGGTAGCGCGCTTGCCTAGCATGCATGAGGCACTGGGTTCGATTCTCAGCACCACATAAAAATAAAATAAAGATATTGTATCCACCTAAAACTAAAAAATAAATATTAAAAAAGTCTCTACTATACAATTACAAACACTATTAAAATGTGTCAACTTACAAGGTGGGTCACCTATCTGGGAAGTTTATAACCCAAGGATAAGAAACATTGTAGACAAATACTTAGGAAAGAACTTGCAGAAGTGAGAAGGATAAGAGAGTGTCCACAGACTCCAAGTCTGTTCTGGAGCATGCTGTGAAGTCAAGACATGCCATTAATACCAGGAGGCATCTGTAAGATGTCCATGTCTGGTAAACAGGGTCATGGAGTACTAAGGCATGCATGGAGCATTTTTTCATTCATTCGAGACTATGGGTCACCAATGAGACTCCTCCATGCTGTTAAGAGACATCAATTGCACTCTCATAAACATGACCACCACAGGCAGGAAAACCAGACAGGGTTAAAGCAAATGGCAACCAAGACAAACTTAATGACATCTGTTATCCCCTTGGGGAAGAAAAAGGAAATTTTGCCTTATTATGTAAGAAATTCTCTGGAGTCATAACTTATAAAATTACTTGTGCCTTTTACATAGTGTAAGAAATAGAAAGTCTGGTGGTCCATTTTTAGAACATAATATTTGCCTTATTTGAGAAGTAAGATCCAATCATGACCGTCTCAACTGAGATTCGATCGTAGCCCTTCCTTTTGCCATCCCCAATTTTAACATTAGCCAATCACATAGACTATAACCCCAAACTCCTCCTATCAGAGCATGGGGCAGTGCTGCATTAGGGATAAAAACAGGCAGACTGCCTGCCCAAGTGTGCTTGCTTGCTGAATTTTCTCTGATAGCATGCCCTTCTGCAGAAGTAAAGTTTGCCTTGCGGAGCTACTTCCAAGCACGTTTGTTTCCTTGTGGTACTCTGGTATTTCTAACAATAGTAAGAACTTCACGAAATGCTGCATTAGTAATTGCAATTTCATGAACAGAGTGCTTGTGCTGGCTGACAATCTCCCTTATCACTTATTGATGGAAAATGGTAGGCTCTGCCAGGAACAGCTTTCACTTAGCACCAGGAACTACTGTGCAGAAAGCTAGATGAGGAGAGAGACTGAAGGTTCAGCTGAACCCTTTAAGGTAAAGGAATCAGGAAAAAAAAAATCAACAGCTTTCAATAAAATGTGAAGACAACACTGGTGGTTGAAATGACATAATAAAATGTTAAGGCAAAGATTGGGGAGGGGGACTGAGTACCACGGAAGAGCAAGACAGGTGAAGACCCAGGAAGAGTCTGAGGTTAGTCGCAGGCTCTCCTTCTTGTGACTATGTGCATGAAGACGTGACTCATCTGCTACTGTGTGGTCAATTACAGACCACAAGAATCTGCATGGCCTTCTCAAGGAAACTTCCTCATCACAGACAGCTCCTCCATAGCTCTCACCTCCAGTCTCTGACACCGTTTACCTGTCTCTTCTACTGGGCCGTGAGCCTCATGATGGCTGGGTCCAAGATAGCCCATGCATCTGGCTGGGAATGTGGCACATAGTTGATTTTCAATAAATTCTAGTTGAAAAAGTGAATGAAGGTCATCATCCCAACTATGTGAGACATCTTACCTGGAGCCTAAAGTTATTTGTTTCAGTCAAAGAAACAGCAATTTTAGGAAATGAACTGTATCCCCCCAAAACTCATGTGAAGCCCTAACCCCCAATGTGACAATATCTGAAGACAGGGCCTTGAGGAGGTAGTTAAGGATAAATGAGGTCCTAAGGTAGACCTGATCTGATAGGCTGGTGTCCCTACAACCAGAAGGAATGCCAAAGCTTGCTTTCTCTTATTCTCTCTCTCTCCCCCTGTTTCTGTTTTCCCCTACCTGCATGTACACAGAGGAAAAGAGCAAAGGCCACATGAGGACACAGCAGGAAGGCAGCCATCTTCAAGTTAGGAAGAGCAGCCTCACCACGAACCCACCCTACTGGCCCTGATCTTGGCTTTCAGTCTCCAGAACTGGTAGAAAACAAATGTCTGTTGCTTAAGCCTCCTGTTCTACAGTCTTTTGTTATAGCAGCCAGGTTAGAAAAACAAGATTCAAACTAGCAAGTGGGTATCATCTTGGTCCTGTTTACAGCTGTCACATGTACAAGAGAGAGCAGGGTATGAGATAGTACCACAGGAAAGGTGAGCACTGGCTCTCTGAAGGTAGAAGTGTGCTTCTCCTAAGTAGGTAGGTTAGGATACGGTCACGCAAGCACAGATTCAGGAGTTTGCGGGACCATATAATACGGCATTCTCTACACCAACTACACTACTGCTCTTCATACCTAAAATGTTTCCTTGAAATCTCCATCCTTTCTCAGCTACACCAAGAACTAAGAGAAAACATTTTGTCCTTGCTCATCAGAGGGGGAACAGAGTATGGCTGAAGAGGAAGGGGAGACGTGCATCCCAGCCATCGTATCTACTCAACAAATACCTACCAAGCATTTATTATGTGTTGGACCCCAACCTAACCATTGGGGATATAACAGTGACAAAACCAGCAAGAATCCCAGCCCTCATGGACCTTCCATTCCACTTGGAGGTGGGGGAGATGGTATGCAACACACAAGCTCTATAAGGAAAACTACGGAGCAGGTGAGAAGTTGGAGAGTCTGTGGCGAAGCAGCAGGGAAGCAGGTGAGGGGAGCTCAGAGACCTCATTGGGAAGGCAGCTGGGACCTTGGGAAGGAGCAAGAAAGAACCCTGACTTCTACCCTGCTGGGGCAGTTCAAAGGCTGAGGCCATGACCCATGTCTAAGGTTTCTGAGGATGAGGGGCTTGCCTGTGCAGCAAAGCAGAAATGTGGAAGCAGGAAGTGGCAAGATCAACAAAGGAGTCAATTCACAGAGACTCCTGAGGACCAACAGCAGGACCTGGGTTTTATTCTCATTTAAATGAGAGCAGGTACTTGATCATCTACCATTTGCAACTCTGGGAGGTAATACTGCCTTGGGAAGTAGACTTCTGGAATTGCAGAATTTTCTTTGTGATGCGGAATTCCAGCCCTGCAAGAATGCCCACATATGTCCTAAAAATGTAGTTTGCTAAAAAAACCACAAAGTCCTATTCAATATTTAACTAAAAGGACTGTAAACTTACCATATCCTTAGAAGATATTTAAAGAACAATAATTTTTGAAGCATTTTTAAAAATTTTTTATTTATATTTTTGTGGTGCTGAAGATTGAACCCAGTCCCACATGCTTGCTAGGCAACATTCTACCACTGAGCTACATCCCCAGCCCAAGAACAATGATCTTATACATTGAGGGCTGGGAATGTGGCTCAGGCGGTAGCGCGCTCGCCTGGAATGCGTGTGGCCCGGGTTCGATCCTCAGCACCACATACCAACAAAAATGTTGTGTCCGAACTAAAAAATAAATAAATAAATATTAAAAAAAAAATCTCTCTCACTCTCTCTTAAAAAAAAAATTCTCTCTCTCTCTCTCCTCTCTCTCTCCTCTCTCACTCTCTCTTAAAAAAAAAAAGAAAAATACATTGAGAAACTGAGGTACAAAGAAAAGAGTTATTTACATTTTTTAAAACAGGTTGAATTAAAATGGGAAGAAAACCAAATGACTGCTCCAAATGACTGCATCTGCTAAAAAATGCTGGCTTGTATGGTACCATGAGAAAGACAGCCAGAATGAGAACCTTGGGGCTTTTGTGTAATGTAAGCCTATAAACAAATCAGACTTCAACCAAGGGATGCTCATAGGCACACTTCTTATTGGGAAGTGCATAGTAATTTTATATTGCAGAATGAAGTAAAATGTCTACCCATAATGCTTATCTACCTTTACAATATTAGAGATTTAACATAATCTCTAATTATATTAATTTAACATATTATATATTATATTAATCTCCAATTTCTCATCTTTGTGTCATATTTTTGGAGAGTACTGGGGACTGAACTCAGGGGTGCTCTGCCACTAAACTACATCCCCAGCCCTTTTTTTATTGTTTTATTTTGACATAAGTTCTCACTAAGTTACTAAAGCTGGCCTTGAACCTGAGATCCTCCTGTCTCAGCCTCCTGAGTCTCGGGGAACACAGGTGTACGCCACCATGCCCAGTGGTCACTGTTGTCTGTGTCTACACTCAGGGTTGAATTACTAGACATAGTACAGGAGGGTGTGGACCTGGGGAGAGGCACAGGAAGTTTATATATTTTAAAAAATCATTATTGAAAGGATGAGTCAAATACCAGTATTAAAGAAAATCTTGGAGAGAAAAAACAATACCAAAAATCCCAGTGTCTAACAACAATGATTTCATTTCTGCTTTGTCTTCCAGGCTTTGTCCATATTCACACGTATTTTACAGAGGTAGTAAAATTTACATAAGAGTGTGACACACCATGAACATTTTCCAACATTTCTACAGTCTTCACGGCTATTAGTTTTCATTGTTGCTTGATACTCTACTGTATTGATGAAATAGCTTTCTAAACTTTGTTAAGGGAAAATTACCACAGATTTACATAATAGCATCCCTGCCACCTACAATATATCATCCTCGGATGATCATCCTTGGATGATCCAAGCTTCTTGGATCCCCAAGAAGCTCCAAATGTGTCTAATGTAGAAGAAAAGCAAAAGACTAAAGGATTCATTTATATTTATCCACAGATTATTTACTGGGATCTACTAACCGTGTGACACTGACCCAATCTCTGATGATAGAGTAGTAAAAACAAGACACAAAAAACCCTGACTTCAGGGAGATTTCTTTCTAGCAGGGGAACAAGACAACGCACAAAATAAAATCAAGTAACAAAATGGCAGAGAGATTCCTACAGACTCACGTCCTTAGCTGGAATGAATGATAAAGAGAAAGCAAAATACAACTCAAGGCTTTTGACTCCTACACAGTGTTATCACAAAACCATGGCTGTTTCTGATCAATAGCTGCATCACAGTACTTGGGCCCAGGCTCTTGTAGACTAAGGCTTGACAAACCTTTTCTTTCTTTTTTTTTTTTTTTTTTAGTTGTAGATGGACACAATATCTTTATTTATTTTTATGTGGCGATGAGGATCGAACCCAGTGCCTCACACATGCTAGGCAAGCGCTCTGCCACTGAGGTATAACTTCAGCCCTTGACATGAAAAACCAGCCTCTACCTCAGAGCAAAGCCTGTCCAAGGAAGGGACAGGACCTTTGTCCTTGGAAAGACCCACAGAGCACTCCTAGGCACATTCCCACCCTGCTAAGTTGTTTATCTACAAATAACAGGACAGATCTGCTGCACCAGGTGTCCCTGACTCAGTCAGGCTAGGTGGGGACCCATAGCAACCCCCTATCAGCCACCAATCAGCATGAGACAGGGAAATACCTGGGATGCCAGATGACCCTCCCAGTAGTTTATGGTGTTGGGAAACCACGTAGTTCAGCACAAACACCCCTCTTGGCTTAAACCAATCAGTTCAAATAAATTCCCCTCTTGTAGTAACCAATCACCCCTATCCAACTTGTTCCCGCCAGTGAATGTGCTAATCATGTTTTAGAGTTGTTATTTGATTTTCCCCGCGGTGTGTGATGATTTGCTAAGAGATGCTATGATGTATGTGGGGGTCCCTGCCTTCTCCAAGAATGTATAAAACTGCTGCAAACCCTGGGCTCAGGGCCTCTCAGCGTCACCAGATGCTGTGTGCGCGTGGAGGACGGAGCTAGCTCGAAATAAACACCTCTTTGCTGCTTACATCGATCTTGGGTCTCTGGTGGTCTTTTGGGGGTCCCGAATTCGAGCACAACAGACAAACTTATTCTAGAGTGGACCAGCAGAGTAAAAGATTTTGGACTTTGCAGGTCATAGGGTCTCTGCTGTAACTACTCAGTTCAGTCATTGTGGGGTAAAAGTAGCCATACTCAATACATAAACAAAGGGGTACAGCTGTGTTTGAATAAAACTTTATAGAGTGGTGGACTTGGCCTATAAGCCATAATTTGCAGATAAACTTCTTCTAGAGTGGACCAGCAGAGTAAAAGATTTTGGACTTTGCAGGTCATAGGGTCAAGTGCCCTTGAGTTCAATCCCCCCCCCCCCCGAAAACCAACAAGTTAGAACAAAACCTCTTCACTCACAGGAATTTCCACAAGGGATTCTGTGAGAAAAGCAAAATGAAAAAAAAAAAAATTTGTTTTAATGTGATTCCATTTTATAAATGATTTTCCTAATCCATTGTAGGTTTTCCATATTTTATAAGAATGGAGGAAAATATGGAAAAATACATGCATGAGTTACAGGTGATGAAAAAGGGAAAGTGCAGAGAAAGGGGGAAATGACTCAAGCAAAAAAGAAACAACAGACTTCATGAAGCTAAGTGAATAACATCTCTTTTATGTCTTTATGTAAGAGTAGCTATAAATGTTTTTAAACTTTTAAATACAATTAATTAGGCAACGTGTGATGGCACACAGTTGTCATCCCAGTGATTCAGGAGCTGAGGCAGCCTCATCAATTTAGCAAGAGCCTGTCTCAAAATAAAATAAAAATAAAAAGACTGGGGATGTGGCTAAGTGGTAGAGTGCTCCTGGGCTCAAACCCCAGGATAGCAAAACGTGTGTGTGTGTGTGTGTGTGTGTGTGTGTATACACACATAATAAAATAAATGAAAAAACAAACTGGAAAGTATTGAACAAATCAATTGTATAACTAAAAGAATCTTCCATTTATTGAGAAAAAATATATTATAATTTGGCACCAGTTTAAAAACATATGTACAGGGGCTGGGGATGTGGCTCAAGCGGTAGTGCGCTCGCCTGGCATGCGTGCGGCCCGGGTTCGATCCTCAGCACCACATACAAACAAAGATGTTGTGTCTGCCGAAAACTAAAAAATAAATATTAAAAAAAATCTCTCTCTCTCTCTCTCTCTCTCTCTCTCTCTCTCTCTCTCTCTCTCCCCTCTCTCACTCTCTCCTTAAAAAAAATAAAAAATAAAAATAAAAATAAAAACATATGTACAAACTCTTGGACAGTCCTCTCATGAACAGGTGGAAGCAAGTCCCCCCTCTCCTGAACAGGCTTGCCTTACTGGTTGGCATTCAATGAGCAGACCCAGGCCAGGTAAAGAGAGGAGCCTCCACCTGGCTCATTGTTTCTTGTGATGCTGGCCCTGGGAACTTACACATGGAAAAGCCACCTGCAGGCCTTCCAGCCCCAGCCCTAGGGGAGGTGCCAGCTGCTGAGTAAATGAGTCTGCAGATGATTCCTTCGTCCCTGGGAAATTTGGGTGGAAGAGAGAACTGACTCTCCTTGCTGAGCAATGCAAAATAATACTGTCCTTATTTTAAGTGAAAATGTTTTGCAGTGGCTTTTTTGGTAGAAGAGTAGATAACAGGAATAAATACTATTTGAGATTAGCTGAGTAAATTGAGTTGCTTCTCATCCTGCATCTCTGTTGTCTCAGTAGTCTGCTCTCCTGCTTCCACCTGCCATGCTTAAGGCTACAGGCTACTGGAGAAGGGGTGCATAGGGGTGTGCAGATGTGGCAGATGGAAAAGGTCAGGGTAGTTAGAAGGTCAGATACAATGAGCAAGTAAGTAAAAGTATTAAATAATGAAAGACAGATTTCTCCCTTTTGGAAAAGGTATTTACAAGCATGGAAAGTGACAAAATTGGAGATAACACTGGGATGTTACACTGGAATTGAAGGCATTAGTTTGAACTATGGTTTTTAAAGACATATACGGAGGGCTGGGGATATAGCTCAGGGGTATAGCACTTGCCTAGCATGTGTGAGGCTCTGGGTTCTATTCTCAGCACCACATATAAATAAAATAAAGGTCCACTGACAACTAAAAAATATTTTAAAAAAAACATACATACACAGAAAGAAGTGATGTGGTGTAGGGGACATGTGTACTGTATACATAGACTTTCACTTCCTGGCTTTGTCTGCTAAGAGCACCAGAAGCAATACCATCCATTGCAATGGGCCCAACAAACTCCCAGATACTACTAGCTTCTAATTACCATCCTCCTCACTAAAAGAAGGTTAGGACAGATAAAAGGTAAATAGCACAATGGGCTCCTACCAACCAGCTCTGCAATAATTTGGGCATCAAAATAGGTAATGCTAGTAATCCATTACAACCCTACAAATAAGATAAAAATCCGTGAGTCTATATTGGAAGGAAGAAGGACAATTTATAAATGGAGAGAAACATGGGAAACAAACAAAAAACTCACTGGGTAACTGAACAGTGGCAACAGACTTGGGCAGCAAGCTTGTGCTGACAGCTTAAGTCTAACAAGGAAAATGGTACTAGCACAGCCTCAAACTGTCTGCATACAACACACTTGTCAGATACAAAGGGCACAATGACATTACAGTCAAGAAAATAAGACACACCCGGCAGACACGAACACCACCAGGTAATCAGAGTCATCCCACTAGTAACCAGGCTTGTTAGTATTGTGCACCCATGGATGTAATGTTTTCGGAATATTGTAGAATCACTTTTGTCAAATTTTCTATCAAGAAATCAAGACCTAAGTCTCATCATAGGCAACATTAAGGAAGCTAAGATCAACCTGAACATAATATTGTTGAGGACAAGAATGATAGGAAAAGACTAAGGGTTTTTGTGTTAGTCAGCTTTATATCACTGTGACCAAACAGCCAACAAAACTAACTCAGAGAAGGAAAAGTTTATTTCTGGCTCAAGGTTTCAGAGGTTCATTCCATGGTCATCACTTGGGCCTCAGATGAGGCGGCACATCATGGTGGAGGGATAGCGCAGAGAGATGCTGCTCCCCTCATGGTGGCCAGGAATTAAAGAGAGTAGGGATGTCCTTCCATGGCACACCCCTATGACCCACCTCCTCCAGCCATACTCCACCTGCCTGCAGTTACCAGCCAGTTAGTTGGTACAAACTAGAAAGGACTATTTAGGTCACAGCACTCATAATCTAATCATTTTGCTGCATTTACAGGAGCTCTTGGGGAACACCTATTATTCAAACGATAACAATCTTACATCTGATAAGGAATTTAATCTGTAATATAAAAAAAACTTAAAAATAAATTAAAGGCTGGGGTTGTGGCTCAGTGACAGAGCACTTGCCTGGCACATATGAGGCACTGGGTTCAATCCTCAGCACCATATAAAAATAAATAAAATAAGGTTATCTACAAGTAAAATATTTTCAAAAAATTATAAAAGACAAACATAACAATTTTTAAAATTAAAAAAAAACTTGAACAGATCTTCACAACAGATATCCAAATGGCCAACTAGTAGACGCTCAATGTCATTAGTCATTTCACCAGGAGTTAAATATTTCATACATGGCCAAAATGAAAATGAATGACAAAACTAAATGTTGGTGGAAATGTACTGCAATATGAACTTTTGTATATTACTACTATATTTTTTTTCACCGCTGGGGATAAACCCAAGGCTTTGCATGTTATGTTACTTCTATTACATATTACTATTTTTAGCTATCCACTGTTGCATGACATTATTACCACACCACAAACTTATTAGCAGCCTAAAACAATACATCTATTATATCAGAGAAGTGTTCCATAAGATCACAACCTGGTGCTGGCTGGGACTGGTCTCAGCCACAACTTGAGCAGGACAGCACATCTCCAAGCTCACGTGGGTGTTGGCAGTAGTCAATCCTTGCAGGCCAAAGTTTCCTGCTGGCTGTGGACCTGAAACCGCCCAGAACTCCCTGCCACATGGCCCTCTCCATGGACACACAACTTACTTCTCCAAAGCCAGTAAGATGGGCATTTCAATCTGATGTAACATAATATGTACCACCCATTACCTGTGCCATATTCCAGCAGTAAGGAGCAAGTCACAGGTTCCACCCATACCAGGAAATGTAAATGATAAAAACTACTTTTGATAAGCTGGCAGTTTCTTACAAAGTTAAACATGTACCTAATTCTAAGACCCACCTTTTCACACCATTCCTGTAGTTATCCCCAAAGAAACTGGGGATGGAGCTGGAGCTGAGTGGAAAGCGCTTGTCTCACACATATGAGGCACTGGGTTCGATTCTTAGCACCACATAAAAATAAATAAATAAATAAAGATATCACGTCCATTAAAAAAATTAAAAAAAAAAAAAAGAAAAAAGAAACTAAAATATATGCCCACAAAAAGATTTGTAACAAGAATGTTCAGAGCGGCAAAAACTACACAGGACTCATGTCCATCAATAAGAGAATGCAAAAATTGTGGAATCTGTTTCAGTAACACACTACTTGGCAATAACAACACAATAACATGGCTGAGTCTGGAAAAAGACTCAGAATCTACAATGCAAGAATCGACACTATGTGATTTCATCTACACAAAGTCCAAGAACAGATAAAATTAATCTATAGTGATGGAAACTGGAAGAATAATTGTCTGTGAAGGATAGGACTAACTGGAAGTACAACTAACATTCTCTGTCTTGATTGGAGCGTTAGTTACTTGACTACATTTGTCTGAAGTTAAATCATAAGCCTAAGGTCATGGATTTTGCTGCATTTAAATTTCACCTCAAAAAAAAAAAAAAAGGCTCACAACTAACAGAAAACACACAAGAGTTTGGCACAGAAGTTAAAGGCATAAATTGGGGAGCCAGGCTACCAGGGTCTGAACTCCAGCTGTGCTGCTTTCTTGGGCAAGTTTTCTAGCTTCTCTGTGCTTCTATGGCTATCTAATAATTCAATGAGTTAACACAGAGATAGCAATTACAATAGCACAGGGAACAAACTATGTACTCAAGTTTAGCTCTTAATAAAGAAAACTAAAAAGGCAATTATTAACACTAGGAAAAATTTAAAGTGGGCCAGGGAAGGAAAAAAATCACAGTTTATTATTTGGCTCAACATTGACTCACTTTCTACAGTCATAATGATAAAACCCTAAATAATAATCTAAAAAAAATTATAATTTTACTGGGAAAACGGCAATGATTTCTAAAAAGACAAACAACCGGGCTTGGTGGTGCACACCTGAATCCCAAAGACTTGGGAGGTTAAGCAAGAGGATCCGAAGTTTGAAGTCAATCTGGGCAACTTAGCAAGACCCTATCTTGAAATAAGAAATAAAAAGGACTGAAGATGTAGCTCTAAGTGTCTCTAGGTTCAATTCTTAGCAAAAATAATGGTACTAGCACAGCCTCAAACAGAAAAAAAAAAAAAAATTTATAACTTGGCACCAGTTTAAAGGACGTATGTACAAACTCTTGGACAGTCCTCTCATGAACAGGTGGAAGCAATTCCCCCCTCTCCTGAATAGGCTTGCCTTATTGGTTGGCATTCAATGAGCAGACCCAGGCCAGGTAAAGAGCACAGGGAACAAACTAGATTCACCAGATGATATCCAAAGACTGTTGCTAAACACACCTTGTAGAACCACTGGACTCTCTGAAATATATGTATAACTTTGATTAAAAATAACAGCAACAATGAGATTAAAAAAAACTATTAGGGGGAATCAAATAACAAAAAAAAGAGAAAAAGAGGAAAATAAATCCTGAAATTTCAAATAAAACCAAAATGCAGTTAAAAAAAGCAATTCTGTACAAGAAGCTGCATTTCAGAGTAATACTGATTATGAAGACCAAGGGTTATGAAGGAATCACACTGAAACTCAGTCTTATCAATATTGAGAATATTTCACATTAATATGCAAAGACATATCCCTCCTACCTCAAAGTTTACATTCCAAGATCTCATTACCTTTTATAGTGATGATATTTATAGTGAATTCATATGAATGAGAATTTTTCTTTTCTTTTCTCCCCCTTCTGCCACCCCCAGTGCTAGGGATAGAACCCAGGGCCTGGTGCATGCTAGGCAAGTGCTCTACCACTCAACCCCTCCCTAGCCTGGTAATTTAACTGTAACAATGCACCATCCTTATGCCTGCCTATAGCACCTTTCCTGAGGAACATAAAAATATTTAGTGATCTTACCTTAATCCTCAAAGCATTTCTAAGAAGTAAGACATGAAAGAAATGGAAAGTGAGTGGTTTGCATACTTTTCATTTATAAAACTAGAATTAAGTCATAGGAATCCCAACAGACTAGTGTTCCCGTTGTCACACACTTCTGGAAAATAGATGCCACTTCCCTAAGTCATGGTCATAGTGCCCATGCTCAAATAATCCCAAACTGGGCAGATCCAAGTTATCAAGCTTTGCCTTGGTAATTATCCTATAGTCCTGGCACAGAACAGTTAGCAAATGTGTGAATTTACACCAATGGCATTGCTATAGCACTCTATGGACTTATAATACACATGCAAGTCATGTTATCTGTTCTTCCCAACAACTCTCAGTATCTGCCAGATACTTATTTTTATTTCTTTCCATTTTTTTAAATATTTGTTTCTTAGTTGTAGTTGGACACAATACCTTCATTTTATTTATTTTTATGTGGTGCTGAGGATCGAACCCAGGGCCTTGCACATGCTAGGTGAGCGCTCTACCGCTGAGCCACAACCCCAGCCCTCTTTCCATTTTTTTTAATATTTATTTTTTAGTTATAGTTGAGCACAATACCTTTATTTTATTTATTTATTTTTATGTGGTACTGAGGATCAAACCCAGGGCCTCACACGTGCTAGGCGAGCACTCTACCCCTGAGCCACAACCTCAGCCCTTTTGATGAGAATATTGAGGCTTAAAGGCAATGACCCCAAATCACAATTTTTATTTATTGAAGGACAAATTGATTTTCCTGGCTCCAAGACTAGTGTTCTATCTGCTCTACCAGCAGGCCTATTATAGAAGACTCTGAAGATTAATCATTTGCTTATTTTTAAAGTCTAGAAGACTACAGATGGCATAGATTGAAATTGTTGTCTTGCTTCAGATTCCTTCCTAAAACAAACAAGCAAAAGTCTAACACTAGAGGACATTCAGCCACACTTAAATTAACAGCCCCTAATAGCTGTAGTATGTGTCTCTAAAATGTGATGAGCTATGGTGGTGATAAGTCCCTAAGATGCTGGCTGGACCATCTCCACTGGTTGTGAACTTCACAGACTTTCAGAGGCATAAAAACAAACAATGCTCAGGGGAAACCTTTTTTCCCCATCCTAGACAGATTTACCTGTCCATGAGCACACACCCATTATAGGAATGAAGTAATCCAGACTTTGGGGATGGCACCAGAAGATCTCAGAAATAACTATTAACAAGAGAATTACAATTTCAACAGAGAAGAGTGGAATGTAATCTTTGAATCACCTCTTTAAAAGCTCCCTGTTCCTGCTGATGGGCAGAATCACAGCCTCTGGGACAGATTTCCCTGTGTTTCTCCTTTGCTAGCAAAGCAATAAACTTTCTTTTTCCTTTTTCTTAAAAATAAATAAATAAATAATGTCAGACATCCTTCAACCCACCCAAATGAGGACCTTCAATTCCACACAACTAGGAAATAGCTTCCCACACAATTTCCCACATTTATCTAAGTGAAAACATTCCACCCAGGGACAGAACCAGGTTTTGTAGGACAGAAAGCTTAAGCAAAAGTTAGAGGGTCCTCAGTAAGAAAAAGCAACAAAAACCACAGTTACTAAATTAGCTCTAGGATTTAAAAATATCAAACACTTGAGGATTGATCTAAAGAAATAGAGAATACTTCATGCTAAAAATGTAAAAAAAAAAAAAAAAAAAAAAAACACGATTAAATAAGACCTAAAAAATAGAGGAACACGTCTTGTCTTTGGATTGAAAGACTCAACATTCTAAAACATTTTTACTCTTTTCAAAAAAATTTTTTAAATATTTATTTGTTTATTTTTTTTAGTTTTCGGCAGACACAACATCTTTGTTTGTATGTGGTGCTGAGGATCGAACCCGGGCTGCACACATGCCAGGCGAGTGCGCTACCGCTTGAGCCACATCCCCAGCCCTTTCCAAATTAATTCATATACAATGCAACTTTAAATAAAACGCCCCTACCTCCAAAAAGCCTTTTAAGGAAATCAAAAAGTTGATTCTAACATATCAAAGGAAACACAAAGGGTAAAGATTAGTAAAGAAGCCAGGCGTGGTGGCGCATACCTATAATCCTAGCAACTTGAGAGACTGAAGCAGGAGGATTTCAAGCTCAAAGCCAAAATAGCAAGACCCTGTGTCAATATAAAAAATAAAGAGAGCTAGGGATGTGGCTCAGGGGTTAAATGCCCCTGGGTTCAATCCCTGGTATTAAAAAAATAAAAGACTAATCAAGGCAATCTGAAGAAGCACAAAACTAGAAAACTCATGCCACCAGGTAACAGACCTGATATGAGATGCGGTAAACTGAGAAGGAGGTGGGAGGAGGTGTTAGTGCAAGAACAAACAAACTGACCAACAGTTCTGCACAGAAAGGCTAAAACCAGAACCATATGCAAATATCACAGCACTTAGTTAAAGGGGGCAACATGGTACACTGGGAAATGAATGATCTCTTAAGTAAGTAGTGCAGGGTTACCTGATCATCCATGCCGAGAAAATTCCATCTTGATCCCTAAATTTATACAACACACAGGTCAAATTCAGATGGACTATAAATAACTCTAAATGTGAAGGACAAACAATAAAGCTTTAGGAAAAAAATACTAGAGCACATCTTCATGATCTTAGAACAGGCAAAGATTTCTTAAACAGAACATAAGTGGCACTAAACATAAAGGGGAAAGTTGATAAGTTGGACTATACCAAGATGAGGAATTTCTGTTCAAGACACCATTGAAAGAGTGAAAGCAACCCATAGAGCATGAAGAAATATGTAAGAAAAATTCTAAAAGTAAATAAGAAAAAGAGATCCAATAAGAAATTGAGCAACTGTCCTCAACAGATAATTCATAAGAGGATATCCAGATGGATGATGATAAACATGAAAAGGTACTCTAACATCAACAGGGAAATGAAAATGAAAACCACAAGAGAAACCATTTTAAACAACTCCACACACCGACCCCCACAATGGCTAAAAGGAAAAGGATGAAGAATACCAATTGTTGGGAGATATAGACCAAAAGCATCTTTCATTCATTGCTAAGCTGATCAGACTCACACCCTATGATGCATCCATTTCACTCCTGGTTACATGCTCAAGAGAAATTAGTACTTACTTTGGTCACCAACACACAGGTGCAAGAACATCCACAGTCGCATTATTTGAAATAGCTCCAAACTGAAAATCTCACACATGGCCATCATCAGCAGAACGTGGTTAAAGAAAGTGTAATGCATCACACCACAAAATAGTATGCAGCAACCAGAAAAGATGGTCTATAGCAACCAGGACAATCAGACCAAACAAACACAATGTTAAGCCAAAGTATACACTGAAATACAAAAGCAGGCAAAGTTATTTAACTGTCAGAAGTTAGGATATGGTTATCCTCCGAGGAGAGAAGGCAATGATCAGAAGGCGTGTGGTGATGTTCAGGTGTGCTGGTAACATTCAGTTTCCTGACATAGGTGCTGAATGTGTGTGTGTATTCAGTTTGCAAAACTCTACCAAGCTGTACACATCATGTACGTTTTTCTGAGAGCAGGTGACACCTCAATGAGAAGCTATTGCTGCTGCTTACATCAAGTACAGGGCTCAGAGAGCTGCCTTGTCATGTAAAAGAGCCCTGTAATTTAAGTCTGCCTTCATAACAAATCTGCCTTTGGCCCCACCAGACATATCTGCAAGTGAAGAGACTGCATGGAGAAACAGAAATAAGTATTTTTCCACAATTTAACCCAGTTAATTTTCCAGGAATGTAACTACCATGTAAATAGAGAAGATTTTACTCTGCTTTGTATAGAACTTCGTGAAGATTTATTCATCGTTTTAGAAAATCAAATCACTCATGGCACTGACATATATCATCTGAGTCAACAATGTAATACACCTGAGTCAATGTCTATTTATAGGTGTAATGTTCACAAAGGTAAAGCTATTTCAATCTACAAGCACTAATTGGCTATGGTTTCTAATATGATGTGAGAATTTACATAAAGAAATACATACTTCACTATAAATAATGTCCATTTTTCCTTTATGTTGCAATTATTACATTATAGACTTTATTATCTGGGAATTCCATTTCAGGAAAGAAAGTGGCCATAGAATCTGACAGGGTTGACAACTGGTTACAAACCATCAGTATATCAGTAGGAAATGTAAATAGAATTCTCATTTCTTTTTTTTTTAATATTTATTTTTTAGTTCTCGGCGGACACATCTTTGTTGGTATGTGGTGCTGAGGATCGAACCCGGGCCGCACGCATGCCAGGCAAGCGCGCTACCGCTTGAGCCACATCCCCAGCCCTAGAATTCTCATTTCTGAACTTAGTAACTGTTCTTTTAGGCAACTCATATCATCCAATTATGCAAATTATATACACTTATCTAAAACGTGTAAAAAAAAAAAGAAAGAAAGAAAGAAAAACAGCTGCCATTTTCAAGAGCAATTACCTAAGTGTATCTATCATAAAATTGATCTAGACATGGTGAGCAGAATAGAATGGAGATAGGAGTTCAAATTACAACATCTAAAGGAATCCTTTTCCTTTTAAATCACAAAGTTCCAGTTTGGCATTCACCAGCAAAGACTCCATTATTTTTCTGTTCTCTTTCAAAAATAGCTCCACCTTCAAGATTACACAAGTTAGATCATTCTGCAGCAGTTTTTCTCCTTACAGAACAGCTCCTAGGGAGCACAGACAGAATCTAAAGGTGATCAAAACATAGGCCAGTGGTTCTGCTATAGCAAACCAATCCTTTGTGGGGGAAGCCAACAATGTTTTGACTTTTTAGTTTCACTGGGTTGGTGACAAAAGATTTGAGCTATAGATATCAACAATTTCTGCAATAGATCACCTCTTGAAAAACCATCCAGTAAATAAGGATCACAGAGAAGATAACACACAGAGCAAATATGACAGCAGAATAATTAGGGATGTCAAGACTCAGCTGCTCCAAAGGCCTCATCTGGCTTAAAGCATAGAAAGAATTTACCTAAATTTTTAACCAATGGGCATCCACCTATAGATTATTCCATCATCCCTTAAATTCTCAAGGAAATTTATTTCCAACTAATACAAATGGCAAAAGGGGAAACAAACTCCCCAAAAGCTCTGAAGAGCCCTGTTAAACAAATCTCATTCTCATAACATCACTAAGATAAAGAGATGACAATATTGCTCTGAGGAAGAAAAATAGAAAACAGACACAAAGAGGTTAAATAATGACATTTTGGAATTATCCTTGAAAACTTGTGCTCTGTCATACCTCAAATCCAATCCACAAGCAAATCCTTTAAACTTGACAATATACCCAGAATCTGACTACTTCCTCATCTCCCCCTATCCTAGTCCTGGTCCAAGCCCTACCAGCTCTACCCAGACCATCACAGCACCTCCTAGCCCACCCCCATCCTTCTCTAAAGAGATTCTGCAGAGGCCAGTGGTTCTTTTAAGTGGATGTCATTTTTATGTCTCTTCTTTGGCTTAAAGCCCCCAATGATTTTCCATCTCACTCCAGGTCAAAGCCAGAGCCCTACAATGGCCTATAAGATCTGTGTACCTGCCTAGCACAGAAAAGCCTTAGGTTCAATCCCCAGCAGTACAAAACCAAAAACCAGTCCCCTTTACATCTATGTCTTTATCTCCTATTACTTTCTCCCTCATTCACTTGGCTCCAGCCACAATGGCCACCTGGATATTCCTGGAACCCATAATACTTCCTGTTCCCTCTACTGGGAAGGCTCTTCCCATAAATTCACCTGGCTTGCATTCATGTGTGCTCCACCTGACTGGATCACCTTCTGAGGTTTTTCTAGACCACCTTGTTTAACTATAACATTTTCCTTCCTGCCCGCTTATCCACATTCCCCTTTTATCTTCACCACCTGATCCACCTATTATTTTCTCATTCGCTTATTTACCAACTGCTGCCTACCCTGTCCCTAGCAGACAACTGTGAGAGCTGAAATTTTTGCATTTGTTCACTGCTCTCTGCTCAGTATATGTACCAATGACTGGCACAGAATGTATATTCAGTGTCTTTTGACTAAATGAGGAAACCAAGAAGAAGCAAGCAGAGAAGAGCTAGAGACATATAGAAATCCAAATAGCAAGGTAAAGCCAAATGAGAAATCATATTTTAAAGTCAAAGCATTTCTGACATAATGGTTTTAAAGAGATTATTGCTGACATTTCTCCCCAGTTATATTACAA
Source organism: Spermophilus citellus (assembly GCF_964194105.1). NCBI lineage: Eukaryota > Metazoa > Chordata > Mammalia > Rodentia > Sciuridae > Spermophilus > Spermophilus citellus. Next base: position 251,064,038 of record NC_138183.1, on the reverse strand, counting down.
TAGGAGGAAATACCTAAATGACACAAAACAAAGAGAGCCACAAGCCTAAGGTCATTTCTCTATAAATATTCTCTTAAATGGATTTAAATAAGATGAAGCCCAATCACACTGGGACATGGCATTCATTTATCAGTGAGGCTGCATTAGAATGAGGCCCTTCTGGAGCACATGTAAATATATCACTTTCCTAAGTCCTGAACCTACCAAACTGACCTCATGCCTTATCTTGGATTTAGGAGACCATCTCTATTCCCAGCCAAGGTCTGCTTCCCAGTAAGATATCCTTTCCTTCTTTATGGAGGAAAAAGTCAAAATTAAGAGATTAATGGACAATGTTTAATAACATTACAGCTAATCTTTATTATAAGTCTTCTTTTTAAAGAAAAGCTAGAGAGGAGACACTACCAGTTCTAAAAAACAAAGTGATAATGATATTATGCACATTTAATGAGCAATTCTCCCCATTACAGGCATGGGCATAAACAAATTTATTGCACATTTTGGTGACAGAGAGGAAATACAATTAAGTCCATTAATAGCCACAAGAGTTTTTATATTCCCAGAGGACCTTGGTTTCCAGAGTTGTTTATTCATTTTCATCCACAGCAAAAGCAGTGCCTGGCAGGGATGACAGTAATGCAGCAGACCACTCTCCACATGCTTTAAGTCTGACGAGGTGATTTAATCAAACAGTGAGTTTAATGTATATCACACTGCCAAATTCCATTGTCCATGAGCCAAAAGGACCTAACAGAAACCTACCTGTGAAGACAACAAAAATGATGACCACCAGAGGGTCTACCAGAGGACAAACACTGTACACCACCATGCTCCTAGTCTCACTAACAGCACCCAAGCTGTCCATAGATTTGGATGCCCAAACATTCCATGTGCCTTCTGTTTCTCTTCATAACAAATCTTTGAGGCGGAGAAAGGCAGTCTCTTTTTAAAATAGCAGGACAAAAGCAAGTGGCCCAGAACGGACCAGAACTGACTACACCAAGCACACAGGGCTCCATCCACCAGCCCTGGCACGCCCATCACATGCACGTGGACTTGTGTCTCTAAATTATCTTCCACCAAGTTGTCGCTCCCTAAGATTTTAGAAGGATGAACACCTCCCCAAATTCACATTCCTCCTTCTCTAGAACACAGCCTAAACCAGGAGGTGAGCAAAACTGCCTGCTCCTTTTCCCTACAACACCAGCTCTGAATCTCCCATTCTCAGGCTATGCTGCTAATTATCTTACCCTCAAACTCAGAGCCCGGTCATTCTTAACATTTTCAACTGTTTGGTTCTTCAGCCCATTAGAAGCAACAAAAGAGAAAGGGCATGCTGTTAGCAATAAGGAAAAAACAAAACTAAAAAACATATAAATTTTGAAGTAGTTATGTTCCATGTACCAGTCTACACTACTCATTAGACCCTGATGTCCACCAGGAGGATCCTGTTCATCATGAGGAGTGAGACTTGGGGAAAGGGTAGTCTGTTTTATGTATTTGTTCATTTTTTTTTTATTTTGAGACAGTGCCTTGGTAAGTTGTTGAGGCTGGCCTCCCACTTGTGATCCCCCTGCCTCAGTCTCCCAAATTGCTGGGATTATAGCCATGTATCACCACATCCAGCTTGTATGTTATATTTTCCAAAGGAAGAACCAGCAACAAGCAAATATGTTTGTATATTTTCAACCAAAATTAAAACTCTTGATATAAAGAGGAAAATTAATATTCATGCAAAGATCCAAATGTTTCAAGAGAGGCCACAAAAGTATTATCAGATTTCTCATAATAGAATTTTTCTATAGTTTGAGATTAAAAAAAAAAAAAAACTCAAGGAGACAAGAGAAAAAGACACCTCCCCCCCAAGTCCTCATTTTCCTAGTCCTTATTCTAGTTTTATTGGCAATAAACAGCGAACTATAAACTGGTTTAGTTGCTCTTCTGGCTGCCAAACCAGGGATAAAGAAGTCAGCAGGTAGAAATAAGGAAGCTGTCAAGTCAAATTGCCTCAAAACACAGTTGTGGTTTGTAGGCGGGACCTGCGCCATCTCTTCCGTTCATGTAAGTGGGCAGGATGTAGAAACAGGGTCCAGACCCAGCCACTGCTTCAGACCAAAATATGTAGCTTTGACTTTCTAATAAGTTTGGGGCTTGGTAGTATTTGTGCCTAAGGTGAACCCAAGATCTTGTGACCATCCCACTGAGGACCTCAGAATGTCACCCTGATTCTAGAAAGATAGCAGGTTCTTTTGGTTTTCTTGAAGAGAGGGAAGACAGAGAGACTGAATTGGCAAGAAAGATAGCAATAGCTAATATTAATTACTTTGGGAGGGCAGTACTTGGGACTGAACTCAGGGATGTTCTACCACTGAGTTATGTAACCAGTCCTTTTTATTTTTTATCTTGAGACAGAGTTTCACTACATTGCTCAGGCTGGCTTCAAAACTGGGATCCTCCTGCTTCAACCTCCTGAGTAACTGGGATTACAAGAGTACATCACTTGGGGCGGGGATTGTGGCTCAGCAGTAGAGCACTCGTCTAGGTGGGTTCAATCCTCAGCACCACGTAAAAATAAATAAATAAAATAAAGGTGTTGTTTCCAACTACTTCCAAAAAATAAAAAATGTTTAAAAATAATAAAGTGGGATAACAACTTCTAAAAAAAAAGAGTACATCACTTATTGTTTTCTATATGCAACACACACAATTAATACATGTATTAATTTAACTTTTATGATAATGCTATGAGATAGGAATGATTGTGCCCATTTTATAGAAGAGAATATCAAAGCATTAGAGATTAAATAACTTGCCCAAGGCCACTCAAATAATTAACAGTAGACTTGGGATTCAAATCCAAGCGATGGCTCCAGAACCCACATTCACAGCCTCTATGCCATGTAGCTTCCCACTTCCTGTACTTCCAACTAACAATGGATAAGGCAGTCAGTATTATCTGTCAACTATGAGAACCAGACAGGACTTGAGGTACCAAGTTTAACAGAGAAACAGCTCTGATGTCAGACAATCATGAGCTATGAGACAAATTCCAGCTCCACCCACATCTAAACTGTGTAGCCTTACAAAAATGCTTTCCCTTCACTGGGCCTTGGTTTTCCTTCTGAGAAAAGAGATGTGAGAACTTGCCTCTGATGGCCACATACAGAACATGCTCAGTTCATCAGATTCCCTTCACTTCAGCACGAGCTCAAACACCACCCCAACAGAGGCCTTCCATGGCCTCACTGCTCAACAGCTTCCCCTGATTCCCCCAACTCCCTGCCTATTTCAGAGTCTGTTTCACTCACTTATTGTAAGTCTGATTCATCAGTGGCTTTTCAACTCTCTCTCTGCACTCGGATATACTCCAGGAGGGAATGGACTTTATCAACTTGTTGCTGCTGTCTCCTCAGCACTACATCATTTGCTACTCAGAAATACTCAGTAAATATTTATTGAATGAATTGTTTATAATAGAGATCCATTCAACAAACATTGCAAATGAACAGGTACTATAGGAAAATCAGTGTCATTAACTTAACACATGTATCTATTGAGCATAAATAAATTAATAGAATTGTTTCAGCTAATGGTAAGTTGTTGTGAAGAGGCTTCACCAATTCTGAATGGACTGGGCATGTGAGGCCAACCTTTCAAGATGGCAGGTCAGCTGAGACCTGAATGACACCAGGGCTACCATCCAGGGAATTAAGAACAACAAGTAGAGAGGACAGGAGAGACAAAAGCCCTGAGGAAGGGGTGACCATGCTCAGGCCCAGTTCACCAAGAGCTATGTAAGCAACAGAGAATGACAGAAGATAAGGTCAAAGTCAAAGAAAGGGGCCACATCACAAAGTGTCTCCTAATACATGAAAAGGGGTTTTACTCTAAGTATGACAGATGCTATTTGATAGTGTCTCTTATCTTTGCCCACTAGAACATAAACTCCATGACATCAAGGATTTTGTTTGTGGCATATACCAGCTGGTCTGTCAGCATCTGTTCAATACGTAAATTGAAGATTATGGGAAGGAGAAGGACATGATTTAATTTTCTTTTTAAAACATCATTCCAAACATGTATAAGCTCCTCAGTTCAATCCCCAGCACTGCAAAACAACAAAACAAAAATGAAACCTCCATCATTCTAAACTGCCACTAGTGGTTACCTTCTAGGAGAGACCAGAGTGTCAGAGAAGGGGAAAAACCAGCAGTGTAGTGCAATGTGTTGAGAGGAGTCAGCAAACAGAAGGAGAGAAAGCTGCTCCCCAAAGCCTGAAGCCTTTCAGTGTTTTTAAGCAAGACACAGGGAAAGGCTAGTGGGGAGGGATCAAATAAGTGACAAGTAATGTCCTAAGCCTTTGGTGTGTCCTAGATTTTTTTTTTTTTTTAACAAAGAATGAAGGCTGTCTAACTATGAAAAGAGGAACAAAAGAAACTCAAAGACAAATAGACATACACACTGTTTTGGAGAATAACTGGAAAAAAATACACTTTCCTATACCTAAGCACAATAACCATTCTAAAACTCCTTAGAGATGGTCCATGTGCCAGTTTAGCCCAAGATGCCATCTGGAAGAATCCTGCTCACAGGAAGGTCCTGAGAGATGAACTGTCATGGAGGAGCTGTGCTGTCTACAGAGAGAAGAACAGGTGGTACTGAAGGAAGAAAGTTTCATTATCATCCCTTTCATGTCTCCAGTATCCAAACTGGGTCATAAAAACAGCATCGAGTAATTACCTACAGTGCAACTTCTGAAATGCACACAGCCTAAAAAATACATTGGCCAAAATAACCTGCGGAATTATCTGGTGAAATTCTGTTTACAGAACTAAAACTGAAAGTGCTTAAAAGCCAAATGAAAGCCAGGTTTACCTGAAGTTGACAAGAATCATTACTTACAAAGAGAAACAGGAAGTACAATATTCAAGGTTCAGAAAAATTGGTGAAGCTAGAACTAAACAAATATTCTAACCTCTAGTGTATCTTAAATACTTCACCATCTAAAACTAACTGCACAAACATTAAACAAATCAGTTTGCCTTCATCAACACTAACTCATCCTTCTATTCTTCATCTACTCAATGCAAGGAAAGTAAGTAATGGTCTAGAACATTCTCCATTTGCCATTTTGCCACCAATATAAATGAACAAGGTATTCTAGAATCAAGAAAGGAAGCAGCATTACCCCCTTCCCATTTTCTCATTCAATGTTCACTAAATACATACTTTTTTTTTTTTTTTTTTTTGTACAAGGGATTGCACCCAGGGTGCTTAACTACTAAACCACATCCCCTGCCCTTTTTTAATATTTTACTTAGAGACAGGGTCTTGCTGAGTTGCTTAAGACCTTGCTAAGTTGCTTAGGCTGGCTTTGAATTCATGATCCTCTGCTTCAGTCTCCATAGCCGCTGGGATTACAGGTGTACACCACTGCATCTGCCCCCCCCCCTTTTTAGTTGTAGATAGATACAATACTTTTATTTTATTTTTTATGTGGTGCTGAAGATCAAACCCTGTGCCTCACACATGAGGCAAATGCTCTACCACTGAGCTACAACCCCAGCCCCTCCCCCTTTTTAATAGCTTTAATGTGATCAAAATTCATAAAGCTCACCCTTCTGAAGTGTAGAGTTTAGTAATGTTTAGTATACAGTATTCACAGAGTCAATATGTATGTTTTAAATATTTACTTACTGACCTTCTCTGTAAGACATGTTTAGTATATAATTTTTAGAAATCACCAAAATAATAAGGCCAGAAATTAAAATCATGCACAATTCTACCATCTAAAAACCATGTTGAAGCTGGGCACAGGGCATCCATTTGTAATTCCAGTGATTCGGGAGGTTGAAGCAGGAGGATTGTAAGTTTAAGGCCATCCTGGACAATTCAGAAAGGCTTTGTCTCAAAAACAAAAACAAAAAATTATTCATTTATTGATATATAGTGCTGAGAATCGAACCCAGTGCCTCACACATGCTAGACAAGTGTTCTACCATAGTGCGACAACCCCAGCCCTCAAAATGAAAAATTTTAAAAGAAAAAAATAAAAATAAATTTAAAAATTTTAAAAAGGCCTGAGAATGTAGCTCGGTGATAAAGCATCCCTGGTTCAATCCCTAATACCTTAAAACATAGAACAGAACAGAATAGAATCAAACTAAATGAAACCATTTTGGAGTTAATACATCCAGTCAGTTTTTAATAGATATTGAAAACTATACAGATATTGACTTAAACCTAAAGCTGTGGGATATAAATGGCAGGCAGGCATCTGAAAGCAAAGACAGGATGAAGTAGAGCAAACCAGAAGGTGATGTCCAAGGAGAAAACACTAAGAAACCCCAGGAGCCCTCAAAACAGCAAAGAAAAGGGTTATTTGGAAGAGGACAAAAGTATTCCATTTAATTAAGTGAATAAGAAAAAAACATATATATTTGTATTTGTTTTGCTTTGTCTTTGGTGGTGCTAGAGATGGGACCCAGAGCCTCATACATGCTAGGCGAATGCTCTGCCACTGAGCTACATCTTCAGCCCATATTTTTAAAAAGATACTCTCAGTTAAGATTGCAAGGGGTTGGGATTATAGCTCAGTGGTAGAGCGCTTGTCTAGCATGTGTGATGCACTGGGTTTGATTATCAGCACCACATACAAATAAATAAAACAAAGGTCTGTCAACAATTAAAAAATATTTTTTAAAAAAGATTACAGTAAAAAGCATCATTAAAATTGAATGAAATTATGGCATTTGCAGGTAAATGGATGGAGTTAGAGAATATCATACTAAGCGAAGTAAGGCAATCCCAAAAAACCAAAGCCCAAATGTTCTCCTGATAAGCCAATGCTGATCCATAATCGGGGGAGGAGCATGAGAATGGAGGAACTTTGATTGGGTGAAGGGGAGGGTGCATGGGGGCAAGAATGATGGTGGAATGAGATGAACATCATTACCCTAGGTACACATATGACTGCACATGTGGTGCAACTCTACATTGTGTACAACCAGAGAAATGAAAAGTTGTGCTCCATTTGTGTACAATGAATTGAAATGCATTCTTCTACCATGTATAACTAATTAGAACAAATTTTTTTTAAAAATTAGAGCAAAAAAAAAAAAAATACAAAGCAAAATTGCTAAGGGGAAAAGGCTCATGAGGCAAAGTTCAGAGGAGACCAGATACAAGCTTCCAAGAGTCTTTTCCCAGTCAAGTCACATAGAACACCAATTCCTTTTTTAAATTTTTTTAAAATTTAATTGACACATAATAATTGTACATACTTATGGGATACAATGTGATATTTCAATACACAAATAATGATCAGGATAATTGGTATATTCAACACCTTAAACACTTTTTCATTTCCCAGTGTTGGTAACATTCAAAATCCTCTCTTCTAGCTATTTTTTTAAAGTTGTAGATGGACACAATATCTTTATATTTTATTTATTTTTATATGGTGCTGAGGATCAAACTCAGTACCTCACACGTGCTAGGTGAGCACTCTACCATTGAGCTACAACGCCAGCCCTATTTCTAAATATACACTTAATTATTGTCAACCATAGTTACCATACTGTGCTACAGAACATTAAAAATTAATACTTTTGCCAAGAAAAGTTTATTTGGAAGAGGACAAAAGTGTGATACCAGGTGTGATGGTGTGCATCTGTAATCCTAGTGATTTGGGGAGGCTGAGGCACAAGGATCTGAAGTTCAAGGTCAGCCTCAGGAACTCAGCCCCTAAACAACTAAGTAAGACCCTGTTTCAAAATAAAAAATAAAAAGGACTGGGCATGTGGCTCAGTAGTTAAGTGCCCCTAAATTCAATCCCAGTACCAAAAAAAAAAAAAAAAAAAAGATTATCACTCTTACTAATTGTACCCTGTATCCCCTAGCCATCTTCCCTAAACCTCCCTCAGCCCCACCCTCCCCAGTCTCTGGAAACCATTATTCCACTCTCTGCTTCTAAGAGGTTAATTTCTGGGGGTCCCACATATAAGTGAGAACATGTGGTATTTGTTTTTCTGTGCCCAACTAATTTCACTTCACATTATGTCCTCCAGTTCCATTCATGTTGTCACAGATTCCACTCTTCTTGATGGCTAACTAATATTCTGTTGTATATACATATCACATTTTCTTTAACTATTCATCCATCTATGGACACCTAGGTTAATTCTATATTTTGGCTACTGTGAGTAGTGCTGCAATAAATATGTAAGTACAGATATATCTCACACATAATGACTTCCTTTTCTTTGGCTATGTACTCAGTAATGGAATTGCTAGGTCATATGGTAGTTTTACTTCTGATTTTCTGAGGAACTTCCATACTGTTTTCCATAATGGCTGTACTAATTTATACTCCTACCAACAGCACATGAGAGTTCCCCTTACTCTGCATCCTTGCCAGCATTTACTGTCTTTTTTACACCAGCCATTCTAACTGGTGTGAGAGGAAATCTCGTGGTTTTGATCTGCATTTCCCTGATGATCAGTGATTTGAACATTTTTCATATACTTATTGGCTATCTGTATGTCTTCTTTTTTTTTTGAGAGAGAGAGAGAGAGAAATTTTTAATATTTATTTTTCAGTTTTCGGTGGACACAATCTTTATTTTTATGTGGTTCTGAGGATCGAAGCCCAGCGCCCCGCCCCGTGCATGCCAGGCGAGCATGTTACCACTTGAGCCACATCCCCAGCCCCTGTATGTCTTCTTTTGAGAAATAGCTATTCCGATCATTTGCCTTCTTTTTAGTCTGATTATTTGTTTTTCTGCTGTTGGATTGTTTGAGTTCTTGGTATATTCTGGATATTAATCCCTTGTTAGACAAACACATTGCAAGTATTTTCTCAAAAAGCCATAAATATTCATACTAGAAATACTTAGGCAGGTTTATTATCTAATAGGACCTTATGTGGTGCTACCATGTTCTAGATATGCCCCTGTTCAATATGGAAGCCACTAGCCACACATTACCAAGGTGACACAAAAGGGGCCAGTAAATTGGGGAAATGAATTTCAATTTAAGTAGCCACCTGTGGTTAACAGCTACTACACTGGAAGGCACAGCTTTAAGATAAAGCAACTCATGATGCTAAGACATAACTAAATGCCTGATAGAATGCTTTAAGAAACTATTTTCTAGAGCTGGGAATATGGCTCAGTTGGTAGAGTGCATGCCTTGAAAGCATAAGGCCCTGGGTTTGATCCCCAGCACTACACACACAAAAAAAGAAAAGGAACCATTTTCTATGTGTTATATGTATCATCATTTGTTTGCCTTCTCCACTGCTTCCCAAAGTATAGAGGTCAATATAGGTCTACCCCTTTGGGAAGCACTGACTGTAAGCCAACTTTCATTGAACCCAGGGGTGTTTAACCACTGAGCCACATCCCCAATCCTTTCTATTTTTTAATTTTGAAATGGGTCTTGCTAAGTTACTGAGGCTGGGTTCAAACTTGCCATACTCCTGCCTGAAGCCTCCTAAATTGCTGGGATTACAGGCATGTGCCACCGCGCCCTGCTGTCAGCCACCTTTCTAAGCAGACAATCACCCCCTGAATGTAAGAGGAAAGCACACTAAGGTGGGTGCTGCCATATACCTCTGGTTCTCTAAACCCTTCTCACTGTGCTGGTTACTCTTGGGTCACGGCCTAGAGAAGGAAGGATCCTGTTGGTGCTTGCCAATCTGGAATTCAACCACCATGATAAGGGCCATGTAAATGAAGTTCTAAGGCCAACTTCAAAATCTGCCTTTTCTCAAGAGCCCTCAATCTTACTCCAAACCCTAAGTGGGAAAAGACCAACACTTTAAAATCATTCCCACAGCTACCCTAGGTCCCCAAAGAGCTTCCAGAATGCGATGACAGTGATGCCACCAGGCCAAGGACCCACAAGATCTGCCTCAGTCTGCATCAACACCTCTAAGTCCTGGCCAAAGCAGGACCAGCCTCCCAAGGTGAGGCAGTTAAGAGACACAGCCCAAGCACCCGAACTGCACCTCCCTCTGGCAAGTGCTGACAATGGTAGCCACAACTGGATGTCTGACGAAACTGGAAAACTAGCCAGGTGTAGTGGCGCATGCCTGTAATCCCAGCAACTCAGGAGGCTGAAGTAGGAGACTTCAAAGCCACCCTCAGCAAGGAGAGGCGCTTAGCAACTCAGTAAGACCCTGTCTCTAAATACAAAATGGGGCTGGGGATGTGGCTAAGTGGTCAAGTGCCCGTGAGTTCAATCCCCAGTACACAGAAAAAATAAAATAAAATAAAAAAGAAACTGCAAAACTAGTTTAAACTGGGGCTGGGGATGTGGCTCAAGCGGTAGCGCGCTCGCCTGGCATGCGTGCGGCCCGGGTTCGATCCTCACACCACATACAAAGATGTTGTGTCGGCTGAAAACTAAAAAATAAATATTAAAAATTCTCTCTTTCTCTCTCTCTCTTAAAAAAAAAAAAAACTAGTTTAAACAGAAATCACATAACCACTAATATGTCCTAAATATCTGTAAATCAATACATGTAAAACTGACTCTGAAAGCCATTCTCTTTCTGACTTAAGGATAAATCTGAGGTTCCACAGGGATAATGGATAATATTACCCTGATAGGGAGGATATTCTATTATGAATCTCCTAGGGTAAACATGCTTTTAAGACTTTTAATGCTAGGGAAATAACAGACATGTACCAGCTCTCTCTTATTTGATCAATTACATTTACTTTATATCTATCATTTAAGTAATGCTCACTGTTGTAGCTCTTTAAGTTCTATTTTATATTTATTTCAACACGTCTTAGGGTGGGTGGTAAGTAAAAGTATTCCTGATCAATGATGAAAAAACTAAAGCATGGAAGAGCTTGTTCTGGTGTACAATCAGAGCAGTTAACAAGTCTCTCCTGGCCTAGTGTTTCTGTGGTAACAGGAGTAACTGGCCCCAAGTGTTTTCATGCAAAGAACACTTCTGCTGCAGGCCAGGCATGCCAACTCAGCTGTGGCAGGCACCTCCTCTGCCTCTAACACTTTGTCCAATAAGAATTAACCTTAGTACCCATTTTTTTTAAATGTGGTCTAAGGAGCAATGTGACTGATAACTGCTCAACTCCTTCCCTAAGTATACATATGAAGATAAGGATATGCTTTGTACTAAAAGACAAAGGTACTCTGGTTTGAGTGACTTGGAAGAGCACAGGTTGGCTCCTAACAATCACTTTTATGCCAGAGGAAATATTGTACACTTGTAAAATTTAACAATTTTTGTGCCTCTCCTACTTATAGCAAATCAAAGAGAGAAAATAACACCAGGGGGAATTCCACCTCACAAAGACTGAAGAGAGGAAATCAATAATAAGACCCTAAAACCCTTCGGGCAGCATGCGACCAAGTCTCCACAGCACACCACTGTGCCACATTGGGCCACAGCAGAAGGTGACTTAGCATGGTGGGAAACAATGCTAGCTCCTGACACTATGAATTTCATAGCTGAGTTGCCTTCTTGTAATAAAGTCTTAAAAACAACTGTATTTCATAGGGATTACCTCTGGGGAATGAGAACAGGGAAGGGGCTTACCCTTCACACTTGCCATCTTTCTATACTGCTTATATTTCTAACCATGGACATGTGTTAATCTTCTTGTTTAAAAAATTTCTGGCTGAGCATGGTGGTGGACATCTGTAATCCCAGTAGCTCAGGAGGCTGAGACAGGAGGACTGTGAGTTCAAAGCCAGCTTCAGCAAAAGCAAGGTGCTAAGCAACTCAGGGAGCCCTTGTCTCGAAATAAAATACAAAATAGGGCTGGGATGTGGCTTAATGGTTGAGTGCCCCTAAGTTCAATCCCCAGTACCTGCCCCCCTAAAATTTTCTGGTAAAATGGCAATTTTTTTTTTTTTTTGTACTAGGGATTGAACCCAGGGTTTTTACCACTGAGCTACATCCCCAGCCCTTTTTATATTTTTTTATTTTATTTGTTTATTTTGGTGCTGGGGATTTAACCTAGGGGCACTTAATTACTGAGCCACATCCTCAACCGGTCCTATCTATCTATCTATTTATTTATTTATTTTTGAGGCAGGGTTTTGCTAAATTGCTAAGTCTCAAACTTGCAATCCTCCTGCCTCAGCCTCCTCAGCAGCTGGGGCAGGAAGAACAGAGAAAAAAGAAAGTGTATGGGCTGGGGATGTGGCTCAAGCGGTAGCGCACTCGCCTGGCATGCGTGCGGCCCGGGTTCGATCCTCAGCACCACATACAAACAAAGATGTTGTGTCCGCCAATAACTAATAAATAAATAAATATTTAAAAAAAAAAAAAGAAAGTGTATAAGCATGCATCATTACACCTTCTCGACTAAGTCAGTTATCTATAAAAAGTTAAAATCACGATATTTCCTAAATGCCTATAGCTCATACATGTTAAAATCTATAGATTCTGAGAGAATTTAGTAGATGTTAAAAAAGAGCAAACACATACCTGGAGAAACAACTACAGTGCTTTTTTTTTTTTTAAGTTGTAGATGGACGCAATGTCTTTATTTTATTTATTTTTACTTGGTGCTGAGGATCGAACCCAGTACCTCACATGTGCTAGGCAAACGCTCTACCACTAAGCTACAGCCCCAGCCCCTACAATGTTCATCTTTATTTAAGTATCTAACAAAGGAAACTTTTTTTTCAAAAGCAAATTATACTCTCACAGGCATCAAGAAAAGAAGTGTGACTGCTCAACTCCTCTCCTCTGTACCAGGGAGAGACTGACTCTCATGTTGTATGCACACCAAACCTCAGATCACAACATTCCTAAATGCCTATAGCTCATACATCTGTGTTTCCATGGAGCTACACAAGACACTCTATACAGAGCTGCACATTGTCAATATATTCTAAACAACAAACAAGTACACCCAGGAAACCTCAATCCTCAGAAGGACCAACAGCAAGCCATTTTTACTGTGTTGTTTTCCATCCTGAAGACAGAGCGGCAGCATGCTCCAAGGAACACAAGTGTTTCACAAGGATCTGGAGGGCACAAGGGTCATTGCCCAGAAACAAGGTTGGAGCAGGACAGCGGACAAGTTCAAGGACTGGTCAGTAAACATGACACAACTGCATGCACCCAGCACAGGAAAACAAGCCATCTTAAGCCTCTCACAAGCTAGCATTAATCACTGCCCATCTCATCAGGATGCCTGCCTGTTTCTTGAGCTAAAAATTTATTAACATGGACTACTTAGTGGCTAAGAAATCCAGAATCGGACCAAAAATCAACAGCTACTAGTGAATTTATTTGTCCTCCTCTTTGGCATTTCCTGTCAGTCAGCTCATGCCTTTTCAATCTCACAAGCTAGAGGAGGCAGCTGTCCAAATGTCAACAACCACAGTGATGGATGTGAAGGAAGAGTGGATAAGCATGGCTGAATGACAGTGGGTCTTTGCAGAAAGGGGCACAGAGCTTTTATGTTTAAAGAGGTAAATTTGCATACTTGCACAATGTAGACAGAGGAAAGACCAACTTTCACCTACAACAGCTCAAGACCAACAGGTACATCATCACAAGCTAAGTTCTCATTTGAGTACAGTATTGTGCTAAGGCTCTGGCCAAAGCAAATTAAAACATTCCCCAAAAGGAAGGATAGAGAAAAAAGAAAGTGCAAATCAGTGCAGCGCTGCGCACAAAGGACATGAAGAGTAGAGGGGCAAGTGGGACAGCCTGGCATTAACTAAAGTTCCAGATCTATGCCACATGATCAGCGACTTTACCATCTGTATAAATATGCCCTAAAGAAACCTGCATGGAAACACTAGGAGTCCTGAAAAAAAAATTTATGCATCGCTGCTCATGTTTACAAATAGGACACAACCTAAATGTTCATTGGGAGAATTATGATATATTCATTCATACAACATGCTACAATCCATTAATGAAAATATTTAAAACTAGAGCTACTGTACAACATTCATCATTCTCACAATTTTGAGTTAAAAAAATAAGTCAAGAATACATACAGTATGACAGCATTTCTTCAAAAACATTCAGAACTAAATACGTTGTTTAGAGATGAAAATATGTAGTAAAACTATAATCAAATGGAAGACAAGGGAAATAATAAACACAATGCAGAAGAGTACTTACCTTGTAAGAGGAAAGGTGGGGATATGGTTCAAGAGCACCCTGTGGATTTCGACAGAAGGGGCAACACTCTATTTCTTAGCCTGAGATTGTTTTTCACATTCTATATTTATGTGTGCATTTGAGTATATGATAATATTAACAATAAATTTTAAAAAGAAAAAAATATTAGCCAGGCTCAGTGGCACATGCCCGTAATCCCAGCTGCTCAGCAGACTGAAGCAGGAGGTTTGCAAGTTCAAAGCCAGCCTCAGCAACTTAGTGAGGCTCTAAGCTACTTAGTAAGACCTTGTCTCAAAATATAAAATAAAAAGGACTGGGGATGTGCCCCTGGGTTCCATCCCTGGTACCAAAAAAAAAAAAAAAAAAAAGAAAGAAAGAAAGAAAGAAAAATAATATTAAAGAGTTGAGTGGCTGGGTAGATAACTCAGTTGGTAGAGTGCTTGTCTTGCATGCACAAGGCCCTGAATTCAATCCCCTGCACCACAAAAAAAAAAAAAAAAAAGTTGAGGGTGGAACCCCATAATACTTCCTCTCTCTTACACACCCATCTGCCCATGGGTGGGCTACAGTAAGAAGAGAGCCCAAGAGAATCAACTCAAGTTTAGAGGTGCCTTAAAAAAGGACACCTTCCAGGCACTTCTCTGGGCTTCTTGGGTGAAACCAGCTCTACAGGCTGCCTACTCACAGGGTAAGCTTTAAGACATGGTACACTGTTCCCAAAGAACTGGAGAAAGACCGCCTTGCCAATACAGAAACAGAAAATATTCCCAAATCCAGGCATATTCTGCTGATGAAAGGAAAGTCCCTGAGGGTTCCAACAGAAAGGAATGGACTGAATTTAGTAACCAGACAGTCATTTTATGGAGCCCTACATGATTGGAAGATTCTGTGACCAGTTTCTAGTGGGTAGGAGGGGATGAAAAACACACCTAGAAACACATTCAATAGGACCCCAAACTACAAGCACCAGAGTCCAGGCAGGGAAGCAGTGTGATCTGAAGGCCGGTGAACCTGTGTACTGAAGACTTCTTAGAAGCCCCAAGGGTTACTATACGGGTTTTACCTGGAAAAGGTGACAACCGAGTTTGGCACATGCTGAGTATATTGGGAAATAAGAATATCAAAAGCCATCTCCACCACAGCTGTGCAACATATATACAGCCCAGGGGCGCCGGCGAGGCAGGAAGAGTGACTTACTCGGGGAAACTGACGGTGGGAAGGCCGGGTTCCGGCAGACCCAGCGAGACAAGGCCCTGGGCTGGGTCTAGAAGGCCCGCTAGCTCGTCGAGGGGAAAAGGGTGGTCCCCGCACAGGCAGAAGGTGGGGCTGCCGGAGGAGGGCGGGTCCCCATGGCGGAGTCCTGGGAGGCCTGGCTGGAGCCAGGCCCAGCCTCGGGACAGGCTGGGAGTGGGGGGCGAGTTGGGAAGGACGCCCCAGCCAGGCGACGTGACCCGTGGGATGGGGACGCGGGGGCCGCGGCCCCCGCCGACCCCGGCGCCAGGTCCCACCCGCTCGCCGCTCACCTGGGCACGCAGCTGGACGAGCTCCGGTCCACCTCCCAGGTGGCGTACAGGTTCATCTGCACCGGGGCGGGGGTGCGGCCAGGCCCCGGGCCGCCGGGAGGCGCGGAGCCAGAGGCCACCGCGACGGCCATGGAGGTGGAGGTGGACGAGGACGAGGAGGAGGCAGCCGCAGCCGAGGTGGACGAGGACGACGAGGTGGCCTGGGCCAGCTTGGGGGGCGTCGGCTGCTGCGGCGGCTGCTGCTGCGGCGGTGGCTGCTGCTGCGGGGACTGGGCGACCCCAGAGCCCCTCTGGCCGCCGCCGCCCCCAGCGGCTCCTGCACCACCGCCGGCCCCTCCGCGTTCAGCCATGGCCCGGCTGGGGGTCGAGGGGCGCGGGGCTCACGCGAACCGAGGCGACGCCGAGCGGCTCCCAGGCTTCCCCCGCGGCGGCGGCGACGACGGCGGCGGGGCCTCGGCGCGACTCTTCAGCCCGCGCGACCGAGCACGGCCGCCAGCGAGTCTGCACGCACGCGCGGGGCCTCGCGGCGCGCGGTCCTCGCGCTTGCCCGCCGCTGCCTGTTGCGGCCCGCGCCGCCGAGACACTGGGTGGGCGTGTCTGGGAAGGGGCGGGGAGCCCGGGCTCGCAGCCCCACCCAGCGCCGAGGGGCGGGGCCCGGGCGCGCGCTCGCGCCCGGCGGGCTCTGGGCGCGCGCCCACCCAGACTCCCGCCCCGTGGGGCGGACAAGGCGCGCGCTGGGCCTGCGCTCGACGCCCCCACGCTGACCGCCGCCGCCTGACCCCTTCCGCTCCCCGCGCTCCACGGTCGCAGCCCAACCGGCGGAAATCCCGCTTTTCCGGGGCGCGGTCCCGGCCAGGGGAGGGCTGCCGCCGGAGTGCGCCTGGCCCCCGGGGTCTGTAGAGCGTCTTGCGCGGTGCACAAGCTGTTTGCCCACCTCCTCTAATCCCGGCTTTAAAACCTTGGGGCTTTATTACCCAGACCACCAAAGGGAGAGGTCGGTGGGGATGGGAGGCTGCCCAGCACCTCAAGCGCCCGAGAGCTGAAGTAGTAGGCAGGGGCTTAAATCTGGAGTCCAAAAGACCCTGGGTTGGGGGTGGGCAGTTCTCGGTCTTAGCCCTAGGCTGGCCTGTTTGGCGACAATTTACTCCTCCTTTCCCTACAGCTCCTCTCCCTCCCAGAAGCCTTTATTATAAGGCCTCAATGTGTTCTCAAGTTTCTCAAATTCTGTTCAAGGCCTCGCTCAATAGTTCAATGACCCTGTCCTCCCCCTTTCCAGAAACCAACTTGAAGACCAGTCTTCTAGCACCTCCTGTGCATTTCCACAGACAACAGTAGTGCAACGGAGCTCTCCCCAGGGCTCAGCAAATCCTTTTGATCCAGGAGATTTCTCAGGAAGGAGGACCTTGAGAATGCAGGCTCCTTCCCACACTCCAAACACCCTAGCTCTAGTGTCAAATAAATCCAGGGGCTCCCAGGGACTCAGGTCATCCTATTTAGATTTTCAGCTATGTTCTCACAGGTAAGGACTTGGACTTTCCTCCACAAGGTCAATTAGGAAGGCCTGGCATGGCCTACTTCCTTAGCCCACAGTTACTTCCCCAGCCCAGCCAGGGCGCTAAGCTGGCTATTTTTACTCCCCAAGGGCAAAGTAGTAAGGTCAAACCAAACCTAGGGGTGCTTCCCCCAGAGCCTCCCTACCAAGGGGGGTGGGGTATAGGTGGTAAAACAACCACAATTTCAGTACAGGTTTAGCTTTACCATCTTTGCAATGCAACATTTGATCCAAGTACCTGCCCCTGATCTCTGGGGCAGCCCAGTGGTTGTGGTTATTGTAGTCCATTTGCAGAAGGGACTAAAAGGAGACAAGGGAGGATGAGGAGTGTTTCACAGCCATCTCTTTCATTGGGAAACAGCTTTATTTACAAAACAGGTCTAAAATAAGTACATGAAATGACTGCAGGGGAACTGGTTCTTAGGGACCCATGTATGAAGCTCAGGCATCCAAAGAGCCTAAAAGAAGTCTGGCTGTGTGAAGAAGACCTAAAATTTGAACTCCTTGTACTTCTTGCTACCCCCACGGCTGTCCTGGGGCTGAGCTTTTCGTTTCTTTTGCTATAGGAAAGGGAAAAAAAAAAATAGT
The DNA here is from genome assembly GCF_964194105.1 of Spermophilus citellus. Lineage (NCBI taxonomy): Eukaryota > Metazoa > Chordata > Mammalia > Rodentia > Sciuridae > Spermophilus > Spermophilus citellus. The sequence continues at coordinate 251,046,244 of NC_138183.1, read as the reverse complement.
TATAACAGGTTAAACCACCCCATAGCCCAATCAAGAGGGGCCAGCCTGATGGACATGGAAGTTGTGTGAAAAACACCTCCCTCTCAGACCTGATGATCCTCCCTCTCAGATCCTTTCCCTTCCTGTGCCTCAATGTCATGATCCTTAGAGAAGACAACCAACTGGAGAATTTTAAGAAAGCCAGGCAGCAGGCACTGAGTGTGCCTTCACTCTCACCACTAGAGGGCACAACTCCACAGGAAAAGGCAGACCCTGCTCCCTAGCTCTCCCCTCCCTGCTTCAGTCCACTAGGAATTCTCACCTTCTGTTTGGCAGCATGCTCTGCTACCATGTCACTGAAATCTTCCTTTTCCACTTGTGCCTGCTGCTCCCGCACATGCTCCTCATACTTCTGGGTCATAGCCATGGGGTCTAACTCCAACTCCTCAGGTGCCAGGGCCACTTCTACACCTTGTAGCTCAGGGGCAGGGCCCTTCCGACTCATAACCTAGAAGAAAGATGAGGGCATTATTACCTCCAAAGAGTCTCAGAGGTCCTAACTCCCCCTTCCCCAGCTCCAAAAGCAGTGTCCTCCAATGCTCACTGTGGACATGTCGTAAATGTGAGTCGATCCCATCATGGCTCCCCCCACGGTGGCTGTTCTCTTCTCAGGCAAAACAGTGAATAGCTGAGGTGTCTCACTTCTGCAAAGGACAATGAAGTCAAGCCCAAAAAGAGACCAAGGGTCTACAGAAGGGGAAGCAAAGGAAACATAGGTGGTACCTCCACCCAGATTCTGAGATACCTGGGTATATAGCCTCTACCATTCATGGAGGCCTGTAAGAAAGGATTTGGTTGGGGGATGACTTGGATCACAGCACTGATTTCAGGGGATACAGTTAGAAAGGTATAGAGACTGAGCTAAGGGGTCCCCTGAATCAAGTTAGGGGATCAGAAAACAGGCAAAGGCGGCTAAAAATCAAAGAGGCCAAAAGCTTCCTGGAGAGAGTGGTGCCTGGTTTTCTAATGTACACAACTCACATTTGCAACACTTCCCAAGGGCACAAGGGCCATCCACCACCAGTCTCACAACCTAACTCAAAAATTATACTCAGAACACAATAACAAATCTACCACTGTCACCCCAGACCATTTTGTCTCCCACTCTTCTAGAACATGATTTTTTCACACAGCAACCAGAGTAAATACCTTAAAACAGAATTCAGATTCTTCCCCTTATTTGCTGAAAACCCTGAGGCTTCTTAGCCATACACAGTGAAACACACCTATAATTCCAGTGACTTGGGAGGCTGAAACAAGAGGATCCTAAATTCAAGGCCAGCCTCAGCTTAGGAGACCCTATTTCAGATCTGAGGATGTAGCTCAATGATAAAGTGCCCCTCATTTCAACCCCCAGTACAAAAACAAAACAAAAACCTAGGGCTTCCAAACTTCTTAACCAAGACCTAAAGGTCCCCAGCCCAATTGCTTCTTACTGCAATTCTGTCCACAATACCCTTCTTTGTTTTTCTTCCATGAATATACAAAGCTTGAGACTTATGCTTCCTGACAAGAGAAGCAGGAATTGGATTTATCCTACTATCTGAAATAACCAAAATAGGCAAAATACATGAAATGGTGGTTTTTCAAGATATTAGAAACAGAGCAAAAGAAACAAATAAGGTGAGCCCTTTCTACTGCCCCAGCATACTGCACCAAGAGAGCTGTAGTATAAAAGGGAGAACAAGGAAGGGAGTTGTGATCAAAACCAAAGGTCCAGAACGATCAAGGCAGCCAGGGTTTGCAGGACACAAATGGAGACTGCAGAAGTCCTCTTCAGGTATTCGGAAGAGTGATGAGGAGCATATGTATGTGAGGACAGGGAAGGGAGAATCCAAAAGTATCAGAGGTAACAGTATCATGATGATTCCTACCAGATAAAGGGAAAAACCTCTGGATTCACAGGGCTTTCAGCATACAAAAGAGTCTTGGGCATCCTGGTGGGGAGGACTACTCACAGCTCCAGTCCTACTAAGGTCCTCAAAACAAGACCTTGAAGGATTCATCTGTTTGCAAATAACTATATGCCTGATCAAAGCTGTAGAGGATTACAGGAACATGAAAATATCTTGGGCCCTGCATGAAGACTAGCAACCAATCAGAAATTACAAAGCATACGAAGCAAGAAAATACAACCTCTAATGAGAATATCAATCAACTGAAATCAGTCTAGAACAGCTGATTAGCACGCAAATACATTAAAATATTATTCTAAGTGCATACTACATGTTCAAAAAGCTAAATATGAGGCTTAAAATATATAAAAAGACCCAAATCAAACTTCTGGAGATTAAAACTCCTTTAGACGGATTAATGTCAGAATAGAATATATAAATGCGGAAGAAAACAGCAAACATAAAGACCCAGCAGTAGAAACTTGCTTAAATGTAAGAAAAAAGAGAAATTCTTATAAAGTGAATTCTTTATAAATTCTTATAAATGCTACAAGAGACCATTAGATATACAATTGGAGTTGCTAAAAGACAGGTGAAAAAGGGGGCAACAGGAGAAATAACTGCCAATTATTTCCCAAAATTTATAAAAGCTATAAATCCACATGTCTAAGATGCTCTACAAACCCCTAGCAAAAAGACTTGAAAAGGGGCTGGGGCTATAAGCTCAGTGGCAGAGCACTTGCCTAGCATGAATGAAGAACTGGGTTCAATTCTTAGTACCACATAAAATAAAGGCACTTATCCATCTATAACTACAAAAAAAAATTTTTTAAAAAGGCATAGGGAAAAAAAAGCACATCATACTCAGATTGATCAGAAGGAGAGATGAAGATAAATTTAAAAGGGCTGGGGTTGTGGCTCAGTGGTAGAGTGCTCGCCTAGCATGCATGAGGCAGTGGGTTTGATCTTCAGCACCACATAAACATAAAATAAAAGATATTGTGTCCACCTAAAACTAAAAAAATAATTTTTTTTTAAAAAAGATAAGTTTAAAAGCTGCCAGAGAAAAATGACACATCACAAAGAACAAACAGTAAGCATGACAGCAGATGTTTCATCAGAAACTACGTAAGAAAGATGATGCTGGAACATCTCAGAAGTACTAAAAGGGAAAAAACGCCCTGTCAACCTAGATTCCTACATGCAACAGAAATCTTTCAAAATCAAAATCCACAAAAATGAACCTTTTAAGACTACAAAAGCAGAAGGAACGCTGACCAGTAGACCCACACCAGAAATGTTAAAGGAAACCCTTCACACAGAAGGAAAATGATACCAGACAGAATGCTGAATAGACAACAAGAAATCAAAAAACTCTGGAAATGATAATTACAAAGATTCATGTATAATTCTTATTAAAAGATAGTGGACTACTTAAACAAATATAGTAACTATTTAGCACAGTATTTATAACACGTGTAAAAGTGAAATGTACGACCACACAAGGTAGAAAGGATAGAAATGGAGGTACACTGCTCTAAGGTTCTCAATACCATCAGAATTGGCATAATATCACTTTAAGGTAACTATGTAAAGCTGGATAGATACTATAAACCCTAAGACAACTACTAAAATAACAAAACAAAGACTTACAGTTAATAAGACAACCAAGGAGGTAAAATGGAATCACAGAAAATAATTTTCAATTAATCTTAAAGACAAGAAGAAAACAGAAAGAGGAAACAAAGAAGAGGACAGACAAAAAAGTCACTTAATGTGTCAGCTAGGCAACCCAGAGGCTAAAGGGAAGTGAAGGTCCTCCTTTTGTTGCCTGCCTGGTTCCCTCACCCATCCATTGCCTCCTCAATCTTCTTCTTCCTCAGCTCAATGAGTTCAGGGGTCTCCATTCCAGCTGGAACTGATGAGAACCCTCCAGGAGTGATGAGGCCACTGTGAAGAAAGAAGCTCATGAGTAGAGAAAACGACCCCAAACCAGGCTACTGAGGGAAGGCAAACTCTATCATCCCACCTGTCTGCAGGTGTAATAAAGCCAGTCTCATCTGGTTTGTCTTCATCACTTTCCTCCTCTTCCTCTTCTTCTGAGGACTCTTCATCAGATGGCTCCAGTTCCCCCCAAGGGGTCCGATCAATCTCTTCTTCTTCAGTTTTGGTCTGAAAGACATCACTCATTCATTCAAAAAACATATACAAAGTAGCTATTATGTGCCAAGCTTTTGTAAACTGAAGCCACAGAAAAATAAACAGACAATAATCCCTACCTACACGGAGCTCACAGTCCAGTGGGGAGTTGTCTTACAACTCAAGAAAAAACATGCACTTTTTCAGACTGAAACTTCAGAACACCCCGTTCCCTGATAATGAAGGTATAGGCCAATTCTCTCTAACCTTCATGGCTTTAAGTAAAACAAGCTCACCAGATCACAGCCCATACCTGAAATTCAGCAGCATTGGTTCCAAACACGTCACCATAAAGCGGTTTCCCAGTCTCATCTACTGGGGGTTTGCCCCAGCCACCAGCATGGTACCCAAAGGAACAGCTCTGCAGGAGAGAGAGCATAAATCATTTCCACTCACCAGTTCCAGGGAAACATGCCAAAGCCCTAGAGAAAAGTCATGCAGCAAAGTATGGAACTCATATTTGGGAAATCTGAAAATTGTGATTGCAAAATAAAATCAAATTTTATAAAGCATTAGAAAGCAAAATTAATAAGCACCAAATTCTGAAGGCAACAGAATGGGGATAGGAGGCAGAGTATGCTAAAAATCTCCTCCTTCAGGGTGATGTCTGTGCTGCCAAAAATTGAAACAAAAGACTTTAAAAATCAGGACTCCAGGACTGGGGATGTAGCCCAACATGCATGAGGCCCTGGGTTGATCTCCAGCACAACACACACACACATACAAACCATGATTCCAACTTCTTACTGACTTTTCCTAATTTTGGAAAGCTGGCTTGGTTAATATCTATTTCACTTAGGGGACAGATAGTTTTATCTGAAGTTTAACAATGTCACTTTTTCATTTGAATAACTGTTGTCTGTTAATACTTTTTAATTGATGCTTTTTATTTGGAAATGATAAATTTTATGCCATTCTTGAGATAAAATTACTTCTGTCTTCCACATATGTATCAGTGAACCATCTGGAAACATGATCAACAAATATAATCAAATCTGGTTATTTTACACTGGTGCAATTGTGGTGTATCTGTTTTCATCTTTGTACCTGTCAATTTTGACTAAATATTTGGCGGGGGGAGAGCCACATCCCCAGCCCTATTGTGTATTTTATTTAGAGACAGGGTCTGAGTTGCTTAGCACCTCGCTTTTGCTGAGGTTGGCTTTGAACTTGCAATCATCCTGCCTCAGCCTCCCTAACTGCTATGATTACAGGTGAGTGCCACTGCACCTAGCTTGACCAAATATTTTACAATAAACATGTCACATATTTTTAAAAAACAAAAACTGTTACTATTTTTCTCTCTCTCTCTTTTTTTTTTTTTTTTTTTTGTTAAACACAGTAGTTAAAGAAGGAAAACAAACAACCATCCCTCAGTTAAAATGCAGGCAGCCAAGAATGAAAGTAAGCACAATACTTACCTCGGGGATTGGCGAATTCAGCCCAGGGATTTTCAGGTTGGGGTACGACGGGGGTGGTCCATATCGCTGCATGGCAATCAGCCAAGGGGGAGGGACCTTGTGGGCATTCTGCAATAAAAAGAGAATAGGCTACTACCTGCCTAACCTAAGCACTCTCCTTTCTGCCCCAATTCCCACCCTCTTCCCTGCCTCCCCAACCAGCTAACCAACACTCACTGGTCCTACTGGCATCCCCAAAGAAATTCTCAGCTCATCAGACAGATCTCCTGGCTTTTTCTCCTTCAGTCGTGTCTCAAACTCCTTCCCCTGAGGAAAAAGCATAACATGCTGTACTAGGGATGCCAGACACACAATGGGGCCTCAATGGCACAGGGACAAAAGACGGGAGACAAGAAGTCCTAATCCACATCAGATACAAAATCCCATGAGGGCCGCCTGGTTCCCACTTGGATTCTAGCTACCATAGGGGAAGGAATAGAGGCCAGGCTGTCACTAACCCATTGTAAGAACAGGGCCAACTTCAGGACCTGCTTTCTCATCTGTGAAATGAGGACATTTGACAGGCTGATCTCCAAGAACCTTCTGCCTCAGACATCCTATGAAGTCTGAGGCATGATATTTCAAAGACAAAAAATTAAATAAAAAAGGGCTGCAGATATAGCTCAGTTGGTAGAGTTCTTGCCTTGCATGCACAAGGCACCTGGGTTCAATCCCCAGCACCAATAAATAAATAAATAGAAATTTTTCTCCCGCTCCCAATATTAAGTTTCTAAAAAACATCTGCCACTTGGCCCCTCTGTCGTAAACCACCCACCACAAACTATTACTATCATTTCAAAGACATGATACAGCCAGGTACAGTGTCGCACACCTCTAATCCCAACAACTGGAGAGTTTAAAGCAGGAGTATTGCAAGTTTGAGGCCAGCCTGGACATCCTAGTGAAACATTGTTTCAAAATAAAAAAGGTTGTGGGGGATATGGCTCCTGGGTTCAAACCCCTATACCAAATAAAAAGACATGATCTGCATCTTTCCTTCAAGAAGGATCTCATTTTAAAATCTCAAACTCCATCTCTGGGAAACCAACTGTGAAAGCCCTTCCAACCAACAGGTACAAAGTCACAACCCCAAGACTGAGGTATGTATGCATCCACAGCCTCTTCTCTAACCTCATAGTACAGGTCCCCATGAATGGTCAGCTTTGGCTTGGTCTGCCACTTGAAGAAGGCATCATGCAGTTTCTGATAGTCGATGTCAATCTTTCCCATCTTAGGCCGAACCTTCTCTCTCATTTTTGACTTCATGGTTTTCTGTTCTTCCTGTGGATAATGGCAGTATTCATGAGTTGACAGGTAATCACCACCTTCAACTCTGGCAGAGGATCTGGCTCCCAACTCCCAAAAGAAGTCAAGAGAAATCTCATTTATCTCATTCTGAAAGTCTCCAAAATCCTTCCTGCTCAAACCCCTCAAAATTACATAATTTGTGGCTGGGGATGTGGCCCAAGTGGTAGCGCGCTCACCTAGCATGCGTGAGGCACTGGGTTCGATTCTCAGCACCACATAAAAACAAAATAAAGACACTGTGTCCACCTAAAGCTAAAAAATAAATATTTTTTTAAAAATTACATAATTCAATGAGCTCAATGTGGCTCAGTGGCAGAGCACGTGCTTAGCATGTTCAAGGCCCTGAGTTCAATCCCCAGCACCAAATAAATAAATAAATAAATAAGATCACACAACCCATACTGAAAAAAATATTTAGTATATGAAATCAGCCTCCACTTTGTATGTCAATAACTATTTTTTAAACCATCGGATCAAAGAGACAGATCTCAGTAGCTGCCTCTGCAGAAGACCAGGAGAACAGAGGTTAACTGGAAGGCAGTTTCACTATGTATTTTGGCACATCCTCCAGTCTTGCACCAGAGGTAATCAGTACTTATTCCAAGTATTAAATAAAATCTTTAAACCTAAGAAGCTACAAAACCACTGTGAGTCTCTAGCCACTAAGTGCATCAGGGAAAGGAGTCACCAT